>NW_028270159.1:14922433-15536808 GCF_037043375.1 Chiloscyllium plagiosum
ACACCTACATACAGGGGAACACTGCCCCCCCACACCTACATACAGGGAAACACTGCCCCCCCCCCACACCTACATACAGGGGAACACTGCCCCGTCACACCTACAGACAGGGGAACACTGCCCCCCCACACCTACATACAGGGGAACACTGCCCCCCCACACCTACATACAGGGGAACACTGCCTCCCCAACACCTACATACAGGGGAACACTGCCCCCCACACCTACATACAGGGGAACACTGCCTCCCCCCCACACCTACATACAGGGGAACACTGCCTCCCCACACCTACATACAGGGGAACACTGCCTCCCCCCCACACCTACATACAGGGGAACACTGCCTCCCCACACCTACATACAGGGGAACACTGCCCCCCCCCCCCACACCTACATACAGGGGAACACTGCCTCCCCACACCTACATACAGGGGAACACTGCCCCCCCCCCACACCTACATACAGGGGAACACTGCCTCCCCACACCTACATACAGGGGAACACTGCCCCCCCCCACACCTACATACAGGGGAACACTGCCTCCCCACACCTACATACAGGGGAACACTGCCCCCCCACACCTACATACAGGGGAACACTGCCCCCCCACACCTACATACAGGGGAACACTGCCTCCCCCCCACACCTACATACAGGGGAACACTGCCTCCCCACACCTACATACAGGGGAACACTGCCCCCCCCCACACCTACCTACAGGGGAACACTGCCCCCCCCCCACACCTACACACAGGGGAACACTGCGCACCCCCCCCTCCACCACACCTACATACAGGGGAGCACTGCACACCCCCCACACCTACATACAAGGGTAATCTACGCACCCCCCACACCTACATTCCGGGGGACACTGCCCCCCCTCCCACAACTACATACAGGGGAACACTGTGCACCTCCCCCCCCCCCCCCCACACCTACATACAGGGGAAAACTGCGCCCCCCCCGCCCCGCCCCACACACCTACACACAGGGGAACACTGCCCACCCACACCTACAGACAGGGGAACACTGCTCCCCCCCACCCCACACCTACATACAGGGGAAAACTGCGCCCCCCCCGCCCCGCCCCACACACCTACATACAGGGGAACACTGCGACCCCCCCCTCCTGACACCTACATACCGGGGATAACTGCCACACCACCCCCACACCTACATACAGGGGAACACTGCTCCCCCACACCTACATACAGGGGAACACTGCTCCCCCCCCCACACCTACATAGAGGGGAACACTGCGACCCCCTCCTCCCAACACCTACATACAGGGGATCACTGCCACACCACCCCACACCTACAAACATGGGAACACTGCCCCCCCCCCCCACATACAGAGGAACACTGCCCCTCCCCCACACCTACATACAGGGGAACACTGACACCCCCCACACCTACATACATGGGAACACTGCCCCCCCCCCCCACACCTACATACAGAGGAACAATGCCCCTCCCCCACACCTACATACAGGGGAACATTGCCCCCCCACACCTAAATACACAGGAACACTGCCCCCCCTACACCTAATACGGGGGAACACTGCCCCCCCCCCACACCTACATACAGGGAACACTGTCCCCCACCCCCACACCTACATACAGGCGAACACTGCCCCCCCCACATCTACATACAGGGGAACACAGCCCCCCCCCCCCCCACACCTACATACAGGGGAACACTGCCCCCCCCCCACACCTACATACAGGGAACACTGCCCCTTCCTCCCCACACCTACATACAGGGGAACACTGCCCCCCCATACTCCTACATACAGGGGAACACTATCCCCCCCCCCCCCCCACACACCTACATACAGGGGAACACTGCACCCCCCCCCCCACACCTACATAAAGGGGAAATCTGCCCCCACACCTACGTACAGGGGAACACTGCCCCCCCCACACCTACATAAAGGGGAACACTACCCCCCCCCCCCACACCTACGTACTGGGGAAATCTGCCCCCCCACACCTACATAACGGGGAACACTACCCCCCCCCCACACCTACGTACTGGGGAAATCTGCCCCCCCCACACCTACATAAAGGGGAACACTACCCCCCCCCACACCTACGTACAGGGGAAATCTGCCCCCCCACACCTACGTACAGGGGAACACTGCCCCCCCACACCTACATACAGGGGAACACTGCCCCCCCCCCCACACTGACATACAGGGCAACACTGCCCCCTCCACACCTACATACAGGGGAATACTGCCCCCTCCACACCTACATACAGGGGAACACTGCCCCCCCCCCCATACCTACATACAGGGGAACACTGCCCCCCCCCCATACCTACATACAGGGCAACACTGCCCCCCCATACTCTTACATACAGGGGAACACTAACCCCCCCCCCCCCACCCCCCCCCACATCTACATAAGGAGAACACTGCCCCTACCCCACACACCTACACACAGCGGAACACTGTGCACCCCCCCACACCTACATACAGGGGAACACTGCGCACCCCCCCCACACCTACGCACAGGGGAACACTGCGCACCCCCCCACATCTACGTACAGGGGAACACTGCGCACCCCCCCACACCTACGTACAGGGGAACACTGCGCACCCCCCCCCCACACCTACGTACAGGGGAACACTGCGCACCCCCCCCACACCTACGTACAGGGGAACACTGCGCACCCCCCCACACCTACGTACAGGGGAACACTGCGCACCCCCCCCACACCTACGTACAGGGGAACACTGCGCACCCCCCCCCACACCTACGTACAGGGGAACACTGCGCACCCCCCCACACCTACGTACAGGGGAACACTGCGCACCCCCCCACACCTACATACAGGGGAACACTGCGCACCCCCCCACACCTACGTACAGGGGAACACTGCGCACCCCCCCAACACCTACATATAGGGGAACACCACACCCCCCCCCCCACACCTACGTACAGGTATGTAGGTGTGGGAGGGCAGTGTTCCCCTGTACGTAGGTGTGGGGGGGCAGTGTTCCCTGTATGTAGGTGTGGAGGGCAGTGTTCCCCTGTATGTAGGTGTGGAGGGTTGTGTTCCCCTGTATGTAGGTGTGGAGGACAGTGTTCCCCTCTAACCAAGTGTGGAGGACAGTGTTCCCCTGTATGTAAGTGTGGAGGACGGTGTTCCACTGTATGTCGGTGTGGATGGTGGTGTTCCCCTGTAACCAGGTGTGGAGGACAGTGTTCCCCTGTATGTAGGTGTGAGGGGGCAGTATTCCCCTGTATGTATGTGTGGGGGAGCAGTGTTCCCCTGTATGTAGGTGTGGGGGTCATGTTTCCCTATATGTCGGTGTGGATAGTGGTGTTCCCCTGTAACCAGGTGTGGAGGAGAGTGTTCCCCTGTATGTAGGTGTGAGGGGCAGTATTCCCCTGTATGTAGGTGTGGGTTGAGGACCTACATACAGGGGAACACTGCCCCACTCCCCACACCTACATATAGGGGAACACTGCCCCCCCCCCCCCCCCACACCTACATACAGGGGAACACTGCCCCCCTACACCTACATACAGGGGAACACTGCGTCCAACCCACACCTACATACAGGGGAACACTGTCCCCCACCCACACCTACATACAGGGGAATACTGCCCCTCACACCTACATACAGGGGAACACTCTCCTCCACACCTGGTTACAGGGGAACACCACTATCCACACCGACATACAAGGGAACACTGTTCTCCATACCTGGTCACAGGGGAACATGACCCTCCACACCTACATACAGGGGAACACTGCCCCACCCCCCACACCTACATACAGGGGAACACTGCCCCCCCCCCCCCCCCCACACACCTACATACAGGGGAACACTGTCCCCCCACACCTACATACAGGGGAACACTGCCCTCCACACCTGCATACAGGGGAACACTGCCCTCCACACCTGCATACAGGGGAACACTGTCCCCCACATCTGGTTACTGGAGAACACTGCCCCTCACACCGACATACAGGGGAGCACTGTCCTGCACACCTACATACAGGGGAACACTGCCCCTCACACCTACATACAGGGGAACACTGTCCTCCCACACCTACATACAGGGAAACACTGTTCTCCATACCTGGTTACAGGGGAACACGACCCTCCACATCTACATACAGTGGAACACTGCTCCCCCACACCGACACACAGGGGACACTGCCGCCCCACACCTACATACAGGGGAACACTGCCCCTCACACCTGGTTACAGGGGGAACACTGCCCCTCACACCTACATACAGGGGAACACTGCCCCTCACACCTGGTTACAGGGGGAACACTGCCCCTGACCCCTGGTGACAGGGGAACCCTGCCCCTCACACCTGGTGACAGGGGAACCCTGCCCCTCACACCTGGTTACAGGGGAACACTGCCCCTCACACCTGGTTACAGGGGAACACTGTCCCCCCACACCTACATACAGGGGAACACTGTCCCTTCAAACCTGGTTACAGGGGAACAGTGCCCCTCCCACCTGGTTGCAAGGGGAATACTGCCCTCCACACCTGGTTACAGGGGGAACACTGCCCCTGACACCTGGTGACAGGGGAACACTGCCCCTCACACCTACATACAGGGGAACACTGCCCCCCCCGCCCCACCCCTACATACAGGGGAACACTGTCCTGCACACCTACATACAGGGGAACACTGCCCCCCCCCGCCCCACCCCTACATACAGGGGAACACTGCCCCCCCCGCCCCACCCACACCTACATACAGGGGAACACTGACACCCCCCACACCTACATCCAGGGAAACACTGCCCCCCCCCCACACCTACATACAGGGGAACACTTTCCCCCCCCCGCGCCCCACCACACCTACATACAGGGGAACAGTGCCCCCTCATCCTTACAGACAGGGGAACACTGCCCCCCCAGACCTACATACAGGGGTACACTGCCCTCCACACCTACATACAGGGGAACACTGTCCCCCACACCTACACACAGGGGACACTGCCCCCCCACACCTACATACAGGGGAACACTGCCCTCCCCACACCTACATACAGGGGAACACTGACCCCCCCACACCTACATACAAGGGAACACTGCCCCCCCCCCACACCTACATACAGGGGAACACTGACCCCCCCACACCTACATACCTACATACAGGGGAACACTGCCCTCCCACACTTACATACAGGGGAACACTGCCCCCCTCCCCCCCCCACACCTACATACAGGGGAACACTGCCCCCCTCCCCCCCACACCTACATACAGGGGAACACTGCCCCCCCCCACACCTACATACAGGGGAACACTGCGTCCCCACACCTACATACAGGGGAACACTGCCCTCCCCACACCTACATACAGGGGAACACTGCCCCCCCACACCTACATACAGGGGAACACTGCCCCCCTCCCCCCACACCTACATACAGGGGAACACTGCCCCCCCCACACCTACATACAGGGGAACACTGCCTCCCCACACCTACATACAGGGGAACACTGACCCCCCCACACCTACATACCTACATACAGGGGAACACTGCCCCCCCACACCTACATACAGGGGAACACTGCCCCCCTCCCCCCCCCCCCCCCACACCTACATACAGGGGAACACTGCCCCCCTCCCCCCCACACCTACATGCAGGGGAACACTGCCCCCCCCCCCACACGTACATACAGGGGTACACTGCCCCCTCACACCTACAGACAGGGGAACACTGCCCCCCAACACCTGGTTACAGGGGAACACCGTCTTCCACACCTACATACAGGGGAACACTGCCCCACCCCCCACACCTACATACAGGGGAACACTGCCGCCCCCCCCCCCCCCACCACACCTACATACAGGGGAACAGTGCCCCCTCATCCTTACAGACAGGGGAACACTGCCCCCACAGACCTACATACAGGGGTACACTGCCCTCCACACCTACATACAGGGGAACACTGTCCCCCACACCTACACACAGGGGACACTGCCCCCCCCCCCCCCCACACCTACATACAGGGGAACACTGCCCCCCTCCCCCCACACCTACATACAGGGGAACACTGACCCCCCCACACCTACATACCTAAATACAGGGGAACACTGCCCCCCCACACTTACATACAGGGGAACACTGCCCCCCTCCCCCCCCCCCCACACCTACATACAGGGGAACACTGCCCCCCTCCCCCCCACACCTACATACAGGGGAACACTGTCCTTCAAACCTGGTTACAGGGGAACAGTGCCCCTCTCACCTGGTTGCAAGGGGAATACTGCCCTCCACACCTGGTTACAGGGGGAACACTGCCCCTGACACCTGGTGACAGGGGAACACTGCCCCTCACACCTACATACAGGGGAACACTGCCCCCCCCGCCCCACCCCTACATACAGGGGAACACTGTCCTGCACACCTACATACAGGGGAACACTGCCCCCCCCCCGCCCCACCCCTACATACAGGGGAACACTGCCCCCCCCGCCCCACCCACACCTACATACAGGGGAACACTGACACCCCCCACACCTACATCCAGGGAAACACTGCCCCCCCCCCACACCTACATACAGGGGAACACTTTCCCCCCCCCGCGCCCCACCACACCTACATACAGGGGAACAGTGCCCCCTCATCCTTACAGACAGGGGAACACTGCCCCCCCAGACCTACATACAGGGGTACACTGCCCTCCACACCTACATACAGGGGAACACTGTCCCCCACACCTACACACAGGGGACACTGCCCCCCCACACCTACATACAGGGGAACACTGCCCTCCCCACACCTACATACAGGGGAACACTGACCCCCCCACACCTACATACAAGGGAACACTGCCCCCCCCCACACCTACATACAGGGGAACACTGACCCCCCCACACCTACATACCTACATACAGGGGAACACTGCCCTCCCACACTTACATACAGGGGAACACTGCCCCCCTCCCCCCCCACACCTACATACAGGGGAACACTGCCCCCCTCCCCCCCACACCTACATACAGGGGAACACTGCCCCCCCCACACCTACATACAGGGGAACACTGCGTCCCCACACCTACATACAGGGGAACACTGCCCTCCCCACACCTACATACAGGGGAACACTGCCCCCCCACACCTACATACAGGGAACACTGCCCCCCTCCCCCCACACCTACATACAGGGGAACACTGCCCCCCCACACCTACATACAGGGGAACACTGCCTCCCCACACCTACATACAGGGGAACACTGACCCCCCCACACCTACATACCTACATACAGGGGAACACTGCCCCCCCACACCTACATACAGGGGAACACTGCCCCCCTCCCCCCCCCCCCCCCCCCACACCTACATACAGGGGAACACTGCCCCCCTCCCCCCCACACCTACATGCAGGGGAACACTGCCCCCCCCCACACGTACATACAGGGGTACACTGCCCCCTCACACCTACAGACAGGGGAACACTGCCCCCCAACACCTGGTTACAGGGGAACACCGTCTTCCACACCTACATACAGGGGAACACTGCCCCACCCCCCACACCTACATACAGGGGAACACTGCCGCCCCCCCCCCCCACCACACCTACATACAGGGGAACAGTGCCCCCTCATCCTTACAGACAGGGGAACACTGCCCCCACAGACCTACATACAGGGGTACACTGCCCTCCACACCTACATACAGGGGAACACTGTCCCCCACACCTACACACAGGGGACACTGCCCCCCCCCCCCCCCCCACACCTACATACAGGGGAACACTGCCCCCCTCCCCCCACACCTACATACAGGGGAACACTGACCCCCCCACACCTACATACCTAAATACAGGGGAACACTGCCCCCCCACACTTACATACAGGGGAACACTGCCCCCTCCCCCCCCCCCCACACCTACATACAGGGGAACACTGCCCCCCTCCCCCCCACACCTACATACAGGGGAACACTGCCCCCCCCACACCTACATACAGGGGAACACTGCCTCCCCACACCTACATACAGGGGAACACTGCCCTCCCCACACCTACATACAGGGGAACACTGCCCCCCTCCCCCCACACCTACATACAGGGGAACACTGACCCCCCCACACCTACATACCTAAATACAGGGGAACACTGCCCCCCCACACTTACATACAGGGGAACACTGCCCCCCTCCCCCCCCCCCACACCTACATACAGGGGAACACTGCCCCCCTCCCCCCCACACCTACATACAGGGGAACACTGCCCCCCCACACCTACATACAGGGGAACACTGCCTCCCCACACCTACATACAGGGGAACACTGCCCTCCCCACACCTACATACAGGGGAACACTGCCCCCCCACACCTACATACAGGGGAACACTGCCCCCCTCCCCCCACACCTACATACAGGGGAACACTGCCCCACCACACCTACATACAGGGGAACACTGCCTCCCCACACCTACATACAGGGGAACACTGCCTCCCCACACCTACATACAGGGGAACACTGCCTCCCCACACCTACATACAGGGGAACACTGCCTCCCCAACACCTACATACAGGGGAACACTGCCCCCCTCCCCCCACACCTACATACAGGGGAACACTGCCTCCCCACACCTACATACAGGGGAACACTGACCCCCCCACACCTACATACCTACATACAGGGGAACACTGCCCCCCCACACCTACATACAGGGGAACACTGCCCCCCTCCCCCCCCCCCACACCTACATACAGGGGAACACTGCCCCCCCACACCTACATACAGGGGAACACTGCCCCCCCCACACCTACATACAGGGGAACACTGCCCCCCTCCCCCCCACACCTACATACAGAGGAACACTGCCCCCCCCACACGTACATACAGGGGTACACTGCCCCCTCACACCTACAGACATGGGAACATTGCCCCCCAACACCTGGTTACAGGGGAACACCGTCTTCCACACCTACATACAGGGGAACACTGTCCCCCTCATCTGGTGACAGGGGAACACTGCCCCTCACACCTGGTTACTGGTGAACACTGCCCCTCACACCTACATACAGGGAAACACTGTTCTCCACACCTGGTTACAGGGGAACACGACCCTCCACACCTACATACAGGGGAACACCGTCTTCCACACCTGGTTACAGGGGAACACTGCCCTCCACACCTGGATACAGGGGAACACTGCCCTCCACACCTGGATACAGGGGAACACTGTCCCCCACACCTGGTTACAGGGGAACACGACCCTCCACACCTACATACAGGGGAACACTGCCCTCCACACCTGGTTACAGGGGAACACGACCCTCCACACCTACATACAGGGGAACACTGCCCCCCCCCCCCCCCCCCACACACCTACATACAGGGGAACACTGCCCCTCACACCTGGTTACAGGGGAACACTGTCCCCCAAAACCTACATATAGGGGAACACTGCCCCCCCCCCCCCCACACCTACATGGGAATACTGCCCCCTCACACCTACAGACAGGGGAACACTGCCCCCCAACACCTGGTTACAGGGGAACACCGTCTTCCACACCGACATACAGGGGAACACTGTCCCCCTCATCTGGTGACAGGGGAACACTGCCCCTCACACCTGGTGACAGGGGAACACTGCCCCTCACACCTGGTTACAGGGGAACACTGCCCCTCACACCTGGTTACAGGGGGAACACTGCCCCTCACACCTGGTGACAGGGGAACACTGCCCCTCACACCTGGTTACAGGGGAACACTGTCCCCCCACACCTACATACAGGGGAACACTGTCCTTCAAACCTGGTTACAGGGGAACAGTGCCCCTCCCACCTGGTTGCAAGGGGAATACTGCCCTCCACACCTGGTTACAGGGGGAACACTGCCCCTGACACCTGGTGACAGGGGAACACTGCCCCTCACACCTACATACAGGGGAACACTGTCCTGCACACCTACATACAGGGGAACACTGCCCCCCCGCCCCACCCCTACATACAGGGGAACACTGTCCCACCCCACCCACCCCTACATACAGGGGAACACTGCCCCCCCCGCCCCACCCCTACATACAGGGGAACACTGTCCCACCCCACCCACACCTACATACAGGGGAACACTGACACCCCCTACACCTACATCCTGGGAAACACTGCCCCCCCCTACACCTACATACAGGGGAACACTTTCCCCACCCCCCCCACCACCACACCTACATACAGGGGAACAGTGCCCCCTCACACCTACATACAGGGGAACTTTGCCCTCCGCACCACACCTACATACAGGGGAACACTGTCCTCCACACCTGGTTACAGGGGATCACTGCCCCTCACACCTACATACAGGGGAACACTGCCCCTCACACCTGGTTACAGGGGAACACTGCCCCTCACACCTGGTTACAGGGGAACACTATCCCCCCACACCTACATACAGGGGAACACTGCCCACCCCCCCACACGTACATACAGGGGTACACTGCCCCCTCACATCTACAGACAGGGGAACACTGCCCCCCAACAGCTGGTTACAGGGGAACACCGTCTTCCACACCTACATACAGGGGAACACTGTCCCCCTCATCTGGTGACAGGGGAACACTGCCCCTCACACATACATACAGGGAAACACTGTTCTCCACACCTGGTTACAGGGGAACACGACCCTCCACACCTACATACAGGGGAACACCGTCTTCCACACCTGGATACAGGGGAACACTGCCCTCCACACCTGGATACAGGGGAACACTGCCCTCCACACCTGGATACAGGGGAACACTGCCCTCCACACCTACATACAGGGGAACACTGCCCTCCACACCTACATACAGTGGAACACTGCTCCCCCACACCTACACACAGGGGACACTGCCCCCCCACACCTACATGCAGGGGAACACTGCCCCTGACCCCTGGTGACAGGGGAACACTGCCCCTCACACCTGGTTACAGGGCAACACTGTCCTGCACACCTACATACAGGGGAACAATGTCCTTCAAACCTGGTTACAGGGGAACAGTGCCCCTCCCACCTGGTTGCAAGGGGAATACTGCCCCTGACACCTGGTTACAGGGGGAACACTGCCCCTGACACCTGGTGACAGGGGAACACTGCCCCTCACACCTACATACAGGGGAACACTGTCCTGCACACCTACATACAGGGGAACACTGCCCCCCCGCCCCACCCCTACATACAGGGGAACACTGTCCCACCCCACCCACACCTACATACAGGGGAACACTGACACCCCCTACACCTACATCCTGGGAAACACTGCCCCCCCCCCACACCTACATACAGGGGAACACTTCCCCCCCCCCCCCCACCACCACACCTACATACAGGGGAACAGTGCCCCCTCACACCTACATACAGGGGAACACTGTCCTCCACACCTGGTTACAGGGGAACACTGTCCTCCACACCTGGTTACAGGGGATCACTGCCCCTCACACCTACATACAGGGGAACGCTGTCCCTCACACCTACATACAGGGGAACACTGTCCTCCACACCTACATACAGTGGAACACTGCCTCCCCACACCTACATACAGGGGATCACTGCCCCCCTCCCCCACACCTACATACAGGGGAACACTGTCCTCCCACACCTACATACAGGGGAACACTGCTCCTCATACCTACATACAGGGGAACACTACCCTCCACACCTGGTTACAGGGGAACACAACCATCCACACCTACATACAGGGGAACACTGCCCTCCACAACTGGTTACAGGGGAACAACATCTTCCACACCTACATACAGGGGAACACTGCCCTCCACAACTGGTTACAGGGGAACACTGCCCTCCACACCTGGATACAGGGGAACACTGTCCCCCATACCTACATACAGGGGAACACTGCCCTCCACACCTACATACAGTGGAACACTGTCCCCCCCACACCTATATACAGGGAATACTGCCCCCCCCCCCCCACACCTGCATACAGGGGAACACTGTCCTTCAAACCTGGTTACAGGGGAACAGTGCCCCTCACATCTACATACAGGGGAACACTGTCCTGCATACCTACATACAGGGGAACACTGCTTCCCCACACCTACATACAGGGGAACACTGCCCCTCACACCTACATACAGGGGAACACTCTCCTCCACACCTGGTTACAGGGGAACACCACCATCCACACTGACATACAGGGGAACATGACCCCCCACACCTACATACAGGGGAACACTGCTTCCCCACACTTACATACAGGGGAACACTGCCCCCCACACCTACATACAGGGGAAGACTGCCCCCCCCCCCCATACCTACATACAGGGGAACACTGTCCTCCCACACCTACATACAGGGAAACACTGCCCCTCATACCTACAGACAGGGGAACACTGTCCTCCACACCTGGTTACAGGGGAACACTGTCCTCCACACCTGGTTACAGGGGAACACTGCCCTCCATACCTACATCCAGGGGAACACTGCCCTCCACACCTGTACGTAGGTATGTAGGCCCTCCACACCTACATACAGGGGAACACTGTCCTCCACACCTGGATACAGGGGAATACTGTCCTCCACACCTGGATACAGGGAACACTGTCCTTCAAACTTGGTTATAGGGAATCCTGCTGAAAATGTGTTGCTTGAAAAGCGCAGCAGGTCAGGCAACATCCAAGGAGCTGGAGAATCGATGTTTCGGGCATGAGCCCTTCTTCAGGAATGAGGAAAGTGTGTCCAGCAGGCTAAGATAAAAGGTAGGGAGGAGGGCCTTGGGTGAGGGGCGTTGGAAATGCAATAGGTGGAAGGAGGTTAAGGTGAGGTGATAGGCCGGAGAGGGGGTGGTGGCAGAGAGGTCAGGAAGAAGACTGCAGGTTAGGAAGGTGGTGCTGAGTTCGAGGGTTGGGACTGGGACAAGGTTGGGGGAGTGGAAATGAGGAAACTGGAGAAATCTGAGTTCATCCCTTGTGGTTGGAGGGTTCCTAGGCGGAAGATGAGGGGCTCTTCCTCCAGCCGTCATGTTGCTATGGTCTGGCAATGGAGGAGTCCAAGGACCTGCATGTCCTTGGTGCAGTGGGAGGGGGAGTTGAAGTGTTGAGCCACGGGGTGGTTGGGTTGGTTGGTCTGGGTGTCCCAGAGGTGTTCTCTGAAACGTTCCGAAAGTAGGCGGCCTGTCTCCCCAATATAGAGGAGGCCACATCAGGTGCAGCAGATGCAGTAAATGATGTGTGTGGAGGTGCAGGTGAATTTGTGGTGGATATGGAAGGATCCCTTGGGGCCTTGGATGGAAGTAAGGGGGGAGGTGTGGGTGCAGGTTTTGCATTTCTTGCAGTTGCAGGGGAAGGTGCCGGGAGTGGAGGTTGGGTTGGTGGGGGGTGTGGACCTTACGAGGGAGTCACAGAGAGACTGGTCTTTACGGAATGCTGATAGGGGAGGGGAGGGAAATATATCCCTGGTGGTGGGGTCCGTTTGGAGGTGGCGGAAATGACGATGGATGATACGATGTGTATGGAGGTTGGTGGGGTGGTAGGTGAGGACCAGTGGGGTTCTGTCCTGGTGGCGATTGGAGGGGCAGGGCTCAAGGGCGGAGGAGCGGGAAGTGGAGGAGATGCGGTGGAGAGCATCGTCGATCACGTCTGGGGGGAAATTGTGGTCTTTGAAGAAGGAGGCCATCTGGGTTGTACGGTATTGGAACTGGTCCTCCTGGGAGCAGATGTGGCGGAGACAAAGGAATTGGGAGTATGGGATGGCGTTTTTACAGGGGCAGGGTGGGAGGAGGTGTAGTCTAGGTAGCTGTGGGAGTCGGTCGGTTTATAGTAAATGTCCGTGTTGATTTGGTCACCCGAGATAGAAATTGAGAGGTCTAGGAAGGGGAGGGAGGAATCTGAGACGGTCCAGGTAAATTTGAGGTCGGGGTGGAAAGTGTTGGTAAAGTGGATGACCTGTTGAACCTCCTCATGGGAGCACGAGGCAGCGCCGATACAGTCATCGATGTAGTGGAGGAAAAGGTGGGGGGTGGTGCCAGTGTAGTTGCGGAAGATGGACTGTTCCACATATCCTACGAAGAGGCAGGCATAGCTGGGGCCCATGCGGGTGCCCATGGCTACTCCTTTGGTTTGGTTTGGTTTGGGAGGATTGGAAAGAGAAGTTGTTCAGGGTGAGGACCAGTTTAGTCAGTCGAAGGAGGGTGTCAGTGGAAGGATACTGGTTGGTACGGTGGGAAAGGAAGAAGCGGAGGGCTTTGAGTCCTTCGTGATGGGGGATGGAGGTGTACAGGGACTGGTAGTCCATAGTGAAGGTAAGGCGTTGGGGACCGGAGAAATGAAAATCATGGAGGAGGTGGAGGGCGTGGGTGGTGTCCCGAACGTAGGTGAGGAGTTCTTGGACTAAGGGGGACAGGACCTTGTCAAGGTATGCAGAGGTGAGTTCGGTGGGGCAGGAGCAGGCTGAGATAATGGGTCGGCTGGGGCAGTCAGGTTTGTGAATTTTGGGCAGGAGGTAGAATGCAGGTCCTTGGACTCCTCCATCGCCAGACCATAGCAACACGACAGCTGGAGGAAGAGTGCCTCATCTTCCGCCTAGGAACCCTCCAACTACAAGGGATGAACTCAGATTTCTCCAGTTTCCTCATTTCCCCTCCCCCAACCTTGTCTCAGTCCCAACCCTCGAACTCAGCACCACCTTCCTAACCTGTAATCTTCTTCCTGACCTCTCCGACCCCACCCCCACTCCGGCCTATCATCCACACCTTAACCTCCTTCCACCTATCACATTTCCAACGTCCCTTCTCCAAGTCCCTCCTCCCTGCCTTTTATCTTAGCCTGCTGGGCACACTTTCCTCATTCCAGAAGAAGGGCTCATGCCCGAAACATCGATTCTCCAGCTCCTTGGATGCTGCCTGGCCTGCTGCGCTTTTCCAGCAACACATTTTCAGCTCTGATCTCCAACATCTGCAGTCCTCACTTTCTCCTAGAGGGAACACTGTCCTCCACACCTGTTTACAGGGGAACATTGCCCCCGACACCTGGTTACGGGGGAACTCTGCCTCCTACACCTGGTTACAGGGGAACATCACCCGCCAAACTTGGATACAGGGGAATACTGCCCTCCACACCTGGTTACAGGTGGAACACTGCCCCCCACATCTGGTTACAGGGGAACACCATCCCTCACACCTGGTTACTGGGTAACACTGTCCCCCACATCTGGTTACAGGGGAACACTGCCCTCCATACCTGGTTACAGGGGAATACTGCCCCTCACACCTGTTTACAGGGGAACACCGCCCCCCACATCTGGTTACAAGGGAACACTGCCCCTCACACCTGGTTACAGGGAAACACCGACCCCACATCTGGTTACAGGGGAACACTGCCCCCCACACCTGGTTACAGGGGAACACTGCTCCCACACCTGGTTACAAGGGAACACTGTCCCGCACACCTGGCTAAAGGGGAACACTGCCCCCCACACCTGGTTACAGGGGAACATTGCCTCCTACACCTGGTTACAGGGGAACATTGCTTTCCACATCTGGTTACAGGGGAACACTGCCCCCCACACCTGGTTACAGGGGAACAGTGCCCTCCCTACCTGGTTACAGGGGAACAGTGCCCTCCCTACCTGGTTACAGGGGAACACTGCCCCCCACACCTGGTGACAGGGGAACACTGCCCCCCACACCTGGTGACAGGGGAACACTGCCCCCCACACCTGGTTACAGGGGAAAACTGCTTTCACACCTGGTTACAGGGGAACACTGCTTTCAAACCTGGTTACAGGGAACACTGCCCTCCATACCTGGTTACAGGGGTACACTGCCCCCCTCACCTGGTGAGAGGGGGAACACTGCCCCCCCACACCTGGTTACAGGGGTACACTGCCCCCCACACCTGGTGAGAGGGGGAACACTGCCCCCCCACACCTGGTTACAGGGGAACACTGCCCCCCCACACCTGGTTACAGGGGTACACTGCCCCCCACACCTGGTGAGAGTGGGAACACTGCCCCCCCCACACCTGGTTACAGGGGACCACTGCCCTCCATACCTGGTTACAGGGGAACACTGCCCCCCCACACCTGGTTACAGGGGAACATCATCCCTCACACCTGGTTACTGGTTAACACAGCTCCCCACACCTGGTTACAGGGGAACACAGCTCCCCACACCTGGTTACAGGGGAACACAGTCCCCCTCACCTGGTTACAGGGGAACACTGCCCCTGAAACCTGGTTATGGGGGAACACTGTCCCCCACACCTGGTTAGAGGGGAACACTGCCTCCTACACCTGGTTACAGGGGAACATCACCCCCAAACCTGGTTACAGGGGAACACAGCCCCCCCCACACCTGGTTACAGGGGAACATCATCCCTCACACCTGGTTACTGGTTAACACAGCTCCCCACACATGGTTACAGGGGAACACTGTCCCCCTCACCTGGTTACAGGGGAACACTGCCCCTGAAACCTGGTTATGGGGGAACACTGTCCCCCACACCTGGTTAGAGGGGAACACTGCCTCCTACACCTGGTTACAGGGGAACATCACCCCCAAACCTGGTTACAGGGGAACACTGCTCCCACACCTGGTTACAGAGGAACACTGCCCCCCACACCTGGTTACAGAGGAACACTGCCCCCCACACCTGGTTACAGGGGAACACTGCCCCCCCACACCTGGTTACAGGGGAACACTGCCCCTGAAACCTGGTTATGGGGGAACACTGTCCCCCACACCTGGTTACAGGGGAACACTGCTCCCCCACACCTGGTTACAGGGGAACACTGCCCCTGAAACCTGGTTATGGGGGAACACTGTCCCCCACACCTGGTTACAGGGGAACACTGCCCCTGAAACCTGGTTATGGGGGAACACTGTCCCCCACACCTGGTTAGAGGGGAACAATGCCTCCTACACCTGGTTACAGGGGAACATCACCCCCAAACCTGGTTACAGGGGAACACAGCTCCCCACACCTGCTTACAGGGGAACACTGTCCCCCTCACCTGGTTACAGGGGAACACTGCCCCTGAAACCTGGTTATGGGGGAACACTGTCCCCCACACCTGGTTAGAGGGGAACACTGCCTCCTACACCTGGTTACTGGGGAACATCACCCCCAAACCTGGTTACAGGGGAACATCATCCCTTACACCTGGTTACTGGTTAACACTGCTCCCCAAACCTGGATACAGGGGAATGCAGGCCCCCCCACACCTGGTTACAGGGGAACACTGCTTCCTACACCTGGTTACAGAGGAACACTGCCCCTCACACCTGGTTACAGAGAAAGACTGTCCCCCACGCCTGGTTACAGGGGAACACTGTCCCCCACACTTGGTTACAGGGGAACACTGTCCCCCACACCTGGTTACAGAGGAACACTGCCCCTGACACCTGGTTGCAGGGGAACACTGCCCTCCACACCTGGTTACAGGGGAACATCACCCCCAAACATGGTTACAGAGGAACACTGGCCTTCACACCTGGTTACAGAGGAAGACTGCCCCCCAAACCTGGTTACAGAGAAACACTGCCCCCCCCCACTCCTGGTTAGAGGGGGAACACTGCTCCCACACCTGGGTTACAGGGGAACACTTCCCCTCCCACCTGGTTACAGTGGAACATTGCCCTCCATACCTGGTTGCAGGGGAACATCATCCCTCACACCTGGTTACTGGTTAACACTGCTCCCCACACCTGGTTACAGTGGAACACTGTCCCCCACACCTGGTTACACAGGAACACTGCCCTCCATACCTGGGTTACAGTGGAACACTGCTCCCACACCTGGTTACAGAGGAACACTGCTCCCACACCTGGTTACAGGGGAACACTGCCCCCCACACCTGGTTACAGAGGAACACTGCTCCCACACCTGGGTTACAGGGGAACACTGCTCCCACACCTGGGTTACAGGGGAACACTGCTCCCACACCTGGGTTACAGGGGAACACTGCCCCCCACACCTGGTTACAGGGGAACATCATCCCTCACACCTGGTTACACAGGAACACTGCCCCCACACCTGGTTACAGGGGAACACTGCTCCCACACCTGGTTATGGGGTAACACTGCTCCCACACCTGGTTACAGGGGAACACTGCCCCCCACACCTGGTTACAGCGGAACACTGCTCCCACACCTGGTTACAGCGGAACACTGCTCCCACACCTGGTTACAGGGGAACACTGCTCCCACACCTGGTTACAGCGGAACACTGCTCCCACACCTGGTTACAGCGGAACACTGCTCCCACACCTGGTTACAGGGGAACACTGCCCCCCACACCTGGTTACAGGGGAACACTGCCCCCCACACCTGGTTACAGCGGAACACTGCTCCCACACCTGGTTACAGGGGAACACTGCCCCCCACACCTGTTTAGAGGGGGAACACTGTCCACCCCACACCTGGTTACAGGGGAACTTCATCCCTCACAACTGGTTACTGGTTAACACTGCTCCCCACACCTAGCTACAGGGGAACACAGCCCCTCCACACCTGGTTACAGGGGGAACACTGCTCCTGACACCTGGTTACAGGGGATCACTGTCCCCCACACCTGGTTACAGGGGAACACTGCTCCCACGCCTGGTTACAGGGGAACACTGCCCTCCATACCTGGTTACAGAGGAACACTGCCCCTCAAACCTGGTTATAGGAGAACACTGCCCTCCACACCTGGTTACAGGGGAACACTGCCCCTCACCCCTGGTTATAGGAGAACACTGCCCTCCATACCTGGTTACAGAGGAACACTGCCCCTCACACCTGGTTAGAGGGGGAACACTGCTCCCACACCTGGTTACAGGGTAACACTGCCCTCAATACCTGGTTACAGAGGGAACACTGCCCTCCATACCTGGTTACAGAGGAACACTGCCCACCACACCTGGTTACAGAGAAACACTGTCCCTCCACACCTGGTGAGAGGGGGAACACTGCCCCCCCACACCTGGTTACAGGGGAACATCATCCCTCACACCTGGTTACTGGTTAACACTGCCCCCCACACCTGGTTACAGGAGAACACAGCCCCCCAAACCTGGTTACAGAGGAACACTGTCCCCCACACCTGGTTACAGGGGAACACTGCCCCGAGAACCTGGTTACAGGGGAACACTGTCCCCCACACCTGGTTACAGGGGAACACTGCCCCTGACACCTAGTTACAGGGGAACACTGTCCCCCACACCTGGTTACAGGGGAACACTGCCCCTGACACCTGGTTACAGGGGTACACTGTCCCCCACACCTGGTTACAGGGGAACACTGCCCCTGACACCTGGTTACAGGGGAACACTGCCCCTGACACCTGGTTACAGGGGAACACTGTCCCCCACACCTGGTTACAGGGGAACACTGTCCCCCACACCTAGTTACAGGGGAACACTGCTCCTGACACCTGGTTACAGGGGAACACTGCCCCCCATACCTGGTTACAGGGGAACACTGCTTCCTACACCTGGTTACAGAGGAACACTGCCTCTCACACCTGGTTACAGAGAAAGACTGCCCCCCAAACCTGGTTACAGAGAAATACTGCCCCCCCCCCCCCCACACCTGGTTTCAGAGAAATACTGCCCCTCCACACCTGGTTACAGGGAAACATCATCCCTCACACCTGGTTACTGGGTAACACTTCCCTCCATACCTGGTTACAGGAGAACACTTCCCTCCATACCTGGTTACAGGGGAACACTGCCCTCCACACCTGGTTACAGGGGAACACTGCCCTCCACACCTGGTTAAAGGGGAACACTGCCCTCCATACCTGGTTACAGGGCAACTCTGCCTCCCACACCTGGTTACAGGGGAACACTGCCCCCTACACATTGTTACAGGGGAACACTGCCCCCTACACATTGTTACAGGGGAACACTGCCCCTCATACCTGGATACAGAGGAACTCTGCCCTCCACGCCCAGTTACAGTGGAACACAGCCCCTCATAGCTGGATACAGAGGAACTCTGTCCTCCACGCCCGGTTACAGAGGAACAGTGCCCTCGACAGCTGGATACAGAGGAACACTACCCCCCACACCTGGTTACAGGGAACACTGCCCTCCACATCTAGTTACAGAGGAACACTGCCCTCCATACCTGGTTACCAGGGGAGTACTGCCCTCCACACCTGGTTACAGGGGAACACTGCCCCCCCACACCTGGTTACAGGGAACACTGCCCCCCCCACACCTGGTTACAGGGGACACTGCCCCCACACCTGGTTACAGGGAACACTGCCCCCCCACACCTGGTTACAGGGGAACACTGCCCCTGACACCTAGTTACAGGGGAACACTGTCCCCCACACCTGGTTACAGGGGAACACTGCCCCTGACACCTGGTTACAGGGGTACACTGTCCCCCACACCTGGTTACAGGGGAACACTGCCCCTGACACCTGGTTACAGGGGAACACTGCCCCTGACACCTGGTTACAGGGGAACACTGTCCCCCACACCTGGTTACAGGGGAACACTGTCCCCCACACCTAGTTACAGAGGAACACTGCTCCTGACACCTGGTTACAGGGGAACACTGCCCCCCATACCTGGTTACAGGGGAACACTGCCTCTCACACCTGGTTACAGAGAAAGACTGCCCCCCAAACCTGGTTACAGAGAAATACTGCCCCCCCCCCCCCACACCAGGTTTCAGAGAAATACTGCCCCTCCACACCTGGTTACAGGGAAACATCATCCCTCACACCTGGTTACTGGGTAACACTTCCCTCCATACCTGGTTACAGGAGAACACTTCCCTCCATACCTGGTTACAGGGGAACACTGCCCTCCACACCTGGTTAAAGGGGAACACTGCCCTCCATACCTGGTTACAGGGGAACTCTGCCTCCCACACCTGGTTACAGGGGAACACTGCCCCCTACACATTGTTACAGGGGAACACTGCCCCCTACACATTGTTACAGGGGAACACTGCCCCTCATACCTGGATACAGAGGAACTCTGCCCTCCACGCCCAGTTACAGTGGAACACAGCCCCTCATAGCTGGATACAGAGGAACTCTGTCCTCCACGCCCGGTTACAGAGGAACAGTGCCCTCGACAGCTGGATACAGAGGAACACTACCCCCCACACCTGGTTACAGGGAACACTGCCCTCCACATCTAGTTACAGAGGAACACTGCCCTCCATACCTGGTTACCAGGGGAGTACCGCCCTCCACACCTGGTTACAGGGGAACACTGCCCCCCCACACCTGGTTACAGGGAACACTGCCCCCCCCACACCTGGTTACAGGGGACACTGCCCCCACACCTGGTTACAGGGAACACTGCCCCCCCACACCTGGTTACAGGGGAACACTGCCCCTGACACCTAGTTACAGGGGAACACTGTCCCCCACACCTGGTTACAGGGGAACACTGCCCCTGACACCTGGTTACAGGGGTACACTGTCCCCCACACCTGGTTACAGGGGAACACTGCCCCTGACACCTGGTTACAGGGGAACACTGCCCCTGACACCTGGTTACAGGGGAACACTGTCCCCCACACCTGGTTACAGGGGAACACTGTCCCCCACACCTAGTTACAGGGGAACACTGCTCCTGACACCTGGTTACAGGGGAACACTGCCCCCCATACCTGGTTACAGGGGAACACTGCTTCCTACACCTGGTTACAGAGGAACACTGCCTCTCGCACCTGGTTACAGAGAAAGACTGCCCCCCAAACCTGGTTACAGAGAAATACTGCCCCCCCCCCCCACACCTGGTTTCAGAGAAATACTGCCCCTCCACACCTGGTTACAGGGAAACATCATCCCTCACACCTGGTTACTGGGTAACACTTCCCTCCATACCTGGTTACAGGAGAACACTGCCCTCCACACCTGGTTACAGGGGAACACTGCCCTCCACACCTGGTTACAGGGGAACACTGCCCTCCACACCTGGTTAAAGGGGAACACTGCCCTCCATACCTGGTTACAGGGCAACTCTGCCTCCCACACCTGGTTACAGGGGAACACTGCCCCCTACACATTGTTACAGGGGAACACTGCCCCCTACACATTGTTACAGGGGAACACTGCCCCTCATACCTGGATACAGAGGAACTCTGCCCTCCACGCCCAGTTACAGTGGAACACAGCCCCTCATAGCTGGATACAGAGGAACTCTGTCCTCCACGCCCGGTTACAGAGGAACAGTGCCCTCGACAGCTGGATACAGAGGAACACTACCCCCCACACCTGGTTACAGGGAACACTGCCCTCCACATCTAGTTACAGAGGAACACTGCCCTCCATACCTGGTTACCAGGGGAGTACCGCCCTCCACACCTGGTTACAGGGGAACACTGCCCCCCCACACCTGGTTACAGGGAACACTGCCCCCCCCACACCTGGTTACAGGGGACACTGCCCCCACACCTGGTTACAGGGAACACTGCCCCCCCACACCTGGTTACAGGGTACACTGTCCCCCACACCTGTTTACAGAGGAACACTGCCCTCCATACCTGGTTACCAGGGGAGTACCGCCCCCCCACACCTAGTTACAAGGAACACTGCTCCCATACCTGGTTACAGGGGAACACTGCCCTCCATACCTGGTTACCAGGGGAACACTGCCCCCCACACCTAGTTACAAGGAACACTGCTCCCATACCTGGTTACAGGGGAACACTGCCCTCCATACCTGGTTACAGGGGAACACTGCCCTCCACACCTGGTTACCAGGGGAACACTGCCCCCCACACCTAGTTACAAGGAACACTGCTCCCATACCTGGTTACAGGGGAACACTGCCCTCCATACCTGGTTACCAGGGGAACACTGCCCCCCCACACCTAGTTACAAGGAACACTGCTCCCATACCTGGTTACAGGGGAACACTGCCCTCCATACCTGGTTACCAGGGGAGTACCGCCCCCCACACCTAGTTACAAGGAACACTGCCCTCCATACCTGGTTACCAGGGGTACACTGCCCCCACACTTAGTTACAAGGAACACTGCTCCCATACCTGGTTACAGGGGAACACTGCCCCCCACACCTATTTACAGGGGAACAAAATCATCCACATCTATTTCTGGGGTATGTCAGCTTTACATCTGTTTCCATGGGGAACACTGCCCACCATATCGCGTTGTATGTTTTAACACCTACATGTCTGGTTGTAAGGGGTAAAACCCACAACTGCTCCTAAAGGACAATATCATGTTTGGTTTATGGAGATAACACCTCACACAGTCTGATTGCCGAGATGACACACACATGATTAAAGTGACAATCTCACATATCTGGTTATAGAAGACAGATCATAGGGACAGCTGCCACTATTCTTCTTGTAGGTGGAAGCACTCACACCTGTTTCTCCAGCAGAACAGTGCACACATCTGATTATAGGGGACAACATCCATGTACCTGTTTATATGAGAAAGCGTGAGCCTCTTTTGAGGTTTGGATGCTTTCTCTTCGGTTCAACATAAAGACCAATCTGGTTCGGTAACAAGTTTTACCCGTTATTTGCACCATACTATTTCTTCTAACTATAATTGTGTCCCAGAGCACATATGAGTTGCAAAACCTGGGCTTCGTCAGCCTGAATCTATTCTCTGTGGATTTTTGTCTTGGGGCTTTATTGATGGGAAATACAATATATTCCACATGTAACCTATAGGTAGTTTGCTTGTCTAGATGATTGATGAGCTTGGGTTTGGACTCTCAAGCATATTAGTAGACTTTACATGTGGCAAGACACTTGGGCTGGCAATGAACAATTGATTTGGCTGTACAGAATCGAATATTGGAGCCTTATGCTTGATAAAGGGTAACATGCACTGCACAATGACTCTACACAATCTGCTCAGGCAGGGGTTAGGGATAGATGCTTTTTGGAAACAGCTGGGACCCTGAGTTGAGATGGAATTGGATGAGTTTG
Organism: Chiloscyllium plagiosum; assembly: GCF_037043375.1. Classification (NCBI taxonomy): domain Eukaryota; kingdom Metazoa; phylum Chordata; class Chondrichthyes; order Orectolobiformes; family Hemiscylliidae; genus Chiloscyllium; species Chiloscyllium plagiosum. The sequence continues at coordinate 14,946,293 of NW_028270159.1, forward strand.
GGTCTGAAACAGGATAGCAGTGACTGAAATCTCCCTCCAACTCCTCAGTGCCAGATTCGTTGGAATTATAACAGTTTCAAATTGGAATATTGAAAGTTGCCTGTTTATAACAGGCATTGTTTATAAATGGATAATGGAATGAATTGTAAAAAACAAACGGGAAAGACCTTCATTTATTTCGTATCGCTGTAATTGTCATTCGCCAGTCTCTCACTTCACCTCCCTCTCTCTCCCCTCTTGTTCCCCATCTCTTGTATTTGGTCTCCCCACCTCATTTATGTCGTTTCTTCCCTCTCACTCTCTTGTTGCTCACAGCTCATTCTTTTTCTCTCATTCTGTCATCTCTCTCACGCTCCTATCTCTGTCTCTTTCTCGCCATCTATATCCCTAACCTTCCCAATTTTCCCTCCCGTTTCACTACCTCTCGTTTTGTTTCTTGCACATTTTTAATCTACGACAGTTCATGTCTAATAATAATTTTGCTTTCACAAGTAATTTTTAAATGTGTCAATATTTAGGTTTACAAATATCGATTCCAACTGGAAATATCTTTACCGATATTCTGCCTGGTTCCGCAAGTTGCTCGAGGTGTTTAACTATTTAATCGCACGTTCCCACTCAGTGTTGATCTTCCTCATCAAAATGATCCCTCCCGGAATAGTTGCTTGCTTCTGGCGCATAGTCCTGTGTTGGTCATTTCCTGGGCTTCAGACTGATCTTGTTTAGAGTGACCTTTCTGTGTAATAGGCAGTGAGGAAGAAGCCTCTGAATAGCGCTGTCAAAGAGCCGGCACAGACATGAAGGGCCGAATGGGCTCCAATGTGTCGCAAGTTTCGGTGGTCCCATGTGTCCGTTGGGTCCCTGCGAGTGACCTTTAGCGAGTGAGGTTTCCCTGCTATACCTGGAGGATGGGGTGCGGAGGAGTGGTCCAAGACAGCGGTACCGTTAGGTACAGTTTGGGGATACCGGGCGGGACAGGACGAGGACGCGGATTCCAATCCCAGGGAAAGGGATTTTTAAAAAAAAATATCGAAACCGACCGCCGGCTCCAAAACCTGAGTGTTGTGCTGTGCGGCCGCCAGCAGCCGGGAACGGCCTGGGAATAGGCACTTCCCTCAGTGCTCTGCAGCAGGGTCACTGTGACAAGCCCCGGAGCTTCCCAACTCACATCAGGAGCGCGGAGCATGGCCCTGGCTTTACTCAGGCTCAGGGTTCCACACCAGTGTCCCGGCTCAGTGCCAGTGTCCCGGCTCAGTGTCTGTCCCGGGTCAGTGCCAGTGTCCCGGCTCAGTGTCTGTCCCGGCTCAGTGTCTGTCCCGGCTCAGTGCCAGTGTCCCGGCTCAGTGCCAGTGTCCCGGCTCAATGTCTGTCCCGGCTCAGTGCCTATCCCGGGTCAGTGTCCCTGGGCCTGGCTTTACTCAGGCTCAGGGTTCCACATCAGTGCAAGAGGATTCGCAGTAGGTTAAAATCTTCGAGGGGAAAGTGAGGACTGCAGATGCTGGAGATCAGAGCTGAAAATGTGTTGCTGGAAAGGCGCAGCAGGCCAGGCGCCCGGCTCAGTGCCAGTGTCCCGGGTCAGGGTCAGTGTCCCGGGTCAGTGTCCCGGGTCAGTGTCAGGGTCCCGGGTCAGTGTCTCAGTTTCAGTGTCCCGGGTCAGTTTCAGTGTCCCGGGTCAGTGTCAGTGTCCCGGGTCAGTGTCAGTGTCCCAGGTCAGTGTCCCGGGTCAGTGTCAGTGTCCCGGGTCAGTGTCCCGGGTCAGTGTCCCGGGTCAGTGTCAGTGTCCCGGGTCAGTGTCCCGGGTCAGTGTCCCGGGCCAGTGTCAGTGCCAGTGTCCCTGGTCAGTGTCCCTGGTCAGTGTCCCTGGTTAGTGTCAGTGTCCTGGGTCAGTGTCCCGGGTCAGTGTCAGTGTCCGTGTCCTGGGTCAGGGTCCTGGGTCAGGGTCCCGGGTCAGGGTCCCGGGTCAGGGTCCCGGGTCAGGGTCCCGGGTCAGGGTCCCTGGTCAGGGTCCCTGGTCAGGGTCCTGGGTCAGTGTCTCGGGTCAGTGTCAGTGTCCCTGGTCAGTGTCCCTGGTCAGTGTCAGTGTCCCGGGTCAGTGACCAGTGTCAGTGTCCCGGGTCAGTGTCCAGGGTCAGTGTCCCAGGTCTGTGTCCTAGGTCAGTGTCAGTGCCCCGGGTCAGTGTCCCTGGTCAGCGTCAGTGTCCCTGGTCAGTGTCAGTGCCCGGGTCAGTGTCTCTGGTCAGTGTCAGTGTCCCGGATCAGTGTCCCAGGTCAGTGTCAGTGTCCTGGGTCAGTGTCAGTGTCCCGGATCAGTGTCAGTGTCCCGGGTCAGTGCTAATTACAATATTTCGGGTCAGTGTCAGTGTCCCGGGTCAGTGTCCCGGGTCAGTGTCCCGGGTCAGTGTCCCGGGTCAGTGTCCCGGGTCAGTGTCCCAGGTCTGTGTCCGTGCCCCGGGTCAGTGTCCCTGGTCAGTGTCCCTGGTCAGTGTCAGTGCCCGGGTCAGTGTCTCTGGTCAGCGTCAGTGCCCCGGGTCAGTGTCCCTGGTCAGCGTCAGTGTCCCTGGTCAGTGTCCCTGGTCAGTGTCCCTGGTCAGTGTCAGTGCCCGGGTCAGTGTCTCTGGTCAGTGTCAGTGTCCCGGATCAGTGTCCCAGGTCAGTGTCAGTGTCCTGGGTCAGTGTCAGTGTCAGTGTCCCGGGTCAGTGCTAATTTCAATATTTCGGGTCAGTGTCAGTGTCCCAGGTCAGTGCTAATTTCAATATTTTGGGTTAGTGTCAGTGTCCGGGTCAGTGTCAGTGTCCCGGGTCAGTGTCAGTGTCCCGGGTCAGTGCTAATTTCAATATTTCGGGTCAGTGTCAGTGTCCCGGGTCAGTGTCAGTGTCCCGGGTCAGTGCTAATTTCAATATTTCGGGTCAGTGTCACTGTCCCGGGTCAGTGTCAGTGTCCCGGGTCAGTGCAAATTTCAATATTTCAGGTCAGTGTCAGTGTCCCGGGTCAGTGCTAATTTCAATATTTCGTGTCAGTGTCACTGTCCCGGGTCAGTGTCAGTGTCCCGGGTCAGTGCTAATTTCAATATTTCAGGTCAGTGTCCCGGGTCAGTGTCAGTGTCCCGGGTCAGTGCTAATTTCAATATTTCGGGTCAGTGTCAGTGTCCCGGGTCAGTGCTAATTTCAATATTTCGGGTCAGTGTCAGTGTCCCGGGTCAGTGTCAGTGTCCCGGGTCAGTGCTAATTTCAATATTTCGGGTCAGTGTCAGTGTCCCGGGTCAGTGTCAGTGTCCCGGATCAATGCTAATTTCAATATTTTGGGTCAGTGTCAGTGTCCCGGGTCAGTGTCAGTGTCCCGGGTCAGTGCTAATTTCAATATTTCGGGTCAGTGTCAGTGTCCCGGGTCAGTGCTAATTTCAATATTTCGGGTCAGTGTCAGTGTCCCGGGTCAGTGTCACTGTCCCGGGTCAGTGCTAATTTCAATATTTCGGGTCAGTGTCAGTGTCCCACTGTCCCGGGTCAGTGTCAGTGTCCCGGGTCAGTGCTAATTTCAATATTTCAGGTCAGTGTCAGTGTCCCGGGTCAGTGCTAATTTCAATATTTCGGGTCAGTGTCAGTGTCCCGGGTCAGTGTCAGTGTCCCGGGTCAGTGCTAATTTCAATATTTCAGGTCAGTGTCAGTGTCCCGGGTCAGAGTCAGTGTCCCGGGTCAGTGCTAATTTCAATATTTCAGGTCAGTGTCCCGGGTCAGTGTCAGTGTCCCGGGTCAGTGCTAATTTCAATATTTCGGGTCAGTGTCAGTGTCCCGGGTCAGTGCTAATTTCAATATTTCGGGTCAGTGTCAGTGTCCCGGGTCAGTGTCAGTGTCCCGGGTCAGTGCTAATTTCAATATTTCGGGTCAGTGTCAGTGTCCCGGGTCAGTGTCACTGTCCCGGGTCGGTGTCAGTGTCCCGGGTCAGTGCTAATTTCAATATTTCGGGTCAGTGTCGGTGTCACAGGTCAGTGCTAATTTCAATATTTCGGGTCAGTGTCACTGTCCCGGGTCAGTGCTAATTTCAATATTTTGGGTCAGTGTCAGTGTCCCGGGTCAGTGTCAGTGTCCCGGGTCAGTGCTAATTTCAATATTTCGGGTCAGTGTCAGTGTCCCGGGTCAGTGTCAGTGTCCCGGGTCAGTGCTAATTTCAATATTTCGGGTCAGTGTCAGTGTCCCGGGTCAGTGCTAATTTCAATATTTCGGGTCAGTGTCAGTGTCCCCGGTCAGTGTCACTGTCCCGGGTCGGTGTCAGTGTCCCGGGTCAGTGCTAATTTCAATATTTCGGGTCAGTGTCCCGGGTCAGTGTCAGTGTCCCGGGTCAGTGCTAATTTCAATATTTCGGGTCAGTGTCGGTGTCACAGGTCAGTGCTAATTTCAATATTTCGGGTCAGTGTCACTGTCCCGGGTCAGTGCTAATTTCAATATTTCGGGTCAGTGTCAGTGTCCTGGGTCAGTGTCAGTGTCCTGGGTCAGTGCTAATTTCAATATTTCGGGTCAGTGTCAGTGTCCCGTGTCAGTGTCAGTGTCCCGTGTCAGTGTCAGTGTCCCGGGTCAGTGTCAGTGTCCCGGGTCAGTGCTAATTTCAATATTTCGGGTCAGTGTCAGTGTCCCGGGTCAGTGTCAGTGTCCCGGGTCAGTGCTAATTTCAATATTTCGGGTCAGTGTCAGTGTCCCGGGTCAGTGCTAATTTCAATATTTCGGGTCAGTGTCAGTGCCCCAGGTCAGTGTCCCGGGTCAGTGTCAGTGTCCCGGGTTAGTGTCCCAGGTCAGTGTCAGTGTCCCGGGTCAGTGCTAATTTCAATATTTCGGGTCACTGTCACTGTCCCGGGTCAGTGTCACTGTCCCGGGTCAGTGCTAATTTCAATATTTCGGGTCAATAGACTTGTCCGGAGTCGTTCCGACCAGCACTAAAGCCCTCTTCCCCCCCACCCCCCTCTCCTTCTCTCCGGCCCAGGTTTTTAATGACGATGGCACGGTGCGGTATTTTATTGATGCCAGTCAGGAGGACCACAGGAGCTGGATGACGTACATCAAATGCGCCAGGAACGAGCAGGAGCAGAACCTGGAAGTGGTTCAGATCGGGAATAACATTTACTACAAGACCACAGAGGTGAGCAACTCTCTGGCCGGGTCAGGGCTTTGGGGAGGGGAGGGGAAGCTGGTGCTGTGCCAGCCGTGCTCACGCTGCCAACCTGCTGCTGTAGGTTCGAGCCCCGGTGATGCTGATATACCGGGGACGGGAGGTGCACCGGGGGCAGGCGGGTGGGATTGGATTTGGAGCAGGACACACAGACACCTGTAACCACATCCAGGAGGGACTCAAATGAGAGCGAGGGCGACAGCGAAACCGCCCAAAGCGGTGTTCAGATTTCCAGCGTTTGCAATGTGTTCCTGGGTGTGTTCAGTGTGTTTTCCCAGTGTCAATGACCTGTGTACCTGCGGGGAACAGACTGATCATTAATTTGTAAACCCCCCCCGGGTTCAGTTGCAGTGGAAGAGTCATTCTGGACCCGAAACGTGAATTTTGCTTTCTCCCTCTACAGATGCTGCTGAGTTTCTCCAGCAATTCCTGTGTTTCTTTCAGTCGGTTCCACTTGATTTCAGTCAGAACATCACCAGGGCACTGGAACTTGGGGATCCTCGTGTCGTATCGGTGGCAGTATTTTTAGAACAGACCACCTACCCCTCCGCCTCCCCGGTCCCCCTGGAGCTGGTGATAATGGATCCCAGACTCACCTTCATCAGGTTCCGCCAGGTTTGCTGTCGCTCCGTTTTGCCCCGGGGTGTCTGTTCCCCCCCCCGCCCCGGGTCAGTCTGTCCCCCCCCTCCCCCGGGTCAGTCTCCGATAAGGGTCAGTATGTATGCAGCACAAAAAGAGGCCGTTCACTCGTCATCCACACCCCCACCCCTCCCACCTTTCCGAATCGCCCTGCAGTTGTATTCTGTTAAAATACCCCCCGCCCCATTGAAAGCCTTGGTTGCCTCTGATTCTAAAAGACCCTGTTCACTCCCCCGCCCCCTCCCCGCTGGTTCTCCTTTTGCCAATCGCCTTAAACAGGTGCCCTCCGGTTTTCTATTCTTTCCAAATGGGGACACTTTTTTTTCTCTATTGCCGCTTGCCCAGACCCCTCCATGCGCCAGGACTTCAATCACATCTCCTCTTAACCGCTCCCGTTGCGTAAATCTTTACAGTAATGAGATCGCTACTTGACCCTAGAGGCATCGCCCATCCCTGTGTTTCTCACAGAGTACCGTGTCTCTGTGTGTGTCTGTCTGTGTGTGCGTCTGTCTGTCTGTGTGCGTCTGTCTGTCTGTGTGTGTCTGTCTGTGTGTGTGTGTGTGTGTGTGCGTCTGTGTGTGTGTGTGTGCGTCTGTCTGTCTGTGTGCGTCTATATGTGTGTGTGTGTGCGTCTGTCTGTCTCTCTCTCTCTGTCTGTCTGTGTTCCTGTGCGTGTCTGTGTGTGTTCCTGTGCGTGTCTGTGTGTGCGTCTGTCTGTCTGTGTGCGTCTGTCTGTCTGTGTGTGTCTGTCTGTGTGTGTGTGTGTGTGTGTGCGTCTGTGTGTGTGTGTGTGCGTCTGTCTGTCTGTGTGCGTCTATATGTGTGTGTGTGTGCGTCTGTCTGTCTCTCTCTCTCTGTCTGTCTGTGTTCCTGTGCGTGTCTGTCTGTGTTCCTGTGCGTGTCTGTGTGTGTTCCTGTGCGTGTCTGTGTGTGTGTGTGCGCGCTGCATTTAGTTTTATATCTCTCTCACTTCTCTGGTATCCTTGGCTCACCTGCCTCAATTCGGTGCAACCTTTTTTTTTTAAAAAAAGCTTTGTTTTAGTGTTTCGGATAAACAATACTTTTCAAATGAATTCAGAAAGTGCTGGAGAAACTCAGCAGGTCTGTGGTTTGTGGGAGATACAACAAGATAATGGCACCGAAAGGTAGTTGTTCCCCCCCTCTGTCTGAGCTGAGAAAGTTGATACGGAATTATTGTTGGACAGTTCCCACTTCCACTCCAGGATTTGAGGTGGAAACAATGGGAGATTGTAGCAGATCCAAGCAACGGTGGCTCAGTGGACCCGATCCCAGCCTCGGGTGACTGTGTGGAGTTTGCACATTTCTCCCCGTGACTGCGTGGGTTTCCTCCCACAGTCCAAAGATTTGCAGGTCAGGTGAACTGGCCATGGGAAATTGCCCATAGTGTGAGGGGCAAATACAGGGTCGGGGAATGGGTCTGGGTGGGCGACGTTTCGGAGGGTCAGTATAGACTTGTTGGGCCGAAGGGCCTGCTTCCATACTGTGGGTAATCTAATCTTTAAAAAAAAACTTGAGGGGGGTCCCGGAAACTGGATATTCGTCACATTTGAGTCGGGATGTGCAGATGAGGTACAGATGAACGTTTTACGTGTAAGTTAATGGCTCGATGTTCGAATACGATTCTAACGACAGCGATTAACTGGTATCTCAATTTCTCTGTTCACTTTAGACAATCCCTCCGGACCAGGAGCTGCTGGTCTGGTATGGAAATACACAGAACACATTCCTCGGCATCCCAGGAGTTCCAGGGCTGGAGGAAGAACATAGGAAAAAGACTAAAGACGGTAACCAATGTGAAATAATACTGAGTTTGGGGGGGGGGGGGGGTTGTTGCTGTTATGTAACAGGGACGCCTTTGCACCATGATTGCCAGGGAATGAGAGAGCGGAATGTTTCCTGTTTGGCGAGAAAAGTGCGGAAATTAGAGAGAATTTAAAGAAGAAAAAAGCAGATTCTCGAGTTAGGAGATGAATTTTCGCAAACTTCCACATAAAAGATTTAAATAACGCCTTCAGAATCTCATCATTGAGTGTCATATGCGTGTCCTTAAAGACCCCAACTCGCCTTCTTGATCACTACCCCGCTCCCCCCCACCGCCCCAAGGCAGAAACTACACCGTGTAAAGTCTGCGCAGGTATATCCGGGCCAGTCCCTGGTAATGCAGGGCTAATTCAATTCCTGAGGAAGGGCTCCTGCCCAAAACGTCGATTTTTCCTGCTCCTCGGATGCTGCCTGACCTGCTGTACTTTTCCAGCAACACACTCTCTACCCTGGTAGTGCAGCTCCCCAGTGCATGTCCAGGCCACCTTACCAACTGCTTCTGCATCCTCCTGGACCCTTCGCCCAATCACATTGCCATCAGCAAACTGCCAGCCCTCACCTCAACATTATGCCTCCTCCCGGACCAACTGTCACATCACCTCAGCCCTTCAAACACTTTCCTTTGGACCTCAATGTCCCCTGTGAGCCTGCTAGGTCACTCTGCACACAAGGACACAGCTCTCACTCACTTCACTTCCACTTGGAGACTGACAGATTTTGTCTACTTCACATTTCTTTGGTAGCACACATTCAGTGACTTCAGCACTGACTTTGTGTGGGTCACATTGCTTTCTTCATGCAGAGGGTCTTTTGTGCTCTGTTACAGACTGCTATCCTCTGTGACTTACATTACTTTGTAACATAGAGGGAAAGGCAGGGATCTTGTCACAACAGGAACCACTGTCCTGTTATCATAGAATCCCTACAGTGTGGAAACAGCCATTTGGCTCAACTCCGACCCTCTGAAGAGTATCCCACCCAGACCCATTCCCCTACCTTATTACTGTACACTTCCCACGACTAACACACCTAATCTACACATCCCTGAATGCTATGGGCAATTTAGCACAGCCAATTCACTCTAATCTGCACATCTTTGGACTGTGGGAGGAAACTGGAGGTTTGTCACCTGTAGGTGTGTCACTTTGCATCACCATATGACATAACATCACATCTTGGACCATGTTCCTGCAGTTTAAGCTACAAACACACTGTTTGTCCTTCACACTAAAGGCCATGTGTGAAAGTGAAGAGCCCACAGACCTAATTGGGGATCAAGGACAGTTCTACTCCAGTCAGTTGAGGGGTTCTTTCTATTCCAGTCCAGGGGGTTGACTATGGTCAGTCAGACACCCTCATCCTCTCAGAGTCCAGGGATCTGTGTCTCTGCAGTGTAAGGTCAGCCCTGCAGGTGAAATGCCACTTTCATTAGGATTAGGGGTCAGGCAGGATGTTGTCCTGGCAACAGTCGAGGGGGTTGGCCAGTTTTACCTTCAATGAGACAAAGGCTGGGATTGAGTATGAGGGACGTGAATGTATGAGCAGTTAGTGGTGATGCAAGACAGGTGGTCAGGTCGGAAGCACAGAGCTCAGGAAGGGTGTTAGTAGTTAGAAAACAATACTGAGAATGGTAGCCCATGGTACTTGTCAGTGGCATGAGTTAGATTGAGTAGTGCCCCGTGAGGGTGAGGTGGAAGAGAGAACATGGTGTCCCTTACCGTTGTGGAGAACAGAAGATCATCGATCTTCTTCTTGCATTACTGGATGTCTGGTTTTCCTTGGGAGACAGCATTGATCCAGACAACAATTTGTGTCTAGGTTACTTGGTCTGGTGGCATGACTTCCTGTGGTAGCCTGCAGGGAAATATACAGCTGCCCTCTTCACACACCCCTTCCTCCCCACCCTCCAGTTCACCAAGACCTCCACGTCCCTGTCTGCAAAGTGGGCAGTGAGTGTTTTTTCCCTCTGGGCCAATGATTAAGCAGTTCCTGGCTTTAACATCTGAAGTTAGTATCTAGTGGCAAGAACACTGGAATGTCCTAGCAGTGGTGAATAGTCCACCTCTCTAACCATGCAGGTCCCTGAAAAAGGCACCCGGAAGCATGGCTGCAAAATTGCTGAAGTGAATAGCAGAAGATTGCATGTCACTCAGTGACATGGCTGACCAGGGGTCACAAATCTCACTCATCAGAACACTTACATTGAAAATGGAAAATTCCACCCTGACACTCTGACTATTTAAACACAGGTGTAAAAGTGATTTTACACCTGTGTACAAAGTTAAAAATCACACAACACCAGGTTATAGTCCAACAGGTTTAATTGGAAGCACTAGCTTTTGGAGCACTGCTCCTTCATTAGGACAACCACCTGATGAAGGAGCAGCGCTCCGAAAGCTAGTGCTTCCAATTAAACCTGTTGGACTATAACCTGGTGTTGTGAGGTATAAAAGTGTCTCCCTGTCTACTATACTGTTGAGATTGTGTACATTTTAAAATATCTTAACAGCAATTGGTAGCTATAATTAGCAGCTTCACTGTAATAAAATAGCCTAAGGAAAAAAAGTGCTGAACAGACAGGGTGAATGAATTAGAGAAACTGTAGATCACTTGTTCTGGATTTCTCCATTGCTAGCTTTTACTTTGGACAGATGTGTTGTACACACTTTTCAAACATGTTCTTGCATAAATTAGTAAACATTTGTTACCATTATTGGCAATATCCCCACCTCATTATTCTGCGAAGTGCCTGAAGAATTGCTCCTGTGAATAGACACAGTATTGTCCAGGGCTCAAAGATGATTTCTGAGCAATATCCCCATCAGCTTGTGTGTTACTGCCAGGTAAGGGACTGAAGTAATTCAGTTACAATTATGATGTAAATTTATTTACTGATGTCACACTGCAAGCTTTTGCCCCACAGACAGACACTTTAGAATGACCATTTTAGCAAATTGCTATGCATTAAAATAAAATAAATGCAGAATCAGGGGTCAGTGTGGCCAGTGGGTTAACTAACACATGGTTGCTTCACACTCTGGGGTTGAGTGATTCAGTGGGTTAGCCCAGATTGAATAGATAAATTACCTTCTGTATCCATCAACTGTAAGGTTTTCATTTGAAATGAGTTTTAGTGAAAAGTGTTCTTTACTGTGAAGATATGGAAACAGAGTCCATTTGATTGAGAAAAGCTACATTAAAAGAATGTGATTGGCACAGCATCATGAGATCAGCGCAGAGAAACTTTATCCTGTGTTCCATCCATGCTGTACCATATAGTACACAATGGAATAGGCTAGAAGTATTATCTGATTATCGCCTCCCTAGCTGATTTGGTATACAGAACATGGACAGTCCACAAGGAATGTTAATCTGTGTCTAATTTCCCTGACCTGGACCTACTGAATGGAACAGTGTAAGAGGAGCTTTAATTTATATTTAGTTTTATAACTAACTTGCATGAGGCAGTATTAACAGGGCACTAACTGCTATAATCTCAGTCAAACTTGAGCTAGAAGTGTACAACTGGACAGTGCAGTTGACAGTTTCCCTTGAATCTAACATTAGTTATGCCAAGTCAATTAGTTTTAAATATATTTAGTTTAACAATGTTTAGTAATGTTTCCTCATCTTAAGCAAAAAGAGCTCCAGAAAGCTATCTGTTCCAGGTCTTGTTAGCCCACTAACATCATCTGCTTGTTTATCTATTTATTATCAGCCTATTGTGCTGAAAGATACCAGAAAAATATTTAAATTTTGCAGATAGGAAAACATTTGGCTGTGTTGGGTTGTTAAGAGTTTCCACTTAGTCCCACTCCCCTGCTGTCTCTCCACAGCCTTGCAAATTTTTCCTTTCAGATATATCACCAATTCTCTTTGAAAGGTTACAACTGAATCTCATTTCACCATCCTTTCAAGCATATAACCAGAATGTAACCATTTACTCTATAAAAATTATCATCTCCCCTCTAGTTCCATCTTCAATTACCCTAAATTCTGTGTGCTCTAACTATTGCTCCTTCTATCAGCAGATGCAATTTCACCCTTTTTACTCATTCAAAGCCTGTTATAATTTTGGAACACCTCTGAGAAATCTCCCCACAACCTTCTCTGCTCCAACAAAGTCTCCTGAAACTAAAACAGAAATTGCTGGGAAAACTCAGCATGTCTGGCAGCATCTATGGAGAAAGAAAGGAGAGTTAACGTTTCACGTCCAGTGACCCACATTCAGAAATTTTTATAGCATTTATGTGCGGAAGTGGGGGTGGAGCCCAGAGAGAGAGAACAGCGGTTGGGAACACAAAATAGTGGGCAAAGTTAGGCAAAAGTGAGGACTGCAGACGCTGGAAATCAGAGTCTAGATTAGAGTGGTGCTGGAAAAGCACAGCAGGTCAGCATCCGAGGAGCAGGAAAATCGATGTTTCGGGCAAAAGCCCTTCATCAGGGCTGCATGAGTCCTGATCAAGAACTTTTTGCCCGAAACGTCGATTTTTCCTGCTCCTCGGATGCTGCCTGACCTGCTGTGCTTTTCCAGTACCACTCTAATCTGGTGGGTAAAGGTCAGCCTGGGGGAACTCAGTCTCTTAAAGTCCTTCATAGAGGGGTAGAAAGAGGCCGTTCGGTCTATCAATACTGCATCGACCCTCCAAGTGGAATACCGTCCCTGTAATCCTGCATGGGATTTTTTTTAAACCAATGACCAGCCCACACATTCCTGGGCACGACAGGGCAATTTTTACCATGGCCAATCCGCTTAACCTGCACAACTGTGGGAGGAAACTGGAAGTTAGCTTGCTTGTCTCTCATAGAAACGTTCTATGACTGGAAATGTTAGCTTGCTTTCTCTCTCTCCCCCCCCCCCCCCCCCAGGATGCAGCCTGACCCGCTGTGATCTCCAGCATTTGTTGTTTTCAGTACAGTTTCCAGCATCTGCAGTAAATTGCTGCTGACCACCGTGTCACTCCAGTGAACACCCTCTTCATTCCCTTCCACGTGGCTTTGACCTTTTTCTTTGCAGTGCGGTGCCCCGGGACTGGGTGCAATGGGCTGGCGAGAGGTGAGAAACCCCATCCCCCCCATTAAAAGGCCATGTTCCTTCCTGTTCCCTCCTCAGATGAGCTGAACGCAGGGGACGGTTCTGGGGGCAGCAGCGCGGGACGCATGCGCTGTGTGATCTGCTACCGCGGCTTCAATTCGCGCAGCAACCTGCGCTCGCACATGCGCATCCACACGCTGGACAAGCCTTTCATCTGCCGCTTCTGCAACCGCCGCTTCAGCCAATCGTCGACGCTGAGGAACCACGTGCGCCTGCACACGGGCGAGCGGCCCTACAAGTGCCAGGTGTGTCAGAGCGCCTACTCCCAGCTGGCTGGACTCCGGGCCCACCAGAAGAGCGCCAGGCACCGACCGCCCCCGGCCTCACTGCAGCCCCACTCCCCGCCTCTGGCAGTGCCACACTCTGCCACCTTGGCGCACCACATTCCCACCATGGTGCTGTGACTGGAGGGAATGGCCAGGCCGAGGGACCCGCTCTAATCACATGCGCGCGCACACACACACACAAAAAGAAACTTTGGTGGGAAGAACACAAAACTCTATTCGCCTTTCATAAAAAAAACGTCGCAGTGGGGACACGTGCCCACTCTGCCAAAGGGCATCTCCAGTGATGCAAGTTGTAGACTCAACTAGAGAAAGGTTCAGAAGCACAGTTTCTCTGAACCCAATCTGTTTCTTCTCCATCACCCTTCAATGTGTAACTCACTTGTGCTATGGTGTTGCCTGTACCTGTTGCCATGTCTTTTATTTTTTAAGTGAAAACAACCTTGTGATTAATCATCAAATTAAAATAAAAATGACAGGCAGAACCACAAAGCCGTGAGGAAGATGGGAGTGAGTCTCTTCCTGTCTGCTCATGGTCAAGGTGCCACACCCGGGTCTCTACACAACCAATATTACCCTCAATTCAGCTCTTCTGCTCTGAAGATATCGAGGGTGAGCTGCTGCCATTGTACACAACGCTGAGATCATAAAACAGAAACTGACAGTTCAGTCTGTGTCGGTGCTTAACCTCCACTCCTCTATAGGCTGTAGATCAATTCCCTTGTGCCTGATTTGTTCTCACACCTCTTAGTTTTATTTTCCCTCAACCACCTTGCTAAACAATTTATTACTGACAAGGGGCCTGTTTCAAACACTAACTCTGTTAGTACTTTCGCAAATTTGCTGTAAACTAACCTCAGAACTCACCTAACGTTAAAGCATATAAACAGTTCCTCTGGTCTTCTGCCGCATTTGTATTTCTTCGTAACAGGCAGCATGTAGCTGAGGCTATTCGACTGTGCAAGGGTCAGAGTCCAATCATGGACATTTTCCAGTCGGACCTCCAATAGTAAGGCGCAGGAACCTGGTCTGATTTGTTTGTAGTTATTTTAAAAAGGTCAGTTAGAGAGAGTGAGAATCAGAGCACCTCGATATACATTGTTTAATACTATACAACTAGGAAACTCCTTGGATTAAATAAACCAGTTCTTCGGACAGGACCAAATGGCACCACAGCGCACTGATAATTTATAGTGAAACATTTTAAATTTGCAAACCTTACTATGAAAAAAAAGTGACACAAAAAGTTCCCTTACATAGAACAAGTCCCCTTAATTAACCTTTCGTTAATTGCCACAATTAAATTTACTTGTGTTTTTCCAACCGGTTTAATGTCGCAAAGGACAGTGCCTAAACACAGATTTAGTTATAAAAGTGATCGAGTTCTTATTGTAGTTTGATTATAATTTCATTGAGGGGCTTGATTTGATTTATTAATAAGTCCTTAATAGGATAATTAAGACTAAGTGCAGTTCTATTTTACTGGATTTTTCCCACTCTGACCTGTCACACACCTGGTTTGCGGAAAGTGTACTGGTGTTGGCTGCCCTCTGGTGTCTGCAGTGACTCAGTGCAGCATTCTCCTCTTGTATGCCCGTTTCAACGTATGAAAACTGTTAAGTGAATACGGTGTAGATTAATTAAAAAATAATTGTTTGCAGTGGCTGCGTCCAGCTTCCAAAAGAGAATTGAAATATTTGTCACTTTATCTTGTAAATATTTAAACAAAATTTTTGCCTGACAAATTGCATTTGTAATTATATATATTGTAAATGTTCATTGTATGGAAATGTATAAATAAATCTGTACTTTTCCCTCCCCCCTTCTATTTCTGAATAAAGTGTATCTTATTTCTGAAAATGTCATTCAGCATATATTTTGTGGGAAATTTGGATGTTTGCTATTCGAGTCTTTTAAAATCCATCAGCCTGTTACACTTAGTTGCACTCTCACACCTGAGTTGGTAGGTGAAGAATTTAATCTTCTACCATGTCTGTTTATATCCTGTTAGTTACCTATTAATGTAGTAACGTACTTGGATATGTTAGGAACTTCATGGGCTGCGACAATGGAACATCGGAATCCCTGCACTGATTCTGGCCTCTGGTGGATCTGTAATTCTGAAGAAGTGACCCGAAACGTTAACCCGGCTTTCTCTCTACAGATGCTGCCAGACCTCCTGAGTTTCTCCAGCATTTTCTGTTTTTATTGCAGTTATAATCTTCCCACTATTGACAGTCGAGCCTTCAGCTGCCCGAGTCAAAAATTATGGGAATTCTATTCTTCAACTTCACCTCTATTTTCTGTTCTTTTAAGATTGTAACATTCTTTAAAATCAAACTTTTTCACAAAAGCTTTTTTGTTTGCCAATACCAATATGCGGTCAAATTTTGTTTGGTTATGCTCAAAGGAAGCACCTTGAGGTTGGGATGCTTCACTATGTTTTAGATGCTATGTTAAATGCATGTTGTTGTTGAAAGTGGTGAGCCTACGTAAACAACCTCGAGCAGTTTTATCAGTCAACGATCTCAATTAGATCCACATGGAAATAGTTGTCAATGTTTTTAGTGACAAAGTCCATGTACAAAAAAGCTTTTTAAAAATCAATGGCTATTATTGTACAGCATAGAGGAGAGAAAATTTTCTTTCACTGATCCACTGATTGATTCCTGCTGTTCTCCAGTCTGCCAAGTTCTTAAAAAGTATTTGTATGTGACTGGTTCATCACTATCATTATCCCTCCCGTTCTAACACGCGTGCTTCTATTTGGCCTTCAGATTTTCTATTTTGGTCTCCAGTTACTGCTTCTCTCTCTCTCTCTCTTTACTCTAATGGCCCCATCTCCGTCTCTATTCCTCTGCTAATTCTTTCCTTACTGGTTCTTATTTTCCAATTTTGCTTACTCTGTGACTCAGTCTATCTCTTGGCTGCAAGCTTGACTGCAGTTATGCTTTTTTGCCTCCTCCCCTTTTCCTGTATCTGTGACTCACTCTGTGATACTATGTTTCTACAAGCCCCCCTTATTTATTGTTGTTCTTTATTTCTCTCTCGCATTTGTGTTAAGATTTCTTCATCCTTCTGCGTTGTAATCAATTTCCCTCTGCTTATTACGGTTGCCAATTGATTTCTTCTCCATTTGTAGATTCCATTTTATAAGAACATAAGAAACGGAAGCAGAGACCATTCAGCCCTTCGAGCCGGTTTTGTCATTCACTAAGCCCGAGGCTGATTTGATTGTGGCCTGAATGAGACATTGCTGTCTGCCTCCCATAACCCTGTATTCCCTTGTTGATCAAAAGTCTGCCCATCTCGGTCCTGAATGATGCAACCACCACTCTTCTATCTATGTGGAAGAAAATTCTGTGGATGAAGGACCTTCAGAGAAAAGAAAATTTGGCTCATCCTTTCATAAATAGGAGATTCTTTCTCGGTGCATTTTGATTTCTCTTTGCATTCCTCTTTCTCTGTATGCCTTTTAAATTTTTTTCTATCATTCTATGGATTACTGTTGGGTTTTCAATTATTCTTCTGCATTTTTGTGTCTCTTCTCCCAACCACTTACTCCTTCTTGTGATAGTTTTCATCTGGAGAACAGTGAATTGAACAGCAGCATGGTTTAGATAGTAACAAAAACAGAAGTTGCTGGAAAAGTCAAGTTGCTGGACAACAAGTCTGGTAGCATCTGTGAAGAGAAGTCAGACCTAACATTTTGGGTCCAGTGACCCTTCCTCAGAATGGTTTACCAGGTAAAAGTGAGGGTGGGGTGGAAATTAGAAGGTTTTATATGGTTTAGGTATGTTTAGATAGTCATAGTCAGACAGAAACATACCCTTCGGTCCAACTCGTCCACGCTGACCAGATATCCTAAACTGTCCCATTGGACAACATTTGGCACATATCCCTCTAAACCTTTCCTTTTCATGCACCCATCCAGATGCCTTTTAAATGTTGGAATTGTACCAACCTCTCATTCCATACATGCACCGTCCTCTGCATGAAAAAGTTGCCCCTCAGGTCTCTTTTAAATCTTTCCCCTCTGACCTTAAACCTATGCTCACTAGTTTTGGACTTGTGTGCCCTGGAAAAAAAAGACCTTGGCTATTCACCCTATCCATGCTCCTCATGATTTTATAAACCTTTATAAGGTCACCCTTCAACTTCCAACGCTCCAAGGAAAAAAAAGTCCCAGCCTATTAAAGGGTTCAGAAAAGGTTTACAAAGATGTTGCCGTAGTTGGAGGATTTGAGCTATAGGGAGAGGCTGAACAGGTTGGGGCTGTTTTCCCTGGAGCGTCGGAGGCTGAGGTTTACAAAATTATAAGGAGCATGGATCAGGTAAATAGGCAAAGTCTTTTCCCTGGGGTCAGAACTAGAGGGCATAGGTTTAGGGTGAGAGGGGAAAAATATAAAAGAGACCTATGGGGCAACTTTTTCACACAGAGGGTGGTACGTATATGGGATGAGCTGCCAGAGGAAGTGGTGGAGGCTGGTACAATTGCACCATTTAAGAGGCATTTGGGTGGGTATATGAATAGGAAGGGTTTGGAGGGTTATGGGCTGGGTTCTGGCAAGTGGGACTAGATTGGGTTGGGATATCTGGTCGGCATGGACGGGTTGGACTGAAGGCTCTGTTTCCATGCTGTACATCTCTATGACTCTACATAGTTCAAACCCTGCAACCCTGGCAGCATCCTTGTAAATCTTTTCTGAACTCTTGCATGTTCAACAGTTTCCATTTCCAAGAGCAGAGAGACCAGAACTGAACACAATATTATCAAAGTGGCCTCTCCAATGTCCTATACAGCCACAACATGACCTCCTTACTCGTATACACAATGTACTGACTAATGAAGACAAGCGTACCAAATGCGTTCTTTATCACCCTGTTTACCTGTGACTCCACTTTCAAGGTACTATTCACCTGCACCCCTTTGTCTCTTTGTTGAGCAACACTCCCCAGGGATCTATCATTAACTGGTATAAGTCCTGCCCCAATTTACCTTACCAAAATGCAACACCTCACATTTATTTAAATTAAACTCCATCTGTCACTCCTCAGCCCATTGACCCATCTGATCATGATCCCATTGTACTTTGAGACAACCTTCTTCACTGTCCACTACGCCACCAATTTTGGTGTCATCTGCAAACTCACTAATGATTCCTCTTATATTACATCAAAATAATTTGTATAAATGACGAGAGGCAGTGGACCCAGCACCGATCCTTGTGGCATACCACTGGTCACGGGTCTTCTGTTCAAAAAAACAACACTGTACCACCACCATCTGTCTCCAAAGCCAATTTTGTATCCAATTAGCTAGGTCCCCCTGGATTTCATGTGATCTAATGGTTGCTAACCAATCTACCATGTGGAGTTTTGTCGAATGCCTTGGTGAAGTCTCATGTACTGCTCTGCCTTCATCAATTTTCAAACAACTCAATCAAGTTGGTGAGACACAATTTAGCACGCACAAAGCCATGCTGACTATTCCGAATTAGTCCTTGCCTTTTTAAATGCTTATGAATCCTGTTCCTCAGAAACTCCTCCAACAACTTACCCACCACTGATGCAAGGCTCACCCCAGTCTATAGTTCCCTGCCTTTTCCCTCCCACCTTCTCTAAGCATTAGCAGCACATTAGCCACTCTCCAGTCTTCTGGCATTTCACCTGTGGTTATCGATAGTACAAATATCTCAGCAAGGGGCCCAAGCAACCTCTTCCTTGGCTTCCATAAAGTCAAACAGAAGTTCCTCACTTAATACTGAACAGAACTGGTTAATATTATTGTTCTTGGAATCAGTCAATTCGGGTTAGTAAGTGTGAATTCTAGCCATGGTTAGGTGCAATGATCACTGTTCTCAACACGGTTAAGCCATTCACAATGATCATGGCTGATCATTTATCTCAACTCCACCATTGCCTCTTATCTCCATTTCAATAAACAATAGACAATAGACAATAGACAATAGGAGCAGGCGTAGGCCATTCAGCCCTTCGAGCCTGCACCGCCATTCAATATAATCATGGCTGATCATTCCTAATCAGTATCCTGTTCCTGCCTTATCTCCATAACCCTTGATTCCACTATCTTTGAGAGCTCTATCCAACTCCTTCTTAAATGAATCCAGAGAGTGGGCCTCTACTGCCCTCTGGGGCAGAGCATTCCACACAGCCACCACTCTCTGGGTGAAGACGTTTCTCCTGAGCTCTGTCCTAAATGGTCTACCCCGTATTTTTAAGCTGTGTCCTCTGGTTCGGCACTCACCCATCAGTGGAAATATGTTTCCTACTGCCAGAGTGTCCAATCCTTTCATAATCTTATACGTCTCAATCAGATCCCCTCTCAATCTTCGAAACTCAAGGGTATACAAGCCCAGTCACTTCAGTCTTTCAGTGTAAGGTAATCCTGCCATTCCAGGAATTGACCTCGTGAACCTACGCTGCACTCCCTCAATAGCCAGAATGTCTTTTCTCAAATTTGGAGACCAGAACTGCACACAGTACTCCAGGTGTGGTCTCACCAGGGCCCTGTACAGCTGCAGAAGCACCTCTTTGCTTCTATACTCAATTCCTCTTGTTATGAAGGCCAGCATGCTATTAGCCTTCTTCACTACCTGCTGTACCTGCATGCTTGCCTTCATTGACTGGTGTACAAGAACACCCAGATCTCTCTGTACTGCCCCTTTACATAAATTGATTCCATTGAGGTAGTAGTCTGCCTTCCTGTTCTTGCTACCAAAGTGGATAACCATACATTTATCCACATTAAACTGCATCTGCCATGCATCTGCCCACTCACCTAACTTGTCCAGGTTACCCTGTAATCTCCTAACATCCTCATCACTTTTCACCCTGCCACCCAGCTTTGTATCATCAGCAAATTTGCTAATGTTATTGCTGATACCATCTTCTATATCATTAACATATATTGTAAAAAGCTGTGGTCCCAGCACGGATCCCTGCGGTACCCCACTGGTCACTGCCTGCCATTCCGAAATGAAGCCGTTTATCACTACCCTTTGTTTCCTATCAGCCAACCAATTTTCAATCCAATCTAGTACTTTGCCCCCAATACCATGCACCCTAATTTTACTCACTAACCTCCTGTGTGGGACTTTATCAAAAGCTTTCTGAAAGTCCAGGTACACTACATCTACTGGATCTTCCTTGTCCAACTTCATAGTTACATCCTCAAAAAATTCAAGAAGATTAGTCAAGCATGATTTCCCCTTCATAAATCCATGCTGTCTCTGTCCTATCCTGTTACTACTATCCAGATGTGCAGTAATTTCATCCTTTATAATAGACTCCAGCATCTTTCCCACCACTGAGGTCAGACTAACTGGTCTATAATTACCTGCTTTCTCTCGCCCACCTTTCTTAAAACGTGGTATAACATTAGCCACCCTCCAATCCTCAGGAACCGACCCCGAATCTACTGACCTCTGGAAAATAATCACCAACCATCCACGATTTCCCGAGCCACCTCCTTCAGTACCCTGGGATGCAGACCATCAGGCCCCGGAGACTTATCAACCTTCAGACTTAACAGTCTCTCCAACACCAAATCCTGGCAAATATAAATTCCCTTAAGTTCAGGTCCTTCAGCCACTGTTACCTCAGGGAGATTGCTTGTGTCTTCCCAAGTGAACACAGATCTGAAGTACCCATTTAATTCCTCTGCCATTTCTTTGTTCCTTTTTCTGTCTTCAAGGGCCCAATTTTTGTCCTAACCATTTTTTTGCCTTGCACATACCTAAAAAAGCTTTTACTATCCTCCTTAATATTCTTGGCCAGTTTACCTTCGTACCTCATTTTTCCTCTGCATATTTCCTTCTTAGTAATCCTCTGTTGCTCTTTAAAAGCTTCCCAGTCCTCAGTTTTCCCACTTATCTTAGCTATATTATACCTTTTCTCTTTTAACTTTATATGTTTCTTTACTTCCCTCGTCAGCCACGGCCGCCCATGCCTCCTCCTGGGATCTTTCTTCCTTTTAGGAATGAACTGATCCTGCAACTTCTGCATGAGACACAGAAATATCCGCCATTGTTCCTCCACGGTCATCCCTGCTAAGGTATTGCACCATTGAACTTTGGCCAGCTCCTCCCTCATAGCTCCATAATTCCCTTTATTCAACAGAAGTACTGTCACTTCCGACTGTACCCTCTCCCTCTCAAATTGCAGATTGAAGCTTATTGTATTATGGTCACTACTTCCCAATGGCTCCTTCACTTCGAGGTCTCTGACCAATTCTGGTTCGTTACACAATACCAGATCCAGAATTGCCTTCTCCCTGGTCGGCTCCAGCACCAGCTGCTCTAAGAATCCATCTCTGAGGCACTCCACAAAGTCTCTTTCTTTACGACAGGCCAATTTCAGCTCCTGATTTAACTTACATCCGACATCCAGACTACTGTTTGGGGGCCTGTAGATGACTCCCAAGAGGGTCTTTTTACCCTTGGTATTTCGAAGCTCTATCCACACTGACTCTACATCTCCTGACTCTAGGTCCCCCCACGCAAGGGACTGAATATCGTCCCTTACCAACAAGGCCACCCCACCCCCTCTGCCCGTCAGTCTGTCCTTACGATAACACATGTATCCTTGAATATTCATTTCCCAGGCCCTGTCCACTTGAAGCCATGTCTCAGTTATCCCCACAATATCGTATCTGCCAATTTCCAAAAGAGCCTCAAGCTCATCCATCTTATGTCTAATGCTTCGTGCATTCATGTATAGTATTTTTAATTTGTTACTGCTCTCACCCTTCCCATCAATCCTTATTTCACTCCATCTTACAGCATGATGCCTTTCCGAGTTTTCTGCCTCATTAATACAGTTGTCTTTCTTGATTTCTCTTGTTCTAACTTTCCCTTCAATTTCCTTTTTAAACATCCAGCTTGTCCCCTCCCCCCGGCTACTTAGTTTAAATGTAGCGGTGTTGCAGTAGAAAACCTAACTGCCAGAATACTGGTCCCTAACCTATTAAGGTGCAAGCCGTCTCTCTTGTAGAATTTATGTTTACCACAAAATATACCCCAGTGATCCAAGAACTTAAATCCTTGCTTCCTGCACCAGTTCCCCAACCACACGTTCAAGTCCATTATCTCCCCGTTTCTGGCCACACTAGCCCGAGGAACTGGAAATAAACCGGAGATAACCACCTTGGACGTCCTGCTTTTCAGCCTTCTTCCTAGTTCTCCGAAGTCCCGCTGTAGTATGTTCCTCCTCTTCTTCCCGACATCATTTGTGCCGACATGTACCACCACCTCTGACTCTTCACCCTCATCCTTGAGGATTTCCTGCACTCTGTCCGCGATGTCTTTCACTCTAGCACCAGGAAAGCAACACGCCATCCTTAAATCCCGTCTGCTGCCACAAAAACCCCGGTCAGTTCCTCTCACGATGAGGTCCCCTATTACCATGGCTCTGTGCGATGTCCGACTCTTCCACTCTGCCTCTGCGGCAACTTTTGATTGACAAACTTGGCCGCCTTGCGAACTGGCAGTGTCATCAGTCTCTGCTTCCAAAAGTTTCAACTTGTTCCTGACAGGTACTTCTCCCGGGGTCTCTTGCACCTGTATCTTCTCTGCCTTCCTCATCATCTGCTCTCTTCTGCTCTCTTCTGGTATGGTCGGTGTAATAACATCGCTGAAGGTCTTGTCCAGAAAGATCTCGTTTTCTCGGATGAGCCTAAGGTCTTCGAGTTCTTTCGTCAGCGCTGCAATATGCTCGGTCAATTGCTGAATGTGC
The DNA here is from genome assembly GCF_037043375.1 of Chiloscyllium plagiosum. Lineage (NCBI taxonomy): Eukaryota > Metazoa > Chordata > Chondrichthyes > Orectolobiformes > Hemiscylliidae > Chiloscyllium > Chiloscyllium plagiosum. The sequence goes on from NW_028270159.1 coordinate 14,969,064, forward strand.
ACACATTTTCCACACATATACGAGCCAGACACACCAGAGTCGTTGACCTCTCACATCAAGCACGTAGCGCACTGAACCAGCTGGGCAGTCATGTCTTCACCCTCTTCAACTGTGGTGTAATCACTTCACTCAACCTCCTTGTCAAAGAGTCCTGAGCTGAAGCCTCACTCTTCGATCTAAACTTCCTTAGACCTTCTTTTTGTGGCACGTCTGTGGACTCTTAATTAAGGTGAGAGGAGGAGGGAGGGAGGGAGACCCTACTTTGTAGGACCTGGGGTTTAGAACACACCCACTCTAATAGTAATCACTTACCTTCCCGACCGGCTTTGCGCTCCGTCTGAACTTCCGCCCAGCTCCCGCCGCTCTCTGCTGCGAAAAGACCGTTGGCATCGAGGTAAGTTCTTTATATAGTAATCACTTTCCTTTTATTTTCAAAAATCTATCAATCTTTGCCTTGAATACGTTGACTGAGCTCTGTGGAGTAGACAATTCCAAAGATTCACAATTCCAAAGATTCACAACTCCCTGGGTGAAGAAATTTATTTTTATAGTGCTAAATGGCCAATCCCCTTATCCAGAGACTCTACCCCCAATTCTTAAATGCTTCAACCAAGGGAGAAAGCAGCCTCTCAGGATTGACTCTACCAAGATCTCTGTCCAAGGCCCCAAATACATCTTCCAGGCGAAGCAACATTTCATTTCTACTTCTTCCAATCTAGTCAACTGTATTCAGTACTCACAATGCAGTCCTATTTATGTGGACAAGATCAAACATAGACTGTTCAACTGCTTTGCAGAACACCTCTGCTCTGTCCATAGGAATGACCCGAATGTTGCTGTTTCAATAAATCACCTTTATCTCATGTTAATATTTCTGTCAGTCCTGAAGAAGGGTTACACCTGAAATGTTGACTTCTCCATCTCCTGATGCTCCCGGTCTCCTGTCTGTCTACCTTGAATTCCAGCATCTGCAGTTTTATTTGGTCTCTAACTTTAATTTTTGTCCTGAGCCTGCTGCAATGCTCCGGTGAAGCACAACACAAGTTTGAGGAACAATACCTCATTTTCAGCTTAGGCACATTAACACCCTCAAGGTCTCAATAATGAATTCAATAACTTCAGAAACTGTCCACATTATGTCTGTTCTCTTAACCTCACTCCGCACCCCCACCAATGTTGTGTTTGACTCTTGTTTACTTCTCTCCCTTTCACACCTTAATTTACACCCTTTTTACATCTTTTTCTTTCTCCAAAAAGAAGGAAGTATATGTCAGGCACAGCACATTAAAAACATGGGAAAGTCCTTCTAAAATATAGAGTATAGGAGGTTGCTTAAAAAGGAAATTAAGAGGGGGGGAAAAGAGGGGACATGAAATGGTAAATCATGGAAAACTGCAAAGAATATCTCAAATATATTAAGAGTAAGACGATTAGCAGGAAGGAGTGGAACCTCTGAGAAACCAAAGGAGCAACCTGTGCATGGAGCCAGTGGACACACATAAGGCCTTAAGTTAATATTTTTCATCTTTATTCACAGTGTAGAAAGACATTATAGCTGGGGATTTCAGATCGGATGGTGAGGTTCTTGAGAAGTGTGAGGTGTTGGATTTTGGAGATCTAATAATGGAAGGGTACACAGGTGATGAAGAAAGCATATGTGATGTGTAGAACATAGCACTGTGAGAATTAGATCATGTGGCAGATAACATTAAGACCAGAGGGCAGAAGTTTAAGGGGAGGAATAAGTGGTTTAGAGGAGATCTGACAAAAATTCTTTTCATTCAGAGGGTGTTAGAAATTTGGAATGTGCTGCCTGAGTGGGTGGTGGAGGTACAAGAAAGTGTTCTGATTCAGAATGTGGATGTGCCGATTAGAGAAGGTGCAAAACTTGACCAACTCTTGGGAAATAAGGCAAGGCAGGTGACTGAGGTGTTAGTGAGGGAGCACTTTGGGGCCAGCAACCATAATTCTATTAGTATTAAAATAGTGATGGAAAAGGATAGACCAGACCCAAAAATTGAAGTTCTAAATTGAAGGAAGACTAATTTTGACAGTATTAGGCAAAAACATTCAAAAGCTGATTGGGGCAGTTGTTCATAGGTAAGGGGACAGCTGGAAAATGGGAAACCTTCAAAAATGAGACAACAAGAGTCCAGAGACAATATATTCCTGTTAGGGTGCAAGGGGATGAGGTGCTGGATATCTTGAAACGCATAAAAATGAATAAATCCCCAGGACCTGATCAGGTGTACCCTAGAACTCTGTGGGAAGCTAGGGAAGTGGTTGCTGGACCTCTTACTGAGATGCTTGTATCATTGATAGTCACAGGTGAGGTGCCAGAAGACTGGAGGTTGGCTAACGTGGTGCCACTATTTAAGAAAGGTGGTAAGGAAAAGCCAGGGAATTCTAGACCCGTGAGCCTGACATTGGTGATTGGCAAGTTGTTGGAGGGAATTCTGTGGGACAGGGTTTACATGTACTTGGAAAGGCAAGGACTGATTATGAATAGTCAGCATGGCTTTGTGTGTGGGAAGTCATGTCTCATGAATTTGATTTTTTTTTAAGTATCAAAGAGGAGCAATGAGGGCAGAGTGATAGACATTATCTATATTGACTTCAGTAAGGCATTCAACAAGGTTCCTCATGGGAGACTGGTTAGCAAGGTTAGATTTCATCGAATACAGGGAGTGGTGGTGGAGGGTTGCTTTTCAGACTGGAGGCCTGTGACCAGTGGTGTGCTACAAGGATCAGTGCTGGCTCCACTGATTTTCATCATTTATATAAATGATTTGGATGTGAACATAGGGGGTATAAAGTTAAAAATCACAAAACACCAGGTTATAGTCCAACAGGTTTAATTGGAAGCACTAGCTTTCGGAGCGCCGCTCCTTCATCAGGTGGTTGTGGAGGTCACAATTGTAAGACACAGAATTTATAGTAAAAGTTTACATTGTGATATAACTGAAATTATACATTGAAAAATACCTGGATTGTTTGTTGAGTCTTTCATCTGTTCGAATACCGTGATAGTTTCACTTCTTTCATGTGTAAATCACAAAACTTTTTTTTTAAAAGTTCCGTTCTCAGGTTAACTGTAACAATTGGTGTTAGCCAGACAATATCTAGCCATATCTGGCTAACACCAATTGTTACAGTTAATCTGAGAATGTAACTTTAAAAAAAAAATGTTTTATGATTTACACATGAAAGAAGTGAAACTATCATGGTATTCAAACAGATGAAAGACTCAACAAACAATCCAGGTATTTTTCAACGTATAATTTCAGTGACATCACAATGTAAACTTTTGCTATAAATTCTGTGTCTTACAATTGTGACCTCCACAACCACCTGATGAAGGAGCGGCGCTCTGAAAGCTGGTACTTCCAATTAAACCTGTTGGACTATAACCTGGTATTGTGTGGTTTTGAACTTAGTGCACCCCAGTCCAACACCGGCATCTCCAAATCATGACTACTATAGGAGGTATAGTTAGTTTGCAGATGACACCAAAACTGGAGGTGCATTTTGACAGTGAAGGCTACCTCCGAGTACAACGGGATCTTGATCAGATGGGACGATGGGCTGAGGAGTGGCAGATGGAGTTTAATTTAGATAAAAATGAGATGCTGCATTTTGGAAAAGCAAATCAAAGCAGGACTTATTCACTTAATGGTAAGGTTCTGGGGAGTGTTGCTGAACTAAGAGACCTTGGAGTGCAGGTTCATAGTTCCTTGAAAGTAGAGTTGCAGGTAAATAGGATAGTGAAGGTGGTGTTTGGTATTCTTTCTTTTATTGGTCAGGGCATTGAATAACAGAGTTAGGGGGTCATGTTGCAGCTGTACAGGACATTGGTTAGACCACTGTTGGAATATTATGTGCAATTCTGGTCTCCTTCCTATCAGAAGGATGTTGGGAAGCTTGAAAAGGTTCAGAAAATATTAACAAGGATGTTTCCAGGTTTGGAGGATTTGAGCAATAGGGAGAGGTTAAATAGGCTGGGGCTGTTTTCCCTTGAGCGTCGGAGGCTGAGGGTTGACCTTATAGAGTTTATAAAATCATGAAGGGCGTGGATAGGATAAATAGACAAAGTCTTTTCCCTGGAGTGGAGGGGTCCAGAACTAGAGGGCTTAGGTTTAGGGTGAGAGGAGAAAGATATAAAAGGGACCTAAGGGGCAACCTTTTCATGCAGAGGATGGTGTGTGTATGGAATGAGCTACCAGATGAAGTAGTGGAGGCTCATACAATTACAGCATTTAAAGGGCATCTGGATGGGTATATGACTGGGAAGGGTTTAGAGGGATGTAAGCCAAGTGCTGGCAAATGGGACTATATTAGGTTAGAATGTCTGGTTGGCATGGGCAGGTTGCTCTGAAGGGTCTGCTTCTGTGCTGTACATCTCTATGATTCTAAGTACTCTTGCAACATTTAAGAAGCATATGGATGAGTACTTAAACCAAGAGCAGATAAATGGGGTTAGTATAGTTTGGCGTTTGTTGGTAAGCAAAGATACGGTGGGCGAAGGGCCTGTTTCTATGGTGTATGACTCTAACCCCTTTGTCTTTTGCACTGGACCTCTATACCATGTGCTCTCTTGCTCCTCTTCTTTCTTGATCAAAAGTATAAAAGAAGAACCTATTCTCCAACCCTTATCAGTTCTGAGTCTGGATGCAAAATGTTAACTGTTTCTCTCTCCACAAATATTGCTAGATGTGTTGAGTTTCTTCAGCATTCTTTGTTTGTTTCAGATTTACAGCAATTTGCTTTTAATCTCTGTTAATCTTGTATGTTTTAATGAAATCACCTCTAAACCTGTAAGAGGTCCTTGGTAAATTCACAACCACAATATTTCTGAATTTGTTCTGTATAATAAATTAACACACAAATCAACTGCATCTTAGACTCACAGCATGATCAGGCCTAATCTTAGTTCACAACTAACCATTAATGTCCCAATACCACAAATGTTCTATCCTGCATGGTAATGAAGGACATTATTTCTTTACATTAGTCTCTAATTCATCCAGTTGTTGTTGAAAAATTAAAACAATGACCATATTTCCAAAAAAGTGTGTGTGTATATGTGTGTGTGGGTTAGTCTCTCCAAACGAGAATGGCATTTGCTCACATTAACAACCAGTGCATGGAGTGTTTTAATGTGGGGAAGCTGTTGTGCTGCAATCATCATATGGTTCTGGTTGAGCAGGAAACTCTCCAGCTCTTACCGCCTGCTACAGGTACAGATTGATAATCAACCTGTTCAGCTAAGTTTGTAACATGCCTTTGTCAACTATTATTTTTGAAAGCACTCCATTGCCTGCAAAATATTTTAGGATGTACTCAGGTCCTACAGAAATGGAAATCTTTCTTTCATTGTTGTGGTTCTGTTCGCCGAGCTGGAAATTTTTGTTGCAAACATTTCGTCCCGTCTAGGTGACATCCTCAGTGCTTGGGAGCCTCCTGTGAAGCGCTTCTGTGGCGTTTCCTCCAGCATTTATAGTGGCCTGTCCCTGCCGCTTCCGGTTGTCAGTTTCAGCTGTCCGCTGTAGTGGCCGGTATATTGGGTCCAGGTCGATGTGTTTGTTGATGGAGTTTGTGGATGAGTGCCATGCTTCTAGGAATTCCCTGTCTGTTCTTTGTTTGGCTTGCCCTATAATGGTAGTGTTGTCCCAGTCGAATTCATGTTGCTTGTCGTCTGCGTGTGTGGCTACTAAGGATAGCTGGTCGTGTCGTTTCGTGGCTAGTTGGTGTTCATGGATGCGGATCGTTCGCTGTCTTCCTGTTTGTCCTATATAGTGTTTTGTGCAGTCCTTGCATGGGATTTTGCACACTACATTAGTTTTGCTCATGCTGGGTATCGGGTCCTTCGTTCTGGTGAGTTGTTGTCTGAGGGTGGCTGTTGGTTTGTGTGCTGTTATAAGTCCACAAAGGTATACAGGAAAGCCACACACACAGACCAAGTCCTGAACTATGAAAGCAACCACCCCAACACACATAAACGAAGTTGCATCAGGACACTATTCAAAAGGGCCACAACACACTGCAGTACACCAGAACTGCAAAAAGAGGAAGAGGAACACCTGTACAAGGTATTCGCCAAAAACGGATACCCACGCAATTTCATCAACAGATGCCTAAGAGAAAGACAACGGAACGAGGACATGCCGCAACCTAAAGGACTAGCCACACTACCATACATCAGGAGCATTTCAGAACTGACAGCCAGACTACTGCGACCACTAGGATTTATAACAGCACACAAACCAACAACCACTCTCAGACAACAACTCACCAGAACGAAGGACCCGATACCCAGCATGAGCAAAACCAATGTAGTGTACAAAATCCCATGCAAGGACTGTACAAAACACTACATAGGACAAACAGGAAGACAGCTAACGATCCACATCCATGAACATCAACTAGCCACGAAACGACACGACCAGCTATCCTTAGTAGCCACACACGCAGACGACAAGCAACATGAATTCGACTGGGACAACACTACCATTATAGGGCAAGCCAAACAAAGAACAGACAGGGAATTCCTAGAAGCATGGCACTCATCCACAAACTCCATCAACAAACACATCGACCTGGACCCAATATACCGGCCACTACAGCGGACAGCTGAAACTGACAACCGGAAGCGGCAGGGACAGGCCACTATAAATGCCGGAGGAAACACCACAGAAGCGCTTCACAGGAGGGTCCCAAGCACTGAGGATGGCACCTAGACAGGGGACAAAACGTTTGCAACAAAAATTTCCAGCTCGGCGAACAGAACCACAACAACGAGCACCCGAGCTACAAATCTTCACCCAAATTTTGATCTTTCTTTCATGTTAATTTTCAGATGGATTGATGGAAGCATATGGTGGGATCTTGCAGATTCTGGCCAATTAGTCTATCCAGGCTGTTGACCATCTCGAGTAGCTGCTTGATCAAATTTAGAACAATGCGTGACCACTCGGTTAAATTCAGGTAAATATGTTGTTTTGGAATTGTGTTGTTGTGAGTGTGTGAACGTTCTTATAAGATGACATCCAGACTACTTTCTGAAACAGAAGTTAGGCCACATTTTAAATGTTAATTTCCTTAATTCCTCATTTTAATGTTTCCCAGAACATGTTAGGACCTTGTCACAAAGACAAATAAATAGGGAAAAACGACATTTTATGCAGAATTTGGGGCACTGTTTTACAATAAAAATCACAGCTGCCTGTCTCAGGACTCTGAGCATTCTGTTATAATTCACTCTTCGGACAGTGGATTTTATAATTCAGCACAACATATTCAGACACCTCAGTGGTTACAATACGTATAATAGTTAGTTCACAAATGAGAAACATTAAACCCATATATCGACAATGACTTCTACAAAAAAGAACATAATTATGCTTGGCTTTCCAATTACTGCTGCTGCCTTTGAGCTCCTTCAACCTGAGTGTGAACAGTGAGGTCCACACGTTGTGGTGAAACTCCATTGAGACGTCATCAAGTGCAAGACTAGCTTACTGAGGCAGGAAGTGGTGTGATGTGTGTGAGGTGGTCCTAGCAGCAGAGTAGGAGAGGGAGATTGAATGTAAAGGATTTAGGAATACATCAACTAAGTGACAGAACTTACAGCAGAGTTGACTGAAAGTGCAATGAAAAAATAGATTTTGAAGGTATTAATGACAGAGAGGAAGACAAGATAAGGGGATAGAACTCCAGTGGGAGCGGTCAAAACGTTGAATGGTTGAACATCAAAGTGAGGAACGCTGAGTGGGGAAGTACCAGAGAATCTGTGCCAGCTATTCCCTGTGTGATAAAGGCAATGGATATGATAATCCCATACCTCAACTATAACCTTTTCAGTGATGTAAGTAGCAAGTGGACAAGGACCAATACTTCCATTGCAATATACAGAGGATCTACACCACACCATACAGGTCCTGTATGAATAGATCCTAAAGGCGTTTTTTTAATCTTCTGGCAGATCCTCACATACAGCTGCTACAGAGGATTGAATGGCCTTTCAAACAGGCTGTTTGGTTAAGTGCCAAGAAAAGAAAAAGGGATAACTTCAAAATATTTTTAAGCAAGTCCTTTGGAAAGCATGTCAAATTGAGAACATTAAATGTTTACCAGGATTTGTATGGGTTATCCTTAAGCTCAATCGCAATTCGTTGAAGACACCAATCTCTCCCATAAAACAGGTAGCAAGTCTATGGGGAGCACATCCTGTCCAGCATTCTGCCCCACTGAATACTAAGAAAACACCGTACCTGTTAAATATACTGAATGTCTTGTTTGCAAGGGCATCACTTATCCTTGCCTGCTCGGGCAGTGGGCGTTTGCCAGAATTGAGATGCTCCTTGTCAGCTCCTGGACTACTCTGAGGAGATGGTGCTCAGTACTTACAAATGGTGGAACATCCTGTAGCTCTTCCCAATTCAGCCCAAATCAAAATGAGGATGTGGGGTGAGGGGGTGGCACATTCTCAAACTATAGCTTTTACACTGGGGATGTCTTTGCCAAACTACTCAGTGAGTAGTATGGACTGCACTCATATACAGTCTTAATATCTATCCTCAGGACACTGTATAATAAACCGTGCTGTTTTTTTTGAACAGTAATGTTGGGACTCATTGTGTCTCTGGTGTTAACCCACCCATAAACAGATTAATAGAATTTAGTTTCACATCGGGTCTTAAACATTGATCCGTAACTCTGAACAAGAGGTATTCACGTGGTATGAAAAGTGTGGAGCTTGGAAGACTTGGCAAGCCATTGTCGCCAGGTGAAAAAGCGGAGCCTTTCGGAGGAAAAAAAATAAGCACTTTGTTTTGTAAAATAGTTAAAGAATACACATCCCTCCATGCAGAAGCTGCTGTTGGCCTTAGTAAGGGTATGGGGACACAGCAATGACAATGACAAATACACTCTGGTACTTCAGTGGCCCCTGCTCGCTGAAGGTGGTAGCACGCACTTTCAGGCGGTACACCCTGGGTTCCATCAGGGGGTGCAGAGTGTGCACGATCCCATGACCCCGGTCAGTGCGAATGGCAAAGGGACTTGCCACATCCTGCTCAATGGCAGTAAAGTTGGTCCTGCTCTGTAGCACACCACGCTCTGAGAACGCTGACAGTCGGATCACATCATGCTTGGCTGGGATTCCTCGAGGGAGGGTCAGCAGCTTGTACTGAAATGCCAGGGGACCAGCTGAACAGTGGAGGATGCAGCGGCGGTAACAGGTCCTAGGAAGAGAAGAATGGGAAGAAAATAGAAAACATTATGTTTCAGGACCAGGAAAAGAAAAAAACAACTTCCATAATTGAACCCTGCATTCTTCCTCTTACCCTGGGCTGGCTCCCCTCCGGTAGCTGGCTGGACAAGGCGTATCTATACATTGGTGGCTGCCTCTCATGTTGAAACACATCTGGTTCGGCCCACATTTGATATTCTGTTCCTGACATTCATCAATATCTGAAATAATGAAGCACAATGTATTGCATGGATGTCCAGCTAATAAGATAGAAATATGTCAACAACATTAACAAAGGGCAATTGCAAATGGCTCGATAAAATGCCTAAGATCATAAGAAATTGAAGCAGAAGTAACTCATTGGGACATTGATGCTGCACTATCAACCAATACGCTGGGCTAATCTGATTACTGCCTCAACCCCACATTCCTAACTAGCCCCATAATCCTTCAGTTGCTTATCAATTAAAGATCTGTCTTATTCAGACTTGATCGTGTTGATTGACACAGCCTCCTTTGCTCTGAGGAAGAATTCCAAAGACTAACAATCCCCTAAGAAAATAATTCCTCTCATCTTGGACTTAAAGGGGAGATGTCTTCTGTTTAAACAGCTTAAGCTGAAACGTTTAGGTTCCTTGAGTAGGAGAAACAGCCTCTCAGCATTTACAGGGTTCAAGACCTTACAGAATCTTATGTTACAATAACATCACCTCTTATTCTTCTAACACCCCATCCTGCACAACCATTCCACTGAAGACAACATTTCATTCTATGAATCAATGAAATGAACATTCTCTGAACTCCTTAAGTCATTAAAGCTGTACACATTGCTCTAGGTGCAATCGCACCAATGCTACATACTGTTGTAGCAAACTATCTCTATGTTTATACTCCATTTCTGTTGCAATAAAGACCAACATTTCATTTGCCTTCCTACTTACTTGCTAAACCTTCACAATGATTGTTTGAAATTCATGTGCAAAGACATGCAGAGCCCATTGGATTGAGGCATTCTGTAGTCTCTCTCCAGCTATATAATATTCTGCTTTTCTATTCTTCCTGCAAAAGTGGAAAATTTCACATTTTCTTACATTCTGCTCAATATGCTAAATTTTTCCTGCTCACTTACCTAGATCCTTTTGCAGACTCTTTATAGCTCCATCCCTCAAAAACTCACACTCCTTTTTGTAAACCAGAAGAATTAAACAAGATGGATTCACTCAGTTGTGACTTCAACATCAAACCAGGGAATGGCATTGACTCCCTAAAGTCAGTCTCACTTGGTGCTGAGGTGTGGTGCCCAAATTTGGGACAGCTAGCCCACAGATTAGCTGAGTAACAGCCTGACATAGTCATACACATAGAACCATATTTACCAGCTCAGATTTCTCCATCACTATCCCAATGTCTGTGTTGACCCCCTGGAACTAGCTACAGAATAGAGCTCTGCATTCTCTAGCTTTCTGATGTAGTTGATCTCTTAACGCCCGATATCATTCATGTTTTCTTTGTTTCCACGTTCCCCCCAAAGTATTTTTGTCCCCTTTGAAATATAGGATTCAAAAGTGTCCACATTACCCTGAGTGCTTTCAGAGAGTAGAGGTGTAATGAATTGGGAAATTAATCATTACTCATTATTACATTGGTATTACAGGAACAGCAATGTAGTGGGATTGTGTGGGGTTGGGCATGGAAAAAACTCTGAACTGGATCTGTTGACTCAGTTTATAAATGTTATATCTTAGTCATAAAGATGAACAGGCTTTTAATCTAAACGCTGGTGACTCCTCATCTTAGTCCTAAAAGGTTTACACCTCGTCCATAACCAATGACCCTGGTTCTGAACTTCCTCCCCATCAGGAACATCCTTCCTGCATCTAATCTGTCCAGCCTGTTAGAATTTTATCGGTTTATTTTGGAGTCCCCTCAATCTTTCAAATTCCAGTGAATACAATCCTAACCTGATCAGCCAGGAATAACCAAGAACTGGCAGCATCAGGAAAAAGAAAATCAGAACATAGGGAAAGAGATTTTGTTTTATCAAGGGATAACACCATAAGGAACAAGCCATTGTCATAGACAGCATGATCCTCTATGTTGTTCATCACTTACCCTGGCAGTTTCTACCATTGGGCAGCAGTCGATAACCGGATGGGCAAATGCAACGGTAGCTGCCCTGGGTGTTCTTGCAATCATGCTGGCAGACATGCCAAGTCTGGCATTCATTGATATCTGGAACAAAATAAAACAACCCACACACTCAAATCTGGCATGGCACTGAGCATCTAATTCTAGATTCCAATTCAGAACTAAATCAATATTTGTCCTTGTTTCTTGCATTAACTCTTCTCTGTACACATTTTGCAATCACATGATATGGTAAAGGACAAAGGTGGCTACACTTCATAAATACTGAGATCGTGAAAGGTGCTTTAGAAAGGTTTGCTAGCACTCTTCGGGGGGGTTTAAACTAATTTGGCAGGGGGATGGGATCCGGACTTGTAGTCCAGCAAGTAAGCTAGCTGTGTGTCAGGATGCCCAAGACTGTAGGGAGGCTGTGGAGAAAGTAGCACTGACAGGGACTACTTGCGGACACAGAGATGGGCTCAAGTGCGTATACTTCAACGCAAGGAGTATCAGAAATAAGGTGGGTGAACTTAAGGCGTGGATCGGTACCTGGGACTACGATGTTGTGGCCATCACGGAAACGTGGATAGATGAGGGACAGGAATGGCTGTTGGAGGTTCCTGGTTACAGGTGCTTCAGTAAGATTAGGGAGGGTGGGAAAAAAGGAGGGGGGTGGCATTGCTAATTAGAAATGGTATAACGGCTGCAGAAAGGAAGTTTGAGGGGGATCTGCCTCTGGAGGTAGTATGGGCTGAAGTCAGAAATAGGAAAGGTGCAGTCACCTTGTTGGGTGTTTACTATAGGCCCCCCAATAGCAGCAGAGATGTGGAGAAACAGATTGGGAAACAGATTTTGGAAAGGTGCAGAAGCCACAGGGTCGTAGTCATGGGCGACTTCAACTTCTCAAATATTGATTGGAAGCTCTTTAGATCAAGTAGATTGGATGGGGCGGTGTTTGTGCAGTGTGTCCAGGAAGCTTTTCTAACGCAGTATGTAGATTGTCCAACCAGAGGGGAGGCCATATTGGATTTGGTACTCGGTAATGAACCGGGACAAGTGGTGGGCTTGTTAGTGGGTGAACATTTTGGTGATGGTGACCACAATTCTGTGACTTTCACCTTGGTTATGGAGAGAGATAGGTGCGCACAACAAGGTAGATTTTATAATTGGGGGAAGGGAAATTACGATGCTGTAAGGCAGGATTTGAGGAGCATACGTTGGGAGCATAGGCTGTCAGGGAAGGATGTGGTGGAAATGTGGAACTTTTTCAAAAAGCAGATACGACGTGTCCATGATATGTATGTACCTATCAGGCAGGAAAGAAATGGTCGTGTGAGGGAGCCTTGGTTGACGAGAGAGGTTGAATGTCTGGTAAAGAGGAAGAAGGAGCCTTACATAAGGTTGAGGAAACAGGATTCAGACAGAGCAGTGGAGGGATACAGGATAGCCAGAAGGGACCTGAAGAAAGGGATTAGGAGAGCTAAGAGAGGGCATGAAAAATCGTTGGCGGATAGGATCAAGGATAACCCCAAGGCATTTTATGCGTATGTGAGAAACCTGAGAATGACGAGAACGAGGGTAGGTCCGATCAAGGACAGTAGTGGGAGACTGTGTATTGAGTCGGAAGAGATAGGAGAGGTCTTGAACAAGTACTTCTCTTCAGTATTTACGAACGAGAGGGACCGTATTGTAGAAGAGGAGAGTGTGAAATGGACTGGTAAGCTAGAAGAGATACCTGTTAGGAAGGAAGATGTGTTGGACATTTTGAACAACTTGAGGATAGACAAGTCCCCCGGGCCTGACGGGATATATCCTAGGATTATATGGGAAGCAAGAGAGGAAATTGCAGTACCGTTGGCAATGATCTTCTCGTCTTCACTGGCAACGGGGGTGGTACCAGGGGACTGGAGAGTAGCGAATGTTGTGCCCCTGTTCAAAAAAGGGAATAGGGATAACCCCGGGAATTACAGGCCTGTTAGTCTTACTTCTGTGGTAGGCAAAGTAATGGAAAGGGTACTGAGGGATAGGATTTATGAGTATCTGGAAAGACACTGCTTGATTAGGGACAGCCAGCACGGATTTGTGAAGGGTAGGTCTTGCCTTACAAGTCTTATTGAATTCTTCGAGGAGGTGACCAAGCATGTGGATGAGGGTAGAGCAGTGGATGTAGTGTACATGGATTTTAGTAAGGCATTTGATAAGGTTCCCCATGGTAGGCTTATGCGGAAAGTCAGGAGGCATGGGATAGAGGGAAATTTGGCCAATTGGATAGAAAACTGGCTAACCGGTCGAAGGCAGAGAGTGGTGGTAGATGGTAAATATTCAGCCTGGAGCCCAGTTACAAGTGGAGTTCCGCAGGGATCAGTTCTGGGTCCTCTGCTGTTTGTAATTTTTATTAATGACTTAGATGAGGGAGTCGAAGGGTGGGTCAGTAAATTTGCAGATGATACGAAGATAGGTGGAGTTGTGGACAGTGAGGAGGGCTGTTGTCGGCTACAGAGGGACTTAGATATGATGCAGAGCTGGGCTGAGGAGTGGCAGATGGAGTTCAACCCTGCCAAGTGTGAGGTTGTCCATTTTGGAAGAACAAATAAGAATGCGGAATACAGGGTTAATGGTAGGGTTCTTAGTCAGGTGGAGGAACAGAGGGATCTTGGGGTCTATGTACATAGATCTTTGAAGGTTGCCACTCAGGTGGATAGAGTTTGTAAGAAGGCCTATGGAGTATTATCGTTCATTAGCAGAGGGATTGAATTCAAGAGTCGTGAAGTGATGTTGCAGCTGTACAGGACTTTGGTTAGGCCACAGTTGGTGTACTGTGTGCAGTTCTGGTCGACTCACTTTAGGAAAGATGTGGAAGCTTTGGAGAGGGTGCAGATAAGATTTACCAGGATGTTGCCTGGAATGGAGAGGAAGTCGTACGAGGATAGGTTGAGAGTTCTCGGCCTTTTCTCGTTGGAACGGCGAAGGATGAGGGGTGACTTGATAGAGGTTTATAAGATGATCAGAGGAATAGATAGAGTAGACAGTCAGAAACTTTTTCCCCGGGTACAACAGAGTGTTACAAGGGGACATAAATTTAAGGTGAAGGGTGGAAGGTATAGGGGAGATGTCAGGGGTGGGTTCTTTACCCAGAGAGTGGTGGGGGCATGGAATGCGCTGCCCGTGGGAGTGGTAGAGTCGGAATCATTGGCGACCTTTAAGCGGCAATTGGATAGGTACATGGATGGGTACTTAATCTAGGTTAGAAGTTCGGCACAACATCGTGGGCCGAAGGGCCTGTTCTGTGCTGTATTGTTCTATGTTCTATGTTCTAAATGCAAGTTATTTATTTGTTACGTGAGGACTGTGTAGGGAGGCAATACAATAGTAATTTCTATAATATCCTGTTCATCTCCTAAACAGGTACATATCAAACAAGACTACACAGGGCGAGACACTGAGATTCAGTGTTGTAATTCAATCCAGAATAACGTTGTCTCAAGCTGTAAAGGATCCGTGCTGTGTGAGAAAAAAGGTTTACAAGTGGGGTAGATGGTGGGTGATGGTAATGTCTCTGGACTGGTAGTCCAGAAGGTCAGGGTAATGCTTTGGGAATGGAGGGTTCATGCTAACTGGTGAAATTTCAATTCAATGTCTCTATGGGGAACTGAAGGCTTGTTTCAGTGATGGTAACAATGGAATGATTATCTTTAAAGCCCACATAGTTCACCAATGCCATTATGGCATTATATTGGATAGTGCCACTTCCAGAGCTGACAACAGTCGAATGAGATAATATTTCTTGGGTGTAACAGTTCTGTGGTATTAGAAGGGTTTTAATTCAACATGTTGTGCAGCACACTGGAATTTGGAACGTGCTAATACTTCATTAAGAGCAAATATAATCCTTTAATCATGGAGTTAATCCACTTGCACTGCCAATGCAAATTAGTCTATTAAATATTTGCTGTCTTCACATATTTACAGATGGGATGAGAGGGACAGAGTTTGTTAAACAATGTCGCCATCTTCTGGACAATAAAGGAGCTGGTTGAAGAGAAGTTGCTTCACTTAAACTGCTCAACCCTTTCCTAGCCTTTTCTTACTCTCTCCCATTTTCTTAGCATTTTTCTTTTCTGACCGGATTGTAATGAAGATGCTATTCCTGAAATGGTCCTCCCTTTGTTCCTTCTGCTGAACATGAATTTCTTGAATATTGCTGCTTTTTTCTGTTTTTATTTGATTTGTAATTCTGTTTATCCTAACCTTTTTCTTCTCATTTTTATTACTCTTTTTCTCCTCAGTTCTCTCCTTCCATCCCCTGTATACTTTAATTTTATTACCATCAAATACTCATAACCCTGCATTTTGTCTACACTCAACAAATTGTGAATTCTGCAAAATCCCAGAGTGTATTTTCCATTTTCATTGAGATTTAATGAAAAAAAATGATCATTTATCCATCGTGGGTAAGGCTAGCATTTATTTCCCATGCCTAGTTGTCCCAGAGAATGTGGTGGTGAACTACCTTCTTCACTTGCTGAAGTTCTTGTGGTGTAAGTACATCACAGTTAGGATATTGACCTGTGGCAGTGAAGGAACAGCGATTTGTTCCAAGTCAGCATCATGTGCAGGTAGGAGGGGAACTTGTAAATGGTAATATCCCCATGCATCTGGCTTTCGAGGTGATGGAGGTTGTGGGTTTTGAAAGTCTTGTCAGAGGAGCCTTAGTGTGTTGCTGCAAAGCATTTTGGAGATGATAAACATTTTTGTCATCATGTGGAGTCAGGTGGTGAGGTAGTCACCATAGCATTCTCAGACTCTGACCGACTTTTAAACCACAGTATTTATATGGGTGATCCAGTTCAGTTCCTCGTCAATAGTTACTCCCAAGATCTGCTGGTGTTCAGATATGAAATTATACAAAAGACAATAGATTGGGAAAAAAAAATTATACAAAGAAACAAAATAGGAGCAGGTGTAGGCCCCTAAAGCCTGCATCACTTAATACAATCATGGCTGATCTGCTTGCGTTTTAACTCCATATTCTGATCAATCACCAATAAACTTTGATTTCTTTACCTAACAGAATCTATTCACTTCTGCCAAATATTCAATGATCCCACTTTCCCTCATCTCAGCCCTAAAATGCCGACAACTAATTTTAAAACAGTGTCCTTTAGTTCTGGACTGATCCACAGGAGAAAACATTCCTTCCATGTCCACCTTGTCAGGACCATACAGGATCTTAGACTTAATTAAAACTCAGAATTTCTTGCTGAAAACATTACTCACCTGTACAGACCCCATTCCTCTTTCTGTATCCAGTGGGACAGGACTTCCTGTTGTCTTGTGTCTCAAATTCCCGGTTCATCTTCCAGCCCAGCCAGGTGTAGAAGGGGTTAATCTGGTTCTGGCTGGTCTGCTGGCTATGGCTATATTGACTGATGGAGACTAATTGGGGTCTGAAGCTTGTGATTGTGCTGTTGCTCAGTTTAGGCGTTTCCAATCCAGCACAGGACTTGGCATCACCCTGTAGCCGCTTTCCAGGAGGACACAGGCACTTGTAGCTGCCAACCAGGTTTCGACATTGGTAGACACAGGGCTTGGGAATCTGTTGGCATTCATCGACATCTGGTGCAAAAGGGATGGGAATGGAGCGGGGAGCATAAATCAAGATGTATTCATATAAAATATTAATCATCGGGAAGAAATTGAAAGCACTAGGCATCACATTCACACTTTCACCAAGTTCTTAAGGACTCAATCTGTGCTCTCTGCTCATTCTGAATTTTTAACATGGCTAGAAACAAACTGCACAAGATTACCTGATATTCAGGGCAGGACTTCGTGAGTGACAGGCCACTCACTGAAATCCATAGGGAAAGTCTGCGAGAAGCTCAAAGGTACTGTGGATGACTGAATTTAATAATACTGTATTCTCAAGTAGGTATCAGCAGCAGAACCCCATTTAGAGGATGCCTTGCTGTCAATATGACCTTTATTTCATTAATAAGGAACATTTATTTGTCCATTTTCTCCTTTTCAGTTGCCATGGGTTACACCTATTGTTGGAATCCTAGAGTTGTCAACCCATCATGACTGCCCTGGAGTCATAGTGTCATAAAGTCATAGAGATGTACAGCATGGAAACAGACCCTTTGGTCCAACCCGTCCATGCCGACCAGATATCCCAACCCAATCTAGTCCCACCTGCCAGCACCCAGCCCATATCCCTCCAAAACCCTTCCTATTCATATACCCATCCAATGCCTTTTAAATGCTGCAATTGTACCAGCCTCCACCACATCCACTGGCAGCTCATTCCATACACATACCACCCTCTGCGTGAAAGTGTTGCTCCTTAGGTCTCATCTATATCTTTCCCCTCTCACCCTGAACCTATGCCCTCTAGTTCTGGACTTCCTGACCCCAGGGAAAAGACTTTGTCGATTTATCCTATCCATGCCCCTCATAATTTTGTAAACCTCGATAAGGTCGCCCCTCAGCCTCCGACAGTCCAGGGAAAACAGCCTCAGCCTGTTCAGCCTCTCCCTGTAGCTCAGATCCTCCAACCCTGGCAACATCCTTGTAAATCTTTTCTAAACCCTTTCAAGTTTCACAACATTTTTCCGATAGGAAGGAGACCAGAATTGCACGCAATATTCCAACAGTGGCCTAACCAATGTCCTGTACAGCTGCAACAGGACCTCCCAACTTTTGTACTCAATACTCTGACCAAACGCCTTCTTCACTATCCTATCCACCTGCGACGCCACTTTCAAGGAGCTATGAACCTGCACTCCAAGGTCTCCTTGTTCAGCAACACTCCCTAGGACCTTACCATTAAGTGTATAAGTCCTGCTAAGATTTGCTTTCCCAAAATGCAGCACCTCGCATTTATCTGGATTAAACTCCATCTGCCACTTCTCAGCCCATTGGCCCATCTGGTCCAGATCCTGTTGTAATCTGAGGTAACCCTCTTCGCTGTCCACTACACCTCCAATTTTGGTGTCATCTGCAAACTTACTAACTGTACCTCTTATACTCGCATCCAAATCATTTATGTAAATGACAAAAAGTAGAGGGCCCAGCACCGATCCTTGTGGCACTCCACTGATCACAGGCCTTCAGTCTGAAAAACAACCCTCCACCACCACCCTCTGCCTTCTACCTTTGAGCCAGTTCTGTATTCAAATGGCTAATTCTCCCTGTATTCCATGAGATCTAACCTTGCTAATCAGTCTCCCATGGGGAATGTTTTAGATCAGGTGTAGACAGGATAGATTGAGTGAATCCTTAGAAGAGTGTAAAGAAAGTAGGAGTATACTTAAGAGGGAAATCAGGAAGGCAAAACGGGGACATGAGATAGCTTTGGCAAATAGAATTAAGGAGAATCCAAAGGGTTTTTACAAATATATTAAGGGCAAAAGGTTAACTAGGGAGAGAATAGGGCCCTTTCGGGATTGAAGTGTTGGATATTTTGAAAAGCATTAAGGTAGACTGCCCCAGGATCTGATGGGATCTATCCCAGAATTCTGAGAGAGGTGACAGAAGAAATTACTGGAACTTTGTAAGAAATCAATGTATCTTCCTTAGTCACAAATGAGGTCATAGAGGACTGGAGAATAGCCAAAATTGTTCCTTTGTTCAAAATCTATTGTTCAAAGCTGAGTTGGAGGTAATGCAGGATAGGCATGTCCCTTTGAAAACAAGGGATAGGAAAAGCAAGAGTCTGTATCTATCCCAGGTTGCTGAGGGAGGCAAGAGAGGAAATAGCTGGGATGCTGACAGATATCTTTGTGGCATCCTTAAACACAGGTGAAGTGCTGGAGGACTGCTAATGTCCCCCTGTTCAAGAAGGGTAGTAGGAATATTCCAGGTAGCTACAGGCCAGTGAGCCTGATGTCAGTGGTGGGAAAGTTGCTGCAGAAGGTACTGAGGCATAAAATCTATTATTATTTGAAAGAAAATGGGCTTATCGGTGATAGGCAACATGGTTTTGTCTGGGGGAGATCATGCCATACCAACTTAGAGTCATAGAGTCATAGAGATGTACAGTGTGGAAACAGACCCTTCGGTCCAACCTGTCCATGCCGACCAGATATCCCGACCGAGTCTAGTCCCACCTGGGTTGGGATACCTGGTTGGCATGGACAGGTTGGACCGAAGGGTCTGTATCCATGCTGTACATCTCTATGACTCTAAGTTGGTAAGGCATGATCTCCCCTATACAAAACCAAGTTGCCTTTCACCGATAACTTAATAGAGTTCTTTGAGGAAGCGACCAAGTTGATAGATGAAGGAAAGGCTGTCGATGTCATATACATGGACTTTAGTAAGGCTTTGATAAGGTTCCCTATGGTAAACTAATGGAGAAAGTGAAGTCTCATGGTGTGCAGGGTGTTCTAGATAGATGGATAAAGAACTGGTTGAGCAAAAGGAGACAGAAAGTAGTAGTTAAAGGGAGTTCCTTGAAATGGAGAAAGGTGACCAGTGGTGTTCCACAGGGATCAGAGCTAGGGCCTCTGTTGCTTGTGTTGTACATAAATGATCTGGAAGAGGGCGCTGTTGGTCTGATCAGCAAGTTTGCAGACGACACAAAGGTTGGTGGAGTAGCAGAAAGCATAGGGAACTGTCAAAGAATACAGGACAATATAGATAGACTGGTGAGTTGGGTGGAGAAGTGGCAGATGGAGTTCAATCCGGGCAAATGTGAGGTGATGCATTTTGGAAGGTCTAATTCTAGAGCAAACTATACTGTAAATGGAAGAGCCTTGGGAAAAGTTGATGTGCAGAGAGATTATACAAAATTGTACAAACTTTGATTCGGCCGTATTTAGAATACTAAGTACAGTTCTGGTCACCACATTATCAAAAGGATGTGGATGCTTTGGAGAGGGTGCAGAGAAGGTTGACGAAGATGTTGCCTGGTATGGAAGGTGTTAGTTACGAAGAGAGATAGAGTAGGTTAGGATTGTTTTCATTAGAAAAAAGGAGATTGAGGGGGGAATCTGATTGAGGTCTACAAAATCATGAAGGGTATAGACTGGGTAGATAGAGATAAGCTTTTTCCCAGGGTGAGGGATTCAATAATGAGAGGTCATACGTTTAAGGTGAGAGGAGAAAAGTTTAAGGGGGACACATGTGGAAAGTACTTCACACAGAGGGTGGTCGGTGTTGCCAGTAGAGGTAGTAGAGGCAGGCATGGTATTCATTTAAGGTTCGTCTGCACAGATGCATGAGAAGGTGGGGTGCATACAGATTCTTAGGAATTGGACAATAGGTTTAGACAGTGGATTTGGATTGGCACAGGCTTGGAGGGCCGAAGGGCCTGTTCCTGACCCGTAAATTTCCTTTGTTCTTTTTTTAGGAAGGGCAACAGTGTTCATCCGGGAAATTACAGGCTGGTGAGCCTTACGTCAGTGGTAGAGAAATTATTAGAAAAGATTCTTGGAGTCATAGAGTCGTATAGTCTAGAAACAGACTGTTTGGCCCAACTAGTTCACACTGACTATGTTCTCAAACCAAACTAGTCCTACTTGCCTGCATCTGGCCCATATTCCTCCAAACCTTTCCTATTCATGTGCTTATCTAAATGTCTTTTAAACGTAACTGTACATGTATCCAACACTTCCTCTGGCAGCTCATTTCACACACTAACAACTCTCTGTGTAAAAGGATTGTCCCTCATATCCTTTTAAAATCTTTCTCTTCCAACCTTAAAATATGCCCCCTTGTGTTGAATTCCCTCACCTTAGGGAAAAGACCTTTGCTATTCACCTTATCTAGGAACCCCATGATTTTATAAACCTCTATCAGGTCACCTATGCTCCAGTGAAATAAATCCCAGCCTATCCAGTCTATTTTTATAACTCAAATCCTCCATTCCTGGCAACATCCTGGTAAATCTTTTCTTACCCCTCCCCAGTTTAATAATATCCTTCCTACAACAGGGCAAGAGGATTCACCAACATCCTGTTCATCCTTAACATGTGGTCCCAATTCTTATACTCAAAGGTGTGAGCAATGAAGACAAGTATGCAAAACACCTATCTTAACCATCTTGTTTACCTTCAGGACATGATTTATTCACATTTGGAAAATTATGCACATACTTTTGACAGGCAAGCAAGGCTTTGTGTGGGGAGGTTGTTAAAACACTAAGACTGAGTTTTTTGAGGAAGTAACAAAGATGACTGATGAGGGCAGAGCAATGGGTGTTGTCTAATGGACTTACAGAACATGAATAGGCAGGGAATAGAGAGATACAGGCCGCCTGTAGGCAAAAGGCTTTTAATTTAGAAAAGGCATCATGTGTCAGCATAGGATTAGTGGGACAAAGGGCCTGTTCTTGTCCTGTACTGTACTTCATTCTCTTGTTCTTCGCCCTTGAACACTGTTTTCAGCAACTCAGGAGTAAACTTATTAAGTAGCTTGGCTTAAAGTCAAGAATTACTCAGTCAGATAATGAAAAACTTATTGATTTCCTGGTTGTGTAGGAAGTCAGTGATAACCAACATGACATGAAGAAGGGGTGGGCATGTTTTGAGGTACAACTGTGAAGTGACAATTTCTCCAGTAAATCATCCATTGAGGGTTGGCAACACATTTTAAACAGAGCGGCTGACTCTAGACCTTCACTAATACCACTTTACACCCAATTCACAAACAGAAATGAGAGTGTGCCTTGATAGTAGCTGACGCTTCCTTTAATTTCTCTCTACCGTGCAACCCTTCTTTTGTACGACATGGTTCCTTTAAGATAGTTGCATGACTGGTCAGGAACACATCTTAAAGGGACCTGTTGCCTTTGCGTGACCTGTTTGTTCCCTGCACAGTATGCTCCCTAGCCTAGAGGGAATGCTGGTGACACCTTTCTCTTGGGTCTGGATAGGGAATGGTACAAACTGCATCAAGTCAATGAAGGTGAAAGCTTTTTATAGCTTCCATCCTCTACTCTTCTTTTTACCCAGTCCTGTACCCCAACACTCCCTCTGCCACTTACCCAGACATGGTCTTCCCACACCCTGTGAGCGATAACCAGGAGGACAGCTGCAGTGGTAACTTCCTGCTGTGTTCTCACACTTCTGATTGTATCGACACAGGTGGTCCCCTGTTTTACACTCGTCAACATCTACAAAAAGAAAGAGTGGTGAGAGATTTTGAAAAGTAGAATATTCCACTCTGTTCAACTCAACTAGGGAGAGAAGCAAATATCCTTATGTTAACAGGTCAAAGGTCAAACTCAGGGCTCTTCAAGCAATGTCCTGGATGTAATCTTGCACAAAACTGTTAAATTGTTCAGATTTATACTGAACCAAATTCTACATATTTAGGATTGCTGACCAAATGTTCGAGTCAAAGAGCTGTGTTTTCAGGAGAGGCTTAAAGGAGGAGAGACAGGTGAGGAGATTTAAGAAGGGAATTTAGAACTTAGTGTGTATGCAGTGACACCATCACCCATGATGGGGAAATGAAGGGATGGGCAAGAGGCCATAATTAGAGGAATGGCAAATTCTCAACTAAGGGATTAGAAGAGATTAATAAGGAGGTGGGAGGCCATGCTGGGATTTGAGCGTGGAGAATGAAATCCACTAAATTGAAGCACTGACAGTACTGAAAAGTACTGTAGGTCAGCGAGCACAGGGGTGATGGGTAATGGGATTTGGTGTGAAATAAAACATGCACGGCAGAGATTTGGATGAATTAAAGTTTACAGAGAATGGGAAATCAGGTGGCAACATGGTAAATGCTAATTTTCTCACATCAGCAAGTTACCATTGGGAAATTTTAATTCCCAAGCAGGTGGAAGAAGGTCAGATCATCATTGGATTTGTATCAGCCAACAAGTAAGCAGCCTGAACTCCTTAACTGGCTCGTGGTCCTTGGCCTCAGAGTTCACAGCACTTCATGTACATTTCCAAGTATTACTTAAATGTGATGAAGTTTCTGTTTCTCCCACTTTTTCAGACAATGAGTTTCAGTTTCCCACTCTCTGGGTGAAATAAATTACACTTACAGGTGATGGTGTTCCCTTATATCTGCTGCCCTTGCCCTTCCAGGTGGAAATGGTTGTCAATTTGGAAGGTGCTGTGTCAGGCTCTTCAGTGAAGATGGTTGGGCTGAGGACACTACCCTGAGCAACTTCTGCAGAGATGCCCTGGAGCTGAGTTGACTGACCTCCAACTATCAACAATTGTCCTATGTGTCAGGTATGACTCCAGAGGAGGGTTTTTCCCTGGATTCCCACTGACTCCAGTTTTGCTAGGGCTCCTTGATGCCACACTTAGTCAAATGTGGCCTTGATGTTAAGCGCTGTCACTCTCACCTAAGCTCCAAAAATTCTCTAATCTAGACTACAACCTGTCAAACCTCCTGTTTACCCTCTCAACAATGCAATTACGCATTTCTTCTAGGAGAAGAAATTGCAGGGAAGCCCAGAGCAAATGGGAACTAGCCTTTGACTACCAGAGTGTTACAACATGGGGTAAACTCTCCTGCTTAATTTAAAACCAGCAACACAGAAAACATTTATCCCCATGCAGCAATCTATGAAAATTTGATAGGCCAAGAACTAGTTAAAGTAAAAATTAACAACTTTATTTCTTAAAGTGTAACAGAGAATAATTAACGAACAACTACTTACAATTCCTTCCTCTAACCTTCCTTTTACCTACCCTCCCATAATACTCGTCCGATAAAACTCCCAATTACGATTTACAAAACAAAACTTCTTATCTCAAAACCAGGCAGCTTTCTTTTTCTCTGAATTCTGGTCTTCTTTTCTTCTTCTTAGGGATTTTTGCTTCACAGATTACTGATCGATAAAGTTACTTTTAAGAGAGCTTTACTTCAGGCAGTCTTTTCTACATGCTGGTAGCTTGGCAGTTCTCCTTTCAACTGTTCAATTTTTCCCGGTCTTATACCCTCAAAGCAT
Source organism: Chiloscyllium plagiosum (assembly GCF_037043375.1). Classification (NCBI taxonomy): domain Eukaryota; kingdom Metazoa; phylum Chordata; class Chondrichthyes; order Orectolobiformes; family Hemiscylliidae; genus Chiloscyllium; species Chiloscyllium plagiosum. Next base: position 14,993,363 of record NW_028270159.1, read on the forward strand.
CGGATTGTGTCATTGGCTTTTAAGATTGTCAATATACTCAATTGAAACTGGATTGGAGTTTGGTATTTTTTGGGGTATAATTTAAACTGATTGGCCTAACTCGAATCTGTTTGTCATTTCCAGGCAACCAGCTAATCGAGTTGTTTGACCAAATGTTACATTATATTTCTTTTCAGAACACTTGGTTTTGTCAAGTAGTTCTGTTGCTTTTAACTCTCTTAAAGGTACTGTACACCCACATCTTCATAACAGAGGTTTAAGCAAGGGTACTTACCACCACAGGTTCCACTGGGTAATCGCATGGTGCCATGAGGGCAGCTCTCTGTGCATTGGTATCCTCCCTCGGTGTTCTGGCACTCCTGGTCTGGCCGGCACACATTCATGTTGCACTCGTTGATATCTGCAATTAAAGGATAAATTTGAATACTCAGTACTTGCCACAGCTTTAAAGCTGCTGGCTAACTTTACACAAGTGGACAGTGAAGAAAGTTACCTCAGATTACAACAGGATCTTGATCAGATGGGCCAATGGGCTGAGAAGTGGCAGGTGGAGTTTAATTCAGATAAATATGAGGTGCTGCATTTTGGGAAAGCAAATCTTAGCAGGACTTAAACACTTAATGGTAAGGTCCTAGGGAGTGTTGCTGAGCAAAGAAACCTTGGAGTGCAGGTTCATAGCTCCTTGAAAGTGGAGTCGCAGGTGGATAGGATTAGTGAAGAAGGCGTTTGGTATGCTTTCCTTTCTTGCACAGACTATTGAATATAGGAGTTGGGAGGTCATGTTGTGGCTGTATAGGACATTGGTTAGGCCACTTTTGGAATATTGCGTGCAATTCTGGTCTCCTTCCTATTGGAAGGATGTTGTGAAACTTGAAAGGGTTCAGAAAAGATTTACAAGGATGTTGTCGGGATGGAGGATTTGAGCTACAGGGAGAGGCTGAACAGGCTGGGGCTGTTTTCCCTGGAGGGTCGGAGGCTGAGGGGTGACCTTATGGAGGTTTATAAAACTTCTGGGGGAGTCCAGAACTAGAGGGCATAGGTTTAGGGTGAGAGAGAGAAGCTATAAAAGGGACCCAAGGGGCAACCTTTTCACGCAGAAGGTGGTATGTGTATGGAATGAGCTGCCAGAGAAAGTGGTGGAGGCTCGTACAATTGCAACATTTAAAATGCATCTGGATGGGTATATGAGTAGGAAGGGTTTGGAAGGATATGGGCTGGGTACTGGCAGATAGGACTAGATTAGGTTGGGATATCTGGTTGGACGAGTTGGACTGAAGGGTTTGTTTCCATGCTGTACATCTCTATGACTCTGTAACATTAACCCTGCTCAAGGGGTAGCATTCTCACATCTATCAGAAAGTTGGGAGTTCAAGTTCCAGACAAGAGGTTTGAGCACAAAAATAAAGGCTGACATCGTTGAGGGAGCTCAGTTATATCAGCTCTGAAGAAGGGTCACTGAACCTGAAATGTTAACTCTGCTTTCTCTTCACAGGAGAAAGTGAGGTCTGCAGATGCTGGAGATCAAAGTTGAAACTTTATTGCTGGAACAGCACAGCAGGTCAGGCAGCATCCAGGGAACAGGAGATTCGACATTTCGGGCACAGGCCCTTCTTCAGGAATCATTCCTGAAGAAGGGCCTGTGCCCGAAACGGCGAATCTCCTGTTCCCTGGATGCTGCCTGACCTGCTGTGCTGTTCCAGCAATAAAGTTTCAACTTTCTCTTCACAGATGTTGTCAGACCTGAGTTCCTTCAGAATTTTGGTCTAGTTTCAGATTTCTGGCATTCACAGTTCTTTATTTCATACCACTGGGGGAATGTTGCCTGTGGGCTATGCTGTCTTTCAGATGAGGTCCTGTCTTACCTCTTAGGTCTCTCACAGAAACAATTGGAAAAAAGACCATGAGACTGCTGCTCAGTGTCCTGTCCAATACTTATCCCTCAAACTACATCACAACAGGCGATCTGATCATTATCACATTGCTGTTTGTGGGAGCTTGCTGTGTGCAAATTAGCTGATACATTTCCTACTTTACAACTACAACCATACTTAAAAGAGTTCTTCAAAGTGAGTTGCGCTTTATTATGAACAAAGGTGGTTTCTAAACATCATGGAATCCAAGGTTCAACTCCGCAGATTTCTGCAGAGTTGGTGTGCCTGAGTCATGACTTTGGGAGGTACAATTGACTTTAGTGAGTCACTGTGGATGAAGAAACCTCAAACGTAGATGTACCCTTCGTGATATCATCAAGTGACTGTGCATGAATCAATCAAACATTTATATCCTTTTCCAATAATTTTTGAATTAATGGTGGAAAATGAAAAATGAACACCATGTTTGTTAATGTCTGTACATAGTATTCTGGGGGTTAATCTTTAATTCTTGGAAACTCCAGGGTAATCCTAGAGGGTTGGTAACCCCCACTTTTTACTTAACTGTAGACCTTTTGATTCCTTTTCTTGATCGGTTGCTTCTTCTAGGGAGCTTTCTTTGAGGAGGAAGAATAAATTGCAATTGAGACGCAGAACAACTTTCTGTCAAGGGGAAATCTAACACAGGTCTTTACAATTAAGAAAGGTTTCGATACAGAGAGAATGTTTCCACTTGTGGGAAAGAGTATAACTAGAAACTGTCAATATAATATAATAAGCAAGAAATTCAACAGGGAATTCAAAGGAAACAATTTTACCCAAAGAGTGGTGAGAATGTGGAGCTTCTTACAATAAGGAGTAGATGAAGTGAATAGTATATATTCATTTTGGGAGAATAGATAAGCATTTGAAGGAGATGAGAATTAGGGTTACAACAAAAGAGTATATGGGGAAAGATTGGAAGATGTTGGGTAGAGAATAAACACTAGCATGCAGGCTGGTTGGGTTGAGTAGCCTGTTTCTGTGGAGTATATCCTTTCTAATACTGACCGACACAATGCTGTCCCCTGCGCTGATAACCAGGATCACAGCCACATCGGTAGGTACCAACAGCATTGAGGCAGCGCTGTTGACAGGGTGGGTTGGCTGACTCCTCACATTCATTAATATCTAAAAGGAAAAGTCAAATAGAGAAATCATATGAAAAGTAGCTATAGCCCCGAACCGCTGCTAAGTTTCAGTTGTATTACTCGGGCCCTAGCAGAGAGTTCAATTTGCTGATCTCAGCCGAGACAGTGTTGGGGAGACTACAAACAGATTCAGTAACCTGGCAGAGGAGGGAGAGGGAAGAGAAAAAAATCAATCATCTACCTTTTTGTTAATCAGCAAGCAATCCAGTAACTCCCACTGCATGGGAGGATGCTAGCATCATGCTAATGTTACAGGATTAATAATCTAGCGACTGGGATCAATAAACTGAAGACAGGAGTTCAGATTTGACTGATGAGGGGGCAGAGATTTTAAATTCAATTTTAAAATTCTGGAATAAAAAGTTAGTCTCATTAACAATGATCATGAAACTATTAGAGTGTTGTAAAAGTCTATCTAGTTCACTAATATCTGTTCAGGAAAGAAATCTGCCTTCTTTAACAGTCTACCAGGCAGCATCAGGTGGTGCAGAAGTTGATGTTTCCGGTGTAACCTTCTTCAGGACTGGGGGTGGGTGTGGGGGAAGCTGCAGATAAAGTGGGAGGTGGGGGCAGGGTGGTAAAGTGGGGATAGGTGGAGGCAAGTTGAGAGGGCGACCTGATTGGTCAATGGGAGGAATGAATCCGGTTGGTGGCAGGGAGCAGTGGAAGGGAGGGGGAGGGACTGGGAAGGGAGTTGGGAGTTGGGAGATGGGGAAGGAGGCTCTTTGAAATTGGAGACTGATCCTCCCAGTCACCACTCATTTCAATTCCCCCAACTACTCGCTTTCCGACATGACCATCCTTGGCCTCCTCCATTACCAAACCTAACCACAGCTTCTATTGGAGGAACAATACCTTATCTTCTGCCTGGGCAACCTACAGTCCAGAGGACTCAACATTAGAGAACTCCAATTTCAACTAACCTCCCTCCCTATCCCCAAACTCCCTTCCCAGACCTTCTCCTTTCCTTCCACTGCTCCCTGCCACCAACCGGATTCATTCCTCCCATTGACCAACCACATCGCACCCTCTACCTGTCTTCACCTATCCCCACTTCACCACACTGCCCCCACCTCCCACTTTATCTGCAGCTCTCCCAACACCCATTCCCACTCCTGAAGAAGGGTTACACCTGAAACATCAACTTCTGCACCTCCTGAAGCTGCCTGGCTTGCTGTGTTCTTCCAGCCTCCTGCCTGTCTACTTGGGATTCCAGCATCTGCGGTTTTTTTGTCTCTTCTTTAACAGTCTGGCCTGCAAGTGACTCCAGACTCACTGCAATGTGGTTAACTCTTAAATGTCCTCTGAAATGGCTGAGCAAGACACTCAATAATAGGTGGCTCATCACCACCAATTCAAGACACCTCTATCAGCCTCCTCTGCACATGTTCTTAAGATGGCCGTGCTGACAAAGAAACCATTATCCCCTTCCTTCTGGAATGAGCCTTTGCAAAGGAAGTCTGGAGAGAAATACAATGGTTTTGTTTGAGTTCATCCTGAGGCGTCCATGATGCAAAAACTACAGTCTGTGCTCGGAGAGCACACTGAGACAAATGTCAACTATGACTGGAGGATCATCAAATCAGGGAAAGATGTTCTTTGGTGTGTCTGAAATGCATTAGTCTTCCACTCAAAGAGCTGTCCACATCCTAGTGTTACAAACTGGCACACTGACTATGTGTTGAGGGGTGGCAGGATGGATGGGAGGGGTGAGGCGGTTTGAAATGAGAGGAGGTTGGTGAAGACAGGAGGAAGAGAATCTGATTGTTTTCCCTCCTGGATGAGATTCCTCAGCCTTTCATTAAGCTTCTGGGTCCTTGCGCAATTCCATTACCTTCACAATGAGCTCTTTCAGCTGACTGCTTAAAACCAATCCCACATCGCACCAGACAGCGATATGAGCCAGCCTCGTTTTGACAATTTTGCCTAAAGTGACACATGTGAATCCCAAGCTGACATTCATCAATATCTGTTAATAAAAGAGAAAAGAGAAAATGATCCAAAAAGTGTAACTAGATAAATGAATTAACCAATGTGCATTGACCATTATGCATTGGTGACTCTGAGCACAGAACAAGAGGACGCTCTGACAAAAACTCTCCACATAGGGAAAAGGTTATGTCAGTCTTCACAGTCAACGTATGAGACTTACAGAGTGTTCTTTAAACTCAAGAAAGTTCCAGCACTCCTATTCTGTTTAAACTTCTAGAATTGATACAGAAGGCTGAAGAGTTACTGCAGCATTTCTTCTGTCTTGGAGTAAATGGCAATAGCAAATTTTCTCATCTTTATGTTCCATTAACAATAACAATCAGAGTTATAAATAGATCTCTAGATCTTTCCCATCCCCAGGACTATTCCTTATTTTCAGAAGTTTTTCCACTGAATGCTGTTATAAAACCAGTGGGACAAATCCATGGTGTTGTGGCAGGTGTGTGGACAGGGGATCCCTGTACAAGCCATTTACTCTCATCTAAACAAATAGGGCAGAGAATAACTGAAAATTCACAGCATTGGAACAGCTACTTGGCTTAACAAGTCTGCACTGCTGTTAACGCTCCATATGAACCTCCTCCCAATCTATTTCATCCAATCAACTAGCACCCTATCCACCATTTTTCACATTCATTTTATTCACTGCCAATGCTCAGTAGCAGCATTATGTAGCATTTACAAACAAGATGCACTTCAACAACTCACAAAGGCTCCTTCAACAACATCTTCCAAACTTTGACCTCTACCACCTCAAAAAACAAAGGCAGAGGATGAAAGGGAATACCATCACCACTGGCAAGAAACCTTCCCTCCCCAGCCACCCAAGCCACACATCATCCTGACTTGAAAGTACATCGATGTTCCTTCAATGTTTCTAAGTCTAGAACTCCTTTGCTAACAGCTTCCAAAGACTGCAGTGGTTCAAGAAGGCAGTTCACCTCCAACTTCTCAAAGGCAATCAAGATGAGGTTTAACCAGTTATGACCACATCTAATTAATGAAAAATCTATCCTTTAACTCCTTTCTCCCTCATGTACTTCTCCAGCTTCCTCTAATTGGATCTGTGAAATGGATCACCTCAATTATTACATGAGGAGGAGATTCCACATCGTCATCATTTTCTCAGTAAAGAGGTTTCTTCAGAATTGCCTGTTACTGACTTGCGGGCGTACTATCCGCAAGATTCATTGAAGCAATTCACCAATGCTCCTTCAATAGCAACTTCCAAACTCACATTCTAACACCAAATGTCCTCCTCAAAGCCACACACAATCAACTTGGAATGGTATCATCGCTCTTTCACTGTCACAGGTCAAAGTTGTGGAGCTCCCTTCCTAATAGAACTATGGGTGCATGTTCAAGTGAAAGTAATTCCAGCCTCAGAGGACAACAGACGTTATGGGGATTGGTTAGCTCAGTTAGCTGGATGACTGGTTTGCAATGCAGACTGACACCCCCAGCATGGGTTCAATACATGTACCAGCCAAGGTCTCAAAGTCTTCTCAATTTCACCCATCACCACCAGTCATCCCTAATGAGTGGATCACTACCACAATGGTTTTGCTGGCATACGATATGGAATATAAGGATTATTGGCTCTGGGATATTTAATGTGAGGGAATGTTAGTATTGAGATATGGAATATGTCTGCACTTTATGTTCCCTGTGTCAATATCAAGTCTCTCTCAAATGTTGTTCAATAATGGGCTTCAGGTCCAACAACACGAGTTGGTGCAGGCTTGGTGAGCCAAAGTGTTCCTGTACTGTTCTTTGACACCTGCTCCTACCTCAATGAGGTTAATGTTTCCATTCTACTACTGTTTTAATGCCAATGATTAATTAGGAATTGTCCATTCTCCCAGGCAAACAGCTTGAAATTGCACCAACACCAATTCCACTTGGAACCATTTACAGGCAGATTGGTTGTGTCGCCATAGTCGTACCAGACCATAGGGGCTACTCTCTTATTAGAGAGAAGCGACTGGTGGTGCTTTAACCTGAGGGCCACTAGACATCAGATGAGGGAAGAGGTTGAGAAGGAGAGCTCTTCATGGTAACTTCAAACCGGTGATGGGAATTGAACCCACACTGTTGGAATCATACTGCGCTGCAAACCAACAATCCAGCCAAATGAGCTAAGCTGATTCCCACAGGCAGATAGAATGTAGAATAATTCCTGGATGACCAGCATTATCTATTTTAAACCAAACACAGTAATATCAAATGATATAGAAACTGGAGCCTACCTGTACAATACGAGGATGAATCAAGGATATATCCTCTTGGACACTGACCTTCAGTGGAACCTGAAACACAGATTAAAGGACGTTAAAATTGCTGAGTAATTATAAAATCCCATAATTTCTAATCTTGAACACTCACCCTTCTGGAAGGAGACAGTGATCCTGAAATTCAGTTCCTCCATCTTCACATTGTAGAAGACAGAGATGTACTCAGCCTTCAAAATCTGAAAGGGTGAAGGCTGGTTGCCCATCCCAGACTCATACTCAGTGGTGTGGTTACAGTGGAAGGAAACAGGGGAGCCATTGTTAAGGAATGTTTGGGTTGATGAAACATAGAGTTGTCCTGGACCCGTTTGGACATACTTTTCACTGAAATCCTAGATTTAAAAAAAAGCAATCACTGTTTGGACCACAATTAATGCAGACAATTTCCAAAAGCGCAGCATTAACGCCCTTAAATTAAAAGTTGTTATTTAAATACTTCTAATTTTCTTCTTCCCTGTAAACAGGTTCTAGTTTGATCTGAAATTTTAAATGATCAGGAGTAGTAACCCTGGCTGAACTCCTCTGAAACCTGCAGTGCAGACTGGGGGCAGCCATCTTGTGCAGGGATTCACCTGCTATGACATCATGGTAGTTGGCAACTGCTCTCATCTTCCATAAGGGAATAATTGAACCAGAAAACACGAGTAAATATTATGAGTTGGAGGGTTAGACTGGGAGCAGGAACATGGGGCTGAGGTTTAAGGTTGGAATTTAAGCTGATAGACTAGTAACAGAGTTAAATGGCATGCTGACTTGCAGTTGCAATCCCCTTTCCCTTGGATCCATGTTAAGGTCCTGAGCTCAAACCCATTGTTAGTAGTTTGGGGGCAGGTGTGGGAATCACCTCAAATACTCAAAAGGGAGTGGGAAGTATCAGAGAGAGATTTGCTTCCTTTTCCCCCAAAACTCTCAGCTCAAGCTTTCTAAATAGTCACATTTGGAGCAGGATTGATGGTGTTACGGGGGATAAGATGTCTGTTAGCTACTCACAGTTGGTTTCAGGGTTAAAGAACATACATGGGAGACAAAGAGAAGACAAACATTTGTAAAATCGAAATCTGGTCCACTCACATTCTATTTATATCTCAGGAAGGATAAGGTGAGTTCATAGTGTTTTTTTTGGAACAGATTCTAAAAGCAGCATATTTAAGAGACAAACAGAAAACAGACTATTTTGGAACTGATAATGTGCACTGAGACAGGATAATTAATGGGTCATATAGTAAAAGAGTCATTAGATGGCACAGATCATAACATAATTGAATTTTACAGTCAGAATGAGGAAGAAGCAATTGGGTCTAAGATTAGTGTTTTATGAGCACATGAGAACAACTCTGGTTAAAGTAAATTAAGGTAAGGAATAACACTCGCAAAAATACAGTCGAGTGAGAAAGGAAGTCTCGAGGGAAAAGGTGTACCATTTGTAGCTAACTAAAGAAGTTACAGATGGTACCAAATTGAAAGAAAGAATAAATGATTCTGTGAAGATGAGTGGCAGGTCAGAAGAGTGGATAGAACATAGAAAGCAGCCAACATTTATAAAAAGATAGGAAGTAGAGAATTACAGAAAGCTAGCTAGAAAAATACAAACAGGTAGCAAGAATGCCCTGTTATTTAAAATGGAAGAGAGTATGTATGAAGAGTGGTAGTTCTCTAGAGAATGAGTCTGGGGAATTAATAATGGAAAGTAAGGAAATAGCAAATAAGCTGAATTGATACTTTGCAGCTGCTGTCACTGTAAGGGTTCAGATAAGTAATTTTAAATTGAGAGGTGAAAGGGAGGGCAGAACTTAAAACAGTTACAGATACTAGTAAAACGACAATGAGAAAACTATTGGAATTAAAAGCCAACATGTCCCCTGGCCCTGATGGATTTCATCTGAGGATTTTTATATTTATATTTGCCTGTGTATACTTATTCAAGAAAGAATGACAGAAAGCAGAAAACTACAGGCCAGTTAGCTCAACATCTGGCATAGGAAAAATGCTGGAACTTTTATTAAGGAGCCATGTTGTGGAGGAGCCAGTGCTGGACTGGCAGGGACAAAGTTAGAAATCACACAACACCAGGTTATAGTCCAACAGGTTTATTTGGAAGCACTAGCATTCGGAGCGCTGCTCCCTCATCCGAAGGTATGGAATATAAAATCATAAGACACAGAATTTATAGCAAAAGGTTACATTGTCATACAGTGATATATTGGGCAAACCTGGATTGTTAAATCTTTCATCTTTTAGAAGGTTGGTTTTCGTTCATTAATATGTAAATCCCACAATTTCTTTTAAGTCATCTTCTCAAGATAATTTAAGGTTTTATAACAAAAGATGACATCTCAGTTCAGATAATGCATTAACAGTGTGAGGTCGAGTCTGTCTGTATCCCAATCTTGAGTCAGACTGGTTATAGTTCCAAAGTAGAATTTATGAAATACAGTTGCGCCTCGACATACGAACGACCCCATTCACGAACAAATCGGTTTACGAACAGGATTGTACGTAAAACTTTGCTTCAACATACGTACGAAATTCAAGGTACGGACAAATGGAATGAAGTGCAGGCTTTTGTTGAGAGGCATCACCCTAACAAAACTGTGACCAACAGAGCAGTGAACATTTTAAATGACAATGTGATGTCCCATTTTAGGAAAACTCTGCAACAAAGAAAAAACCAAGATTCTCTGATCGTTTTCTTGTGGCACCACCAACCTCCAAGAGACAAAAAAAGAGAAAAGACTCCGGAAAAATCCGAACAATGGGAAAAATTGATTCAGTTCGCAAACTTTTTGGTTCGTGAACCGGGTCCCGGAACGGATTAAGTTCGTAAGTTGAGGTGCTACTGTATTACCTGTATTGGCTGCCTGCAGATTGTGCATTTTTTGAGCAAAATAGAATGTATCTGCAAATATAATTCTGCAAATACAAATTTACCCCATGGACTTGTATATGTGCATGCGTGCATGAGAAACAGAGTGCGTGTCCGTTAGTCCATGTGAGAGAGTGTGTTTGCATGTATGAAAGCTTGCTAAAGTGTGTGCATGGGTGTGATGGAGTATAACCTTGTAAGAGGCTGTGTGCGTGGGTATGATGTGTGTGTGTGTGTATGTGTGTGTGTATAGAACAGTGGGGTCACCTGTAGTGTGACATGAACCCAAGATCTCGGTTGAGGCCATCTTCATGGGTACCAATTTTGGCTACCAGCCTCTGCTTGACCACTTTGCATTGTTGCCTATCCCAAAGTCCGCCTTGGAGGATGGTCACCTGAAGATCCGAGGCCGAATGTCCCTGACCACTGAAGTGTTTCTAGACTGGGAGGGAACAGTCCTGTCTATTGATGTTGTGCGGTGTCAACTCATCCCTTGTTGTAGAGTTTGCTTGGTCTCACAAATGTACCATGCCTCAGAGCTTCCTTACCTGCAGCGTATGAGATAGACAACATTGGCCAAGTCACATAAGTACTTGCCGCATACACAGTAGGTTTGGTGTCCCCACAGGTAATGGTGGTATCCATGTCGACACGTCTTGCAGGGTCTGCCGTGACAAGGCTGTATGGTGTCCTGAAGACCAGGCAGTTTGTGAACAATCGTCTGTTTAAGGATTGGCGGTTGTTTAAAGGCGAGAAGTGGAGGCATAGGGAAGGTCTTGGCGAAATGTTCATTCTCAGCGATAATGTGTTGCAGGCTGCAAAGAACATGCGTGGTTTGTCCAGTACTTTCCGGGAGCCGAAAAGCTAAGGGAGTTTTTCAACCGGGAGGGCACTACACTATACACTCACTCACTCTCTCTCTCTCTCTCTCTCTCTCTCTCACTCTCGCACACACATATGCGCACATGCATTCTTACATATTCACACTCACACAGACCTTCTCTCATATACATGCTCTCTCTCATACACACACCCACACATATACACTTGCCACACTCAAACCCACGCACACACCCTCTCTTGGGCTTATACTCCATCACAACCACACACACATTTTACTAAGCTTTCACACAGGTAAACATATTCTCTCACATGCAGTCACACACCCATTCTCTCTCTCTCAGTCACACACACACACGCCTATGCGGTGAAATTGTATCTGTAGAATTATATTTGCCGATACATGCTCAAAAGGTGTACAATCTGCAGGCAGTTAATACATGTAATGTTTTGTAAATTCCACTTTGGAAATAGAACTAGTCTGACACAAGATTGGGATACAGACAAACTCTAACCTCATATCTTTAATGCACTGTCTGAGGTAAGATGTCATCTATTGTTATAAAACCTTAATTTATCTCGAGAAGGTGACTTAAAAGTAGCTTTGGAATTTACATATTAATGAAACAAAACCTGCATTCTGAAAGATGAAAGATTTAACAATCCAGATTTGTTCAATATATCACTGTATGATACTGTAATCTTTTGTTATAAATTCTCTGTCTTATGATCTTATATTCCACAACCACCTGATAAACGAGCAGCACTCCGAAAACCAATGATTCCAAATAAACCTGCTGGGGCTATAATCTGGTGTTGTGTGATTTCTAACTTTATTATGGAGATTAAGCCAGGGCATCTAGAACATTCCAATTCAATCAGGCAGACTCAACATGGGAAATCATGTCTAACTAATTTAATAGAGTTCCTTGAGGAAGTACAAACAACATGGATAAGGGGAACCTATGGAGGTGGTGTACTTAGATTTCCAAAAGCAATTTGACAAAATTTCAAATCAAATGGAAAATAGTAGTGCATGGAGTAGGAGGACTATATTAATATAAGTAGAGGATTGGTTCACTCATAAGAAACACAGAATACACGTAAATGGTTCATTTGCCAGTTGGAAAGATGTAACAAGCAGAGTTCACAGGTATTAATGTTGGTGCCTCAACTATTCAAATCTGTACCAATACTTGGATAAAAGTATTGAATGTATGGTCGTTAAATTTCTAATGATACAATAATACATTGGAAACTAAGTTGTCAAGAGAACATAAGGTGTCTAAAAATGGTAGACAGATTAAGTGAGCAGGCCAAAAATTGGCAGACAGCATATAATGTGGGAAAATGTGTACTTGTCCACTTTGGCAGGAAGAATAAGCAAGCAGCATTTAATTTAAATGGAAAGCGACTGCAGAATTTTGAGGTCCACAGTGATGTGGTATCCTAATACTTGAACTACTAAAATTTAGGATACAAGAATAGCAAGTCATTAGAAAAGCAAATGGAATTTTAGCACTTATTACAAAAGGAATGAAATACAACATTAGGGATTTTTGCAATGATTGTGCAGGACATTGGTGAGACCAAATTTACATTACTGCACACAAATTTGGTCTCTTTATCTAAGAAAGGACACAATTTAATTTGATGCAGTTCAGAAAAAAATCACAGGCCTGATTGCTGGGTTGAGGATATTATTTTATGGATGATGGATGAGGAAGTAGGATCAATTATTCCTTGCTTTTTAGAATAATGAAAGGTGATTTTATTGATATACATAAGATTCTGAGGAAACCTGACACAGTGGATGCTAAAATGATGTTTCTCCTCATGCAAGAGACTAGAGAGAGAGTTTAAATATAAGATGCTTTCCATTTAAGGTGAAGACTGGGAGAATGTTTTCTGAGGGTTAGAACCTGTACGTAATTTTCTTCCTCAGAAAGTAGTGGAGGCAGGGTCATTGAATATTTTTAAAGCACAGTAAAATACATTCTTGACTAACAAAGGAATCAAAGATTTTGTGGTGGTAGCAGGAAAATGGAATTGAGGCCATGATCTTATCAAATTATGAAGCAGGATTGAGGGGCTGAATAGCCTCCTTTTAATGATAATTCATGTGATTTTATGTATGCTTATAAGTAGGTAAGACACACAAAATCTGCCCTGAAATGTTCCCTCTTACTCTTCCAGTTAGTTGTTTGTTGCTGGTTAACTATGAAGAACTGCACAGCTGAAGAGATCTACCCACCTTCACAGCAATGTCTGCACTCTCTATGTTTCTGGGGATATAACCATTGATCACTACGTCAAACAGTAGGACACCGTCTGTGTCTACTCCCCGGGCAACGTGCGTCATTCGTAGGATCTCACCTGAAAGTCAGAAGCTGCAGTCAGTGTGTACCTCTTCGCATTGCCTTAGTGACACAATCAGACAACCCAGGAAGCTTGGGAATCTGCTTCAGCCACAGAACACCCTCTGATACTGAAATCAAACAGATCGTCATCTCTGCACACACAAGTTTATTCTGGTCTTGCGCAGGGGCACTCTTGCATTTGGGAGTACATTATGATAAATTGAACAGGACATGTATGGCCCCAAAACCCATTCCCAATTTTTTGAAAATTTTATCTTCCCAATGCTGCAGGGGCCAGCACATGGAATGCTCCAGTCAAGGCAGGACAGAACAGCAGGGGATTTCTCCCTATTCAATGTGGGCCTGAAGTCTCAAGAACAAGACAGTATTTGCTTTACATTTGCTGATAGATATTTATTCCTCAATCAATGTCATAAAATGCACTGACAGCTTGCTGCTTTGGGGTTTACTGTGTGTGAATTGGCTGTCAGACTTCTTGCATTACAAGAGTGACTACACTCCATAATTCTTTTTAAAACGCTTTAAGATAGTTGGTGCTTATGAAAATGCCCCATGAAAGCAAGCTGTTCTATCGTCCAAAATACAGCCTCTTCTCTCTCCAGTGTTCTCTATGCAGCTATACACAATTACCTGTTGCAAACTCCATTTGAGATTCTTGCCTGAAAACTCCTTTAGTCAGAGTGAAGCCATTCGCTGTGCCTGGTGCAGGAAAGGCCACCGACCAATAAATGGGGGTAAATACTGAGGCGAGTACTCTTACCAGGGGACCTGAAGGGCAAAAGTGCAGGGTAAAAGAGAGACAAAGATATAATATTTTGAAACAACTGAAAAGAGAATAATAAAAATAAAAACGAGTAAAAATTGAAAATGCTGGAAATACTTATCAGATCCGGCTGTAGCTAAAGACAGAGAGAGAGAGAGAGAAAGAAAGAAACAAATTCAATGTTTCAGATAAGTGTCAATTCATTAGAAGTGTAAAGGAGTGTTACGTAGGCAGGGAAAGGGTACGGTCAGGAGATTTATGCATTCTAAATGGGGGATCCACAGGCCAGGGGATTAAAACAAGGGTGATATCAGACTGAAGGATATATGGATAGTGAATATACAAGGCAGACAATGGACACAGGTTTCATCTGTGCCAGCTTAATACACAGATACATGGCATGTCTAACTGGGGCACAACAAATGGCCTCCCCACTAAGCTAGAGAGACAGGGAAGAAAAATCAACAATAGTTTTACAGTTCAGATCATTGTCTAATAATTCCCTCTTAGTGATGCCAAGGTTGAGGTCATCTGTGATTCCACTCATGGTTGAATGCCTGCCAAGTAACAAAAAGAAGGCAAATGGGCAGACTACTAGAGTGAGCTAAATTTAATGCCAAATAGAAGCTTTCATCGGAGATGAAGAGAGAATTGGTAAGAAAATTGCCTGCTACAGATTATCAAAGCACTACAGTCAGAATAAGAGAACAAGTTGAAATATATATAATGTTTGGCGGGCTGGAGGTTGGAAGTATTTGGGGAAGGGATGGGGAGGAGATATCAAAGTCCAATAGAAAGAGACGGCAATGACTTATGACAAAGTGCAGCCAAGTGCCTCCAGTCAGTGAAATACCAACCGATTGTGCTTGGAATGTTCTGAATGTTTGCCTGAAGGGTTGTAGTGCCTGCAGCTGCGTTTGCTGTGATGTTTGCATCAAGGAATGCGATTCCAAATTCTTTGTCATTAATGATTCCAATCAGACTGCCCCTGGCTCTCCCTGGAACACCTGGAACGAAGGGGTAGCATCTGTTACTGCGGAGTCCAAAGCTTTACCGAAGGACAAACAGCTCTTTTTCCCTCACCAGTCGGTGTGGGTGTTTTCCACTGCAGACATGAAGTGTCGATTTTAAGCATTTCTCATAGTCTAGACACACTGAACAATCTCGAGCAAGGGGCACAGTGTCAGGATAAGGCATCAGTCTTTTAGAACTGAGATGAGGAGAACTTTTCTCATTCAGCAGGTAGTGAATATTTGAAATTCTCTATCTCAGAAAGTTGTGGATGTTCAGATGTTGAGTATATTTAAGACAGAAATGATTAGATTATTAGGGAATAAGGAGTCAAAGAATATGGAGGGGGTGCAGGAAAATGTTATTGTAGATGATAGGCTATGTGGGCATTGCATGTTTAATCATGCTCTAGGTTCTATATGATATATCCTGGTCCATTTTCTTACGTTACTTACTTGCTAATCTCAGAAGTATACAGTGCTGCCAGTGCAGTATGCCCTCTACCACACTGCAAGTGTCAGTCTGGATTCTGGCCTCAAGGTTCTGATGCTGAACTCTGCAGCCATGACCTTTGGGCTCAGAAGTAAACATCCTGTATCAGCTAAAACACAGCCAGGGTCACTTCCCAGCAGAAAGAGGAAGCACATTAACACACAGGATTTGAATCCAAATCCACTGAAGGCTTGGGGTATTCACTCACTGCGCCAGCCAATCTTTAAATAGTGTTTTATTTTACTACCAAATGGTAGCCTTTTCACCTGGACATGGGTGGTAGCTGCAGCTGGCTGTTTGGAAACTCTCTCCAGGGCAGCCTCTTCCATTGCCTTTCGGGGGAGGACTGTTGCACTGCCGTTTTCTCAACTGTGTCCCTCCTCCACAAGAAGCTGAACATTCACTCCATGGTTGCCATGGGCTCCAACCACCATTCACTGCCATAAAGAACATTCATATAGTATGACAGAACACTTAATCAACAAAGAATTAATACTACAAGTTAAAATAGTTTCAAGGTGCCAGGTATAATTGCAACCCATTTTCCAGAACTTGATTTACATGTTGTGACTTAGAGGTTGAAAAGGATGTTGTAATCTAGTAGTGTAATGCTGCATTCTGCCATTGCAGTAAACAGTTAGTGCCTCATATGCAGCAGATCAGCTTCATACCAAATTTGCATTCATTTAAGTACAGAGGTCCAAATATGAGAGCATCAGGAGGAAATTGTTACAGCAGAATATGTGTTGGCGGCAATGACACAGCTGTGAGTATGCCAGGAAGCAGCAATGGAAGTTTAAAATCTGTTTTTTGAAGACTTAGTTTAATCACAGTTTGAATAACAATGTGTTCAGCACCACCTGTCTTACTATCTTGAGCAAGAGAAGCCTAATTTTGGACCCAGATTTTGTTCCAGCACAAAAATGGCAGAACAGTCTCAGCAAATGATCAGTAAAACATTGCCAGGGAAAGTGAGGAGGCTGACATAAAGTCTGTCTGCAGGAGTGGACTGAACAAGTCAGAGCCCAGACTGAAGTCTCGCTTGACTGAAGACTTCCTTTTTTTTTGTTTTAACAAGGTTCTCGCTCACTGAAAGATAAGCATGCAATGCTGCAGATTTGATTTTAACATCAAAACAAAAGTTTATTACATGAAAAAATGAAGGTAAAATAGAATAAACCAAATCATTTTCATAAAACACAGATTTAAACATGTCAAAAATAGAATCCCATGAATTCCAAAAGCAATTTTTACAGTACTCACACCAGAGAGAATTGCCTCTATATGTCACATAGGGTTTGACTTAGCCATGGCTTCCATTCCCAGTCATGTGAATCTGAAAGCTTATTCTTTGACTTGTTATAGAACTGAGTATATACTGCCTCAGCTTCAAATAACTCCTTTAGACTTTAAATGTCTAGTGTGGAACTGTTACTAAACTCCTGACACTGAAGCAACCTATTCTGAGCTATCTTCTCCCTTTTTCAGGAGCAACTGCTTTCCACATTCACCTTCAGTTGAGAAACCTACAGAACTTCCAAGATTGAAGCAACCCCACTTTTTTCTCCAGCTATGGCTGGTTCCCCAATCAAAAAGAAAAAAAAAATGAACCCTTGACCTTTCAATCTGGAGCATAATACACAATTGTTTACCTTGCTTGCTTGTAAAAGTTTCCAAGCAAAAGCCCATTACTTTCAAGGAAGTTTTTCTCTGTGTTTTTAAAAAAAATCTCCACAGCTACAGGAATACTTACATGTTACTCATTAAGTCTGTTGAGAAACACGGAAAATAATATACCACAAGTCAAATCAAACTCAAAAATAAACATGTAAATATACAAAATTCACACAACTTATAACACAGTACAAGAAACATGGAAACTAGGTTTGATCGGGAATATTCTTGCCTGTCTTAACTTGGGTTTGTTTGCTGTTGCAATTGTTGCATTTGAACAGTAGATGGTGGAATTATCTAACTGTTCAGAGTTGGCGTGCACAGCCATTTCTTAGTTCATCATAACCCAGACTCAAATAACATCATCTCACGTGCACAAATTCTAGCAGTCGTCAGTGAGCAGCAATCCCAATCTGTCAGGTTTGATTTTTCCTTTCCCTGTCTCAGAGTGTGGGGGAAGGATCACTGAGGTTGATGACAGAATCATGAGCCAACAGAGGAGTGTTCTATTCTTTAAGCTTCAGGGCTAGAAGCTGGAACATTAACTTTGTTGCCTTAGCCCATTGCTCACTGTGCAACATTGGTTCAATTGAAGCAGGAAAGCACACTCCCCCTTCCACACTTTCTCACACTATTGCCCAGCTCTCAGTTTAAACTTACCAGGGCACAGGTCTATACCACAGCGCTGCATCTGCACATTTACCCCTGAACAAATATTGCCACCATTGGCAGGGGCTGGGTTGCTACATGATCGGTAACGCTTGCTTTGTCCGCTGCCACAGGTCTGACTGCATGGATTCCAGGAGCTCCAGGAGCCCCAGTTCCCATTCACTGCAAACAAGAAACAGATTTCACTCAGCAGGGACAGGTCAAATCAAAGCACCGTTTGTTGACTGTCAACTCTCCTGACCAAATTCTATTCTTCTTCTCCCACATGATTTGAAGATGCCAGTGTTGGACTGGGGTGAACAAATTTAAAAATCACACAACACCAGTTTATAGTCCAACAGGTTTATTTGGAAGCACCAGTTTTTGGAGCGCTGCTCCTTCATCAGGTGGTTGTGGAGTACAAGATCGTAGGACACAGAATTTATAGCAAAAGTTAACAGTGTGATGTAACTGCAATTATATATTGAAAAAGACCTGGATTGTTTGATAAGGCTCTCATCTTTTAGAATGGGCGTACTGGTTTCAGTTCTTTCATAGGTAAATTCAAGAACTTCCTTAAAGTTACATGCTCAAGTGAACTTTAATAATTGGTGCCATTTGGCCCAGATAATGCATTGAAGATGTGAGGTGCCCTGTGTGAGGCTGTCTGTGCCCCAATGTTCAGACTGATTCTAAGCTAAAAAAGGGATTTACAGAATCTTACATGGATTCATCCAGTTTTTGAGCAAAATAAAATGTAATTTTGCAAGTACACCACAAACTTATATGTGGGTGTTTGTGTGCAGTGGGGTGTTTATGAGTGTCTGTGAGAGAATGTGTGTGAGTGTAAAGGGGTATACGTCTGTGAGAGGGTGCGTGTGTGAGTGTGGGAGTGTATGTGGAAGCGTATGAGAGAGAGTTGTGTATGAGAGAGGGTCTGCGTGAGTGTATGGGTTTGTAGAAGTGTCTGTGTGTCTGTCTGTGAATGTGTGTGTAGTGCAGTGAGGTCACCTGTAGTGTGACATGAACCCAAGGTCCCGGTTGAGGCCATCCCTATGGGTAACGAACTTGGCTATCAGCCTCTGCTCAGCCACTTTGTGTTGTTGCCTATGATGAAGTCCGCCTTAGAGGATGGTCACCTGAAGGTCCAAGGTTGCATGTTCCGGACCGCTGAAGTGTTCTCCGACTGGGAGGGAACACTCCTGTTTGTTGATTGTTGTGCGGTGTCCATTTGTCCGTTGCTGTCGCCTATGCTTGGTCTCACCAATGTACCATGCCTCAGGCCATCCTTGCCTGCAACGTTGGCTGAGTCATGTACATGGTGGGTAGTGTCCCCACGTGCAATGGTGGTATCCGTGTCGACACTCTGACACGTCTTGCAGCGTCTGCCATGACAAGGTTTTATAGTGTTGTCCTAAAAGCCGGGCAGTTTGCTGCGAACAATTATCTGTTTGAGGTTTGGTGGTTGTTTAAAGGTGAGAAGTGAAGGCATGGGGAAGGTCTTGGCAAGGTGCTCATCCAGACTGATAATGTGTTGCAGGCTGCAAAGAACATGGTGGAGTTTTTCAGCATTTGGGAAGTACTGGACACCGATGGGTACTCTGTCAGTTGCAACTCTTGTCTGTCTCCTAAGAAGGCCATTACGGATTCTCACTGTGGCAGGTCAGAACTGGCAGTTGATGTGTTTAGCATCGTACCCTGTTCTTATGAAGGCATCCTTGAGTGCCCGTCAAGTTCCTCCTCATCCTGTGTAGGGCTTGTCCATAGGGAATGGATGTTTTAATATGTTTCAGGTAGAAGCTGGAGAAGTGTAGCATCGTGAGGTTGTCTGTGGGTTTGCGGTAGAGTGAGGTGCTGAGGTGCCCATCCTTGATGGAGATGCATGTGTCCAAGAATGAGACAGATACTAGAGAGTAGTCCATGGTGAGTTTGATGGTGGGATGAAACTCATTTATATCACTGTGTAGTTGTTTAAGTGACTCCTCACCATGGGTCCAGAGGAAGAAAATGTCGTCAATATACTTGGTGTATAGTGTTAGTTGGAGGTCCTGCATTGAGAAAAAGTCTTGATCAAACCTGTGCATGAAAATGTTGGCATACTGGAGTGCAAATTTGGTCCCCATGGCTGTTCCGTGTGTCTGGTGAAGAACCGATTGTCAAAGGTGAAAATGTTGTGGTTGAGGATAAAATGGATGAGTTGTAGGACAGTGCTTGGAAATTGACCATTGTTGGTGTTGAGTACTGAGGCTGTTGCTGCGATGCTGTCATTGTGGGGAATGGTGGTGTAGAGTGCTGAAACATCCATTGTGATGAGGAATGTTCCCAGTTTGAGTGGTCCGTGGGTGCTGAACTTTTGTAAGAAATTTGTAGTGTGGTGACAGAAACTGGAGGTCCCCTGAAGCTGAGGGTACACACACACACACACACACACGTATATCCCTTTAACACTCACACACATACACACTCTCTCACAGACACTCATATCCCTTCTTCCCACAACATACACACACTCACATGGATATACACACACATATAAGTTTGTGGTGTACTTGCAGAATTACAATTTATTTTGCTCAAAAACTGGATGAATCCATGTAAGATTTTGTAAATCCCTTTTTTAGATTAGAATCAGTCTGAACATTGGGGCACAGACACCTTCACACAGGGCACCTCACACCTTCAATGCTTTAACTGGACCAACATGGCACCTATTGAGTCCGTAACTTTAAGAAAGTTCTGGAATTTATCTATGAAAGAACTGAAACCAATAAGCCCATTCTAAAAGATGAGAGACTTAACAAACAATCCAGGTCTTTTTCAATATATAGTTTCAGTTACATCACACTGTAAACCTTTGCTATAAATTCTGTGTCCTACGATCTTACACTCCACAACCACCTGATGAAGGAGCAGCACTCCAAAAGCTAGTACTTCCCAATAAACCTGTTGGACTATAACCTAGTGTTGTGTGATTTTTAACCTTCTTCTCCCATAGTCACACTTTCTCTTGAGGGCCATTGGGTCATTATCACACTTCCGTCTGTGAGAGTTTTCTGATGTAAATTTCCTGCATCAAAATAAGTGCTTAGAATATCTCAAGATGGCGAAAGGTGCTAAACAAATGCAAACGATTTTTCTTTAGTACATATAAAGGGGAGATGTTGATGAGGCTTTTCCAAGTTTTCAATAAACCTGCATTGTAGCTGGCCACCCAAACTATTGGAAGAGACTTGATGTTCAATTCACTGCTTCACTGTGGTAAGGGCTGATCTCAACCCAATGCCTTTAGATGGCAACATGGCTAAGATTAGGAATTCACATGGTCAATGACTGCCACTGAGTTTGTGCTGCCCCGTAACACACAAATGTAATGAATTACTGCCCCCATTGCCGATCCTATATTTTCTATTAGCCTGAAACAATTCAAATTTTCAGGCTAATTTATGTAATATATATAGCACAAAAAAAAAACCATCTGACTCAATCAATTTATGATTCACTCAAGCATCTTTGGCTAATTCGATCAGCATAATCCTTTTTTCTCTTTAAGGAAATACATGGATGAGAAGCGGGATTTGGCCAAATAGCCCTTGAACCTGCTCTGTCTTTCAATAAAATCATGACTGATATGTTTGTGGCTTCAGCTCCCACTTTCCTGTCTTCCTTCATAATCCTCAGCTCTCTGGTCAATCAAAAATTTATCTAACTCCACATTAAATAATTCCAATTACTCAGCCATCACTGATTCTTGGGGAAAGTAGTACCAAAGATTAACGACCTGTTGAGAGAATATCATTCTCATTTTCATCTTATTCCTAAATTGTGTCCCCTAGTTATTGTCTCCCCAACAAAAGGAAATATATTTTCATTATCCAAGTTATTTAGTTCCCTCGAAACTAAGTAATTTGGAAGATTATAACCTTAGAATGCAGATCATCTGGACCTGGAAACTTGTCAGCCTTTACGTCAAATAGTTTTCCCTGCACTTTTTTCCTGGTGGTGGTGATTGTTTTAATTTCCACTCTCCAGTAATTGATTTACAAGTCAAAAAAAGCTGAAGAACTGTAGATGCAGTTCTTGATTAAGAAGTGTCTTATGAAGTGTTCTAAGTCTTCTACAATCAAGTCAGACACAATATCTGTTCAACACTCTATCATTTCCTTGCTTTCTGTGAGCAATTCCCCACACTGTCCTTTTGTTAGGATCAACACTAGATTTAGTTATTCTTTTCCTGTTTAAAATATTTGTGGAAACTGATTATTTTTATATTACTAGCTAGCTTCCTCTTATACTCTTTCACCATTTCTTTTAGTAATTCTTTATCTTAAACTCTTACCAACTTTTTGACCTCGACTAATCATGACAGATTTGTAGTGTTTCTTTCAAATGTATAAATATTCAACTTGCTTCTTTAGCTCCAGATGATACATCCTTCTCAAAGAATTGTTCTTTCTCAATGGACCAAATCTTTGCTTAGTGTTAATAAATATCTCCTTAGACGTCTGCCACTGCATTTCCACTGTCCCCCGTTCAACCTAATTTCCCAGTTGTCTTTGTTCTACTCTGCCTTTAGCCTTTTCTTTGTCCATCTCATTTCTCCTTCAATGTATTCATGCAATTTGCCTCACCTACTTTGTATGGTGTTGCCTCACATTCTCACAACCAGCTATACAATGAAAATTCTCCTGAATTCCCTCTTGAATTTATCACCACAGACTAGTGAGGCCCATACACTTTACCTGATTGGCTTGTTCTTACCTGGGCACGGCTCATTGTTGCACAGTACTACATCAACATCACTTCCTTCACATAGATTGCCTCCATACTGAGGCGGTGGATCAAAACATGAACGGGTCCGCTGGTGGACTCCTCCTCCACAGGAAGCTGAGCAACGTGACCAGCTGTTCCAAGCTGTCCACTGTCCATCCACTGTTGGAACGACACAGTTACTAAAGTCGTCTTTGAATTCAAACACTGCTCACAACCTCTCAAGACACCAGACTGTTTTATCAACTAGAATTACAACTGAAGCTGGGTTTTAACCTCACTATTTCTGGAATTGATCTGATATTTTTCCTAATCAATCTGCTCAGAGATGTGATAACAAACCATTGGAACAGGTAGGACCTGAGCCCGGTCCCTTGGCTCAGAGGCAGAGACATTACCACACTGCCACAAGCCCACTGTAATTGATTGGCTTGGCATGAATCTAATTGAGAGAAACTGAGGCTTAATGAACTAGCTTTCATAATAAAAAACAACTTGAATTATTCAATTGGAAACTTTACTGGTGGTAGTTAATGGATGAAAATAAACATGGGTGATTTGGTGATGGGGAAAAAGATGTTCAGTTTTATGTAAGAGTATTTCTGGATTTAAAAGAAAGAAAGAAAGAATTTGAGGGGTCTTGTGGTTTAGTGGTACTGCCCCTACCTCTGGACCAGAAAGACAAAATTCCATCAACTCCAGATGTGTGATAGCAACTCTGAACAAGTTTATCAGGATTTTTAAAAATACTCATGAGTCAAATGGAATGGTATCAGTGCAGGTATTATGGTATGTCAATTCTTTCATTAAGACAAGTGAATGGCATTATTTAGTTAGGTACTTAGAAAACTTGCTCTGCAATCTGGCTGAGTGATTAAGGTGATGGACTAAAAATCTACAGAGGTCGCCCCGGGAGGTTTCAATCTGGCCAACTATACTTCTTACCATCCTCGATGATCACATTGCCTTAAGAAATTGGCCATCAATGAATTCAAAATCCATAGAAAGGGAATATTGTGGCATATAGCAGCATCCCAATCCTGAGACCAGAAAGTCTGGATTCAAATCATACCTTAAAATGTGATGGACACAAGGGTGTGTCACTCTGTATTCAAATCATTTAATAAAAAGAAATAGATAGTTGGGTCTAACCTGCCATTCGGGGGCACCAAGTGGAGGGCTCTCACCATTGGAGTCCACCCTTTTATCATTGGGATTTTGACATGAAGGATATTGCATGTAGCATTCTTGTGCAACAGGAAGTTAAGGTGGGTGAGTTCACAGGTTTCCACACTGTTTTCATTTACTGTAGCCTTGGAGAGTCTCAGTTTCATGTATACACAGGTTACATCAGAATGTAGCCCTTCTTCCATTATTTGAAGGGGCTGCTAATTAATTTCAGTTGCACCTCATCTTCATGCTTCGGATCTTTGGCACCCATTGTAGAGGCAGGGCAGACAAACTGAAAGATATCCATTTGGCTCTGCTTAGGGCTTGGTCAAGGTAGCCATTAACAAATCACACACAGCTGGCCATGGAAAGGATTAACATATCCGACTGGTTGGCTCTCTTTTGCAGTTACTCTCCACCTTGAGAGAGAGCATGCTGCATCTATTGGTATACTTGAAGTGTTCCATGACTTGTGGATACTGCAGGGGCTGGAGTGCATGCGCTCTACCCGTAACAACATTTGTCCCTTTAAGGATCTGTCACCTTGGTTTAATTTAAATTGCATTCTCTCAGAGGAATTATGACCTTCCTGCAAAGTGATGACCAGAACTGTTCAGAAAACCCCAGCTGTGTCTTAACCGGTGTATTATATAACTCCAGCATTACATCCCTGCTCTTGTATTGAATACCTCACCCAACGAAGGAGAAAACCCATACTATTTACAATGTTATCCATCTGTCCTGCCACCTTTAGGGACATTTGGACACGCATTTCAAGGTCTCTAATTTCTCATAGCATCTCATTGTCTTATACAGTCCCTACAATGTAGATAGAGGCCATTAGCCTATTGAGTCTGCACCGACACTCCAAAGAGCATTAACTTCTATCCCTCTCAATACTGTCCTGTTTATTGTATATTCCCCTATTTGGTTTGTCCTGTTCAAATGCAGAACATTATATGCTTCCTGACTGAATTGCATTTGCCACTTTTTGGGCCACTCAACTTTTTGCTTTCTTCTTATCATCAACAACTATTCTCTTTATCATCAACTATCCAGGCAATTTTTGTATCATGTGCAAATTTCCCATTTATGCCTCCATTTAAGTCCAATTCTTTAATACATACCATAAACAGCAAGGGACTCAAAACAGCCCGATGGAACACCACTGGAATCTGCTTTGTATTTGCAAAATCATTTGTTGACATTACCCTTTGCTTCCTGTCACTGAGCCAATTTTTGGATCCAAATGGCCATGCTTGGATCCCATGGGCTTTAATTTTTTCTTAACAGTCTGTCGTGTCTTTCTCTTGACTCAATGGACAGTTTGGAGAGTGAAAAGAAACAGATGGAGAAAGGGAGAGAGAGGATTGTGTGTAGATATACAACATTGTGCAGCCAAGCACAAAAGTATGGTCACAGTTTGTAACCTGTTGAATTTCTTAGCTCAGCTCTGGCTGTGAAAGCTGGCTAACGATAGAAAGGAGGTAACAGCAAAACCAAAGAGATAGGTACACATGAATTCATGCTGTTAGGCATTTGAAATAGAGACTTTAACTCTTCAATAGGGATGCTTGCAGAATCTACTTTTGTGGATAACATTAGACTTCAATAATCTAATATGGAATTTGAATAGTTTGACCAAATAACCATTCTGAACAATTTATTAATAGTTCATAATGAAAATAATGAAAATCTACCATGAGAGTAAGCTGGTTGATGTGGTGTATATGGATTTCAGCAAGGCGTTCGATAAGGTTCTCCATAGGAGGCTATTGTACAAAATGCGGAGGAATGGGATTGTGGGAGATATAGCAGTTTGGATCAGTAATTGGCTTGCTGAAAAAAGACAGAGGATGGTGGTTGATGGGAAATGTTCATCCTGGAGTCCAGTTACCAGTGGTGTACCGCAAGGATTGGTGTTGGGTCCACTGCTGTTCGTCATTTTTATAAACGACCTGGATGAGGGTGTATAAGGGTGGGTTAGTAAATTTGCAGACGACACCAAGGTCGGTAGAGTTGTGGATAGTGACAAAGGATGTTGTAGGTTATAGAGATACATAAATAAGCTGCAGAACTGGGCTGAGAGGTGGCAAATGGAGTTTAATGCGGACAAGTGTGAGGTAATTCACTTTGGTCAGAATAATGGAGTGCAAAGTACTGGGCTAATTATAAGATTCTTGGTAGTGTAGATATACCCCACACCCCTCACAGTGTAGATGAGCAGAGAGATCTCAGTGTCCAGGTACACAGATCCTTGAAAGTTGCCACCCAGGTTGAAAGGGTTGTTAAGAAGGCATACAGTGTTTTAGCTTTTATTAATAGAGGGATTGAATTCCAGAACCACGAGATTATGCTACAGCTGTACAAAACTCTGGTGCGACCGCACTTGGAGTATTGTGTACAGTTCTGGTCACCGCATAATAAGGAGGATGTGAAAGCTTTGGAAAGGGTGCAGAGGAGATTTACTAGGATGTTGCCTGGAATGGAGGGAAGGTCTTACGAGGAAAGGCTGAGGGACTTGAGGCTGTTTTCGTTGGAGAGAAGAAGGTTGAGAGGTGACTTAATAGAGACATATAAGATAATCAGAGGGTTAGATAGGGTGGACAGGGAGAGCTTTTTTCCAAGAATGGTGACGGCGAGCACGAGGGGGCATAGCTTTAAATTGAGGGGTGATAAATATAGGACAGATGTCAGAGGTAGTTTCTTTACTCAGAGAGTAGTAAGGGTATGGAATGCTTTGCCTGCGATGGTAGTAGATTCGCCAAGTTTAAGTACATTTAAGTTGTCATTGGACAAGCATGTGGATGTACATGGAATAGTGTAGGTTAGATGGGCTTAAGATTGGTATGACAGGTCAGCGCAACATCGAGGGCCGAAGGGCCTGTACTGCGTTGTAATGTTCTATGTTCTAAATGTTCTATACAAACAAGATAATACAGACAATTAGGCCTCTGTGAGTAAGCTTAAAGGCTGAGGAAGGTGTTCAAGGGAGTAGTGGAACTGTTCGTGGGAAACAAAATGGTATGAGATAAGAGATTATAGAACATAGAACATAGAAAAGTACAGCACAGAACAGGCCCTTCGGCCCACAATGTTGTGCTGAGGATTAATCCTAATCTAAAATAAAATAATGTAACCTACGCACCCCTCAAATCACTGTTGTCCATGTGCATGTCCAGCAGCCACTTAGATGTCCCTAATGACTCTGCTTCCACCACCACCGCTGGCAAGGCATTCCATACATTCACAACTCTCTGTATAAAGAACCTACCTATGACATCTCCTCTATACCTTCCCCCTAAAACTTTAAAACTATGACTCCTCATGGCAGTCAATCCTGCCCTGGGGAAAAGTTTCGGGCTATCGACTCTATCCATGCCTCTCACTACCTTGCATCAGGTTACCTCTCCTCCTCCTTCTCTCCAGAGAGAAATGTCCAAGCTTAGTCAACCTCTCTTTGTAAAACAAGCTCATCAGTCCAGGCAGCATCCTGGTAAACCTTCTTTGCATCCTCTCTAAAGCCTCTGCATCCTATAATAGGGCGACCAGAACTGGACACAATATTACAAGAGTGGTCTCACCAGGGTTTTGTAGAGCTGCAGCAAAACCTCATGGCTCTTAAACTTGATCCCCCTGTTAATGAAAGCCAAAACACCATATACTTTCTTAACAATCCTATCCACTTGGGTGGCAACTTTGAGGGATGTATGCACTTGAACACCAACATTCCACTGTTCCTCCACACTGCCAAGTGTCATGTCTTTAATCCTATATTCAGCATTCAAGTTCAACCTTCCAAAATGCATCACATCGCATTTATCCAGGTTGAACTCCATCTGTCATTTCTCAGCCCAGCTCTGCATTCTGTTAATGTTGTGCTGCAGTCTGCAACAGCCCTCAATACTATCAACGGCACCTCCAACCTTTGTGCCATCTGCAAATTTACTAACCTACCCCTCAAACTCCTCATCCAAGTCATTTATAAAAACTACAAAGAGCAGAAGCCCAAGGACACCACACACCACTGACCTCCAGGCAGAATATTTTCCATCTACAACCACTCTCTGCCTGCTGTCAGCCAACCAATTCTGAATCCAGACAGCCAAATCTCCCTGTATCCCATACCTCCTGACTTTATGAATAAGCCTGCCCTGGGAACCTTATCAAATGCCTTGCTGAAGTCCATATACACCATATCCATTGCTCGACCTGCGTCAAACTGTCTCATCACCTTCTCAAAGAACTCAATAAGATTTGTGAGGCATGACCTACCTCTCACAAAGCCATGCTGACTGCTTTTGATCACGCTATGCTTTTCCATATAGTCATAAATCCTATCCCTCAGAATTCTTTCCAAACCTTTGCTGACCACAGGCATAAGACTGACTGGTCTGGAATTGCCAGGGATTTCCCCATTACCCATCTGAAAAGAAGAACAACATTCCCCTCTCTCCAATCCTCTGGTATGACTCCCTTGGAGAGTGAGGAAGCAAATATCTTCGCCAGCGGCTTAGCAACCTCCTTTTCGTTTCCCAGAACAACCTAGGATAAATCTGGTCTGGCCCTGGGGACTTATCAATCTTAATGTTTGCTAACATTTCCAGCACATCAACTTCATCAATCTTGATCTGTTCAAGCCTGTATCACAGCTCCTCAAAGTTCTCACTCACAACAAGATCCCTTTCCTTTGTGAAAACTGAAGCATAATCCTCATTTAGGGCTTCCCCTATCTGCTCAGACTCCACACACAAGTTCCCTACGCTATCCCTGACTGGCCCTACCTTTTCCCTGACCATTCTCTTATTCGTCATTTATGAGTAATATGCCTTTGGGTTCTCCCTAAGTTCCTTTCTAGTAAGCCTGTAATCCTCTAAAGCTGTGCTCGATCCTTGCCTCCTCCACCTCACGTAAGCTACCTTATTCCTTTTGACAAGAAGCTCCTCTATTCTTGTCATCCAAGGCTCCTTAATCTTACCCCTTCTTGCCTGTCTCAGAGGAACAAATTTATGCATCAACTCGCAACAACTGCTCCTCAACAGTTTCCACATGTATGTTGTGCCGTTTCTGTGGAACAAGGGCTCCCAATCTGTACTTTGCAACTCCTCTCTTAATTTCATAGTGTCATAATTTCCTTTTCCCCGATTAAATATCTTCCCATGGTACCTGCTCCTTTCCCTCTCCAAGGCTATGCTAAATGTGAGGCAGTTGTGGTCACTGTCACCAAAGTGTTCTCCCACCATGAGATCTGACACCTGTCCTGGCTCATTGCTGAGCACCAAATCCAAAATGGCCTCTCCCTTCACCAGCCTGTCTACATACTGAGTAAGGAAACCCTCCTGAACCCACCTGACAAAAATGGCTTAATCCAAACCATCTGCACTAAGGAGATTCCAGTCAATATTAGGAAAGTTGAAGTCAGCCATAATAACAATCCTGCAACATTTGCATTTTTCCAAAATCTGCCGGCTGATAAGTTCTTTGAACTCCCTATTGCTATTAGAAAACCCTCAATGAGGTGGCTGTTCCCTTGCTGTTCCTAAACTCCACCCATACTCAAACCTTCCTCGACAACATTCATTTCTGTAGCTGCGATGCACTCTCTGATTAGCAACGCTACATCTCCACCTCTTTTTTTCCTCCCTCCCTGTTCTTTTTTTTTGTTCTAAACCCTGGAACATCTAGCAACCAATCCTGCCCCTGTGAAACCACGTTCCGTTATGGCCACAGCATCATAGTCCCAAGTACTGATCTATGCTCTAAGTTCATCACTCTTATTTCTGAAAGTTCTTGTGTTAAAGCAGACACACTTTAACCGATCCCTTTGTTTCATCACATGAAAAACCTCCCTGATAGATTCACTACATCCTGTCACTGCCCCACCCACACACCCCCCCCCCCACCCCTCTCAGATATGTAGCTCTGGCTCCCATCCCCCTGCCAAACTAGTTTAAACCCTCCTAGATTATGTAAAAACTTAGTTCATCAAGTTCAGAAAGTAAATTTTACAGACTCTAGAGAGTCATGGTTGGCCTTATATACTCTGTAGCTGAGATAAAGAACATGCTATACCACTGGGCACTTTACATTAAGGGAAAACTTTATGGGACAATAAGATTCTGTTAAGTTAACGCTGAGGTCCAGCCTAAAAAGAGTGATAAAGTATGAAACTTTGGAAGACTTCAGTACAGTCAGGCAGTGTAGGAGAACTCTTAACAGTGGATTTTTTCTGGCTTCAGTTTAATCTCTTTCGTAGTTTATGATGAGAAGATGTGAGACACCAAGAAGGAAAAAGAAGGAAGAATTATTTGCAATGTCAAGTGTCCTGTCTGACCTAGGTCAGTGTTCACTACTTGTTACAGTTGCATATCTTGCTATGTAACTCGTGTGCTAAGATTGGATTATTGTTTTACTGTTTATTTCTTCTATATTTGACCTACTCCACAATTTCATATCTTTATTGTAACAGAATATCCTTATTCTTTTTATTATAAGTTTCAGTGCAAAACTATATAATTTAGTACTTTTTACAATGGGAGAAAATTAATACTGAGCAGAATTATGTTCAACTTATTGTTGGTTTGGCCCTTCAACACATCTCAGGTTTCTCATGTGGCCCCTTGAAAAAATTAATTGCCCACCCCTGGTAAAGTGAGTCACATAACTCAGTAACCATAATATGTGAGAATGAAACATCACAGTGTGAAGCAAGTCTGAGGTGTGCAT
Source organism: Chiloscyllium plagiosum (assembly GCF_037043375.1). Lineage (NCBI taxonomy): Eukaryota > Metazoa > Chordata > Chondrichthyes > Orectolobiformes > Hemiscylliidae > Chiloscyllium > Chiloscyllium plagiosum. Next base: position 15,024,042 of record NW_028270159.1, read on the forward strand.
GTTTTAAATCTGATAAATTGGTGAGCAAAGCTCTCAAACATTGCTTAAACACAACTCTTATTAATTAGAAGGACTGATCTGACTTTTTCTTACCAGGACATGGAACAAAGATGCATTTTTTCACCTCAGTCGCCTTCCCCTCACATGGCCGACCTCCGTGCTGTGTGGGTGGGTCACTGCAGCTTCGCCTACGGGTTTGGTTTCCCTGTCCACAGCTTTGGGAGCATCCTTCCCATGCACCCCAGAGGGACCACTGCCCATGAACTAAGAAAGAACAGACACTTTTGATTAGAAACTATTGGCAGCATAGGAGTTGCACTTTGGTTTGCTGGTTTCTTTTTGAGTTGCATACTGAACCTATCAAACCAGAAACAGTCCCAGTCTCAATGCTGGACTTGGACTAAACTAACAAAATTTCACTCAGGTTGGCTACAATTAGCAATGGCCACAGGGGAGTAAAACTGAGCAAGTGACTCTGAATTAAGTAATGGCTGACAAATCCTGATCAGGTATAAGCATTAAGAAGGGACATTAAGTAGTATAGCGACTAAGCTATGAAATAAATTTATTTGATATTAAGTATCTTGTGCATGTACAATTTGCTAGTTTTGCATGAGTTTTGGTCATGCTTTCATGCTCAGCTTTTAACATTGAAAATGCTTGTGTAAACATTTAGATCGGAAATCCTGAATGCAACTGTTACCCACAATAATGAAAGTGTAGGCTTTGGCCAGTTGTTGATGCTGTGAAACAGTTTTCTGAAGTTTCTCAACAAACTCTATTGCCATTTTTGAATTCAGATAAAAAATGTTCAGCCTTCAGGTACTTTACAGGACTGTCTTGATATTTGGTGCACTTGTTCCATGTCCTGGTTTGCACGCTGCCAAACTTTGTTTTTAGTGCTTCCTTTTCATATTTCAGATTTTGAATTGACACATACGGTATGGCAGTACATACACTGTGGCTCTGCTGTACCCCCAAGCGCCTGTTCCTGCCTTCCACTCTGATTGGCCTATAATCCTTAGACAGAACTCCTACCTTCCACCCTCCATCCACCTCCTACGTGTTCTGGACAGTAACCAGTAATGGTCTCGATATCTTCCCACCTCTTTGGATAATCCCCTGCCTTGTCTCATAATTTCTCCAGAACTAGGTCCTAACTCTCTCCCTGCTGCTCCCACAATTATGGCACTTATTACTGTAAGGACTGAGATGAGGAGGAATTTCTGCCCAGGGTGTGATGAACCTGTGGAATTCTCTGCAAAGGAGCGCAGGCTGAAACACTGAATGTTTTCAAGAATGAAACGGGTGTAGTTCTAAGGACTGGAGAGATCAAAGGGTATGAAGTGAAAGTGGAAACAGGAGATTGAGTAGGATAATCAGCCATGGTCTTATTGAACAGTGAGGCAGGATCAAAGAATCAAATAGCTCATTGCTGTTCCTATTTCCTATGTTTCTGAAAATACACCATTAGTTATAAAGTATTTTCAAACACAGATGGTTATGACATGCAGTGTACAGATGCAAATCTTTCTTTCTTTAGCCACTTAGCAAATATATTGTGATGAAGTAATTACAATATTTTACATCCTTACCTGGACAAGGCTTTGCATTACATTGCCTTGACTCTACATCCCAGCCATGACATGATCTTCCTCCATTGGCTGGTAAAGGATTGTTGCACAAACGGATTCGCTCTTTGATCCCTTGGCCACAGGTAACACTGCAGGGTCCCCAGTTCAACCATTCTGAAAATCCACCATGCACTGTGAAAAGTGTAACAGGTTGCAATCAAATGGAGCCTCATCAATAGGACCAGATCACACTTGCCTTTAGCAAACTCATGTGATGGATAGCAAAGAAAAACCTGGGCCTTTTCTTTTCATTTTAACTTTTATTTTGTCTACCTGACCCAGACTATCCCATGCTGCGCATGACTCAAAATGCCTGACTCAAAATCCAGCAAAATCCAAGCTCCAACACAACCTGATGCTGAGCTCCTGGTTTTGGGATAGTGAACTGTCATCTTTGAATCCCCCAAAATTGGAACCATCTTTATAAAGCCACGACATAATTTTAAAGATCTCTACAAGGCCACCCTTCTGCACTCATCTTTCTAAAAGATAGAACTCCAGTCTCTCCTGATTGTCATAATCTCTCAGATCTGGTATTATTTTGTGACCCTTTTTTCACCATCTCCAGCACGTCTTTTTGTAAAATAGAGGCCAGAACTGTCCAGGTATAGGCAAAAAACGGTTTGTTGCAAATGTAACATATATTCTCTGCTTTTCAATTATACTCCTCTGGAAGTGAATCCAAGTGCATTGCTTATATTCTTATTGGTTTGTTAAACTGAGTTTCAACTTTTACTAATTTGTGGATTTATTCCTTTGCATTATATAGATAATTTGTGTTTTTATACTGTCTGTTCTCACACTCAATTTGACAACTTCAAATGGCCAGTGTGCCTTGGTTGGTGCCTTTTGCCCATATAAGTTGGCAAGCTCTAAACCTTAATGCAAGACTTCTGCACATGATTCAGGTTTACAGTTTATTGCAGTGCGAAGTGAATACTGCACTGTCACAGGTGCAATCCTTTGTTGAGTTATGAAATCAAGCTTTTAACATTTATCTAAACCTATTGCTGTTCCTCTTCCTGAACTGCACAGGGATCATGACATTCCACAGCGCACACAATCCTCTTGATCTGTAGTTATCTTTCTATCTGTACCAAATCTTTACAATTTATAGTACAGAAGGTGGTTCTTTGGCCCAATGATTTAATAATGAACTATTTAAGTTTTTCTTTCTGAAGTCAGTGCAACTCAATGTTATAGGGTGAAAATGGTCAATTTCCAAGTCATTGTACCCTGTACAACAATCCCTCAAGATAAAAATGGTCAAAAAGATATTGACTTTACCTACCTTGCACAGTTACTGTTATTCCTACAAAGGAAGATCCCATGAGATTCCGGGCTACACATTCGTATTCTCCTGTGTCTTCCTTCACAGCAGAGAGGATTTGCAGCGTGGAATTCTGTAACACAACCAGGCGCCCATTCTCTCTGATCGGGTGTCCATTTTTGGTCCACTCCACTGTGGGTGAAGGCTCACCTGCTGCCTGGCAATGCAATAAGACCCTGTCCCCCACACTCACAACTGTATCCAAAGGTTCCACAGTGAACACAGGTGCACCTGCACAGAGGAAGACAAATTTGTTATTAAAGTCAGGTTAATAATCGGTGGAACTATTCTACAGAATCTCAATGTAAATGGAATCATACTATGAACCAGGCATGTCAGATGACAAGATACATAAGGGTAGCAAGCTTGAAGGAAAAGGGTGGGATTACAAGCCATGCCCTCAAAAGTTGTCTCTCAGTAACAGTGAAACTAGGCCACCATCCCCCCACCAGAGATAAGAACACAGAAGTAATCCAACTGGAAAATGTTCTGACTATTTCTTTATGAGGAATTGAGGTCTCTGCCATATTCCTCTTTCAGGAGAGCTATCCCTGGTATCTTGGTCACCAAAACACTGACTTTTCTGATCATTATCACATTGTTGTTTGAGAGAAATTTTGCGCAGAAATTGCCATGTTACATTGCACATTAAAAATTATTCCATTGGCTGTAAACATTTTAGGATTTCTTGAGGTTGTATAATGCGCTAGAGAAAATGTAACTCTTTCTTTCTGTATATTGTTCAACGATGTGATCAATACTGGCAGTTAAAATTACCCAAGAATCACTGATTCACAGAAGGCAATAAGAGATCAGCATTTGAGCCCCTAATGGCGTGTCCAGCAGCATCTCAAGTGTACTTACTCTGCAACATCAGAGTGACTTTCCTTTCCACTACTCCAGCTTCATTTTCAGCAACACACTTGTAATCTCCGGCATCTTCATTCTATCAGAAAGTCAGAATACGCTTCAGCAAAACAAAACGGTAACCAATCTTGACCAAAAAAGAGCTTCAGTTAAAGGCGATAAGACTGAGTCTGATCCTTGTGGAGCTGGAAAGGAAACATTCCATCATATGTGCCCTGAGGGGTCTAGCGGACATTTGCTGCACCTGTGAGGAAACAGCCATCCTGGTCTCTCCACAATCAGAACATTTATGTAGCCCGAACTGAGTCTAGGACCAGCTATGACTGCTGCATAAACCATGCACCTGTAAGACTGTGAGGAGCCAAAGAAAGACAGGGAAAGAGAGAGGCACACAGTAGAGAGACAGAAAGAGAGAAGTGACAGACAAGAGAGAAGATAGACAAGATGAGATGAGGAGGAAAAACAAAAAGAGAGATGAGAAGAGAAGAGAAAAGAGGCAGAGACAGAGACAAGTGAACAACAAAAACAGACATAAGGATTAGGTCAACAGGAGAAAATACAGGATGAAAACAAGAGTTAAAATGAAGAAGAAGGTGGATAGAAATGTTAAAGTTTGCTCTGTTACAAACTATGTCACTGTTAGCTGCTTCATGGTGAAGGGTGACTCACCACTGTCCCATAGATGGCCAATGAACCATTATTCATTTGTCGAATGCGATTACTAACAGTGAGAGGTCTGCCATTTTTATTCCAGTTTATTGATGGTGCTGGATCTCCATGGGCATCACAGTTCAAAACAACATTCCCTCCCAGGGGCTCCGTCTGGTAAGCAGTGACCTCACCTTGGAGTACTGGTGCCTCTGAAAATGGAACAGTCATCAGCAATTACACAGAAGCCATTTAAAAAATCTTTTTCTGTTCTAGTTCCTTGCAAAATTTGGCAAATTCTACAAGGTTTTTCTCAAGTGAGACATGTGCATAGTCACTCCATTCCTACTCCTGCAGCACATTAAAATCACCAGGCTTGTAATGTTCTTAGATAATCTTATTTAACACAGACACTTTTCCCCATGTATAAACAGATGATTGCTCTGTATAATTTATCAAGAAAAGTTATCTTTATTCTTACAATTAGAAAACCAACATTGCCCTAAAGCAGCTTAAGAACATAAAGCAGTTCAGCACAGGCCCTCCGGCCCACTATGTTGTGCTGACCTTTTATCGTACTCTAAGATCAAACTAATCTACATACCCTTCATTTTGCCATCATCCATGTGCCTATCCAAAAGTTGCTTAAATGTCCCTAATGTATCTGACTCTACTAAGACTGCTGGCAGTGCATTCCATGAACCCACCATTCTCTGTGTAAAAAACCTACCTCCAACATCTCCCTTAAACCTTCCTCCAATCAGCTTAAAATTATGCCCCTCGTGATAACCATTTCCACCCTGGGAAAAAGTCTCTGGCTATCTATTCTATCTATGCCTCATCATCTTTATCAAGTTGCCTCTCATCCTTCTTCGCTCCAATGAGAAAAGCCTAAGCTCCCTCAACCTTTCTCCATAAGACATGCCCTCCAGTCCAGGCAACATCCTGGTAAATCTTCTCTGCACCCTCTCTAAAGCTTCCACATCCTTCTTATAATGAGACTACCAGAATTGAACACAATATTCCAAAATGAATCACTTCACACTTTTCCAGGTTGAACTCCATCTGCCACTTCTCAGCCCAGCTCTGTATCCTGCCAATATCCTGCTGCAACCTATAACAGCTCTCAATACTATCCGCAACTCCACCAACCGCCATGTCATCAGCAAACTTACTAACTCACCCTTCCACTTCCTCATCCAAGTCATTTATAAAAATCACAATGAGCAGAGGTCCCAGAATAGATCCCTGTGGAACACCACTGGTCACTGAGCTCCAAGCTGAATACTCTCCATCCACTACCACTGTCTGTCTTCTAAGGGCCAGCCAATTCTGTATCCAGACAACCAAATCTCCCAGTCTCCCATGCCCCCTTACTTTCTGAATGATCCTACCATGTGAAACCTTATCAAACGCCTTGCTAAAATCCATATACACCACATCCACTGCTTCACCTTCATCAATGTGTTTTGTCACATCCTCAAAGAATTCAATAAGGTTTGTGAGGCATGACCTGTCCCTCACAAAGCCATGTTGACTATCTCTAGTCAAACTATGCTTTTTCAAATAATCATAAATCCTGTCTCTCAGAATCCTCTCCAGTAATTTGCCCACCACTAACATAATACTGACTGGTCTGTAATTCCCAGGATTATCCCTTTCTTGAACAAGGGAATAATATTTGCCACCCTCCAATCAACTGGTACTACTTCAGTGGACAGTGAGGACGTAAAGATCATCGCCAAAGGTGCAATAATCTTTTGCCTTGCTTCCCTTGGCAACCTTGGGTATATCCTGTCTGGCCCAGGGGATTCTGTAACCTCATGTTTTTCAAAATTTCCAGCACAGCTCCTTCTTACCAGCAACCTGTTTGACAGCCTGTTACACCCTGTTCTCACAAACAACAAGGTCCCTCTCACTAGTGAATACTGAAGCAAAGCATTCATTAAGGACCACCAGTACCTCCTCCGACTCCAGGCACAAGTACTCTCCACTATCCCTGATTCCTCCTACCCTCACTCTGACTACTCTCTTGTTCCTCACATAAGTGTAGAATGCCCTGGGGTTTTACTTAATCCTACCCAGTAAAGCTTTTTCATGCCCCCTTCTAGCTCTTCTAAGTCTGTTTGTTAGTTCCTTCCTCGTTATCTTGTAACCCTCTAGAGCCCTGCCTGATCCTTGCTTCCTCAATCTTAAGTAAGTTTCCTTCTTCTTGATTAGATATTCCACAAACCTATCCAGCACTCGTAGCAAGTGCTCCCAACACAACCTCCATATTTCAGTCATACATTTCCCTGAGAATATTTGTTTCCAATTTATAGTCCACAGTTCCTGCATAATAGCATTGTAATTCCACCTCCCCCAATTAAATACTTTCCAATACCGTCTGCTCCTATCCCTCTCAGGGAGTTGTGATCACTATCACTGAAATGCTCTCCCACCGAAAGATCTGACACCTGACCTGGTTCAATGTTAAGCACCAAATCCTATATGGCCTCCCCTCCAGTCGGCCTATCTACATATTGAGTCAGGAATCTTTCCTGGACATACCTGACAAAATCGGCCCACAACATCCAATGTTCCTGCCCTTATGATATCCAAGTCTCCGTAATGGCCACAACATCATAGCTCTAAGTACTGATGCATGCTCTAAGTTCATCATCCTTATTCCTGACACTTCTTGTGTTAAAATAGACTCACTTCAACCCATCACATTGACACAACTTTACCCTATCAATTGTCTATCCTTCCTCACAGACTCTCTGCATGTTGTATCTGCCTGTTCACTAGCTACCCCATCCTGTGATCTGTAGCTCCAGTTCCCATCCCTGCCAAACTAGCTTAAACTCTCCCAAACAGCTCGAGAAAACCTCCCATCCAGGATATTGATACACCTCCAGTTCAGGTGCAACCTGTTCTCTTTCCCACTTTCTGGGGAAGGTCCCACCTTCCCCAGAAGATATCCCAATGATCCACATATCTCAAGCCTTCCTTCCTACACCCAGCTCTGTACCCATGTGTTCAGGTGCACTTGCTCTCTGTTCCTAGCCTCACTAGCCCATGGCACCAGTAGCAATCTTGAGATTACTAATCTGGCTCATCCTGCCTATTGGCTTCAACCTAACTCGCTACATTCACTTTTGAGAACCTCATCCCTTTTCCTAGATATGTCATTGGTACCAATGTGTACCACAACTTTTGGCTGCTAATCCTCCCCCTTTAAGAATCCTGTAGACTGAATCTGAGGCATCCCTGACCCTGGCACCCGGGAGGCAACATACCATCTTGGAGATTTGTTTGCGGCATGTCAGTTCCTCTAATCATTGAATCCCCTATCACTATCGCTCTGCTATTCTTCCCCACTTCTGTTCTGAGCCACAGAGACAGAAACCAGGTTGCTGTGGCTTTTTCCTAGTAACTCATCCCTCCAACAGTATCCAAAGTGGTATCTTTCTTAATGAAGGGAACAGCCACAAGGGATCCCTGCACTAGCTGCCTTTCCCACTCCTTATGGTCACCAGATACCTTTATCCTGTAACTTAGGTGTGACTCCCTCCCTATAGCTCCGCTCTATCACCCTCTCAGCTTCCAAAATGATCCGAAGTTCATCTAGCTCCAGTTCCCTAATGTGGTGTGTGAAGAGCTGCAGTTGGCTGCAGTAGTCACAGGTGAAGTCACTAGTGGTGACCCTTACTTCCTACATCCTGCAAGAGAAGCATGCAACTGCCATAGCTTCCATCCCCTCTGCTCTAAATTGCCAAAAGAGACAAAAATAACCTTACCTTAGCAACCCTCCACACAGAGTCCTTTTCTTTGGTTCGAGGAGGGGGACGGGTGAGAGACCCAACAAGTGTAATGTTCCGGGTTTAGCCACTGTCTGAATGTATTAGTTCACTTACCCAGCAGTCCCCATATCCACTTCCGTTTCTGTTCAGCCTTTGTTCCGCCGATACATGAGGTAAGTATTCTATAGATTAGATTAGATTTCCTACAGTGTGGAAACAGGCCCTTCGGCCCAACAAGTCCACACTGACCCTCCGAAGAGCAACACTCCCAGACCCACTCCCCTACATTTACCCCTGACTAATGCACCTAACAGTACGGGCAATTTAGAATGGCCCATTCACCTGACCTGCACATCTTTGGACTGTGGGAGGAAACCAGAGCACCCAGAGGAAACCCAGGCAGACACGGGGAGAATGTGCAAACTCCACACAGACAGTTGCCCGAGGCAGGAATTGAACCCAGGTCCCTGGCGTTGTGAGGCAACAGTACTAACCACTGAGCCACCGTGCCGCCCACGGGCGGCACGGTGGCACAGTGGTTAGCACTGTTGCCTCGCAGCGCCAGAGACCCGGGTTCAATTCCCGCCTCAGGCGACTGACTGTGTGGAGTTTGCATGTTCTCCCCGTGTCTGCGTGGGTTTCCTCCGGGTGCTCCGGTTTCCTCCCACAGTCCAAAGATGTGCAGGGCCAGGTGAATTGGCCATGCTAAATTGCCTGTAGTGTTAGGTAAGGGGTAAATGTAGGGGTAGGGGTATGGGTGGGTTCGCTTCGGCGGGTCGGTGTGGACTTGTTGGGCCGAAGGGCCTGTTTCCACACTGTAATGTAATGTAATCTAATCAAACTTTCTTCCTGGCTGCCCCCTCTCTTGACACCTGCTGCTGAAATAGAGGCTGCTGATTCACAAGATAAGTACTTTATATTCAAACTTACCTTTCCCCTGGCTGGCACTCGCTTGACACCTGCTGCTGAAATGCTTTTGCTCCATGATTGGTAGAAAGTTATTACTGTTCCCAAAATGTTAATGGAAAGTGTTCACTAGTCAGCCAGTAGAAGTCTTACCTTTCACATAGACAAATCCAACTGCCTTGATCATTCCTACATCACTTTCTGCTGTGCACACGTAAGTACCAGAATGTTCTTTGGATACCTTTTCTATTATCAGCTCACTCCGACCTTCTTTCCCAGAATCTTTCGCTGAATAACAAAACAGAGTAAACTACGGTAAGAACCCTGATTGATACAGCAGCTGGGTAAATGGCACTACTTAGCCCAGCGTAGAAAGAAAAAGGTCATTTACCTAATTTCACTATGCAACATTTAACATAAGAATCCACTCTTACTTACAATGAGAGGTGATCTCATTATAACAAATAAAATTCTAAAGAGGAGTTGGCAGAATAGGGATGCTAGAAAGATTTTTCCCTTACTTGGGGAGCCTCCAACATGGGCACACAATCTCAAAATGAGAATCAGCTATGTAGAACTGAGATGATAAGAAATTGCTGCACTCAATGGGTGTGAATCTTTAGAATTCTATTCAGTAAGCTGTGCATGATCAGTCATTGAAGAATTTCAAAATAAGAGATAAATAAATTTTTGGATACTAAAGGAATAGAGTTATGGGGCTAGGGTGTTGAAATGGAGTGGAGGTAGAAGATCAGCCTTGCTCTGATTGAATGATGGAGTGGGTGCGAAAAGCCAAAGAGTCTACTTCTTCCCCTTATGCAACAATGCACCATGCTTCTGCTATATGAGCTACCATTGCCTAGCTAACAAGTAGTACATGTCAAAATGCCATTCTTGAATTGTTTATTTGAGCTGCATGAAAGGAGGCCCAGTCTGACTCCCCTTCCCTCTGTTCCTCTATAAGTTGCTTCATTCATTCTGAACTCCCTTCTCTGTTCCCACACCAACACAAAGACACAATGACATTCAGAATCTCAGCCTGTCAGAAGCAAAAATCAGTCTCTATAAAACCTTTGCATGAACCAGCAAGAAGTTGAAGGTTAATGAAATATCTTAGTTAGACCTATTCAGTTCTGGCGACTACACCTCAGGAAGGACATATTGGTAATTGAGTGAATATAGTGCAGAATCATAATGATCCTAGGGCTTAGGATGTTAAAACAGGTTGTATAAACTTGCCTTTGTTCCCATGGTTAATAAAGGATTAAGGGGTGAATGTGAGTAGATACAGAGAAACCATCTGTGCAAATCAAGCATGAGTGAACATACACTTAAAACTAGTCATTCTATTTGGGAGCTTTTATTTTACTGAATTTAAAGAAAGTGGGGATGGGTATGGTGATATAGTGCCAAAACACAACTGAAATAGATGATCAGTTATGATCTTATTGAATGATAGAGTAGGTTCGAGTATGGTCCACTCATAGAGTTATAGAGATGTACAGCATGGAAACAGACCCTTTGGTCCAACCCATCCATGCCGACCAGATATCACAACCCAATCCAGTCCCACCTGCCAGCACCTGGCCCATATCCCTCCAAACCCTTCCTATTCATATACCCATCCAAATGCCTCTTAAATGTTGCACTTGTGCCAGCCTCCACCACATCCTCTGGCAGCACATTCCATACACGTACGACCCTCTGCGTGAAACAGTTGCCCCTTAGGTCTCTTTTATATCTTTCCCCTTTCACCCTAAACCTATGCCCTCTAGTTCTGGACTCCCCGACCCAAGGCAAAAGGCTTTGTCTATTTATCCTATCCATGCCCCTCATCATTTTATAAACCTCTATAAGGTCACCCCTCAGCCTCCAACGCTCCAGGGAAAACAGCCCTAGCCTGTTCAGCCTATCCCGATAGCTCAGATCCTCCAACCCTGGCAACATCCTTGTAAATCTTTTCTGAACTTTTCAAGTTTCACAACATCTTTCCGATAGGAAGGAGACCAAAATTGCATGCAATATTCCAACAGTGGCTTAACCAATGTCCTGTAGAGCCGCAACATGACCTCCCAACTCCTATACTCAATACTCTGACCAATAAAGGAAAGCATACCAAACGCCGCCTTCACTATCCTATCTACCTGCGACTCCACTTTCAAGGAGCTATGAACCTGCACTCCAAGATCTCTTTGTTCAACAACACTCCCTAAGAACTTACCATTAAGTGTATAAGTCCTGCTAAGATTTGCTTTCCCAAAATGTAGCACCTCGCATTTATCTGAATTAAACTCCATCTGCCACTTCTCAGCTCATTGGCCCATCTGGTCCAGATCTTGTTGTAATCTGAGGTAACCCTCTTCGCTGTCCACTATACCTCCAATTTTGATGTCATCTGCAAACTTACTAACTGTACCTCTTATGCTCGCATCCAAATCATTTATGTAAATGACAAAAAGTAGAGGGCCCAGCACCGATCCTTGTGGCACTCCACTGGTCACAGGCCTCCAGTCTGAAAAACAACCCTCTACCACCACCTTCTACCTTTGAGCCAGTTCTGTATCCAAATGGCTAGTTCTCCCTGTATTCCATGAGATCTAACCTTGCTAATCAGTCTCCCATGGGGAACCTTGTCGAACGCCTTACTGAAGTCCATATAGATCACATCTACTGCTCTGCCCTCATCAATCTTCTTTGTTACTTCTTCAAAAAACTCAATCAAGTTTGTGAGACATGATTTCCTATGTACAAAGCCATGTTGACTATCCCTAATCAGTCCTTGCCTTTCCAAATACATGTACATCCTGTCCCTCAGGATTCCCTCCAACAACTTGCCCACCACTGAGATCAGGCTCACCGGTCTATATTTCCCTGGCTTGTCTTTACCGACCTTTTTAAACAGTGGCACCATGTTTGCCAACCTCCAGTCTTCTGGCACCTCACCTGTGACTATCAATGATACAAATATCTCAGCAAGAGGCCCAACAATCACTTCTCTCGCTTCCCACAGAGTTCTCGGGTACACCTGATCAGGTCCTGGGGATTTATCCACTTTTAACTGTTTCAAGACATCCAGCACTTCCGCCTCTGTAATCTGGACATTTTGCAAGATGTATTTCCCTACAGTCTATATTTTCCATCTCCTTTTCCACAGTAAATACTGATGCAAAATATTCATTTAGTATCTCCCCCATTTTCTGTGGCTCCACATAAAGGCCGCCTTGCTGATCTTTGAGGGGCCCTATTCTCTCCCTAGTTACCCTTTTGTCTTTAATATATTTGTAAAAACCCTTTAGATTCTCCTTAATTCTACTTGCCAAAGCTATCTCATGTCCCCGCTTTGTCCTCCTGATTTCCTCTTAAGTATACTCCTACTTTCTTTATACTCTTCTAAGGATTCACTCAATCTATCCTGTCTATACCTGACATATGCTTCCTTCTTATTCTTAACCAAACCCTCAATTTCTTTAGTCATCCAGCATTCCCTATACCTACCAGCCTTCCCTTTCACCCTGACAGGAATATACTTTCTCTGGATTCTTGTTATCTCATTTCTGAGGTGTTCCTATTTTCCAGCCGTCCCTTTACCTGTGAACATCTGCCTCCAATCAGCTTTCGAAAGTTCTTGCCTAATGCCGTCAAAATTGGCCTTTCTCCACTTTAGAACTTCAACTTTTAGATCTGGTCTATCCTTTTCCATCACTATTTTAAATCTAATAGAATTATGGTCGCTGGCCCCAAAGTGCTCCCCCACTGACACCTCAGTCACCTGCCCTGCCTTATTTCCCAAGAGTAGGTCTAGTTTTGCACCTTCTCTCGCAAGTACATCCACATACTAAATCAGAAAATTGTCTTGTACACGCTTAAGAAATTCTTCTCCATCTAAACCTTTAACACTATGGCAGTCCCAGTCTATGTTTGGAAAGTTAAAATCCCCTACCATAACCACCCTATTATTCTTACAGATAGCTGAGATCTCCTTGCAAGTTTGTTTCTCAATTTCCCTCTGACTATTGAGGGATCTATAATACAATCCCAATAAGGTGATCATCCCTTTCTTATTTCTCAGTTCCACCCAAATAACTTCCCTGGATGTAATTCCGGGAATATCCTCCCTCAGCACAGCTGTAATGCTATCCTTATCAAAAATGCCACTCCCCCTCCTCTCTTGCCTCCCTTTCTATCCTTCCTGTAGCATTTGTACCCTGGAACATTAAGCTGCCGGTCCTGCCCATCCCTGAGCCATGTTTCTGTAATTGCTATGATATCCCAGTCCCATGTTCCTAACCATGCCCTGAATTCATCTGCCTTCCCTGTTAGGCCCCTTGCATTGAAATAAATGCAGTTTAATTTATTTGTCCTACCTTGTCCCTGCCTGCCCTGACTGCATGACTCACTTCTGTTCTCAGCTGTACCGTCTCAGGTCGATCTCTTTCCTCACTATCTCCCTGGGTCCCCACCCCCACCTGACTAGTTTAAATCCTCCTAAGCAGTTCTAGCAAATCTCCCTGCCAGTATATTAGTCCCTTTCCAATTTAGGTGCAATCCATCCTTCTTGTACAGGTCACTTCTACCCTAAAAGAGATTCCAATGATCCAAAAATGTGAATCCTTCTCCCATACACCAGCTCCTCAGCCATGCATTCATCTGCTCTATCCTCCTATTCCTGCCCTCACTAGCTCGTAGCACTGGGAGTAATCCAGATATTTCTACCCTTGAGAACCTCCTTTTTAAATTTCTGCCTAACTCTCTGTAATCCCCCTTCAGAATCTCAACCTTTTTCCTTCCTATATCGTTGGTTCCAATGTGGACAATGACCTCTTGCTGGCCCCTCTCCCCCGTGAGAACATTCTGCACCCTCTCTGAGACATCCTTGATCCTGGCACCATTCTGCTTTCTCTCTGCTGGCCACAGAAATGTCTGTCTGTACCTCGGACTACAGAATCCCCTAACACAATTGATATCTTGGAAGCCGACGTACCCCCATTGCATTAGAGCCAGTCTCAATACCAGAAACTTGGCTGTTCGTGCTACGTTCCCCAGAGAATCCATCACCGCCTACATTTTCCAAAACAGCATACCTGTTTGAAATGGGTATATCCACAAAAGACCCCTGCCCTAGGTGCCGACCTCTCTCACCCTTCCTGGAGTTAACCCATCTATGTCACTGTATCTGAGACTTTCCCCCCTTCCTATAACTGCCATCCATCACATACTGTTGCTGTTGCAAATTCCTCATCGCTTCTATCTGTCTCTCCAACCGATCCACTCGATCTGATAAGATTTGCATCCAACAGCATTTATGGCAGATATAATCCCCAGTAACCCTTAAACTCTCTTTAAACTCCCACATCTGACAAGAAGTACATATCACTGCAAAGGCCATTTTTGCTCCTTCACAATCTACAGACCGAGAAAATAACACCGTCTTATTCCTCAACAAACACTGCCCCAGGTTAAATTAATAGCTATGGAAACTCATGATACTGTTTCTCATACATGTTGCTTAGAACTGCTAAAGTAATTGCCACTGCTATATATAAGCATCAGTGGCTAGGCCAGCAATTGTTGTCCATTCCTAATTGCCCTCAAGCGATGAGCAACTTTCTTGATTCTGTTGTAGTGTAGTGTTGGTATGCCCACAGTGTCATTAGGAAGGAGTTCTAGGATTTTGACCCTGTGACAATAAAGGAACAGCGATATGGTTCTACATCAAGAATGTATGCAGCTTAGAGGGGAATTGCAAGTTGTGATGTTCCCATGCATCTGTGCCTCTTCTACTTCTAGATGATAAAGTCACAAGTTTGGAAGGTGCTGCTGAGGGAACCTTCATGAGTTCCCAAATGCAACTTGTATTGTTACTTATGACTATTTGAGGTGGAAGCAATGAGTTTTTAAAATGGTAAAATGAGAGATATCAGAAAGAATTTTATAGACAATAGACAATAGGTGCAGGAGTAGGCCATTCTGCCCTTCAAGCCTGTACCACCATTCAATATGGTCATGGCTGATCATCCTTAATCAGTATCCTGTTCCTGCCTTATCTCCATAACCCTTGATTCCACTATGCTTGAGAGCTCTATCCAACTCTTTCTTAAATGAATCCAGAGACTGGACCTCCACTGCCCTCTGCGGCAGAGCATTCCACACAGCCACCACTCTCTGGGTGAAGAAGATTCTCCTCACCTCTGTCCTAAATGGTCTACCCCATATTTTTAAGCTGTGTCCTCTGGTTCGGCACTCACCCATCAGCGGAAACATGTTTCCTGCCTCCAGAGTGTCCAATCCTTTAATAATCTTATATGTCTCAATCAGATCCCCTCTCAGTCTTCTAAACGCAAGGGTATACAAGCCCAGTCGCTCCAGTCTTTCAGCGTAAGGTAATCCTGCCATTCCAGGAATTGACCTCGTGAACCTACGCTGCACTCCCTCAATAGCCAGAATGTCTTTCCTCAAATTTGGAGACCAGAACTGCACACAATACTCCAGGTGTGGTCTCACCAGGGCCCTGTACAGCTGCAGAAGAACCTCTTTGCTTCTATACTCAATCCCTCTTGTTATGAAGGCCAGCATGCGATTAGCCTTCTTCACTACCTGCTGTACCTGCATGCTTACCTTCATTGACTGGTGTACACGAACACCCAGATCTCTTTGTACTGCCCCTTTACCTAAATTGATTCCATTTAGGTAGTAATCTGCCTTCCTGTTCTTGCCATCAAAGTGGATAACCATACATTTATCCACATTAAACTGCATCTGCCATGCATCTGACCACTCACCTAACCTGTCCAGGTCACCCTGTAATCTCCTAACATCCTCCTCACATTTCACCCTGCCACCCAGCTTAGTATCATCAGCAAATTTGCTAGTGTTATTACTAATACCATCTTCTATATCATTAATATATATTGTAAAAAGCTGCGGTCCCAGCACTGATCCCTGCGGTACCCCACTGGTCACTGCCTGCCATTCCGAAATGGAGCCGTTTATCACTACTCTTTGTTTCCTGTCAGCCAACCAACTTTCAATCCAAGTTAGTACTTTGCCCCCAATACCATGCGCTCTAAGTTTGCTCACTAACCTCCTATGTGGGCCTTTATCAAAAGCTTTCTGAAAGTCCAGGTACACTACATCTACTGGATCTCCCTCCTCCATCCTCAGAGTTACATACTCAAAGTTATAATGATACAGGAGGTAATTCAGCTCATTGAATTCATGCCAGATCTCTATACTGCAATCCAATCAGTCCCATTTCCTCACTCTAATAGCCCTGAAAGTTTACTTCCATCAAGCAACCTTCCAATTTTCTTCTGAAATCATTCACTGTCTCCACTTCCATATACAAGGGGAATAAAAAGTAATGGATGGTGGGACAATTGAAGCTTTCACTAAGATCGATGAATTTTATTAAGTAAGTCTATCAAGGTATATGGAGCAAAATTAAGGAAATGGAGTCGAGACACAGGTCAGCAACGATCTGATTGAATGGTGAAGCTGGATCAAGAGGCTGAACTTCCTCCTTTTGTCCCGAAGCTGCACTTCAATGGTCTATGACAGCAAACTACCATAGAAACTGTTACGAAAACCTGACTAATTGTGTTGGTAGATCTGTCATGTATTCCTCGTCACCTTTAACAGTTCTCACAGTGGTGGGGGATCCAAGATGGCGGTGACCCAGCAAGTCTGAGTCTATAGTGCTCCTCCCAAGACTTGGGCAAAGTGGGTCACCCGCCTCCACCACACTTACCAAATCACTTCAAATAGTTTTTACTTAATGTAATTAGTTGCTTCGTACTGAATTTAAACAATTTAATCTCCAGTAAAAATGACTAAAGGGAAGCAGAAACCCCTCCCCCACCCTCTCCAGCTGCAGCCACCCCGGCGGACTTACCTACGGTGGCGAGCCTCGTGGAAATAATCTCTAAACTTGATGCGAAGATTGACGCCTTCATCGAAGAGTCCCGGAGCCAATGGGACTCAATCTCGGCTGCGCTACAAAAGCATGACCGAGACATCAAAGAAATCAAGCGGCGAGTCGGAGGGGCGGAGCTAAAGGCTGCGACCTCCGAGACTACAGCAGAATCGGCCGTGGATTGGGTCCAGACTCTTGAACAGCGACTCCGGACCTTAGAGAATCACACTGATTCGTTTGCTGGGCCTTCCCGAACAGGAAGAGGAAGGCCAGCTTACAGCGTTTCTCAAGCAGTGGCTTCCACAGTTTTTAGATCTGGAGGCTGGATCAGGCTAGGTAAGGGTGGAATGGGCCTACCGGGTCGCAATACGCGGGCCCGGCTCGAACCAGCGCTCCCGCCCGGTCCTGTTCCGACTGCAGAGCTATAAGAAGAGGCAGATGCTCTTAGAAGCTTCCAGAAATCTTGGGAAAGATCCCCAAACCATGATTTATAAAGGATCCAAGATTATGTTATTCCAGGACTTTTCCCCAGCTCTGGTCCAAAAGAGGAAGGCGTTTGATGAAGCGAAGAAGTGTTTAAGGGACTTAAATATTCAGTACTCCTTGCGCTACCCAGCGACGCTACGCTTAAACCATGAAGGGTCTGTGTATAACTTCGGATCGCCGGAAAAGGCCAAGGAATTTTCGGACTCTCTTAGATAAATTGTAAGAGTTAATTGATGTTGTTTTGCTCTCCCCCCACCCCGGTTTACATCCCCCCTTTTTTTATATCAATCCCTTTTTTTACCTGACTGTTTAATATTATTTTCGGGGGGTGGGGAGAGGGATTTATTTATTTGTTCTCTACTTAGCGATTTTCTCCCCTTTTTTTATATATGTATATAGGCCAGGGGGGGTCTAGTTAATGTTGGTGGGGGGAGGTGGTTACCTTATCCTATTTTATTTCTGTCTTGAAGAGCGGGGTTGTTTTCCCCTGTTATTTTGTATTATTATATTTAATTATTGCTTGTTGAGGCTGTAATTTTATAGTTATATATGTTTATACATGGTATTAACATTACCAAATATATCCAGGTGTTGGTGTGGGTGGGGGGGGGGAGCAGGTAGGGTGCTCACTGTTAACTCTAGCTCTGTAGTATATTTGAATTTTCTTCATTCTATCAAGGAGTGCCTAGGTCAAGGGTGGGGCACTGGTTGGGAGAGGATACGATGGACTTTTGGAAAGGAAGTGATACCCCCTGGGAACAAGGGGGAAAATCTCCATTTAAATACGTTTTATATTTTTTTTATTTAGAAATAGTTTTTTATTATATTGATGTGAGTGTATTAAAGAGCCTTTATTTTTGTGAATTTTATATGCTCTATGCTCGGGATGTTCTGGATAGGGTTTCCCCTTCCGAGGGGTCTCGGACTTGCCCGGATGATTATGGTTGATCAGTCAGTTAAGTGGTGCACCTGGAATGTCAAGGGGAGTAATTCACCAATCAAAAGGAAGAAAATATTATCAAACCTCAAGAAAGAAAGGGTTGATGCAGCTCTCCTACAGGAGACACACGTATTGAATAAAGAACATTTGAAATTATGACAGGGTGGATTTGATCAGGCCTTTTTTTCTTCTTTCAGCTCAAAAAGCAGGGGAGATGTTATTCTTATTCAGAAGAATTTCCCTTTCAAAATCCTAAATCAGATAAAAGATGAATCTGGACGATATATTCTGATTAAAGCCCTTACAAATGGAGAGGAATATGGGATCTTAAATTTGTATTGCCCCCCGGCACATCCTTTTAAATTTATAACGGAAGCCTTCTCAAAATTGATGGCTCTCGGTGCTCGTCATACAATTATAGGGGGAGATTTTAATTGTACTATGGATCCGGAAATAGATAGGATTCCCAAGAGTACTACAGGATTATCTCCCAGATCTAGACAATTAGTGGATTTGAACAAAGAATTAGGACTAGTAGTATATGTATGGAGATGTCTTCACCCACAGGGCAGAGATTTTTCTTTTTACTCCAATTCACGTAAATGTCATACCAGAATCGATATGTTTTTTGCCCCCTCGATTTTTAAAAATTCCATATCATCCTGTAAAGTAGGCAGTATAGCAATTTCCGATCACGCTGCTGTATATATGGAAATCAAGGCGAGGAACAATGAGACATCCCCTCAGCATTGGCGTTTGGACCCCTTCCTGATGAAAGATAGTAAATTTGTAAAGTACTTCTCTCAAGAATTTAAAACTTTTTTAGAAATTAATTCAGATACGGCTGGCAACCCATCAATGATGTGGGCGGCATGGTGGTACAGTGGTTAGCACTGCTGCCTCACAGTGCCAGAGATCTGGATTCAATTCCCACCTCAGGCGATTTACTGTGTGGAGTTTGCACGTTCTCCCCGTGTCTGCGTGGGTTTCCTTCGGGTGCTCCGGTTTCCTCCCACAGTCCAAAGATGTGCAGGTCAGGTGAATTGGCCATGCTAACTTGCCCGTAGTGTTAGGTAAGGGATAAATGTAGGGGTATGGGTGGGTTGCGCTTCGGTGGGTCGGCGTGAACTTGTTGGGCCGAAAGGCCTGTTTCCACACTGTAAGTAATCTAATCATAATCTAATCAGACCATCAAAGTTTATGCGCGAGGTTTGATCATCTCATACTCAGCGACCCAGAAAAAAATTAAAGGGAGAACAACAGCGTCTGCTCGAAGCTCGCTTAAAAGCGGCTGAAACAGCATATGCTGACAGACCTTCTATTATCAAATTACAAAGGATTACGACCCTTAGGACAGCTCTAAACACTATGCTTACCCAAACGGCTAAGAGGGAAATCTTATTTGCAAAAAGGTTATATGAATTTGGCGATAAACCTGGTAGATACTAAGCATTTCTCGCAAAGAAAAAGAAGGCCCCTCAAACTATCACCTCTATCAAGGAAAGTATGGGTATTCTGACTCATGATCATAAAAGGATTAACGCAATCTTTAGAAAATTTTATTCTGATTTATTATAAATCGCAGGATTATGAAGACAGGACTAGGAGGATGCAGTCATTTTTTAAAAACCTGACCTTTCTGGACTTAACTCAGAAATACTTGATGCAATCAGGCAATTTCAGAGTGGTAAGGCGCCTGGCCCAGATGGTTTTCAAGCTGAATTCTATAAAGAATTTACAGGAATATTGGCTGGTCCACTTATGGACATGTATAACTATCCATACAGTCAGGGCTGTCTCCCGCCTTCGCTGAAAGAGGCGAATATCTCTCTTATCCTTAAAAAAGGAAAGGACCCAGAAGATTGCGCGTCATACAGACCAATATCCTTGCTAAATATAGATTTTTAAATCCTCTCTAAAACGTTAGCATTGAAGCTAGAAAGGATACTGCCACATATCATAAAGGAGGATCAGACGGGGTTTATTAAGGGACGTAGATCATCCAATAATGTTAGAAAGGTTTTGAATGTGATTCAAGCCTGTCATCAGGGAAAGATACCAGGAGTAGTAGTTTCATTAGACGCGGAAAAGGCATTTGATAGGGTTGAATGGTCATATTTGTTTTACACATTGGAAAGGTTTGGCGTTGGAAAGGTGTTTACCAAATGGGTCTCAACATTGTATAGTGATCCCAAAGCAGTTGTGGTTACCAATGAATTAGGCTCGGATAGTTTCAGTGTGGATAGGTGCTGCCGTCAGGGATGTCCTCTCTCGCCATTGTTATTTACGCTAATAATTGAGCCACTAGCAGAAGCTATATGGGCTGACCCTAATATAACAGCCCCGAGGGTTGGTACAGGTAAACATAAAATTACCCTTTATGCAGATGATGTTCTTCTATTTCTCAGTAATCCTTTGATGTCCGTACCTCGCTTAATCCAAGTTATTAATACATTCAGTGTATTTTCAGGTTATGAAATTTAATTTCTCAAAATCGAAGGCTATGCCAATGGGTGGCCTTGCTAGTATATCCCACTTTTTGTACGGATCCCACTTTCCCTTTCGGTGGTCCCTGGAGGGTTTCTTTTATTTAGGCATTTTTATTACCCCAGTATTTGGTCAGTTATACAAGGCTAATTTTGTGCATTTACTGGAAGGGATAAGGCAGGACCTCCAGCGATGGGGAGACCTTTCAATTTCCTGGCTGGGTAGAATAGCACTAATTAAAATGAATGTCCTGCCCCGTCTCCTATATCCTATGAGAATGCTTCCGGTGATGCTGCCGAGGCTGGCACTATGTAAATTATATGGCTGGTTGGGTTCCTTTATCTGGAATCATAGATGGCCCCTCATTAAGCTGAAGAAGCTACAGCTTCCACAGGTAAGGGGAGGATTGGAGTTCCCAGATTTTAGGAAATATCAGTTAAGTTCCCTATTAAGTTACATAGTTGATTGGGTCTTGTCTGACCCGCAATCAACCTCGCTGGACATCGAGGCTTCTCAAGTAAAATACCCACTTATTAACCTTTTATTTTCAGACAAGAGGAAAATCATTACGGATCAATGTAAAAACCCTATAATACTAAACACAATTAAAGCTTGGAATATAATGCGGCAAAATGAGGGCAATTCACATAAAACATCCCCCTATGCTTCGATAGTGGGAGCATGGGGATTTCAACCACGGCTTACAGATGTCACTTTCAAACTCTGGAGATCCAGGGGTATCTCATGTTTAGGGGATCTGTTTAAAGAAGGGGTCCTGATGTCTTTTGAACAGCTGTGTCAGAAATTCGGATTACCTAATGGAGACCTCTTTCGATACTTCCAAATTCGAGATTACATACAGAAGAAGACTACGTTATTAGATAGTCTTTATAAATCAGATAGCGAACGTCAGTACTATTTATCATTTATTACATGATGAAGTATTGGGAGATATGGACAATCTGCTTAAAACATGGGATCAGGATTTAGGATTGGAAATCTCTATAGAAACGTGGAATGACATTTGGGAAAACGCCAGAAGAATCACCATCTGCAACAGAACTCAGGCCATTCAGTT
Organism: Chiloscyllium plagiosum; assembly: GCF_037043375.1. Taxonomy (NCBI): domain Eukaryota; kingdom Metazoa; phylum Chordata; class Chondrichthyes; order Orectolobiformes; family Hemiscylliidae; genus Chiloscyllium; species Chiloscyllium plagiosum. The sequence goes on from NW_028270159.1 coordinate 15,046,115, forward strand.
GAAGATACTTCATAGGGCCCATATAGCACCGGACCGATTGGCAAAATTTAAGGTAGGAGCATCTCCAATGTGTCCCAAATGTAAAATAGAGGTTGGCACTCTTGTACATTGCTTATGGACCTGTCATAGGATCTGTAGATATTGGACTAAAGTAGCAAGTGCTCTGACAGAAATCTTGGCAACGGAAATTCGAGTGGACCCTGTATCTCTCCTTTTGGGCTTTTCGAACTTACCCTCCCTGGATATGCGCGGGAAGAGATTATTTTCTATTCTCTCTTTCTGTGCAAGGAAAATTATTTTGGTAAACTGGGTGGCTGAGGGCCCACCTGGACTTTCGAATTGGCACAGATTAATCATGGCATGTATTCCCTTGACTTCTTTATAAATATGGTAAAAACAATGACTGCAGATGCTGGAAACCAGATTCTGGATTAGTGGTGCTGGAAGAGCACAGCAGTTCAGGCAGCATCTGAGGAGCAGCAAAATCGACATTTCAGGCAAAAGCCCTTCATCAGGAATAAAGGCAGAGAGCCTGGAGGATGGAGAGATAAGCTAGAGGAGGGTGGGGGTGGCGAGAAAGTAGCATGGAGTACAATAGGTGAGTGGGGAAGGGGATGAAGGTGATAGGTCAGGGAGGAGGTGGAGTGGATAGGTGGAAAAGAAGATAGGCAGGTAGGACAAGTCATGGGGACAGTGCTGAACTGGAAGTTTGGAACTAGGGTGAGGTGGGGGAAGGGGAAATGAGGAAACTGTTGAAGTCCACATTGATGACCTGGGGTTGAAGTGTTCCGAGGCGGAAGATGAGGCGTTCTTCCTCCAGGCATCTAGTGGTGAGGGAGCGGTGGTGAAGGAGGCCCAGGACCTCCATGTCCTCGGCAGAGTGGAAGGGGGAGTTGAAATATTGGGCCACAGGGCGGTGTGGTTGATTGGTGCGGGTGTCCCGGAGATGTTCCCTAAAGCGCTCTGCTAGGAGGCGTCCAGTCTCCCCAATGTAGAGGAGACCGCATCAGGAGCAACGGATACAATAAATGGTATTGGTGGATGTGCAGGTAAAACTTTGATGGATGTGGAAGGCTCCTTTAGGACCTTGGATGGAGGTGAAGGAGGAGGTGTGGGCGCAGGTTTTGCAAACAGACTGCATTATTCCATAAAATATGGCAGCCCTTCTTGAATTACATAAATACAGATATTTCGGCCATCCTAACAAGGGCTTTTATTTAATTGAGATGGCGGACCTGGCTGATCCGGGGCCCCTTGGGAGAGGAATCCCACACGAATACGGGTTTTGTTACGATTTGATGTTAAAACATTCCGATCATATATCTCACTACCCAATTTGTGTGTTATCTGTTGGGTTTTTTTTCTCTTCTTTGAATAATGTAAGAGACTTAATTATACACTCTGGTTAGTTGTAGGTTAGATTAGTAGTTAGTTGAGTTTTGTTTTTTTTCTCTAGGTATCTTTTTTTTGTTTGACAAATTTTGGTTATTATTTATTTAAGATTTAATTGTATATCAATGTTTATACTTGGGGTTTTTTTTATTTGTAAACTTGTAAAAATATGTTAAATTTTCAATAAAAAGACAGTTGTCACAGCAAGATGAATGTCTGGGTCTGTATGAAATAGTAACCCTCCTGTATACCACAATACACAGAATACAATAGCCTTGTTATTAATTAACCTGGTTAATACAATCTGAACAGAGAAGTGCCATTGACCTAACCCAGATCTTTAACCCAACATTTCTAAAACCTATGTCTCAAATGAATACCAGAGTTTTAACAGAAGAGAGACAAGTTCCATTTTCCAACAATAAGACCTCTTTGGAATCTTAGAATGTATTTACTTTGGATTTATGTTGTTCCATTTAAACTTTAATCTAAAGCAAATAGTGATACTAGTGTATGATTCAGCTTTGCAATAAAGATAAAAGAAATCATAAAAGTACAAAGAAAACCACTGTGTTCAATATGTCATAACCTTACTACTGACAAGGAGACAGGACCCAAAAAAACTACCTCAGCCAGTACTGGGATTAAACCAAACTCTGGCATCTAGTAACTGGCCCCAGAAATACCGCTCTGTAAATGTGTGTTTATGGGTGGGCACTTTATTTTCCTCCACTCACCCTAATTTCCCTCACCTAAAGGTATTTATAATGGAATACAGTTTCGCAGGCACAGTCCACCGCTTGGTGAGTCATCAATAATGTATTTATGTCGCAAGTTTAATATGTCAAATATCCTGAATCAATTCACAGGTGCAATATAAAACAAAAGTTGATGCTGACACCACATATAGAGATATATTGATCAAATAACAAAACTTGTTCAAAGAGGTAGGTTTTAAAGAGCAATTTAAAGAGGATGTAGGAAGGGAATACCAGAACTGAGGATCATGATAACTGAATGCATGCCCACTAACAGCAGAATAGTTAAGATCAGGCTGCACCACAGGCTGGAATCAGATCAGCACAGACATCTTGAAAGGTTGGAGGGTTGTTGGAGATTTAAAAAATAGGGAGGAACAAGGTCTTGGACAGAATTGAAAACAGGATGAGAATTTTAAAATCAAGACTTCTTGATCTTTATTTATGTATTTTAGGGAAATTCAGACAAGTTCTCCACCGTTTCCATGATGACACATTCAAGTCATGCAATGATGAAATCAGTTTTGCTAATGGTTCAAATAAATTATTAAAATGTCTACACACTGGATTCCCAGTTTACATGGGGTTATTGATTCTCAGCAGCTTGTTAACAGTTAGGAGAAGTTGAGAAGCAGCTTGTATGCTTTGAGTCTTGACAGTCCTTGGGTAAGGGAGTACAGATATTGGGCAGGGTTATGCTTACTGCAAGTTTTCCAGAGATCTCTTCTAAGAAAATTTACCTAGAGCTGAGGAGAGGACTTAAACAGTCTGTGATTCTTCTGTTGTCAAATGGCTTATTGCACTTTGTATTGACTTTTATGAGGAATAGCTATTTGAATGAGGAAATACAGTAACCAAACTGTCAGCACCTCGTGTAAAGTGTCAGACTAAACTGGTAAAATGAAAGATTGCAAATAATTTGTAAATTTCTATGATGTTGCTTCTTTACAAAGTATAAATTCCAGGAAATAACACAGTCTTCTTTGTTTATTTACATACCTGTTATAGGTTTGTTATTGAAATTCCAGCTGATGAGTGGAATTGGAAGGCCCTTTGCAGCACATGTCAATAAAAGCCTTTCCCCTTTGTGCAGAGATACATCTGCAGGGAGTTCCGTGAATGCTGGTTGAACACTTACAAACAGGCGGATATCATGGCTGGCCTTCCCGGCTGCACTCACTGCTGTGCAGGTGTAGACACCGGCGTCCTCTGGCTGTGGGAATAAAGAGAGGAAGTTAACCATTCTCAGCTGTCTTGGTGTGGGCACAGCATTGTCCAATGCTGAACTGACAAGCTCTAAATGGGCTAATGTAAGAAACAAGAAATTCTTTTTCTCTTCTTCAGCAATCCCTGGAGATCGTGATTAACTTACTTCCATCCCATTCCATGCATTCTGAAAGAGCTGTTAAGGCCAATGCATAATGTGCAGACTCTGCTACAGGTGAGGCAAGTGGTGCATGAAGGGTTGAATGGACGGGTTGTCTGGAGACTTGTGCATTCTCTGTTATCCTGATTTTGTCTCTGTGTGCTCCCAATGAAGTCTCTTGATGAGTTTGTTGGTTTCCTGCATAAACTTTCTCCATTTTGCTTGGTACAAATCAAGGTTTCTTATTAATCAGCAATGATATTTGCTTTGAGGACATTCCTAAAGCATTCCTGCTGGCCTCCTGTGAGTTTTCTGCCAGACTGGACTCAGAGTAGAGTATTTGCTTTAGAAATTAATGGTAATAATTTAATAATATCCTTCCTAAAGCAAGGAGACCACAGTACACAGTGGCCTCACCAATGTCCTTTACAACCTGAACATTACGTACCAATTCCTACACTCAATGGACTGAGCAATAAGGCAAGTGTGGTAAACATCATCTTAACCATTTGGATAGGTACACAAATAAGAAAGGTTTGGAGAGATATTTAGTGAACGTAGGCAGGTGGGATGAGTTTAGCTTGGGAAACTTTGTCATCATGGACTAGTTGGAGCAATGGGTCTTCCGTGCTCTAGGACTTTATGATTCTCTAAGTCTGGTGTTAGGCATATGAACAACATGGCCTGGCCAAGAGAACTGGTTTTGAGAGATTAGCACCTCAAAACTGAGTAAGTTACCCGATTGATACCAGAAATAGAAATATCCCTCTATTCGAGTAAATGCATCTGCACTGGGATTAAGGCAAATTGTTGGGTGTGGAAAGTTTTACTCCTCTACTATCTCTGAGCTGGTGAGGCTTGGTACTGAAACTAATTTATGTTACAAATGTGTACAACAGAAGGAAATGTTTTTTGAGTTGAAAATAGTAGACAATGCACTATCACTGTAATCTGTACCCTAGCCTGCTTCAATGCTGAAGAGCATTTCAGAAACAAGTGCCTCCAGATCACAAATGAACCTAGAGGTATTCCACTTCCCAGTATTAATCTGCCACTCTTTGGCACTCACCCAATCAACATAAACCTAGAGTATAAAATGTTTGAAATATGACCATTCAGATATCACACATGTATATTTCTGTATCATATTTAAGTAACATTATCTCCTGCCAACTTATTGGAATAGAAAATTGGCATTGTTGATATGATTATTGCGTATTCATTGTTTCTGCCTGTCAACTTATGCTGTTCTCTGCTTCTCTAAGTTGTCTGTCCCATTGCCTGGCTTGCTGGTTTGTTCAGGGAATGGGGCAGCAGGTGAGACTGTAGTGAGGCAGCAAAGTTTCAAGAGTTGGGAGCAGGGCAATGAAAAGTGCAGCAGAGAGACAGGAAGTGGGATATAAGCAGAATAGCAAGCTGCATAACAAATGAGGTAGGGGTTGGGAGTCTGGCAGCAAACGACAGGCATCCAAAACATTGCTCTTTGATGCAGGCAACTACCTGCATCATCACTGGCAGTGATGTCACAGGGTCTGTGATTGTGTGGACTGGTGAATGTGCCTCTGTTGCATTGGCAGCAAACAGCCTTAAAACAAAAACAACAGATTTCCAATCCGCAGAGAAGCTTCTTGAACCAAAAACACTTTCTTGTTTGCCACTGCTCCTTAAGTATAAGCGAGTGATGTAACACTCCTGTCCATGCTAAACTCCAAGACATCTGACCTGCAGTAACAGAATATGAGGTCCTCTGATACTAACAACTAGTGTGAAATATGATTTTTAAAAAAATAGTACATTGGTCTCTGTATGATCAATGGCTGAACTGGAAGAAGCAGATCCAACAATCTGATATTTCAACTCTAAATGATAGCATTGGCACAGGGTTGGCAAAACACTAACAGGATGTCACCTGTTACTGTCCATGACAAATAGGTGGTGCCTTATTTTCAAGGAAGGGATGAACTTCAGGGCAGCAGGCATGTTGGCTGCTTTCTCCCACCTTTAAGATTTTGGTACAAGGAGACCGATTAAATAGGACAGAAAAGAAAAATAACTGTTAAAGGGGAAGTAAGCAAGGGTTTCCTAGTAGAATAGCTAATAGTTTTGACAGTTGGCATGGTGCTCATTCAATCAATGAACTCAATTGTTCCAAAGGTCTTAAGTGAAGTGTGGTCACTGTTGTAATGTACGCTTATACACATAGCACACTTCCACAAACAGTGATGTGAAACTGAGAAGATCATTTGTTCTTAATGACGTTACTTTAGTGATAAATACTCGCCAAGTCACTGGGAATAATAGCCCTGATTCTTCACTTGCATCTAAGAGGGCAGGGATGGATTCAACTCAACATCTCAACAAACATAGCATCTCTATAAGCTCCTTCAGTGGTCCTGGATCATCAACCTGCTTTTTGTGCAAAGTGTCTGGAGTGAGACTGCAACACACAATACAACTCTGAGGCAACAGTGTCATCACTGAGCTATAGTTAATAGAAGGCCCTGAAAGAGACAAAGTTTTACTCTTAGTTTATTAATTGATCTCATATGAGTGACTGTGGAATAAAGGTGGTCTAGGAAGTCTCTCAGGAAAGGCAAGTAAATTCACTGCTGTTGCCTAAATCCATGGAACTGTATTCCCAAATTCGCCAGAAACCTCAAAAAAAAGCACACAAGAAAAGAAACATCCAAAGTGACTATGAGAGTAGGCTTGACACCTTTTTTGAAAGTTACAAGTAAGCAATGAACAGTTCCTTACCGTTGTATTTTCCACAATCAGTTCTCCAGACTGCAATGCAGTGAATTTTCCTGATACATCTGGCACTGCAACACCATCCTTCTCCCAGTATACCACAGGTGCCGGTGATCCCTGAGTTACACAGGGCAAAAGAGCCTGCGAATCCTCCAACACTGACAACTCCGACTGACCAATTACAATTGACGGTGGAACTGCAAGGAAAGGGAACATTGTGAAACAGAATCCATTTTGTTCTCCCATATTTGGGAGATCCATAAGAATGTTAGAAATAGAAACTAGAGTAGCCTGTTGAAGTCGCTCCACAGTCAATAAGTCATGGTTGAACTGTGTGTTTAATAGCACTTCCTTGCCTTTCTCTTAACTCTCTTATCAATCAAAAACTTATCTAAAGCCCTGAATATATTCAATCTCCATTGGTCTCTGTGGAAAATAATTCAAAGGACTTGCATGGTAATGCATGCACTAGGAACTAGACCCCCTCAGTATTGTGGCATTCTGTAGTCTCTCTCCACTTAAGTAATGTTCTACTTTTCCATCTTCTATTGCACAACCTCACATTTATTGGACAATCTCACATTATACACCAACTGGCAAATTTCGGTCCACTCACTGAATCTTTGCCATCATACATGTGGTCACTTTTTGAAAGTGTCAAGCAGTGCAGAGAAAGAATCTGTGTATTTATATTGTAATTTCATATTCTCAGGACATCTCAAAGTGCATATTCCATTTACAATTTTTGAAGCATGGGCACTGATGTTATGATGAATATGCCATTTATTTTGCGCAAAGCAAAATTCCACAAGATGATGTCCAGGTTTTTGTCCTGGTCGCATTAGTTGAAGGAGGCATGTTGTCAAGACCATGAGCAGAAATCACTAATAGTTATTTTTAGCAGAATTCTCTGCTCTTATTAATATCAAAGGATGACCTTCATCCAGTTGGAAGGGGATAACAATTTATGGAATCCCTGTAGCATGGAAGCAGTCCATCAGCCCATCAAGTCCATATTAACCCTTTGAAAAGCATCCCTCCCGGACCCATCCCTTATCTTATCCATGTAACCCTACTATAACCATGGCTATTCACCTAACCTGCACATCTTTGGACTGTGGGAGGAAACCCACTGAGACACAGGGAGAATTATGCAAACTACACACAGACAGTTGCTCAAGGCTGGAATCGTACCCAGATCCTTGGTTCTGTAAGATGGCAGTGCTAACCACTGCGCCACTGTGCCACCGGTGCATTCCATCAGTATGGAACTGAAATACCAACAGGGCCATAGGACAGAAATAGAACTTGTTACCCAACCACTATTTCACATGGGCCAATTGAAGACCTAGTTTCCCACGAGGAGGAGAAAGGAGATCTGAAGAATTGACCCTAAGTACAATATCTCAGATCGACCCAGAGAGAGGTCAGTGCATCATAGGAAGAAGTAAAGGAAGAAACTGGCAAATAAAATACTATAATAACACAGTAGGTCCGTAAGTCTCTGTGACTGGTGAACACCTGGAATCCTGCATGCAGTTTTGGTCTCCAAATTTAAAGAAGGATATACTGGCATTTGAAGCAATACAGAAAAGGTTCACTAGCTTAGTCCTTGAGATGCAGGGGTTGATATATAATGAAAGGCTATGTAAATTGGGACAGGATTCTCAGGGACTTTAAAAGACTGAGAGGTGATCTAATTGAACCGTATAGAATTATGAAAGGGTAGACACTGAGAGATTGCTTCTGCTGGTCAGGAGTCTAAAATATGTTCTCAGGATAAGGGGCCAATCATTTAGAACTGCAAAAGGGCAAAAGTCTTCACTAAAAAAGTTGGACGTTTTTAGAAGTTTCTAAGATAGAAGGTTATGGATGCTCCATCACTAACTACATGTAAGTCTGGGAGACAGCTTTTTGGTCTCTTAGGGTAGTGGGGATATGGTAGTAGGTGGGAAAGTGAAATTGAAATTCAAGATCAGCCATTTTGCACTGAATGGCAGAGCAGGCTCAATGACCCACATGATCTCTAGATGCTTGTATCTCTTGTACTCAACTGGGCACTGTCTGACACAGAATTTAATTAGTAATGAAGGTGTGCCAGATGGTGGTCTATAGCCTTGAAAATAATGAACAACATTTCAGGCAGTGTCATTCATGACTCAGTTGCTAGCCTTGCATTATGTTTTCTCATAAATAATCACTGCTGTGGAGAAAAAAAATAACATTCTGGGTTCTTGTTGTGCAGTAGTAGTGTCTCTACTTCCAAGCCAGAAATTCCAGGTTCAAGTCCCACCTGAGACTGAAGAGCAATCACTGTTTAAGAAGGATAACAGGGATAACCCAGTATATTATAGGCCGGTGAGCCTTACATCAGTGGTAGGGAAATTATTGGAAAAGATTCTTATGGACAGGATTTGCATGCATTTGGAAAATAATGGAGTTATTAGGGAAGTCAGCTTGTTTTGTGCAGAGGAGGTCTTGTCTCAAAAAGTGACAGCTTTTTCAGGAAGTGGCAAAAATGACTGATGAGGATAGGGCAGTGGATGTTGTCTACATGGACTTTACTAACATATTTGACAAGGTCCCTCACGATAGGATGGTTCAGAAGATTAAGTCACATGGGATCCACAGTAAGTTGATAAGTTGGATACAAAATTGGGTTGGCCTTAGAGACAGAGAGTAGTTGTGGAGTGATGTTTTCTAATCGGAGGTCTGTGACCTATGGTGTTCTGTAACGATCAGTGTGGGGACCTAATATATATATATGAGAATGTATGATTAGTAAGTTTGCTGGACACAAAAATGGTAGAGTTGTGGATAGTAAGGAAAGTTGTCAAAGGATACAGCAGGATATATATTGGTTGGACAGTTGGGTGGAAATATGGCAGATGGAGTTTAAACTGGATAAATTTCATCTTGGGACGTCAGTTGTGGGGTGCAAGTCCATAGCTCCCCGAAAGGGGCAATGCAAATGGATAAGGTGGCAAAGAAGATATCTGGCATGCTTGCCTTCATTGGCTGGGGCACTGAGTATTGACGTTCCTGTGCAGTACTGAAGGACTGAAACATTCTGGATGAGACATTAAACTGAGGGGCCATTGCTTTTTGAGGTGCAAACGATCCCATAGACACAATGTGAAGAACGTCTGGGAAATTCTCCCTGATGGCCTGGTTATTATTCAGTCTGCAACCCATGTTTCCTCTAATTTTTCCTGCTGCTATGTGGACTTCTGAAGCCTTTGTGCAACAGCGACTGCTGGAACCAGAAGTGAATTCATCTGCACACCAAACAGTGTGCACGGACCGTCTAAGTAGCTGTGCAACCATGCAGTTTATAGTGAACATTGTTATGGTGTTGGCTGCGAACAAACAGAAGATTGGGGCATTGGCAAATTGTATTTTGCAGAATCTTATTGTGTGCAAATTGGGGGCGGCATTTCCTGACACTGTTGATTGGCTGTGATACACTTGAGGAATTGCTGACATTATGAAAGGAGCTCCATAAATGCAAGCTATTTCTTTTGTTTTATTTTGAAATGTTCACCAAAGAGATTTTTGTTTAATTCATTCATTGGACGCTGGCTTTGCTGGTGGGCCAGCATTTATTGCCTGCCCCTATTTGCCCTTGAGATGGTGGTGGTGGGCTACCTTCTTGAACTGCTGTAGTGACCCACAACACCAGGAGGATTGGGAAGGATAGGGAGGGAATATGACCATGATGAAGTGGCAATATATTTTCAAGTCAGGATAGTGAGTCGCTAGGAGAAGAACTTGAAGGTGGTGGTGTTCCTATGTATCTGCTGCCCTTGTCCTTCTAGATGGAAGTGGTTGTGAGTTTGAAAGGTGCTGTCCAGGGATCTTTGATGAATTCCTGCAATGCATCTTGGAGATAGGACACACTGCTGCAACTGAGTGTTGATGGTGGAGCCAATGGATGCTTGTGGATGTGGTGCCAATTAAGCGGTTGCTTTGTCTTAGATAGTCTAGATTAGAGTGGTGCTGGAAAAGCACAGCAGGTCAGGCAGCATCCAAAGATCAGGAAAATCGACATTTCGGGCAAAAGTCCTTCATCAAGAATGATGAAGGGCTTTTGCCCGAAACGTCGATTTTCCTGCTCCTCGGATGCTGCCTGACCTGCTGTGCTTTTCCAGCACCACTCTAACCTTGACTCTGGTTTCCAGCATCTGCAGTCCTTACTTTTGCCTTGTCTTAGATAGTGTCAAGCCTCTTGAGTGCTGTTTGAGCTGCACCCATCCAGGCAAGTGGGGAGTATTCTGGATGTAGGTTTGCTCGCTGAGCTAGAAGTTTCATTTCCAGATGCTTCATCTGAAGCCCACTGAAGATGTTACCTAGTAGGGTGACGAAACGTCTGGAAATGAACCTTGCAGCTCAGCGAGCAAACCTACATCCAGAACCTCAACCTGAGCTACAAATCTTCTCAAAACTTGCTAAGGGGAGTACTCTATCATGCTCCTGACTTTTGATTTGATTTATTATTGTTACATGTACCTAGGTATGTGACAAGTTTTGTTTTACATGCAGTACAGGCAGATCATATAACACAATGTGCACAACGATTGTAGAATATGTAAGAATAAGATCTACTGTAGAGAGTTTGCAAAGAGTCGCCATGCTTCTGCGCCATTTGGAACTACCGACTTCTGCCTTGTAGATGATGGACAGGTTTTGGGGAGTCAAGAGGTGAGTTATGTGCAGCAGTATTCTGAGCATCTGACTTGCTCTTTTATACACTGAGTTTATGTGGTGAGTCCAGTTCAGTTTCTGATCAATACTACCCCTAAGGATATTGATACTGGGGGATTCAGTGATGGTAACACAACTGAATGTCAAAGGATGTGGTTAGATTTTAGATGGTCCTTGCCTGGTATTTATGTGGCATGAATGTTACTCAGTTGTCAGCTCAAGCCTGGATATTGTCCAGATCTTCTTCCATTTGAACATGGACTGCTTCAGTATCTGAGAAGTCATAACTGGTGCTGAACATCGTGCAATCATCAATGTATATTCTCACTTCTGACCTTATGATGGAGAGAAGGTCACTGATGAAGCAGCTAAAGATGGTTGGGTCTAGGCCACTTCCCTGAGGAACTCCAGCGAAGCTATCATTGATGACTGACCTCCAATAACAACAAACATCTTCCTATGTGCCAGGTATGAGTCCAACCACAGACTGCTTGCCCCTGATACCCATTAATTCCAGTTTTGCTAGGGCTCCTTGATGCTACATTCAGTCAAATGCAACCTAGATATCAAGAGTTGTCACTCTCACCTCACCTCTGGAATTCAGCTATTTTGTCCATGTTTGTATCAAGGCTGTAGTGAGGTCAGGAGCTGAGAATCCCTAGTGGAACCTAAACCGAATGTCTGTGAGTAGATTATTGCTAACTAGGTGCTGCTTGATAGCACGGCTGATGATACCTTCCATCACTTTATTGATGATTTAGATTAGTTGATGGTGTGGTAATTGGCCGGGTTGGATATCCTGCTTTTTGTGCACAGGACATACCTAGGCAATTTTCCACATTGTCACGTAGATGTCAGTGTTGCACCTGTACTGGAAGAATTGGCTAGGGGAACGGCAAATTTTGGAGCACAAGTCTTCAGTACTGTTGCCAGAATGTTGTCAGGGCCAACAATCTTTGCAGTATCCAGTGTCCCCAACTGTTTCTTAATATCACGTGGAGCCAATCAAATTGGCTGAAGACTGGTATCTGCGATGCTGGGGACCATTGGAGGAAGTCGTAATGGATTATCCACTCAGGACTCCTGGCTGAAGATTACTTGAATGTTTCAGCCTCATATTTTGCACTGATTAGATTAGAGATTAGATTACTTGCAGTGTGGAAACAGCCCCTTCGGCCCAACAAGTCCACACCAACCCGCCGAAGCGCAACCCACCCAGGCCCATTCCCCTACATTTACCCCTTCACCTAACACTACAGGCAATTTAGCATGGCCAATTCACCTAACCTGCACATTTTTGGACTGTGGGAGGAAACCGGAGCACCCGGAGGAAACCCACCCAGACACGGGGAGAATGTGCAAACTCCACACAGACAGTCGCCTGAGGCAGGAATTGAACCTGGGTCTCTGGCACTGTGAGGCAGCAGTGTTGGACTCTTCCATTATTGAATGTGGGTATATTTGTGGAGCCTCCTCCTCCTCCAGTGAACTGATTAGATTAGATTACATTACAGTGTGGAAACAGGCCCTTCGGCCCAACAAGTCCACACCGACCCGCCAAAACGCAACCCACCCATACCCCTACGTTTACCCCTTACCTAACACTATGGGCAATTTAGCATGGCCAATTCACCTGACCTGCACATCTTTGGACTGTGGGAGGAAACCGGAGCACCCGGACGAAACTCACACAGACACGGGGAGAACGTGCAAACTCCACACAGTCAGTTGCCTGAGGCGGGGATTGAACCCGGGTCTCTTGCGCTGTGTTACCGTGCCACCCACTAATTGTTTATGATTGGATGTGGTAGGGCTGCAGAGCTTAGATCTCATCGTTTGGTTGTGGGATTGATTAGCAGTGTTTATCGCTTGCTGTTTATACTTTTGACATGCAAGTACAATAATGCTGTTTGGTAGCTTCACACCTCATTTTTAGGTATACCTGGCGCTGCTTCTGGCATGCTCCCCTGTACTTTACATTGATCCTTTTGCTTGATGGCAATAGGTGAGTGGGGATTTGATGGACAATGAGGTTTCAGATTGTGCTGCTGCTGATGGCCCACAGCACCTCATGGATAACCAGTTTTGAGTTGCTAGATGTGTTCGAAGTCTGTCCCGTTTAGCATGGTGGTAGTGCCACACACTAGGATGGAGATTATTCTCAATGTGAAGGTGGGACTTTATCTCCACAAGGACTGTGCTGTGGTGCAGCTGCAGCTGGAAGATTTGTAAGGATGAGGTCAAGTATGCTTTTCCCTCTTGTTGGTTCCCTCGCCACCTGCTGCAGACCTTGCCCGGCAGCTCCATCCTTTAGGACCCAATCAGCTCAATATGTAGAGATGCTGCTGAGGCACTCTTAATGGTGGACATGGAAATTCCCCACCCAGAGTTGATTTTGCATCCTTGCCACCCTCAGTTTTCCTTTCAATGTTTCAACATGGAGGAATACTGAACATAAAAAACAAAGAACCTTGAATGCTGGAAATCAGAAACATAGAAATTACTGTTCAGGAATTCAGAATACTGGACCCGAAACATAAACACTGTTTTTGGTCCGCTGATGCTATCAGTCCTGCTGAATTATCCCATTTGTTGTGGAGGAGAATTGATTTATCAGCTGAGGGAGAACGGTCCATGATAATCATCAGGGGATTTCCTTGCCCATGTTTAACCTGAAGCCATAAGACTCCATGGGGTTCACAGTGAACGTTGAGGAATCCCAGGTCAACTTCCTCCTGATTGTACACCACTATACCACTACTGCTGGGTCTGGCCTGCCAGTGGGACACTACAAATCCAAAGATGGTGATGGTGGTGTCTGGGACATTGATTTGAAAGTATGATTCTGTGAGTATGACTGTGTCTGTGAGACAGCTCTTCCAATTTTGGCACTAGCTCCCAAATGTTAGTGAGGAGGATTTTGCAGAGTTGAAAGGACTATTTCTGCCATTGTTTGTTCTGGTGTGTAGATCAATGCCAGATGGTCCATCTGGTTTCATTTCCTCTTTGAGACTTTGTAGTGATTGATACAACTGACTGGCTTACTAGATCATTTCAGAGGGCAATTGACAGTCAACCACATAGCCGTGAGTCTGGAGTCACATGTAGACCAGATTAAGTCAGGATGACAGATTTCCTTCCCTGAAGGACATAAGCATTAGTGCTGTTGGGAGGTTTTGAGAACAACACAAAAATTGCCACTAGGTGACTCAAATCACTCCACAGCATTAACTGGGTATTGAAAATTGTTTTAACAGCACATTTTACTACATTAACAGTGTTATATAAATGCACAAGTGATGGTACCAATCTCACCCTGCACCAGAAGAATCATGTCCAGGCTGACCACCCCTGCCTTGTTCCTGGCAACACATGTGTACCATCCTGCATCCGCAAGCTTGATCGGTAGAATCTGTAGGGATCCATTTGCAAATGTTTGCAGGCGCATCTGGTTAGCAATGGTGCGGCCATCTTTTACCCATGTTACTTCTGGTTGTGGGTGCCCCTCTGCCTCGCATGGTAAAGTTGCAGGATGATCAATGGTGGCTTTATATTCCCTGCTGTGAGCTTTGATAATCGGGGGAACTGAGTAAAAAGTGAAAAAAAAATGTTTCACCATTCATGATATAACAAGTGGATTATATTTTACATCAGTCAGTCTGTGTCTGATCCCTGGTTGTCTCGAAGATCAAACAGTCCCTAAACATGTGTTAAACCAAAGATTTTAACACTGTTAATTGCAAAGCATTAACTCTCATCAGAACCTTACCTTGGACCACCAGTTTTGTCTTGCCCAGAGCAGTGCCAGCTGGATTTTGGGCAATACACATGTAATTCCCTGAATACTCCTCCGTGGCTCTGGTGATCTCCAGTGCTCCATTAGCCAGTAAGAGATAACCTAAGACAGAAACTAATGATCAGTCAAAACCTTGGGTCATGCACAGTGGTAGATGATCAGCATAGTCAAATGTGGATATAATAAAGAGAATTCATCTCTCTTCTTCAGAAAATAATCATTCAACATAAGACTATGAGACTTACAGCAGAAGATCATTCGGCACATTAAGTCTGCTCTGCCATTCAATGACACCTCAGCTGATTGAATAATCCGGAACTTTTTTGTCTTATATCCATAACTCACGATTCCCTTACTGATTAAAAATCTATTTCAGCCTTGAATATTCTTCACAGCCCAGCTTTAATAATCCTCCACAGTAAAGAACTCTACAGACTGACTACCCTCAGAGAGGGAAAATGCTCCTCACCTCTGTCTTAAATGAATGATCCTTTCCTTTGAAGTTATGCCCACTGGACCTAGACTCTCCTACAAGGGAACCAACTTCTCCGCAACTATCCTGTCAAGGCCCATAAGAATCTTATATGTCTCTTTTTCTAAACTTGATGAATATGAGCTCAATCTACTCAATTTCTCCTCAAGCAAATCATTCCATATTTGAGATCAATCAAATGAACCTTCTTTAGGCTGCCTCTAAATGTCAGTGTATGTTTCCCTGGATAAAGGGACTAAAATTGTTCATAGTATGCCAGGTGTGGTCTGAGTAGTGTCTTGGATAGTTTTAGGAAGACCTTCCCATTTTTATTTCAAAGTGAACCAGGATAAAGACCAACATTTCATTCGTCTTCCCTTCCTTTCTTGGTAATGCAATGTGAAATCTTGATATTAGAATGCCATTTCAAGGATACACAGTTCTTTTTTCCTTGTCATCATTCATAATGCTAGTGGTGGTGTGTTATAGCACCAAGTAACTTGCACATTGTAAACTAAAGATACAAATATTGAAGGTCAAGGTTCCGAATATCTGTCCATCACATGACTGGCCAAGAATCTCTCCTACTTTTACCACCTGCTATTATATTTGTTAGATGATATTCAACATGGTTGCCTGTGTTATAAATGCACCTTCCTTGGTCCTGCACTGAGACTCAAATCTACAGCTTTTGGCTCAGAGGCAAATTGCTGCTCACTACATCACAAGACCTACACCCCATAACGCTGTGGCTAGGCATACTCTGAAGGTAAAACATGCACACAATGGCTAATTTCAAGTTATTCATAATAAAGGTAAAAACTTTATTCCTGTCCCTCAGCTTGACATTCCCCACCACTGCTATCTGTTCCCAACCACAGGTTACTGTAGGAATTGGAATTGAAAATTGATTGTGTCAATGATGAGGGGAATTTCACATTAAAAGGCTGTCTTTTTGACAGGGTCTTGGAAGCCAGAGAGTCATTAACGAGTTTATAGGTATCTCTTTCTGTCTTTACATTTTTATTGAATTGAGAGCCTTTTGGCAAACAGCTCCCTGCCGGTACACCACAGCTAAAATGTAGGATAAGAGTCCCTCTATCTCTATCCAGAAATGCTTCCAAATTCATGTAAGCATTCCTTGCTATACAACTTGGGGATTTCCATCTTTGTAGATCATCTCGTGGCACTGTGAATACTATTCCTGTCTCTGAATCAGAATTTTTGGGTTTGAGTTCCAATCCAGAACTTGGCCGCCAAGGAAAGTGGATCCTATCAACCTGCAAATACTTCAAACACATGCCAAGGGCAGATGATAAGAGTAGAAGAGATTCCTGGTCAACCATATCATGAAAAGAATGACAGAGCCTCTCTTGCTATCTATTGCTCCAGAGTACCACATGTATGCAACAGTGCATGCTGCCACTAAACTTGGATTCTGAGGGAACCATGAAACATCTGCACAACCACCAGTCCTTTTATACATGTTCCCTTGAGTAAACCAATTTAATATTAGTTTTGTACAAATAGCCATGTTCCAGGAAGTAGATTGTGATGCACACAGGGAGGATTCTTAAGCTTACAGGCATACAGTAGACTCGTCAGTATGGAGTGGACTTAGTCAGCTCTTAGTGTTGGAAGGACAGTTTGCTACCTATTAGACATCCGGTCTCTGTTTGTAACAGCTGGGTAAGTCTCAACTCAAATGGGCACCTAGTCTCTTTAAACATTACAATACAAATCTGGTTTACCTGACTTGAATGAAAACAGACATAGGAGCAGGAGTAGGCCATTTGGCCCTTCAAGCCTAATTCACCATTCAATAAGATAATGGCTGATCTGGTTGTAGTCTTAACACACTTTCCTGTCTGCAACCCCATAACTCTCAACCCCCTTGTCTATGAAAATTTCAGCCACAATGGGGGCAACCCATAGCCAAACTTCTGCTCTCCAACTCCATTAGCAAATGACACATACCTTGCACCTCAAGAAAATTGAGTGATTTCTCTATCATACCTGTGTTTGTGATGGTGGCACCCTCTTTCTGCCAGGTAATACTGGGTCTTGGCGTGCCTGTTGACTCACAGGGCAGGATAATACTTCTATTCACTACAGTTTCCACTGTGGAAGGTAGGGGCTTGATAACAGGAGGCTCTAGGCAGGCAAAAGATAACAGAAATTCTGCAGTTAAACAGGATGAGCAAACAAGAAAAAAAGTTTTTAATTTGCATAATACTTTTCATAATTTCAGGTAGCCACTGATGTGATATAGGAATTGGGTACAACAAACTCCCATGCATGGTAAGGTGACAGTGACAACATTAAAATAGAATGATTAACAC
The DNA here is from genome assembly GCF_037043375.1 of Chiloscyllium plagiosum. Taxonomy (NCBI): domain Eukaryota; kingdom Metazoa; phylum Chordata; class Chondrichthyes; order Orectolobiformes; family Hemiscylliidae; genus Chiloscyllium; species Chiloscyllium plagiosum. Next base: position 15,063,696 of record NW_028270159.1, read on the forward strand.
TTTAGAAACTGATTAAGTGTCCACTCTAAACTTGATTATTTTAACACTCTCCTGTCTGTCCTCCTGTCCTTCACTCTTTACAAGCTTAAAAATCATCCAAAACTCAGCTACCCATAACCTAACTCACATCAAGTTCCATTCATTCAGTATCCTATCCTTGCTGGATTACAGAAGCCTCTAGTTCAGCAATTCATCAATTTCAAGCTCATTGTCAAATCCCTCCATGGCCTCCATCCTTTCCTTTCTCTGTGACTTCCAGCCCTGCAGCCCTGAAATCACTACATTCCTTTCATTCTGGCCTCTTGCTCATCAGGACCAAAAATCATTGGATGGGATCCAAGAGTCTTTGTTAACTCTCCACCTTCAAATCATGTAGCATATACTGTGTTTGGTTATCTGCAAAAAAGGAACCATTTTAGAATGCTCAATATTGAGAAAATCTGAATGTAGAAACCTAACAAGTGGAAACTGTGTAAGTACAAGTTGGTAATTCAGGAGACTGTTCTTTTCTTTTAAACATAGAAATATTATCTTTGAATATGTCATCTGATATTAACTTCATTTAGGGTTGAATGTTTTCCAGGAAGGTGCAAAGGGCAGATACAAATGGAAATCTGAATTCCTTTACCTTGCACAATTAGTGTTACATGTCTGTGTGCTGTCCCCACCACATTACGAGCTGTACACATGTAGTTGCCAGCATGGCTCAGGGTTGCTGTGGTAACTTCCAGACTTCCTGCAGAAGCACAACGATTAGAAACAGTTCCTGATAACTGCGATACTTGCGGCAAAATCCTTTGAGAGAAATGATGAGCACTCTCAGGGCTGTGTAATTCTTGCCTGAAATATGTGCAACTGGCAGTTGAAGACCAGACAACCCCTATTCAAACTGGGAATGTCTAATGCAGTTTTCAGCTGAATAAGTGACGAGTTCTCCTCAACCCTATCTCAGACTTCAAGCTTTATGACACCTTTTTTCCCCATGTGCACATCAGACTCCTATGCAAATTGCAGGACCCCCTGTTGAATTTTGAATGCAAGTGGACACTGAGTGCCTTTGAACTGCCCTCCATGGGACATTCCAGGAAATGCTCAAAATTACTGTGGAAGGCTTTTCTTTGAGGGTGGGAGGAACAGAAGTAGTTTACTGTGACCCACAACCAAATCAGTATTCCACATAGCAGCTCCTGTCACCTCTCCCAGCTCCAACTTGCTCAGTTTGTTCACTGGCCAATTTCCCATCATCTCACAACCAGTGACCTGTCACAAAGGGCTCATCTGACAGCTTGCTGTGATATAATCAAATGAGCATCAAACTGGAAGATGGTTTCAGCCTCCCAATGCTGCTATCAGGCAGGAGTCAAAAATTACCCCGTTGCTAAAATGAAAATACTCTTGTATTCCTCTGCGTCTACAACTGCTCATGCTCACTGGTAAATGTTTCATCCTGACTGTGGACACTGTCTCACAGGTGTGCTCACTCTCTGGAATCTTGCCAAAGGGGCTGCTTTTCTTTTTAGAAACATATGACAGTGAAGAGGTTGGGGAAGGTGTAGTCACCATGTCTGACCCTAGTGTTCATCTAAAGCTTATACATATTTGTCTCAGGCATACCAGAATGCCAATCTTCAGCAATTGATTTGGAATGCCCGGAAATTAAGATTGATTTCTTGGATGTAAGCAATTCAGGGGGAAAATTGCAGAGGTGTGAAAAAATTCATAGAAATGCTATCATGTAAAAGGAGGCCATTGAGCCATTGTGAATGCATTCTCTCCAAATGAGCAAATGTATGGCATTAAGTGCTTTTTTCCCTATCTTCATCACTGCACAACATTCCTTTTCAAATTACCTAATTTCCTTTTGAATGCTTTGATTGAAGCTGTGTCACCACATTCCAGATTCTAACTACTGATTAGGAGTTACACCCAGGTTGAGAAAGGAGAAGGAAAGGCAACATCTATCTACCATGTGGGCGGCACGGTGGCACAGTGGTTAGCACTGCTGCCTCACAGCGCCTGAGACCCGGGTTCAATTCCCGCCTCAGGCGACTGACTGTGTGGAGTTTGCACGTTCTCCCCGTGTCTGCGTGGGTTTCCTCCGGGTGCTCCGGTTTCCTCCCACAGTCCAAAAGATGTGCAGGGTCAGGTGAATTGGCCATGCTAAATTGCCCGTAGTGTTAGGTAAGGGGTAAATGTAGGGGTATGGGTGGGTTTCGCTTCGGCGGGTCGGTGTGGACTTGTTGGGCCGAAGGGCCTGTTTCCACACTGTAATGTAATCTAAACCATGACCGGTTCTAAGATGATTGATAAGTGTCCACTGTTTGTGAGCAAGATTTCATCCTTTGGATTAAGCAGTGGGACTCTCTATGAGTCATCCATTTGTCATGTAGTAGTTCTTCCAAGCAGTATGCCATCAGCCATGAAGGCTGAAGGGAGATCACTGAACAACTTCTTAAGTGTTCCAAAAAAGGCTTTCGAGATAGCCAAACTGGTCATTGAGATCTACGTCATATTTGCTACCATTTTTTGCTGTGACTGATGTTAGCTAATTCATCACAAGATTCAAACATAATTTGCATATTTTTTCAGTTCACAGCATCTTGCACCACAAATTAGTTTGAGACAGATCTCACAAGATGAACAGATTAAATCACTCATCAAAAGACAAAGATAACCAGAGTCACCTGATCAAAAACTTATGCTAAAATGAACACAAATCAATTTGAATTTAACATTCAACCTCGCACAAACCTGTGGGCAGGATTTTGTACCCTGGTCCTCGGTTCCCCATTTGAGCTCCATCCTTCATCCAGCTCACTGCAGGCTCTGGAATTCCAGTTGTGTGACATGTCAACACCACCGAGGACATTTTAGTGATTGTAACACTTGGAGAGTCATCAGCGATCGATGGGGGAACTGAAATGTAAATAAATAACAATGCTTAAAACACAGCATTCAGCTTCAGAAGACTTGAACTTATATACTGCTTTCGATGACTCTAGATCCCATGATAGCAAAGCGAGTACTTCTGATGTGTAGTGTAGTCATTGTTGTAAAATAACAAATACAGCAGCTAGTTTATCACAAACAACAATGTGATAAAAGATGAATAGTCTGAGAGATTTATGTTGATCAAGGGACACCGGGGATATCTTGTCTGCTCAACTTCAAATCCCACCACAGGATCTTACACATCTGGGTGAGACAGAAGATATTTGAATACCAGTACTTAGAAGGCAAGTATCATTGGCTTAGCAGACAAGTCTAAACTGCAAACTACTTTAGTGCATTCGAGTCAGTCGACTCAACATCCACCATGTCTTCCTCCTTTGTGAATACTGATGTAAAGTATTCATTAAGGATGTCACCCATTTCTTCCGGCCTCATACATAAATTCTCTCCTTTGTCCTCGAGTGGACGTACCCTTTCCCTAGCTATCTTCTTGCTCCTTATATATGTATGAACTGCATTGGGATTCTCCTTAATACTCTTTGCCAAAGAAATTCTATGGGCCCTTTTAGTCCTCTGTCTATCTTCAGTTTCCTGAACCTTACATATGCCTCCTCTTTCTTTTTGACTAATCTCTCAGTTTCTTTTGTCATCCCAGGTTCCCTAATCTTGCTGTCATAGAATCATAGAATCCCTACAGTGTAGAAACAGACCCTTCAGCCCAACAAGTTCACACCGACCCTCCAAAGAGTACGTCACCCAGACCCATTTCTCTACCCTATTATCCTATATTTACCTCTGACTCATGCACCCAACCTACACTTCCCTGTACACTATGGGCAATTTAGCACGGCCAATTCACCTAACCTGCACATCTTTGGACTGTGGGAGGAAACCGGAGCACACAGAGGAAACCAATGCAAACATGGCGAGAATGTGCAAACTCCACGCAGACAGTCACATAAGACTGGAATCGAACGCGGGTCCTTGGAGTTGTGCTAACCACTGAACCACTATGCCACCCCTAACTGAGTCACTGTGCCACCCTATCCTTAACCTTCATTTTTACTTGAACATGTTGGTCCTGAACTTTAATCAACTGACTTTTAGAAGAATCCCACATGCTAAATGTTGATTTATCCTCACACAGCCACTCCTAATTTACATTCCCCAGTTCCTACCTAATTTTGTGATAGTTAGCCTTCCCTAAATTAATACTTTCACCCAGGACAACTCTTGCCTTATTCATAAGTAACTTAGAACTTATAGAATTATGGTCACTCTTCCCAAAGTGCTCCACCACTAAAACTTTGATCACGTGACTGGGCTCATTCCCCAGTACCAAATCTAGTGTGGCTCCTGCCCTAGTTGGACTATTTCTATTTCGTTTCAAAAAAAAAATCCTTGACACACCTGACAAACTCTCCTCTTCATCCAAGCCCCTGCCACTAAGCAGGCCCCAGTCAAGATAGGGGAAGTTAAAAGCAACTACCATAACAATCCTGTTATTTTTTACATTTTTCCGTAATTTGTCCACATATCTGTTCCCTCTATTATCCGCTGGCTGTTGGGAAGCCTCAAAATATTTGCACCCTCCCTATTCCTGAGCTCTACCTATTTGACTTCACTGGATGAGCCCTCCAAGGTACTCTCCCCCAGTACACCTGTGATATCCTCCCATATCAGTAATGTAACTCCCCAACCTCTTTCACATTCCTCTCCATCTCATCTGAAATACCTAAGTCCCAGAATGTTCCTCTCTCAACCAATCCTCTCTGTAATAGCGACATCATAATTATATGTATTTGTCCAAGCTCTAAGTTCATCTGCCTTACCCTGTCATGCTCCTCCCTTTAAAACAAATACACCTCTGACCACCTGTCTTGCTGTGTCCAGTGATCTCTCCCTGTCTGTTCTTCCTCTTAGTCTTACTGGCCTTTGTTTCTGATTCCTCCTCAGTCATTTTACTTGTTGACCTACTGCTCTGGTTCCCGCTGCCCTACCACACTAGATTAAACACTCCCGAGTGGCACTACCAAACCTCCCTGCCAAGAAGCCAATGCCCCTCTAGTTTAGGCACAACCAGTCCTTCCTTATCCTGGTCCCAATGATCCACATGCCTGAACCCCTCCCTCCAACACCAGCTCTTTGGACAAGTATTCGACTGTACAATTTTCCTAATCCTAGTCTCACTGGCACATGGTACAGGAAGTAATCCGAAGATTACATCCCTAGAGTTCCTGCTTTTCAATTTGCTACTTCACTCTCTGAATTCCTCTCAGGTCTCCTTCTGCCAAGTAATTCATATCAATATGGACCACAACCTTTGGCTGCTCATCCTCCCCTTCAGAATATTCTATGCTTGCTCAGAGACATACTTGACCCTTGCACCAGGGAGGCAACACACCATCTTGGAGTCTCAACTGCGGCCACAGGCTGTGTCTCAGTCTATAGAGTCTCTTGTCACTACTGTTTGCCCAGACTTCGAACAACTGTGTTGATCTGGCTGCTGCTTTCCCCCCAGCAGTAGCGAAAGTTGTATACCTATGTGAGAGTGGAATGGCCACAAGGGCCTCCTACACTGTCTGCCTATGCTTACTCTTCTTCCTGGTAGTTACCCAACTCGACTGTGTCTGTGTAGCTCTTCCCGTTGGTGTGGTCAAATCGCTAAACATGGAATCAATGACATTCTCAGCCTCATGGATGCTCCATAGTGAGTGCATCCGTGGCTCCAGGTGCTCCTTGTGGCATTTCAGGAAATGCAGGTGAACACAACCTGATAGAAGTTTACAAAATTATAAAAAGCATGAATAGAATGGATAGTCAGTGTCTTTTTGCCAGGGTAGAAATATCAATTAGTAGTTGTTATGGGTTTCAAGTAAAAGGGTTAAGTTTAAAAGGAGATGTGAGAGGCAGGTTTTTTTATACAGAGGATGTTAAGTTCCTGCCTATGTAGTCAGCATGGACACTGAAGTGTTCCTGATTTCTTACATACTGCCAAAGCTACATTCTATGGGGCCAAGTTCTCTTGCCATTTCGAACCTTATCAACTACAGCCAACAATCCAGGAACTGATTATACAACGTAACATATTAGTCACCAAACTTGGGTCTCTCAATCCCGCCTAGCAGACGACAACTACAAAAAGTAAGGACGTTATCTCTCTCTAGGCACTACTCACTTAATTGATTCAGAGGACTGGAGAATAGCCAATGTTATTCCTTTGTTTAAGAATGGCTAGAGAGACAATCCAGGAAATTACAGACAGGTCAGTGGTAGGGATATAACTGGAGAAAGTTCTTAGGGATAGGACTTACTCACATTTGGAAAAATCTGGATTTATTAGCATTAGGCAGCATGACTTTGCGTAGGAAAGCTCATGTCTCACAAACTTGATTGAATTTTTGAGGAAGTGATGAAGATGATTGATGAGGACAAGGCAGTAGATGGTGTCTATACAGACCTTATCATGGCTTTTGACAAGGACCTTCATGGCAGACTGATACAAAAGATGAAGTCACATTGGATCTGTGGTTAGCTGGTAAGATGGATGCAGAACTGGCTTAGACATAGAAGACAGAGAGTAGCAGCATAAGGGTGTTTGAGATTGGTGACCAGTGGTGTTCCACAGGGATCAGTAGTGGAACCTCTGTTGTTTGTAATTTTATATAAATGATTTGGAGCAGAATGTGGCTTGATTATTAAGTTTGTGGATGACACAAAAGTTGGGGAGCTATGTATAGTCGGAGAATTGCCAGAGGATACAGCTGAATATAGATAGACTGGAGACTTGGACAGAGAAATGGCAGATGGGGTTTATTCTGGATAACTGTGAGGTGATACATTTTGGGAGATCTAATGCAGGAAGGCAGAACACTTAAAAACATTAACATACAGAGGAATCTAGATGTACAGGTCCATAGTTACCTGAAAGTGAGATCACAAGTGGTGAAGAAGGCATAGGGCATATCTGCGTTCATTGGTTGGGGCATAGAGTATAAAAATTGGCAAGTTATGTTGCAGATGCATAGAACCTTAGTCAGGCCACATTTGGAACAGTTTGTACACTTCTGGTCACCATAATATCAGAAGGGTGTAGAGGCTTTGGAGAGGATACAGAAATGGTTTTAAGATCGTTGCCTGATTGGGAGAGTATTAGCTATGAGGAGACATTGGTCACACTTGGTTTGTTTTCACTCGAATGCCAAAGGATGAGGGACAACCTGATAGAAGTTAACAAATTATAAAAAGCATGAATAGAATGGATAGTCAGAGTCTTTTTGCCAGGGTAGAAATGTCAATTAGTAGGTGTTATGGGTTTCCGGTAAAAGGAGTTCAGTTTAAAGGAGATGTGAGAGGCAGGTTTTTTTATACAGAGGGTGTTAAGTGCCTGGAATGCGTTGCCAATGGAGGTAGTGGAGGTAGCTACAACAGCAATGTTTAAGAGGCATCTTGACAGATGCATGAATAGGCAGGGAATAGAGGGATATGGACTGCATAGAGGCAGAAGGTTTTTAGTTTAGAAAGGCATCATGAGTCTTGGTGGACCAATGCGCAGATGTCAAAGGGGCAAAATACAAAAAGGGACATACATATATACATGAGATGCCAGGGAAAAGCAGACAATGCTGGTCATTAACAGACCTTGTTAAGACGTCAAAGGAAAGACAAATTACTGCAAAAAGTCAGGTTGGAAGAAATATCAGTGTGCAGACAGAGGGAAGAGAAAGATGATCTCAATGAAAGATTTGTGCCAAGGAAAGAGACACGGGAATAAAACAAAAAGAGAGACAGAGCGAGAGAGAGAAAGAAAGAGACATAACAGAGAAAATAGACAGGAACCCATTGAAAAATTAGGGACATATGACAAAGATTGCATACAAGAGTCCTTCTGAATTTGCATGGGCAATGCCGCTGTTTCATTCACAGAAAAAGAAGCATCTTATGGAATTATGGAAAAAAATGGCAACATGGAAACTGTACTACTCTTTGTCTTTAGTAAGAGACCAAAACCCACACGCCCACCCTACCTCCCAGATGTCTTTGACAACTTTTCCTTCAACTACACTCTGACTTATTCTTAAGAATGCATCATATCAGCTACCATGTCACTTGTCAAATGACTCGTACTTGGATTAAGAAAGCCTCACCGTGGACCGTGAATTGGATGAGCCTGTGGGAATCACCTGCCTCATTAGACACCACACACTCATACAGTGCTGTATCCTGAGTGGTGGCCGAAATGATCACCAGCGATCCCGAAGGCAACAACCTGAGGGAAGATAATGATCACATGAAGACTTGCGTCAACAATTAGCTGATATTGGTCAAATAGAAGTAAACAGGGTAAGGGCTGTCCTAGTTTTCTCTAGATTCTGAAGTATGAGCAGGAGGGGGAGTTTAATTGTTCAAAAGCTTGAATAAATAATGAAATTATCTACCTAAGGTTCTCAAACATTATATGCAAATCTACATATTATGTGTAGCTGCATTCAGTAACTCCACTTTTCCAGGATTGATCCTACAGTGTGGGGGCAAATTGGAAAGCATCAGTAGAGAGATAATGGACCAAATTGGTTTACTGTGCTGTAGTTTCTATAGGGTGCTGCTTCCTTTCAGTTTCAATGTAGAATGTCCCAAATTTAGCTCCAATAAAAGGATGGAATTATTACCCCTTATGGAATCTCAAGCATCAGCCAACACATATTGTATTGTAAATATTGTACTTTGTTCAGGTCTTTCATCAGGCAACTTTTGAGTGAGCTTACTTTATTACAGCAGTACACCTCAGCCTTTCATAATCACCTCTTACTGCACCAATGTCAAGGAACTGCATAGAACTTACAGCACAAAATAAGCCAATTACCCTCTCAGCATGTGTTAGTGTTGATATGCTACAAGAGTTTCTCTACTATTCCATCTCCCTCAGATCAACCTTTCAGCTTATCTTTCTATTTCCTTTTCTCTCATGCGCTTATCATTAGTTTCTTTTCAAAAGCATCAAGGCTTTCTGCCTCAATCTCTTCCTAAGGTGGAGACTTCCACATCCTAACCACACATAGAACAAACTAAAACATTCCTTCAAAGGTCCAGCACAGGAACAATGGGCTGAATGGCCACCTTTTGTCCTGACAGATTCTATATCATTCCCATATTCTTGTCCAAAAGTATTAAATTTCCTTATTGAGATTACTAATCTCACTATGTATTTTGTGAAATGTACATTGCTTCTTGTGCGTTTCACTATTGACTTGGACTCTCACAAACTATTTCTTGTAGAGGTCAGCAAGTAGACTTTATTGCATCAATCTAGGCAAGATTCAATTGAAGCCCCTGGAGAAAATTGGCACAACTGACTCACCGGTTCCCAGTTTTTAAAACAAAGTTCTAACTGCCTATTAACACAGTCTCTCAAGCAAACACATTTTTCCACTCAATCCCTCAGTGTTACCTGTACATGTTCTGTTGCAGCTTAAAGTTCAGAGGTTTACCATTTTTCTTCCAGATCACCTCAGGTTTAGGGGTTCCTGAAACCTCACAGCTCAACTCTGCTTGAACATTTGCCAAAGCAGTGATGTTAGTTGAAGCAGGACTGATGATGGGAGCACCTAATTGGAAGAAAGAAAATTTCTTAAAAGTGAGACAACGGTTTTATTCGAGGGTTTCTTTCATTGGAAAATCTGGAAAGAATACAGGATCACTTCTCTTTCCTGAAATAAGTTCACTCCCCACTCAAGTATTAACATCCCAGAAAGTCGGTTTTTATTATTTTAATTCATTCATGGGATGTGGGCATTGCTGGCTCGGCCAGCATTTATGTCTGTCCTGCAAAAGGTGGTGGTGGAGCTGCCTTCTTGAAACACTTTAGTCCTTGTGGTGTAAGAACACTCATTGTGCTGTTAGGAAGGCAGTTTTTGGATTTTGACCCAGTGAAGAAAAGTGATATAATCCTAGTCAGGATGGCGTGTGATTTGGAGAGAAACCAGGTATCTGCTGCCTTTCTTCTTCTCGGTCAGTGCTCCCCAAGCCTTTTCCCACTGTGACCCCATTTCAAGGTTTGAATATTGTTGACTAGGTACTTCATTCAATCTAGTCTACTGTATTTTTTGTTTCCTCAGCATTAGGGAGAACAACGCAGACTGGGTGATCGCTTTGTAGAATACCTATGTGTGCCTGTATAAATGACCCAGAGCTTCCAGTTACGCCACACTTGGTACAGTTCTGGTCACCACACTACCAGAAGATCTGTGGATTCTTTGGAGAGAGTACAGAAAAGGTTTAACAGGATGTTGCCTGGTATGTGGGATTTTATCTATGAAGAAAGGTTGGATAGACAGGTTTGCTTTTACTGGAATGCAGGAGGTTGAGGATTTGATAGAGGTTTATAAGATTGTGAATGACATGGATGGAGTGGCAAGTATGAGGCTTTTCCCAGGGTGGAGGGGTTAATTACTAGGGGGACACAGGTTCAAGGTACAGGGGGAAGTTTAAAAAAGATGTGCAAGGCAGGTTTTTCACACAGAGGGTGAGGAGTGCCTGGATCATGCTGCCAGAGGAGGTGTGGAAGCAGACACAATCGTAGTATTCAAAAATTATTTGGACGAAAACATGAATAGGAAGGGAATAGAAGGATATGGATCCTGAAAGTGAAAACATTTTTAGTGTGGAAAGGCAAAATGTGTTGGTGCAGGATTCGAGGACCGAAGGGCCTGTTCCTGTACTGTTCTTTGTTCTTTGTATAGCACATGTTGCTTTCAGCACAGACTACTCATTCTCTGCTACCCTCAGCCCTCAATATCACTTGTTCTGTCTCTCTTCTGCCCTGGCCTGCCATGTGCGATCCCCTTACTTTTTTCTCTCTCCATCTCCACCTATCTGCTCATCTGTGCCTACTCCCCTCCCCCAACCTCCTCTTTAGCACGAACATTAGTTTTTCCCAGTTGCTATCAGTTCTAATAACTTGAAACATTAACTGTTTCTTCCCTCAGGTGCTGCCAGATGTGTTGAATTTCGCCAGCAATTTCTGGTTCTATTTCAATCTCCAGCATCCACAATTCTTTATTTATTTAAGCTTGTAATTCCACATCCATCTGCACTTCTCGTTGATACGGAAAGGCTGCCAAAATTGTCAAAGACCCCTCCCACCTCGGTAATGCTCTCTTCCAACCTCTTCCAGCAGGAAGAAGATATAGAAGCTTGAACACATGCATCAACAGGTTCAAGAACTGCTTCTTCCCTACCGGTATTAGATTGCTGAATGGACCTCTCTAACTTCAAATATTGTTGATTTTACCAATGGCGATCTTGCTCTGTGCACCTTCTGTGCAACTATAACCTTGTGCTCCTCTCTCTGTCTAGGCACCCTATGATCTGTATGTCGTTGTTTGCTATGATCTGCCTGTATTGCTCACAAAAGAAAGCTTTTCACTGTACTTAGGTACATGTGACCACAATAAATCAAATCAAATCAACATACCCAAAACTTGTAGTTCGATCCTATGATGATCTGTTCCAACTGCATTTGAAGCTGTGCAAAGATAATGGCCAGCATCCGAAACCTGGACAGAGTGGATCTGTAGAGATCCCTCAGAAAGAAAGTCATACCTGCAAACAAAAGTCAATAATGCCCAATCAGAAGGGAAGGGAGAAACATAACCATGTCAAAGGCACCTTGATGAAAAGGACTATTCAACCCATCATCTTTTAAAAATATTTTCTAACCAACCAGTTCAGGCATATTATTACATACCTCTAGAGCAGCTTGAACTTAGGTGTCTTAGCCGAGAGGGAAGGACACTACCACTATGCCACAAGAATCCTTCCAAAATGACTTTATGATAATTAGCAATTGAAAACCCTTCCAAATAGAACATTTAGTACATGCAGTATGGGTGCCCACAATTCTCCCTTCATGTATTCAGGAATCACTGCTTAATTGCATGGGTCCTTCCAAGAAAGAGCACTTTGAATGCAAACTATTTGGAACATTTGTGATCACCAAATCATAGAGGTTAAAGAACTAGACTAATTCTGAATATTGTTAGCCAGTAAAGAGATGAGAAGTCTGCAGGTTCCCCCTGCATTCCTGGGCTAGAGAGCAGGAAGTCTTTAGCAAAGGATCCCATTCTGGTGGAAGTGGTCCCCAATTAAAAGTGTGTGTTTACGGCAATGAAAAAAGTGTCTTTAGCATCACAGGTCACAGAATTGTTAAGGTGTAAAAAGAGGCAATTGGGCTAATTATGTCTGCACAAGCTCATTAAATGAGCATCGTTACCTAATGCTGATCTCTTGCTTTTTGCCCATATTTTTGCACCAGTTTAATTCAAATTTTCATCCAATATCCTCTTGAATAGCTCAATTGAACCGGTCTCCTTCGCAGTTTCATGCAGTACATTCCAGACTACTTGCTAAGTTGAAAAGTTTTTTTCACTTCACCATTGCTTTTTTTTTTGCAAGTGACACTTTAGACTCCATGCCCTCTTGTTCTTGTTGCTTTTATGAGCAGGAAACATATTAGTGAAGAAGGGCTGAAGTTGGATCTGTAACACACTCTTCCTAAAGCTGAACAAATTGCGATATTCAGCGTCTAACCACACATATAAAGACTGTCAACTTGGGTGAGATATTAGAGAGGCACTTGGCACTCACACTCAGCACTGTACAGTAGCAAGATCTATCAAACTGACATTGAAAAATTTGATTGGAGGTTAGTGGTAGATCAGAAGATTGGGGAGAGCTAAAATTCAACAAAGAATAATGAAGAAAGTAACCATGAGGGAGAAATTAGAGTATGAGAAAAAGCTAGTTTGAAACATAAGAACAGATTGCAAGAGGATCTACAAATGCTTCAAACGTGTAACTAATGTGAGTATGGGTCCTCCCGGAAGAATCGAGAAATTAATAATGACAAATAATTGTGGATGAATTGAACAGATATTGTGTGTCTATCTTTACTGTAGAAGATCAAACAACCTCTCAGAGATAATTATGGATCAACAGGTGAAAAAGTAAGGGAGGAACTAAAATAATTACAACCACAGTGGAAAGAGTATTGAGGAAATGATTAGAACAACTCAGTACCTGACAGACTTCATTCTCGGGCTCTAAAAGAACTGGCTGTGGTTTTAATTTTCCAAAATTCACTCGATTCAGCAAAGGTCCCACCAGATTGTTAAATAAATAATGCAACTCCTCTATTAGAAAGGAAGGAGACAGAAAGCAGGTAACTATACATTAGTTAGCCTAACATCTGTCAGGGAAAATACACGGTATACTGGAGTTTATAGCAGTACACTGAGAAAATCAGAATGCAATTTGACAGAATCAACTTGGTTTTATGAAAGGGAAATTGTGTTTGACTAACTAATGAGAGTTCTTTGATTAAACAACAAGTAACATGGTCAAAGAGGTACCTGTGGATGTGATGTACCTGGACTTCCTAAAAGGCGTTCAGTCAGACGCCTGATCAAAGCTGACCACTATAGGAGCTTGTGGTGGATAGGTTAATACATTATTATGGATAAATAATTAGCTGCCTAACAGGAAGCAGAGAGAAGGGATAAAAGATTCATTTTCACATTGGCAGGCTGTAACCACTGCAGTGTCAAGCGATCAGTATTGCAATCTCAACTAATTACGATTCAGAGATGCCGGTGTTGGATTGGGGTGTACAAAGTTAAAAATCACACAACACCAGGTTATAGTCCAACAGGTTTAATTGGAAGCACTTTTTTTTAATAGTCCAACAGGTTTAATTGGAAGCACACTAGCTTTCGGAGTGACGCTCCTTCATCAGGTGATTGTGGAGGGCTCGATCGTAACACAGAATTTATAGCAAAAATTTGCAGTGTGATGTAACTGAAATTATACATTGAAGAATTGATTGTCTGTTAAGCCTTTCATCTGTTAGAATACAGTGATAGTTTCACTTCTTTCATGTGTAAATCACAAAACCCTTTTTTTAAAGTTGCATTCTCGGGTTGGCTGTTAACAATGGTGATAGCTAGACAATATGTTGAAGGTGTTAGCCCCCTGTGTTCTCTGTCTATGACCTGATGTTTAGATTGATTCCAATCTAAAAAGTGAGATAATAGAGTTTTACATAAATTCATGCAGTTTTTGAGCTCAGAGTTCTACATGAATGTATGTGGTTTTTGAGCAAAGTGCAATGTAACTCTGAAAGTACCAAAAAAATTCACCACACACAATATATATGTGTGCATGTGGGTCTTTGTCTGTCTGTGTGTGTGTCTGTCTGGGGTGGGGGTTGTGAGTGTGAGAAAGTGTGTGTGTGTGTGTGTGTAGTGAGTGCAGAGTGTCTTAAGTCTGTGAGGGGGTGCATGTGTGGGAGTCTGCGTGTCTATAAGGGTGTGTGTGGGTGTCTGTGTGCGCGTCTGTGTGTATCTGTGTCTGTGTGTATGTGAGAGTGTGTGTGTGTGTGTAGGAATATCTGTGTGTGTGTAGTGCAATGGTGATCACCTGTAATGTGACATTGGAAGTGTGCTTCCAATCAAACCTGTTGGACTATAACCTGGTGTTGTGTGATTTTTAACTCAACTAATTACAATCTACATCAATGATTCAGACAAAGGAGCGTAATGTATAATTGCTATATTTGTGCCATCGGCAAATATAAATAGGGAAGTAAAGTATGAGAAGGATACAAAAAATGGACAGACGGCATAAAAATGGCAGATGGAGTATTGTGGATATAGACTTGTTCACTTCAGCAGGAAGATTAGAAAAGCAAAATTTTACTAAATTAAAGAAAGATTGCAAAACATTGAGCTACAACAGAAACCATCATGGCTATTATAATACATGAGTCACAAAATGTTAGTGTGCAAGTGCAACAAATCATCAGGTAAGTGAATAGAGTGTTGTTGTTAATTACTAAGGGAATGGAATATAAAAGTCTTGGTCCAATTCAATACAGCATTGTTGAGGCCACACCTGGAATATTGTGTACAGTTTTGGTCGCCTTACTTGATAAAGGAATTGATTGCCTTAGAAGCAATTCAGAGATGGTTCACTTGAATGATTCCTTACAAATGGAGGAGTCATCTTGTGTGAAAAGATTTGTCAGGATGGGCCTGTCCTCATTGGAGTTTAGAAGAATGAGGAGCAATCTTAGTGAAACATAAAAGATCTCAGGAGGAGACAGGATAGATACTGAGAGTTTTTCTTTTACCTTGTGGAAGAGATTAAATTACAGGACACATTTTAAAAACAAAGCATCTCCACTTTTAATAGGTTAGATTACCTACAGTGTGGAAACAGGCCCTTCGGCCCAACAAGTCCACACCGACCCTCTGAAGAGCAACACACCCAGACCCATTCTCCTACACCTAACACTACAGGCAATTTAGTATGGCCAATTCACCTAACCTGCACATTTTTGGACTGCGGGAGGAAACCAGAGCACCCGGAGGAAACCCACACAGATACGGGGAGAATGTGCAAACTCCACACAGACAGTTGCCTGAGGCAGGAATTGAACCCAGATCTCTGGTGCTGTGAGGCAGCAGTGCTAACCACTGAGCCACCGCGCCGCCCATAAAGAGCTAAGATTATTTTTTTTCTCTGCCAAGTGTCTGTAGAATTTTAATCCCAAACAACAGAGAAAGGAAGGTCACTGAATATTTTGAAGGCTAAATTGACAAGACAATGAACGTTTTGGGGGATAAAGAGGAATGTGGAATTCAGCCGCAATTAGATTAGTCATGACCTTATCAAATGGTGAAGCAGGCAGAAGGGGGTCCAATGAACTATTCCAGATCCTAATTTGTACATTTGTTTGCACTAGTAAATAGATTAACATGAATAGAAATGGAGCCAAGGGCTTGAGAATTAAGAGAATGAATAATCACACATATTGATAGCTGGTGTGGACGGCTACACGTATGGGGGGAATGGAGGGGGAGGGGGAATGGTGTGGACGCAGCCTTGTTTGCGTCTCTTCGCTGACAATTACTTTGGAATCTTTCATTATCTGCCTGTACCTGGGACTGCCTGTAGGCAGCAAATTGCCATCTTTTCTCCAAGTGACTGTTGGTTTTGGAATGCCTTCGGCCTCACATTCCAATAAAGCAACCTGGTTGATAATGACTGACAGTGACGGGGAGTTGGCTTTAATTGTCGGTGTAACTGAAACACAGAAAAACACTACATCAATCAATCTGAGAATAACCACCTGGAACTAACAAGTTTAATAATAAATGAGACTTAAATTTATGCCCACTCGTTACCAATTCACTCATAAGTGCAGAATTTTTTTCTGATTTATCGAAATTCTTCATAATTTTGAATAGCTTTGTTAGATCTTTGCAAACTTTTTTCTCTGTTCTAAAGAAGAGACAAAACAACGGAACTTGCAAGTTTGCACTCACCGTGAATAACGACATTGAAGGAATGAGTCATTTGACCTGCAATGTTGCTAAGAAGGCAACTGTACATGCCAGCATCTGATGGTCCAACATTATCGATCAACAAGTATTGTCTATCTGGCACATTCTGGATATGAGCATTTGCCTAAAAGTAAACAAAAGTAAAGTGAAGTTTTGGGTTGTAAAGAGCTAAAGTAACAACAGCAGCCGCAAGGTCATACCCCGATTTCTGAGTGGCATGTGATAAACACATTGCACTGCCTGAACTGCTCTCATACTATCCATGGATACGTTGCAACACATTGAAACTTGGAATTATTGTGCTTCCATCCCATCCAGTGGCTTTGATAATGTCTATAGATAAAAACTCACAGCTAAACAATGTCAAAATGATTCTTAAATCGTTCAGCTCGGAGACACCATGAGAATGATTACAAGCATCTAATGCAGTCACAAGTGCTCCTGTGAGCGTTTGGATCAGGCAGCAAATTGCTGAACAATGTGAACAATGGAATAAATAAATATGAAGTTATAAGTAGGATTGAATGGTTAGTAGGTGGTTGTAGGATGACAAGGGTCCTGAATATTGTGGGGCGTATGAAATTCAAGAATAGGAAACCAGGTAAAGGTGGAAGGATAGCACTGTTAATCATGGATGGGATTTGTGCAATAGTTAGGGAGGATCTTGATTCAGAAGATCAGGATGTAGAATCGGTTTGGGTGGAGATGAATAATAGTAGGAGAATGAAATCACTATTGGGAATGGTCTACATGCCCTCTCACCCCAAACACAATGTGGGAAAGAGTATGCAAGAAGAAATCACAGATGCTTGCAATAAAGGGACAGTTATGATCATAGATGACTTTCATCTACATCTCAACATGAACAACCAAATTGGCAGTCATAGCCTGGATGAAACGTTTGTACAATGCTTTCAAGATAGTTTCTTAGAGCTGCACATTTTGGAACTGACCAGAGAGCAGGCTATATCAGATTGGAATTGTATAATGTGACAAGATTAATTAACAACCTCAGAATAAAGGCACAGCTAGGTAACGATGACCAAAATATGATTGGATATCCAGTTTAAAAGAGAGAAGAACTGGACTTAAGATTAGTATTTTAAACCTAAATAGGAACAACTGTGTGGGCATGAAAGCTGAGCTGGCTGAAGGGAACTAGCATACTAGGCTATGGAACAGAATAACAATGATGCAGTGGCAGACATCTAAGGAGATATGTCAGTATGCTCTTTACGTATATTCCTAACAAAAATCTAAAGGGAGGACCCATCATGCATGGTTAACTAAAGTTAGAGAAGCAACAAACTTAAGCAAAAGGCATATAATTGTATAATAGTTATTGGTCAGAACATAAGAAACACCAGAGAATGACAAAAAGGTTAATCAGGAGGAAGGAGTTAGACTATTAGAAGAAGCTAGCTAGAAATGTAAAAACAGATTACAAGAGTTTCTACAGGTATATAAAAGAAGTAGGGTAAGTAAAGAGAGTGTTGGTCCTCTAGACAGTGAGACTGGGGTGTTAGTAATAGATAATAAGGAAATGGCTGATGAAGTGAAGAAATATTTAGCTTCCATCTTCACGATAGAAGACACAAAAATATTCCAGTAATAGCTGTAAATCAGGTGGTGGAGAGGCTGAATGGTCTACTTCACCTATTTCAAATTGTTTGTATGTGGTATGATTCCATTAAATATCAACACTTCCAAAACATTGGCAATACATACAAATATTTTGTAATGGTATTTGGACTACTTGGTTGGAAAACTATGTCATATTCACCTATTAAGTTTACAATCTAAAAATATTCACCTGTAATAGTACATCATCCTTGAACCATTGAACAACGGGAGGCGGATCAGCTTCAGACTTGCATTCCAGTGTTAGCTGTTCTTCAGCCAACAAAGTGACCATCTGAGCATCACTGGAGCCAATGATATTTGGAGGAACTATATTTAATTAGATAAATACGCAACTGAGGTACTGAGCATGTGATTAAGTAGTAAACTGGAAGGAGATCAAATTGAAATTGAAAATGCAAGTATCAAATTGGGGATTTGGATGGATTGAGATAGTCATTTATAATGGGATACAAAGGATGTGGAGACATGAAGATGACCTCGGAAACCATGATAGGGCAGACTGAATCAGGCATTAAATGATAAATGGCCTTTATTTGTTCCACATTTACTGGCACTGATTTACGAACCACTCTTCTGATACAGAGTAATAGGACTCTCATTTTTATTATTGTGAAAAATTCTAGATATTATCGATTTAGTGATAGGATCATTATTTGATTACATTTTTGCCATTCATAGTGTGAAGAACAAAGGTATTTCAAAGTACTAAGAATTTAAAATCATAAGGAAAGCAGACTCCATCATACAGGAGCAGACCGAATGTCTGTCTGAAGTACAAGAGGGAAATCAGGAGGGCAAAAGGGGGACATGAGATAGCTTTGGCAAATAGAATTAAGGAGAATCCAAAGGGGATTTACAAATATATCAAGGACAAAAGGGTAACTAGGGAGAGAATAGGGACCCTCAAAGATCAGCAAGTTGGCCTTTGTGTGGAGCCACAGAAAATGGGGAAGATACCAAATGAATATTTTGCATCAGTATTTACTGTGGAAAAGGATATGGAAGATATAGACTGTAGGGAAATAGATAGTGACATCTTGCAAAATGTCCAGATTACAGAGGAGGAAGTGCTGGATGTCTTGCAACTGTTAAAGGTGGATAAATCCCCAGGACCTGATTAGGTGTACCCGAGAACTCTGTGGGAAGCTGGAGAAGTGATTGCTGGGCTTCTTGCTGAGATATTTGTATCATCGATAGTCACAGATGAGGTGCCGGAAGACTGGAGGTTGGCAAACGTAGTGCCATTGTTTAAGAAGGGCGATAAAGACAAGCCAGGGAACTACAGACCGGTGAGCCTGACCTCAGTGGTGGGCAAGTTGTTGGAGGGAATCCTGAGGGACAGGATGTACATGTATTTGGAAAGGCAAGGACTGATTAGGGATAGTCAACATGGCTTTGTGTGTGGAAAATCATGTCTCACAAACTTGATTGAGTTTTTTGAAGAAGTAACAAAGAAGATTGATGAGGGCAGAGCAGTAGATGCGATCTTATGAACTTCATTAGGGCATTCAACAAGGTTCCCCATGGGAGACTGATTAGCAAGGTTAGATCTCATGGAACACAGGGAGAACTAGCCATTTGGATACAGAACTGGCTCAAAGGTAGAAGACAGAGGGTTGTTTTTCAGACTGGAGGTCTGTGACCAGTGGAGTGCCACATGGATCAGTGCTGGGCCCTCTACTTTTGTCATTTACATAAAGGATTTGGATGCGAGCATAAGAGGTACAGTTAGTAAGTTTGCAGATGACACCAAAATTGGAGGTATAGTGGACAGCGAAGAGGGTTACCTCAGATTACAACAGGATCTGGACCAGATGGGCCAATGGGCTGAGAAGTGGCAGATGGAGTTTAATTCAGATAAATGGGAGGTGCTGCATTTTGGGAAAGCAAATCTTAGCAGGACTTATTCGCTTAATGGTAAGGTCCTAGGGAGTCTCTTTGCTGAACAAAGAGACCTTGGAGTGTAGGTTCATAGCTCCTTGAAAGTGAAGTCGCAGGTAGATAGGATAGTGAAGACGGCGTTTGGTATGCTTTCCTTTATTGATCAGAGTATTGAGTACAGGAGTTGGGAGGTCCTGTTGCGGCTGTACAGGACATTGGTTAGGCCACTGTTGGAATATTGCGTGCAATTCTAGTCTCCTTCCTATCGGAAAGATGTTGTGAAACTTGAAAGGGTTCAGAAAAGATTTACAAGGATGTTGCCAGCGTTTGAGAATTTGAGCTATAGGGAGAGGCTGAACAGGCTGGGGCTGTTTTCCCTGGAGCATCGAGGCTGAGGGGTGACCTTATAGAGGTTTACAAAATTATGAGGGGCATGGATAGAATAAATAGGCAAAGTCTTTTCCCTGGGGTCAGGAAGTCTAGAACTAGAGGGCATAGGTTTCGGGTGAGAGGGGAAAGATATAAAAGAGACCTAAGGGGCAACATTTTCACGCAGAGGATGGTACATGTATGGAATGAGCTGCCAGAGGATGTGGTGGAAGCTGGCACAATTGCAACATTTAAGAGGCATTTGGTTGGGCATATGAATAGGAAGGGTTTGGAGGGATATGGGCTGGGTGCTGGCAGGTGGGACTAGATTGGGTTGGGATGTCTGGTCGGCATGGATGGGTTGGACCAAAGGGTCTGTTTTCATGCTGTACATCTCTATGACTCTATGACTGTACAGACATGAATAAAGGCTAAAGTGAATGTAAAGATACAGGAAAGGTCACTTACACAGAGAAAGGCAAAGAAGACGAATATTTAAAATATATAGCCATACCATTTATCCTGACTAAATATTGCAGCTGATCCTCACCAGCCAGATTTGCTGCTAGACAGGTATACAATCCAGCATCTTCTACCTACAATAAAACACAATGCAGGTATTATGTCCAATAAAATAGCAGTAATATATCCCAAATTAAAGGGGAATTGATGTAATTGTTCGGTTTAGATGCTTGTAAATCTAGGTTTTTTGGCTTCTCCTCAATAAGTAGTTATTTTCTGTTTTCAGACTGCGTGATACCATAGAGATTCCACATCAGTGATCCAGTGCCTGGTTTTAAATTCTTTCCATGTGGGACACACAAATTTGTGTGAGGCAACAGGGCCTGCCTGCCTGCCTATTGCAACGTGTGCTGCAGTATCAAGTTCACTGATATGTGTCCAAGACGATGGCTTATCTTAAGACACCTCAATGGATGACAGGATCGGCTTTTTGTAGGGTGTGTTAGGTTCTGCAGCATCCGTTTCCTTCTTTCCATGTTGTCTCCTTGGAACACGGCACCTGTTATTGACAGATCTGGTGGCATGATCCCTTTATCCTCCAACTGTCATTCAGTGAATGCTGTAAAGAGGCTTGCAGGACGAGTGCTCCTTTTGGTCAATCAGTCCATTTCTGCTCGGTAACGATTGCCACAGAGACCATAACTTTTAAAAATAGATTTGAATTCTGAGTGACCAGTCTACTGGAATCACATAATAAGATTTAAAGCTTTAAGATTTATTGTAACTAATAAAACTAAAATCAACATTGATGAAACTTACTTAAAGGCATCTAAAACCAAAAATACATCCTTATTTGCATGTTAACACAATTGAAAAACCCAATATACTTGACAACATGATACCCACAGAATTTCCATACTTTACAGGAAATAAACCAGTTACTATCACTTTCCAATGGGCTTACTTCTCTTCATTACTCCACCATTATGTCCAGTACCGTTGAAAACCCTCATTTTCCCTGGCCTTCTGAGAATTCCTTAAGTGACTTCTAGTAGCAAGACTCAACTGGAGATTCCTTCCCCCGGTCTTACCAGGCCAAATCTATTATTGCCCTTAAATTTTCACAGGTTCTATCTCTTTGACCTGAGAATTTCTTCCAACCCACAGTTTATCCAGTAACTAGAAGAGAAACAGTCTTCTTCCCTCTGCTTTCTCTCAGAAAGACTTTCTCTCTGTCCAAGGTATTTTAAAAATCAGACTGCTTGAATTAATTGACTCTCTCTTTGTGGTCAGATGTGAAACATGGCTCTTGAGTCTTACTGAATCTTGACCTGGGTCCCATGTAATCACCGAGGTAAAAACAATGACTGCAGATGCTGGAAACCAGATTCTGGATTAGTGATGCTGGAAGAGCACAGCAATTCAGGCAGCATCCGAGGACAGGCAAAATCGACGTTTCGGGCAAAAGCCCTTCATCAGGAATAATGGCAGAGAGCCTGAAGCGTGGAGAGATAAGCTAGAGGAGGGTGGGGGTGGGGATAGAGTAGCATAGAGTACAATAGGTCAGTGGGGAAGGAGATGAAGGTGATAGGTCAGGGAGGAGAGGGTGGAGTGGATAGGTGGAAAAGGAGCTGGGCAGGTCGGACAAGTCTGGACAAGTCAGGGGATCGTGTTGCTGGAGGTTAGAAACTAGGATGAGGTGGGGGAAGGGGAAATGAGGAAACTGTTGAAATCCACATTGATGCCCTGGGGTTGAAGTGTTCCGAGGTGGAAGATGAGGCGTTCTTCTTCCATGCGTCTGGTGGTGAGGGAGCGGCGGTGGAGGAGGCCCAGCACCTCCATATCCTTGGCAGAGTGGGAGGGGGAGTTGAAATGTTGAGCCACGGGGCGATTTGGTTGATTGGTGCGGGTGTCTCGGAGATGTTCCCTAAAGCGCTCTGCTAGGAGGCGCCCAATCTCCCCAATGTAGAGGAGACCGCATCGGGAGCAACGGATACAATAAATGAAATTAGTGTGCAGGTAAAACTTTGATGGATGTGGAAGGCTCCTAAATCATCCGCCGACATTTCCGCCACCTCCAAACAGACCCCACCACCAGGGATATATTTCCCTCCCCACCCCTCTCCGCCTTCCGCAAAGACCGTTCCCTCCGTGACTACCTGGTCAGGTCCACGCCCCCCTACGACCCACCCTCCCATCCTGGCACTTTCCCCTGCCACCGCAGGAACTGTAAAACCTGTGCCCACACCTCCTCCCTCACCTCCATCCAAGGCCCTAAAGGAGCCTTCCACATCCATCAAAGTTTTACCTGCACATCCACTAATATCATTTATTGTATCCGTTGCTCCCGATGCGATCTCCTCTACATTGGGGAGACTGGGCGCCTCCTAGCAGAGCGCTTTAGGAAACATTTCCGAGACACCCGCACCAATCAACCAAATCGCCCCGTGGCTCAACATTTTAACTCCCCCTCCCACTCTGCCGAGGATATGGAGGTGCTGGGCCTCCTCCACCGCCGCTCCCTCACCACCAGACGCATGGAAGAAGAACGCCTCATCTTCCGCCTCGGAACACTTCAACCCCAGGGCATCAATGTGGATTTCAACAGTTTCCTCATTTCCCCTTCCCCCACCTCATCCTAGTTTCTAACCTCCAGCAACACGATCCCCTGACTTGTCCGGACTTGTCCGACCTGCCCAGCTCCTTTTCCACCTATCCACTCCACCCTCTCCTCCCTGACCTATCACCTTCATCTCCTTCCCCACTGACCCATTGTACTCTATGCTACTCTATCCCCACCCCCACCCTCCTCTAGCTTATCTCTCCACGCTTCAGGCTCTCTGCCTTTATTCCTGATGAAGGGCTTTTGCCCGAAACGTCGATTTTGCCTGTCCTCGGATGCTGCCTGAATTGCTGTGCTCTTCCAGCACCACTGATCCAGAATCCCATGTAATCACCACCTGGCCAATTTGTAGACAGATTCCAACCCAACTTCACACCATGACACTTTTTTAGGGCATTCTGTTTATGTTAAGGTAAAGAGACAGAATAAAACATAACCATCTTATAAAACCCTGCATTTACTAATAGGTGGTGCCTCCCTATAGAACACAACTCAGTTTCCCAATATTTCACTTGAGCATTCTGTGCTCTGATTTGTCTCCAGCATCACATTCACTTGCATATTTTCTAAGGTGACTTTGTCATCCAAGTAACAAAGCAAGCTTGTTGACAGTGGCACTGTTGAATTTGCGAGCATGCGCTGCTGCTAAACACAAGGGCATGGCCACAGCTTAAGATCTTTAGCTGTCTGGAGCTGGTGGAGATCTCTGCCTGCCTTTTAGAAATGTCAGTCCACATGTTGGATGAGTATAAACTTAGTTACTGCTCAGAGTTCTTTGTACCTCTTGCTGGTATGACTTTGTAGTCTCTGATAGGAGGCTTTATTTGGCCAGTGTGGGCATTTCTGATACATGATTTTGCTATAATTCATTCTTCACATTCCCCCTTACTACGATTAATGTGTTACGATGATGTAGAGACCAATAACTTTTCAGAAGCTATTTGAATGCTCAGTGACCAACTTAAATAAACTGCACAACAAGATGGGAATTGGAATTACTTCCGACTTGGCTCCAGAAAGGGTTGCAAGCCATTTGCCCTCCATGAGCAGGAGGTGACTACAGGATATGCAGGGAAAGCTCACCAGTGTTGTTCCAGATCTGTAGTTCTAGTTAAATTCTGGTATGATGTTATTCTCTGCCTCTTAGCGGTCTGCAGTTGATTTGTTTGGCCTTCAGAATGTGTAATATGTAAAGTTGGGGATAGAATGTGAGATTGACATCATGCAAGCATAAAGTCTACTTATGTGACTTCTTAGTAGTTTGATTAGAAGTCTCATGTATAAGTAGTCCGAATGTGTCATGACACTCAGTTGACTAAAGAAAAGTAACTATTTAATCCTATTGCACAAATCACATTTTTCATATTACCTTGTGCTTTATTTGAAATCGGGGCGGGGGATTAAACATTAATAAGAATGTTTAACTCTATAAATACCCACTTAAGAGAGAAACTAACCATTGCCCATAATGTTTAACAGCATTATCATTGTTGACTCCATACAATTAACATACTGGGGTTATCATTGACCAGAGACTTAATGGGACCAGCTACTGTGACTTCAAGAACAGTCCAGAGAAACATAGTAACAGGAGTAGGCCATTCAGTCCCTCGAGCCTATTTCATCATTCAATGAGGTTATTGCTTATCTGTGGCCTACCTCCATTTACCTGCATTTGGCTCATATCCCTTTATATCTTTGCTTCATAAAATTGTTATCTATGGCAGGTTTAAGATTAACAACTGATCCAGCAGCCACTGCCAGAAGCTGGTAATTCTACAGCAAGTAACTAGTCTCCTGACTCTGCAAAGCCTAAACATCATTTACAAGATACAAATCAAGAGCATGATAGAATACTATCCACTTACCTGCATGAGTTCAGCTCCAACAACACAGCTTGGCACCATAGAGAG
This sequence comes from Chiloscyllium plagiosum, assembly GCF_037043375.1. Lineage (NCBI taxonomy): Eukaryota > Metazoa > Chordata > Chondrichthyes > Orectolobiformes > Hemiscylliidae > Chiloscyllium > Chiloscyllium plagiosum. The sequence goes on from NW_028270159.1 coordinate 15,088,943, forward strand.
AAATCAGCCCACTTGTTTGGTACTTAAATGCATAGTGAACAATCACTCCCTCCGAAACTGACACACAGTGGCAGCAGTGTGTATCATTTATAATAGGCACTCAGCAACTCACCAAGGCTCTGTTGACAGCACCTTTCAGCCTTGCAAACAGAGAAATACCACCACCAGGCAAGTTTTTCTCTAAGACACACTTGATTCCTGACTTGGAACTATATGCTATTCCTTCACTGTTGCTGGATTAAAATCCTGGAACTCTCTCCTGAACAACAGTATGGGTTTACCTACATCATGTGAACTCCAGTGGTTCACAGAATCACTTCAACAGATGTCAGAGGTCTTTTAAACATCACCGCCTGAATGTTTGAAACGAGCTACTGCAGGGAATAAGATTAAATAAACTGAGAAATCATCTACCTGCACCCTTTCTATCCGGAGCACCTTTCCATCATTCAGCACCGAGCCTGTTCCATCAAGAGGCACTCCGTCCTTCATCCAGCTTATTTCAGGAGCAGGGACTCCTATTGCTGTGCACACCAACTCCAGTAGGCTACTTAGCACAACAGACACTTGCTGTGGCACCTCAGAGTCCGAAATCTGTGGCGGCTCTACAAGGACAAATGGTTTCTGTGAGGGAAAATACTGCGAGTTTCCAGTTTCACAATAATTCTTAAGCTATTCTCAAAGGTAACAACTTCCATACTTATAGACCTTGATTGTAATAAAACACCAAAGTCATGTAAGAAGCTAAGTGAGGTGAATTTTAGGGAGTGTCTTAAAAGAGGACAGGGAGGCAAAATGGTTTAGTGAAGGAATTTCAGAGATTAGGGTCCAGGCAGCTGAAAATGGTCATTCACTGCTGGAGTAATTACACTTGGGGTCGTGCAAGAGTCCAGAATATAATTCAACATAACGCCTTTATATCACAATGGCAAGTAACCATGGTGATGAGCTCTACCAGCAGAGTAAACGTACATACATGTGTTTAAATTGCTCAAAGGTCTGTGTTCAAAATTCAAAACAGATGCAGTCACTAAAAATGAGAACAGGGTTGACATTGCAACTGAATTGTGCTAATATGGTTGACTGCTCAAATTTATTTCTTAAAGAAACTAACAGCCAGAGGAGAGAAGGTTTTTTTTTCCCATCAATGTGAGCTGGGCAGATATGAAGGACAAGGTATTACCTAGATGATGTCTAGCTTTAAAGGGTGCATGGAGTTCCAGGAGGTCACGACCATGACAACAGTTGTTAAAATTAAACAAGTATGTTCAATAGTTTGAAATGCAATCTAACTAAAGGTTACAAGTGGAGATAGTCTCTTAGTAATCGCGAGTTTAGATATTTGGGTTTAAAATTACAGAAAGACTAGCTTTCCAAAGCAGCTTTCGCAACCACAGGACATCCCAAAGTACTTAACTGGTTGTAATACTCTTTGTAATATAAGAAACATGGTAGGCAATTTGAACACAGTGAACAGTAACAGAAGATGAAGGAGAATCTCATTGAAACATTCTATGTAAATTCTAACACATAAGAACGGTAGATTAGATTAGATTAGATTACTTACAGTGTGGAAACAGGCCCTTTGGCCCAACAAATCCTCACCGACCCGCCATAGCACAACCCACCCAGACCCATTCCCCCACATTTACCCCATGCCCCTAACACTACGGGCAATTTAGCATGGCCAAATCACCTAACCTGCACATTTTTGGACTGTGGGAGGAAACTGGAGCACCCGGAGGAAACCCATGCAGACACGGGGAGAATGTGCAAACTCCACACAGACAGTCGCCTGAGGCAGGAATTGAACCCGGGTCTCTGGCGCTCTGAGGTTAGCACGTAAGGACGTTCCCGATTAAAGAACAATGAACAAAGAAAATTTACTGCCCAGGAACAGGCCCTTCGGCCCTTCAATCCTGAGCCGATCCAAATGTATTGTCAGTCAATTCCTAAGCATTTGTATCCCTCTGCTCCCCACCTACTCATGCATCTGTCCAGAAGCATCTTAAATGAATCTACTGTGCCTGCCTCTACCACCTCTGCTGGTAATGCGTTCCAAACACCCACCACCCTCTGCGTGAAGTACTTGCCGCGTGTATCCCCCTTAAACTTTCCACCTCTCACTTTGAAAGCATGACCTCTCATTATTGAATCCTTCACCCTGGGAAAAAGCTTGTCTCTATCCACCCAGTCTATACACTTCATGATTTTGTAAACCTCAATCAGGTTCCCCCTCAATCTCCTTTTTTCGAGTGAAAATAAACCTAACCTACTCAACATCTCTTCATAGCTAACACATTCCATACCAGGCAACATCCTCGTAAACCTTCTCTGCACCATCTCCAAAGTGTCCACATCCTTTTGGTGATGTGGCGCCCAGAACTGTACACAGTATTCTAAATGTGGCCGAACCAATGTCTTGTACAAATTTTAACATGACTTGCCAGCTCTTATACTCAATACCCCGTCCAATGAAGGCAAGCATACTATATGCCATCTTGACCACTCTATCGACCTGTGCAGCAACATTCAGGGTACAATGGACCTGCACTCCCAGATCTCTCTGCCCATCAACTTTTCCCAAGGCTCTTCCATTTATTGTATAATTCACTCTAGAATTAGACTTGCCTAAATGCATCACCTCACATTTGTCTGGATTGAAAGTCATCTGCCAATTTTCCACCCAACTCTTCAGTCTATCTATATCCTCCTGTATTCTCTGACAGTCCCTTATGCTTTCTCCCACTCCACCAATCTTTGTGTCATCTGCAAACTTGCTGATCATACCAACAGTGCCCTCTTCTAGATTAGTCTAAAGATACGGGTTAGGCCATTTAGGACTGAGATGAGGAAAGTCTCTTTACCTAAAGAGTGGTGGGCCTGTGGAATTCTCTGGCACAGAAAGTTGTTGAGGCCAAACATTGACTGTTTCCAATGTATTTCTTAGTGCTAAAGGATCAAAGGAAATGGGTGACAGTGGGAATAGGGTACTGAGATGGATCATGTTGAATGGCCTACTTATGTTTCTTTTTTCTATGTTTCTTTGTCCAAATCATTTGCTTTTGTCATTTGATTGAGAGATAAAGATCAGGACCACGCAGATAAACTCTATTTTTCTTTGAAATGCTGGTGCGAAATCTTTCATGTCCATGTAAAAGGGTAGCTGACGCCTCAGTTTAACATCGTGCCTGAAAGACAGTTCCTCCAACAGTCCAGCCCTTTCCTGATACTTCAATAGAGTATCAACCTCGATTTATGTATTTAAGTCTGGAATGGAACTTGAACCTGGAACTTTCTGATTTGGGGGACAGTATTACCCATTCCACTATGCAGCTGCTCTACAGTATGAAATTGCATAATGAGGAGATTCCCTCTGCTGTGTCTCATTACGTTCTGATTATTTAAAACAAGAGAGGAAATAAGGTGACATGGCAGTACTGTATGTTGATGTGTTCAACAATAAAGGAAAAAAAGTGTCAGTTCTGCTCCTCTTTTCTGATTGAGTTTTTTGAAGAAGTAACAAAGAGGATTGATGAGGGCAGAGCAGTAGATGTGATCTATATGGACTTCAGTAAGGTGTTTGACAAGGTTCCCCATGGGAGACAGATTAGCAAGGTTAGAGCTCACAGAATACAGGGAGAACTAGCCATTTGATACAGAACTGGCTCAAAGGAGAAGACAGAGGGTGGTGGTGGAGGGTTGTTTTTCAGACTGGAGGCCTGTGACCAGTGGAGTGCCACAAGGATCGGTGATGTGTTCTCTACTTCTTGCCATTTACATAAATGATTTGGATGCAAGCATAAGAGGTTAGTAAGTTTGCAGATGACAGCAAAATTGAAGATGTAGTGGACAGCGAAGAGAGTTACCTCAGATTACAACAGGATCTGGACCAGATGGGCCAATGGACTGAGAAGTGGCAGGTGGAATTTAATTTAGATAAATGCGAGGTGCTGTATTTTGGGAAAGCAAATCTTAGCAGGACTTATACACTTAATGGTAAGGTCCTAGAGAGTGTTGCTGAACAAAGAGACCTTGGAGTGTAGGTTCATAGCTCCTTGAAAGTGGAGTCGCAGGTAGATAGGATAGTGAAGAAGGCGTTTGGTATGCTTTCCTTTATTGGTCAGAGTATTGAGTACAGGGGTTGGAAGGTCCTGTTGCAGCTGTACAGGATATTGGTTAGGCCACTGTTGGAATATTATGTGCAATTCTGGTCTCCTTCCTATCGGAAAGATGTTGCGAAACTTATATGGGTTCAGAAAAGATTTACAAGGATGTTGCCAAGGTTGGAGGATTTGAGCTACAGGGAGAGGTTGAACAGGCTGGGGCTGTTTTCCATGGAGCGTCGGAGACTGAGGGGTGACCTTATAGAGATTTACAGAATTATGAGGGGCATGGATAGAGTAAATAGGCAAAGTCTTTTCCCTGGGGTCGGGGAGTCCAGAACTAGAGGGCATAGGTTTAGAATGAGGAGGGAAAGATATAAAAGAGACCTAAGGAGCAACTTTTTCATGCAGAGGGTGGTACATGTATGGAATGTGCTGCCAGAGGAAGTGGTGGAGGCTGGTACACTTACAACATTTAAGAGGCATTTGGATGGGTATATGAATAGGAAGGGTTTGGAGGGATATGGGCCGTGTGCTGGCAGGTGGGACTAGATTAGGTTGGGATATCTAGTCGACATGGACAGGTTGGACCGAAGGGTCTGTTTCCATGCTGTACATCTCTATGATCCTAGATGTTATTGAGTTATTGTACAAGATGTAAAGTTTCATTCCATATTGCCATGGAAAAGTTGGCATGAGGTTTAATTGTCTTTTCTGATCGCTGTATGATTTGAAATGACACAGGTAAAGACATGGAAGAAAGCTGTTCACTACCACTCACTGGCCTGGTTATTGATTAATCAGAAGAGATCAAACCAAAGGTGAGAGAGAAATATGCTTTAAGAGGAAAGGATGCGCAGTGATCTAATGAGAACAAGAGACATGTAGAGCTACATGTAGAGCTACAAGATTGTCAATTGGCTCAGATGATGTTTCCCTTTGAGATTGTGTGCATTCTCAAATTCATGAGCACATTTCACTCACCCATGACAACCAAGTTGAAGTGTCTTGTAGCCTTGCCTGCATCATTCACAGCAATGCAGGAATACCATCCAGAGTCACTTATGTCCACAGAGGGTAGCTGCAGCTTCATCTCATGACTCTTGAGACTCAGGTCATTGAGCACCAGCAGTTCACCATCTTTTAACCAGGAGAACACAGGGGGTGGAATTCCACCAGTATCACATGTGAAAGACACAGAAGCTCCTCTGACGACCATCATTTCTTCAGAGTCTCCAGAATTCTCAAACCTGGGTGGAACTGGGGAGGGGATTTGTGAACATAGAATCACAGTGCAATTATCCCTTAGCTAACGTCATAAAAATTTGTAATCAGATCATTTTTTCATTGCTATCTCTGAGGGTTAATTTTAACTGGTCTCTAGTCCCGCTTATTCTTCACTACACCCCATAAATAAATATTCTCCAAACTCAATAATGAGAAACACTATCTTTACAGCTTACATTTCTAGAAACTGCAGGCTTTTAAAACTCTTCTCAGTGTTACTTAATTACAACTACTTGTCATCCTTGCGTCTTCTGGTTGAATCTTAATGGAGACCCGAACAATGAGCCATACCCCTTACCCCAGCTTTCCCAATAAAGGGAATGTGTAGACATTTAAAAGACCATCCAAAATTAAGGTGGAGTCAAGAATTCTGTGGGTAGGGGTAGGCAGGAAAGTTGATTTGAGGACACAATTAGATCAGTGATAATCTTACTGAATGGTGGAGTGGGCTCAAAAGGTTGTAATCTTATCCATATTCTTATGTCTATCATCACTAGAATGAGACAGCAGATTCTCTTGTTTTGTCTCTTCTCTAGTAATCCACTCAAGTAGATGGTCAGTCATAATTTGAGATGTGGTTTACCAAATGAATAATATTCTTCTGAGATCTCTTGCATTACAGATGCTAGTCTTTGACCAATTTGACTCATTCATTGTGATATTAGGAAATGGCTGAAGATGTTGGATACTGCAAAGACTACGGGTTCTCACAACATTCTAGCAACAGAACTGAAGACTCGTGCTCCAGAATTAGCCGTATGCCTAACCAAGTTGCTCCAATACAATTATAACATTGGCATCTATCCAAAAACTGGAGAAAAGTACCAGGTACATTCTTTGCACAAAATTGATCGGACAAATCAAAAGGCAGATGACTATTTAAATGGAAAGAGACTCCATAATTTTCAGAAGATCTAGTTATTCTTGGACATGAAACATAAAATGTTAGCACACAGATGCAGCAAAATAATTCACAAGGCAAATTGCCTACTAGAGGATTGGAGGTTGAATATACAAAAGTCTTGTTCCAACTGTCCAGGGTGTTGATAAACCCGCACCTAGAGTACTGTGGAGAAAGTGAGGACTGCAGATGCTGGAGATCAGAGTCAAGAGTGTGGTGCTGGAAAAGCACAGCTAGTCAGTCAGCATCTGAGTAGCAGGAGAATGAGAATTCCTGATGAAGAGTTTATGCCCGAAACATCGATTTTCCTGCTCCTCGGATACTGCCTAACCTGCTGTGCTTTTCCAGCATCACACTCTCTACCTGGAGTACTATGTGCAGTTTTGGCTTATGAGTTTAAGAAAGGAATTATTGTTATCGGAAGCAGTTCAAAAGAGATTCACTACATTGATTCCTGTGACAAAGTGGGTGACTTATTGAGAACAGCTAAACATTAGAGGTTAGAAGAATGGCAGATGATTTTATGAAACAAAGATTTTGAGGTGGTTTGACAGACTAGTTGTTGAGAAATTTTCATTAATGGGGGACACTCAAACTGGGAGACATACAGAACAAGGAACACTCATTTAAAATTGAGATATAAATGAATTTCCTCTCAGAAGGGAATGAATGATGGATTGCTCCATGCATTTAATGAGGAGTTAGATAGATTTTTGAAGTATCAAGGAGTTAAGGACTATGAGGAACTGGCATGAAAGAGGAGTTGAGGCCTGGGGCAGGTCAGCCACGATCTCACATAATGGCAGGATAGGATTGAAAGGCTGAATGACCTACTCCTGCTCCTATTGCTTATGTTCTTAAATCCAACCCAGCCTAATTTTACTTGATTGGTCTACATTTGATCATCAGCAAACTGATGGAAGAGATCATCAACAGTACCTAAAAGGCATTTGGATGGGCATATGAATAGGAAGGGTTTGGAGGGATATGGGCCGGGTGCTGGCAGGTGGGACTAGGTTGGATTGGGATATCTGGTTGGCATGCGGGGGTTGGACCGAAGGGTCTGTTTCCATGCTGTACATCTCTATGACTCTAAGCGCCACTTGGATAACCTGATCACTGACACTCAATTTGATTTCTGCCTGAATCACTGAGCTCCTGATCTAATTACAGCTTCGGTCCCTAAATGTTGGAAAAACAGGCGAACATCAGAGGTTGGACGAGAGTGAGTGTCGTCATGTACCTGAATCCCTAGGTCTCTCTGCTCTACAACACTACCCAAGACCCTACTTTTAATTTGTTTGGTTTACCAAAATGCAATACCTTGCAGTTATCCAAATTAAACTCCATCTGTCACTCTTTAGCCCACTGACTCAATTGATCAAGATCTCTTTGTAATCTTAGATAATCTTCTTCATTGTCGACTATACCATCAATCTTGGTGTCTTCTGCAAACTTACTAACCATGCCTTCTATATTTTCATCTAAAACATTTATATAAATGACAAACAAAAATGGACCCATTACTGATCCCTGTGGAATACTGCTGATCACAGGCCTCCATTCTCAAAAACAACTCTCCACCACCACTATGGCTTCTGCTATTAAGCCAATTTTGTATCCAATTGGCAAGCTCATCCTGAATCCCATGTGATCTAACTATACTAATTAGTCTATACACAGAACTTTGTCAAAGGCTTTACTAAAGTCCAGGTAAACAATGTTTACCGTTCTGCCTTCATCGATCTTCTTGGTTACTTATTTTACAAGAGATGAAGTTTCATTTCAAATTGCTGTGGAAAAGCTGGGATGGGGTGCCATTTAGTTTGTCTTTGTGGATCAGTTTTGCCTATTGCTGCGAACAACACCACCTGCAAGTTTCCCTCCAAGTCACACACCATCCTGTTTTGAGAATACATCGTCCTTCCTTCACTGTTGCTGGATTAAAATCCTGGAACCCCCTTCCTTACAGAACTTTGCATATCCCTAAGCCCACAGGACTGCAGCAGTTCAAGTGACAGCTCACTAGCATCTTCACCAGGGTAAACTAGGGAAAATTGATAAGTACGGGCCACATTCCATGAATGAATAAAAAAGAAACATGAACTGGGCAGGTAGGAGATTTAACCTCAAACTTTCCTCTAGAAGGTTTTGCTCACCTTGAACTTGCAGTTGGTAATTCCGCTCTGTCATGCCTGCCTGACTCACAGCGACACAGGTGTAGGTTCCAGCGTCAGAAATCTGAACGTGAGCAATCCTGAGGAACAGATTTTAGATAAAACTTGTCTAAGTATGTGTAAAAATTGACAAAATATTTAAGCAAAGACACCAACTACACGGACGCAAAGGATTCAAGATGATTTTTCAGCCACAACCCATAAAAGAGTTTACCTCAGGATCTGACCAGCCAACAGCAGCCTCACATGGGATGAGATGGGAAGTGGTAATCCATCTTTTAACCAGGTGAGCTGTGGAGGAGGGGCACCAGCAGCTCTGCATTCAAGTGTAACCGCTGCATTCGGCACTACCGTGATGATCTCAGGATGGCTGGAGACCCCACTGATATTCGGAGGTACTGAGGACAACAAAAAAAAGAGAAAAACTGAATTTGAACTTATGAGGAAGTAACAGTTAATCTGTAGAGAGATGACAAAGCTGATGGGTTAGAATGGCCACACACTGCGTTTGGTCCAGTTGTATTCATAATTGCTAGGCCCTCTGGGCAATAACCCTCACCCCTTATTTCTTTGTCCACTTCCATGGTCCCCATAGCTTCCATGTCCCCTACATCTTCCATGCCTGTAGTGATTGTGATGAGGACAGCCAGGTGGACTTCACAGAATATGGGTTCCCTGATTAGGGCTGTTAATATGGTCCAATCAGGGAGCCCTGTCTGACATATATAAACAGGAACGCCACCCTGGAGTTGTTCAGGGAGAGGTGGGTGCCGCAGGGAGTGGAGTGCATCATTTCTCCCTCCAATTCTATTTTGATTTAGTCCCTACCCTCCCCTTCACTGTTTTGATCACACAGCACTGTCCCTTGATGTGAAGGGCAGTGCTTGTCACTGGCCACCCGGGTGTTTTCCTATCTTCCTGGTGGTGGAAATTGAATAAAGATTCGTGCACTTTGTCTTTCACTGTGTCTCACACCTGCACACACACACCATGGGTTCTGGGGATAAAATAAGCACTACCGCACTTAGGTGGTAGTGTGGGGGTTAAGAAAAGAAAAGGAGGACGCTCCCCAGTGGAGGGCTCTCTACGCGGGAGTCCAGAAAAAGAAAAAAATAAAAAATAAAAAACAGGAACGTACTGTCTAATGTACAACTGTCACTGCTGTTGTCTCTTTATATCTTTGTGAAACTGGGATTTGAGGTTTGTCCTCATGTCCCTGTAAACTGTTTGAATGGTAGGGTTTGGGGCCTGGCTTTGCTGCTCCCCTCCCTTGTAAAATTGCTGTCTCTTGTATGCAGCTGTAAATGTAACTGTTTGTTGTAAACTGTTTTTGTAATTTGTTTAATAAAATAATAAACAGGAACGTGCGGGTTCGAGTGGCTGTCGGAGGGGAGGGCCGTGGCGGCGAGGGTGACCAGGGTCGGGGACGTGCTGGGTGCCGGGGGCCTGGGCTGGACGCTGCCGCAGGACATAGCAAGCAGGGCAGCGGTAGACGTCCGGTATGTGGCCACCGCTATCCGACGCCTCAAAACGGCGGTGCTCGGACCCGACGTAGTGCACCAGTTGGAGGACGCTCAGGTGTATGGTGGAATCCCGTCCGCGCTCACCCCAGCCCGGCCGGAATTTCACATTGGCCCCAAGGTCCCGTACTTCCCGCGGGAGCCTGTGCCCCACAACCTGAGCCGCCTCCGAAATTTTAATTTTGTCTCCTTCAAAGATGTAAAAAGGAGGGCCCTGTATAGACTGCTGCTGCACACCGTCCACCTCTTTTCCCTCATCCACCGTCCGGACACGCCTTGGCGTGCCCATTTGCCACCGGGCGGTGGGGATCCCCAGTGGAGGGCTCTCTACGCGGGAGTCCTCCCCCTTTCTCTCGGGGATCTGGGGTGGAGGGTGCTGCATGCAGCAGTCCCCTGCAACCGCAGATTGCGGTGGTTCACGGACTCCCAGCCCAACTGCTTGTTCTGTGGCGCTGTGGAGTCCGTGGACCACGTATATATGGGGTGTGGGTGTTTGCACTCCCTTTTTGATTTTCTGAAAAACCTCCTCCTCTGCTTTTGGCTGTACTTCAGTCCCACGCTCCTCATCTTTGGGCACCCGGTACGGAGGAAGGAGGGCAGGTCTGAAGACCTCCTCGTGGGTCTGCTCCTGGGCCTGGCCAAACTGGCCATAAATAGGTCCAGGCAGCGGGCCGTGGAGGGGGTCGTTAGGGCCGACTGCCTGCCCTTCTTCCGCGGTTACGTTAGGGCCCGGGTGTCCTTGGAGAAGGAGCACGCGGTGTCGACCAACACCCTGGAGTTGTTCAGGGAGAGGTGGGTGCTGCAGGGAGTGGAGTGCATTATTTCTCCCTCCAACTCTATTTTAATTTAGTCCCTACCCTCCCTTTCACTGTTTTGATCACACAGCACTGCCCTTTGATGTGAAGGGCAGTGTTTGTCACTGGCCACCCGGGTGTTTTCCTATCTTCCTGGTGGTGGAATTTGAATAAAGATTCGTGCACTTTGTGTCTTTCACTGTGTCTCACACCTGCACACACACACCATGGGTGCTGGGGAAAAAATAAACACTACTGCACTTAGGTGGTAGTGTGGGGGTTAAAGGAAAAAAAAACTGGAGTGTCCACTAAAAGAAAAAAAAAATAAACAGGAACGTGAATAAAGATTCGTGCACTTTGTGTCTTTCACTGTGTCTCACACCTGCACACACACACACCATGGGTGCTGGGGAAAAAATAAGCACTACCGCACTTAGGTGGTAGTGTGGGGTTTAAATTATAAAGGAAAAAAAAATAAAAAGCTTCAATACGTTAGAGCCCAGGTGAGAGAGAAAAAAAACAGGAACGTGGGGCAGTACAGTGGCTCAGTGGTTAGCACTGCTGCCTCACAGTGCTAGAGACCTGGGTTCGATTCCTGCCTCAGATAACTGTCTGTGTGGATTTCCTCTGGGTCCTCTAGTTTCCTCCCACAATCCAAAGGTGTGCAGGCCAGATGAATTGATCATGCTAAAACCATGGGTCACTTGACTACAGAATGAGGAGAGGTGGGCTGGTAAAAGATAAAATCACCATATTCCTCCCAAAAGAGGGCTGCTCTTTTGAATAAGATGATAAACAGGAATGTTAACAAAAAAAAAACAGGAACACCAAAGGTTCTGTTCACTCAGAGCTGGCTCTGAGGAAGCTGGACCAGTATCATATACTTTCCACATGTAAATAAAGGGTGACTTGGTGATGGGATACAGGCCTCTGTGGAGAGAGGTCAATATCCACTCACCAAGTAACCACTAAATACAGAACTCATGAGTCACTGAATACAGGCAAGTCTTTGTAATGCTCATGAAATTAAAGAAACAAAATTATGCATTCAACTTTTACTCAGAAACAAAGTTCCCCCTTACAATATCATAAAACTGTCAATCAAATATGGCAAATGGAAGTCCCAATTAATAAAACATTAATCCACATAACTCCTCTTTAACTTATCCAAATAAATTCACAATCATTGAAAAACCATTTAAATTACAGTTATTACAAGGTCATAAAATGGTCAGAAAATGCTACTGCCAGTCACCTTTGCATCAGTATAAATAACCCACGATCTGGCTGAGTCCACTGATCATTGGACTTCAGATGAACATTCACCTTGCAAAACAAATATCTAGCCATCTGTTCAGTCTGTTCCTGTTGGCACAATTGCCAGATGACTTCATTACGAATGCTTGACTGAGCTCTTAAAATACTGGAAACTAGGATGAGTGTGGAATGGATTTCACCACATCATTTTTAAGGCTCTTTGTTCTCCATTCTGACACAGAGGGATACAACAAAATCTAGGCCTTCCAACCGATACATGCTGCTATGGAAAATAAGCAGTAAGCACTTGAAAGGTTGAATGTTCACTTACCGAGTACATTGAGTATGTACATTTTTGTCTCTTCTCCAGCAGGATTCCATGCCACACAAGTGTATATTCCTGTGTCTGAAACCAAAATTCCTTTTATATCCAAGGAGCTACCATCTGAGGTCAAGCTACAGGATGAGAAGAAAACAAATATCCCATGATCAAATAGACAACCAATATTTTGCATTACCAATTACTTTCACTCAGTCTCACATGAGGCCAGTGAAATAGGCTTGATCATATGGCCTGGTGCCATCAACCAAATCAATTCCAATTGTTTGTCAAATTCAGTCACAGGTTTTTAGTCCTGACAGCATAGATAGACATTTGGTGGAAGGCCTAAGAACCAAGGGACAGTGCTTTAATGTGATTAGAAAAAGAACCAAAGACAACAAATATAAGGAAACACTTTTCCACATGCAGTGAGTAGTTACAAACTGGAATGCTTCACCTGAGCATGGCAGAAGCAAATTCAATAGTGACTTTCAAAGTGGGAACTGGACAAAACATCTGAAGGGTAAAAATAGTTTGCAGGGCAATAAAGAACTTGGGGACTGGATTGAATTTTAACCCCAGGACCGTGAACACTCCAACCAGAGAAATGGTCTCTCAGCATCTATCCTGTCACGCCCTCAAATAATTTTACACATTTTAAAGAGATCACCTCTTATTCTTATAAACTCTAAAGGGTATAGGCCATTGTACTTAATATATAATCACACCTTGCAAATAATCTTTCAGTGGCGATATGTAAAAATAAATACACACTCACTTGAAGTGTGCTTTTGTCAGTGTTTCTAATGGTTGGCCCTCTTTGAACCACTTTAGAATGGGTTTTGGTTCTCCTGTAGCCACACACTCCAATTTCACATCTTCATTCTCTATGGCATCATATTCAGTGGGCACAGTTGAGCCAAGAATGCTTGGTGGCACTAGTTAGTGAGAAAGGAATAACATGAAATGAACAGAAAATTCATGAACATAACCGTTATTTGGAAAATGTATTTTCTGATTAACATTCGGTGGCCAAGAGGAATTAGATGGATTGTGGGTTATAAACAGGCACGCTGATAATTAAGTGCCTTAGCAAGCTCATACACTGTCTTTGCACATGTAAAGATAAAGAAAGAGTTGCATTTATACTGCACCCGTCACCTCCTCAAGATGTCCCAAAATGCTTTAGCAAATGAGGCACTTTGGAAGTCTAGAAAACTGATGTAATATAGTAAAGGATTTTGAAGTGCTTTTCAATATCAGCTGACAACCCGAAACAATTGGAGGTAGTGTGGGAAATGGAGGTGATATTCAGTTAAGTAGGGGATGGTTTTCTGAAATAGGTTTCAATTGTCATTATGACTCATTTTTCATAAAGCTTTATTAAAAAGATGGTGTGAAAACATCATTGTAATAGAAATTAAAATTACTTGTGATAGGCAAAAATGTGCCATTATTGTACAGTGTAATATAAACACAGCAAGCTACACAGTAGGTCATGTGGATGTGAATACAGTAAAGGCAGTTTGACGATGGCACTGACGTTTAGCTGTACATTCTTCATACATTCTGAACAGTTTACAGCCAAAACATTCATATGTCACTTTTATTTAGCAGGTGGCAACTTGCTGTGTATTTCTACCTATGATGAGGCTGCTCCTTTAAGAAGTGTATTCTGATCTTTTCCTTCAGAGGGGTCGTAAAGTTAGAGGTTTTGATGTGTCTGGAAATACCTACTTGAAAAAGCTTTTAAGTGTTCTTTAAACCACTTATACAATGAAAGAGGAGTGACCAAGTCTCCTAATTCAGCGTTTGGTTTGGTTTTAGCAAGCTGTTTCATTTGCAGCTGCTGATTAAGTTTTTGCTGGGTACCCAGAGAAGCTGCTGAGGCCCCAAAGAAGCAGCTCCATGCTGATTCTTCCCACACTGACAACTCTCCTGTAAGAACCTGTGTTTGAATTTACCTTTTTGCCAAGGGGTATTTATGGGATGTTGCAAGTATTTGGAACAGCATCATTAAGTTGTGACAGAATCGTTTGGGTTTTCAGATAGGTTAAGTTATTCTAAGTTCCTTTCTCTTTGTTCATGTTTCATTCAATCGTCTATGAATAAATCCTGTTTTGTTTAAAATTGAGTGGTTGGGCCAGCTGCATCACCCCTAGAATATCCACTGAAGACCTGCTTAAAGTAACTAGAAAAGTTAAGTCTCGGCTACCTTCTTAAAATATTCTAAAGGGTCTGGCCTGGTCCATTACACAACATTCTCAGTTCTTTTTATCTCTTTATTTTATTTCAAACTCCTTGACAGATCCCATCAATACAGAACTCAGTTTTCTATAGTATCAGCACTTGTACCACTCAGTCAAAGAGATGAGAGTTCAATTCTTATTCTAGAGACTGAAGATCAAAGTCTAGACTGACACATTGGGATAGTGGTAAATACGAAGCATCACATTTTAACTTGCATCATCTGATTGTTACATTTGAGACAATTCATGGACTAAACTGATTTTTCAAAATGAAGAACCATGGACTAAAATGGCTGCAATGCTCACTTCTTCGCAAACTGAGACAAGTGGTATGACCTATTAGTAATAAATTAAATTATCTGCCCTGAAATAACAATTTTTTGTAAAAACATTTAGGACAGGGAACTCAATCATGAAAAAAAATTGCATCTCCCATTTGCCTCACATATATATAATAATTTCACATATTGAGAGATTAAAGGCTTATAGCCTTTCCAAATTGGCTAACTAACAATGAAGCTAGGCTCTGGAGTAACTACATTTCAACAGCTTTGAGCAGCAGAGCAAAGAAAAGAACGTGAATTCATATCAGCAGTATGGAAGGGTTGCTCTCTGTCTCCCCATTTGTCTTGCTCTTTATCTCAGAAAAACAGTATTGGGTGGAAAAGCAACTTGGGAAAACAACCATTAACAGAGAATTCAAGATATCTCCATACTCTGTGACTACTTCAGATGTAAAAATCAAGCATCAATCAACTTTCGCCTTAGGTTTATAATCCAACAACTCAGAGACTCTAAGGACTTCTAAACTGTGTAGCTTCACTTTTGCCAGTCTGCACAAGACACTTTCCCCTGGTATTCACTATGATACCCATTGTGAGAGTTTACTGTGCACAAACTTGCTGCTGTGTTTCCCATATTACAACTGCATCAACGTTTCAAATATACTCATTAGCTTTAAATTATTTTGAGATGTCTTGAGTGTGCTATTTAAATTCAAGTGTTTCTTGTCGTTATTTTTACATCGTGGCTATCAGCTAGCTCAGTAAAAACTTAAGAATTCATCTTACCTTGAATGAAGAGTGAGAAATGTTTACGAACTTCTCCCTCAGAATTCCTTGCCAAGCAGGAGTAATTCCCAGAATGGAAAATCTGCAACTGGATGGTTTGGAGTCTACTACCACTGGATAAGATATGCCAATCCTGACTGTTACTGCTGTCTGTTAATAAAATTTTGTTATGATTTATATTTCTGCAAAATAACATTTCTGCAAGTAACAAGTGCTGGGCAATGACCATTAACAAATAGAGATTAGCTAACCATCTCCTTGACATCCAATGACATAGTCTTCGCTGAATCCCACAATATAACACCCTGTGTGTTAATAATGACAAGAAACTGAACTGGACATCCACATAAATACTTTGACTACAAAAACAAGTCAGAAACTTGAATGACTACATTTTGAAAAGTACTTCATTGTCTTTAAAATGTATGGAACTTATAAAAGGCACTCTTTAAATGCAAGTGTTTTTACTTTGTCTCAAGGTTTCTTCAACTATGGACAACAGCAGAGGAACGATTACGTCATAGAAACATATAGCACAGAAGGATGCCATTCACCTTGTTATGTCTGTGCTGGTTGTGCTAAGACCCACACCCTAGTCTTACTACCATTTTATTATTATTTTGTCTATAATTCTGTGACTTCCTCACCCTCAACTCCCTTTCCTAGATTGTCTGCAGAATTAGCTAACTTCTATGTTGCGGTGGGAGCTTATTCCATGCCATAATCTCCCCCTTCACCCTTCCCTCCCCAGCCTGAATCAAATGTGAGATAGCAGTTGCCCACTGTTAAACAAGCTGTCTTGGCACAATAACACTCTGGCATCATAACAGATCAGAGGCTAGGAAACCTGCAGTAAATAACTTACCTTCTGCCTCCACAAACACTCTCACCATCTTCAAGACAGAAGTCAGGAGTATAATGGAATACTCCTCACTTGCCAGATGAGTGCAGCTCCAACAACACTCAAAAAGCCTGAGACTATCCAGGACAAAGCAGCTGAATTGGCATCACATTCACAAACATTCACTTCCTTCATCACCAATGCTCAGTATTAGCAATGTTTACCATCTATAAGATGTTCTGCAGAAATTCACCAAAGCTCCTTAGAGATCACCTTCCAAATCCACAAGCATTACCATCTACAAGGAAAAGAACAGTACATACATGGGACCACCAGAACTTCAAGTTCCTCTTCAAGCTAATCAGCATCCTGACTTGATAATATATTATTGCTCCTTCATTGTCTCTTAGTCAAAACCCTGGAATACCCTCCTCATGGCATTGTGAGTCTAGACCGAGAGGTGTTCTATCAAAGCATCTAATTATCTGGAAAACTTCCTTGAGGATACCTCTGGAACTTTTTTCGCTTAATTCTTTCATGGGACATGGGCATCACTGGCTGACCAGCATTTACCACCCATCGCTAGTTGCCCTTGAGATGGTGGTGGTGAGCTGCCTTCTTAATCCACTGCAGTCCATCTGCTATTGGTTGACATACAACAAAATACAGATAGGGAATTCCAGGATTCTGACAAAGCAAATAAATGATGACATATTTCCAGGATAGTGAGTGGTTTGGAAGGAAACTTGCAGGTGGTGGCATTCCCATGTATTTATTGTTCTTGTCCTTCTAGATTTCCTCCGGGTGCTCCGGTTTCCTCCCACAGTCCAAAAATGTGCAGGTCAGGTGAATTGGCCATGCTAAATTGCCCGTAGTGTTAGGTAAAGGGGTAAATGTAGTGGAATGGGTGGGTTGCGCTTCGGAGGGTCGGTGTGGACTTGTTGGGCCGAAGGGCCTGTTTCCACACTGTAAGTAATCTAATCTAGATGGAAATTGTTGTGGATTTGGAAAGTGTTGTTAAAAGATCTTTGGTGAATTTCTACAGTGCATCTCAGGTTACATACTGCTACTACTGAGTGTTGGTGGTGGATGAAGTGAATGTTTTTGAATGCTAATTTAGCAGGCTGATTTATCCAGGGTGTGTCAAGCTTCTTGAGTGTTGTTAGAACTGCAGCCATCCAGTCAAGTGGGAATATTCCATCACACTCCTGACTTGTGCTTTGTAGATGATAACTTTGGGGAGTTAGGAAGCGAGTTACTTGTTGCAGTATTCCTAGCATCTGACCTGCTATTATAGCCACTATGTTGACATGGTATCTCTACTCTAACCTGATAATGGAAGGAAGGTCATTGCTGAAGCAGCTGAAGATGGTTGGGCCTAGGACACTACCCTAATGAGCTCCTGCAGAGTTGTCCTGGAGTTGAGATTACTTACCTCTAACAACCATGACCATCTTCCTATGTGTCAGGTATGACTCTATCTACTGGAGAGTTTGCCCCCTGATTCCCATTGATTCAATTTTTGCCAGGGCTCCTTGATGCCACACTTAGTCGAATGCAGCGTTGACATCAAGGGCTGTCACTCTCATCTCACCTCTCGAATTCAGCTTGTTCATGTTTGAACCAAGGCTGGAATGAGGTCAGGAGTTGAGTGGCCTTGGGAACCCAAACTGGGCATCACTGAGCAGGTTAATGCTGGGCAGGTGCTGCTTGACAACACTTTTGATGATGCCTTCCATCGCTTTACTGATGATTGAGAGTAGACTGAGGTGGCAATAATTGGCTGGGCTGGATTTGTTTTGATTTTTATGTACAGGATATACCTGGGCAATTTTCCACATTGCCTGGTAGATGCCAGTATTGTAACTGTATTAGAAGAGCTTGTCTAAGGGAGCACCAAATTCTGGAGCACAAATCTTCAGTATATTGCCAGAACGTTGTCAGGGCCCATCACCTTTGCAGTATCCACTGTCTCCAACCGTTTCTTTAACTGCACGGGTATCTGTAATGCTGGGGATCACTAGAGCAGGCCATAACGGATCATCCATTTGGTACTTTTGGCTGAAGATTATTGCAAAGGCTTCAGCCATATCTTTTGCACTGATGTGATGGGCTATTCCATCATTGAGGATGGGGATATTTGTGGAACCTCCTTCTCCAATGAATTGTTTAAATGTCTGCCATTCATGACTGGATGTGGCAGGACTTGAGGTTAGATCGGATCTGTTGGTTGTGGGATTGCTTAACTCTGTCTATCACTTGCTGCTTATGCAGTTTGGCATACAAGTATTCCTACTTGGTGGCTTCACCAGGTTACACCTCATTTTTAAATTCGGCTCCTGGCATGCCCTTCTGCATTCTCCATTGAACCATAGTTGATACCCTGGCTAGATGGTAAAGGTTGAGTGGGGAATATGCCGGGTCATGAGGCCACAGATTCTGCTGGAGTACAATTCTGCTGCTGCTGATGGCCCACATCGTGGATGCTCAGTCTTGAGTTGTTAGATCTGTTTTAAGTTTGTCCCATTTAGCACAGTGGCAGTGCAACACAATATAATGGAGGATATTTTCAATATTAAGGCAGGACTTTGTCTCCACAAGGACCGTGCATTGGTTTCTCTTGCCAATACTTTCATGGACAGATGTACCTGCAGCCAGCAGATTGGCAAGGATGACATCAAGTATATTTTTCCCTGTTGTTGGTTCCGACACCACCTGCTTCAGACTGCTATGTCCTTTAGGACTTGACAAGCTTGATCAACAGTGATGCTGCGAGCCATTTTTGGTAGTGGACATTGATATTGCCCATCCAGAGTACGTTTTTTGCCCTTACCACCCTCACTGCTTCCTCCAAATGTTATTCAATATGGAGGAGTAATGATTCAGCAGCAATAGGAAGATTGTACGTGATAACCGGTAGAAGGTTTTCTTGCCCATGTTTAATCTGAAGCAATGAGGCTTCATTGCACCACGAGTCAATGTTGAGGATTTGTATGGCAACTCCCTCCTGACAGTATGCCACCACTTCAACTTGGCCTGGCCTGCCGCTGGGATTCAACATGACCAGGGATAGTGATGGCGGTGTTTGGAACATTGTCTGTAAGACATAATTCCGTGAGTGTAACTTTGTCAGCTGTTGCTTGACCAGTCTGTGAGACAGCTCTTGCAATTTTGGCACTAGCCTCCAATTAGGAGGAGGACTTTGCAGGTTGACAGGCTGTTTTAGTGTTGTTTTTGCCTGGGTCAATTCCAGGTGGGCTGTCCGACCTCATTTCTTTGTTGAGACTTTGTAGCAATTGATACAACTGAGCGGCTTGCTAGACCATTTCAGAAGACAGTTGAGAGTCAATCACGCTGCTGTGTATCTGGAGTCGTGTAGGCCAGACTAGACAAGAATGACAGATTTCCTTCCCTGAAGGGCATTAGTGAGTTAGATGGCTACTTCCTAAGAATCTTTTTATGGTCATCAATGGATTCTTAGTTCTGGATCCTTTTTTATTGAATTCAAATGTATTTGCCATTGTAGGATTCAAACCCATGTTCGCAGAACAATAGCTGAGTTTCTGGATTAATGGTCTCCCGAGAAGTCCACCTGGCCATCATCTCCCCATATTCTATGGAGAATACTTCCAACATTTCCTACCTGTCATAGGTTCTTCATTCCTGGTAACATCCAGATTTGGAAGTCTTTTCTTCAAAAGGTGCTCGAAGCAGTCTTAAATATTTTTAAAGGCAGAGATGGATATATTCTTGATAAACAACAGGCAAAAGGGTATTGAGGTAGGTAAGGATGTTGAGTAATCAGATCAACTATGATCTTACTGAATGATGGAACGGACTTAAAGGGTTGAAGGACAAACCCATACTCCTAATTTATAAAAACCAATCAAATCAGAAACAAAAACAGAAGTTGCTGGAAAAGCTCAGCAGGTCTGGCAGCATCTGCAAAGAGAAATCAGAGTTAATGTTTCTGGTCCAGTGACCTTCCTGTGAACAGTTCTGAGGAAGGGTCACCGGACCTGAAACGTTAACTCTGATTTCTCTTCACAGATGCTGCCAGACCTGCTGAGCTTTTCCAGCAACTTCTGTTTTTGCTTCTCATTTGTAAGTTCATATATATCTGTACAATACATTTCCTGTATTTTACGGATTGACTTAGTGTGATGACCCAGAATGATCCACAATACCCAAAGTGAATGTTTTTCCAAACTATTGCCCTATTAATAATTTTATGCTTTTAAAATTGCTTTTTATCCACTTATCCAATGTTTTATTCAGTAATATGCCTAGCTCAATGACATTTCACTTTTTAAAACAAACATAAGTTAATTTTTATCTAGAATAAACACCACAGAAATGTGCTTTCAGCACAACTTGCCTCTACTGATGTTTTTATTCCATACAAGTCTTTTCCCATTCCATCTACTCCATCTGAGCCCAACATCAACTCTATCTATTCCATTTTCTCTCATGTGTTCATCTAGCTTCCTTTCAAAAACATCCACACTACTTGTCTCAACCACTTTCAGTGTTGGTGTGTTCCACAGTCTAACCAAATCAATGACCATACTGACCATACCCAGTCCTACCTAATAGTTCTCCATCCTTGAACCAAGTGATTGTGGGTGGTGGAACTCCCAATGACTGGCATGATAGGCCAAAGGCATTGCCAGCTGTCTGATTAATAATCTCTTCTAAAGGCTCTTCAAAAGTTGGTGGGGCTGAAAAAAAGGAAGAAGAAACATTAGTACAAAAATAAAGAATGCCCGTTATCAACTTGGTGCTTTTTGCAATTGTAATGAGCTGAAGGGGCTATTAGTTGGTGATAAGCACATTTCCCATTCATTCTGCACCACCAGCCCTTTAAAAATTCGAAGTTGTCTTGGTAGCATTGGGATCATAAGACAACTTCTGAGATTTTGAAAACTAGCCTAAACTGGGTCCGAACTCGGTGAACATAAGAAAATCTAACCTATGCTTTCTGTCCCACAGAAGGTGAAGCAATGTCCTAGTGGTATTGTCACTAAAGTATTAATTCAGAAAGCCATCTAATGATCTGGGGACTTGGATTTGAATCCCACCATGGCAGATGATGGAATTTGAATTCAATAAAAATTCGGGCATTAAGATGACCGTGAAACTATTGCCTATTGTCAGGAAGAGAATCCATCTGGTTCACTAATATCCTATAGGGAAGGAAAACTGTTGTCTTTGCCTGGTTTGGCCTACATGTGACTCCAGAACTACAGCAATGTGGGTTGTACCTTAACTGTCCCCTGGGCAATTAGGGATGGGCAATCAATACTGGCCTGGCCAGAGTCCACGTTCTGTGAATTTAAAGAAAAAACCAAGGTGATCTTCTGGTGGATTAGGAGCCAAGCCAGTGCTGCTACATGCTTTAGGATCCTCAGAGTATTTTAACCTGGTTTTAACACTGCCTGATACAGGAGGGAGGAGAGAACAGAGTGCCAGCACAGAGATAAAGTTCAGTGCATATCAAAGATCACCTGCTGCCTTCCAGGAAAATTGCAGAAAGAGTTTTAGGAAAGTTTTTTTTAATGGAAAGGGACACACTCCTGCTGCTGAAGGTCCCCATGATGTGGCGGTGCAAGTGTTGGACTGGGGTGGACAAAGTTAAAGATCACACAACATCAGATTACAGTCCAACAGGTTTATTTGGAAGTACAAGCTGC
This sequence comes from Chiloscyllium plagiosum, assembly GCF_037043375.1. Taxonomy (NCBI): domain Eukaryota; kingdom Metazoa; phylum Chordata; class Chondrichthyes; order Orectolobiformes; family Hemiscylliidae; genus Chiloscyllium; species Chiloscyllium plagiosum. The sequence goes on from NW_028270159.1 coordinate 15,111,160, forward strand.
TGGAGCTCTGCTCCGTTATCAGGTAGCTAGTGCTGCAGGATCATAGGACACAGAGTTTATAGTAAAGGATCAAAGGTCTTCTGGGATTTACGTGTCAATGAATCAAAACCTGCAACCCATTCTAATTGATTACAGACTGAACAGCTATCAAGGTTTGTTCAATACATGTCATCAGTTGTATGATACTGTGATCTTTTACTATGCTGGTACAATCCATTAAACCAAGGGCTCTACCCGAGTCAAACAATTTCCTGAAGGCAAGTTTTGCATCATAACTTTCCAAAATTGAGATCCAAAAAAATGTTTAAAATATACTCAGGAAACAGTTGTCTGAAGTCTAATGTGCTCCCATGCTTACAGTGTACATTCAGCCTGAAGGTCCTTTTCATGTGTCCAGCCAGGTTGGCAACATTGCACATATAATGCCCAGAATCTGTAACCTAAAACCACATGAACAAAAATCAACAATGGGCAAACTAATAGGAAGCAATGTGTTATTTCGTGCTTTGAAAATCAAAATGAAAATTCAATTGCAATAACATTGTGAAACATGAGATTTAGTAGTAGAGAGAAAGAAGCTGAAAGTTGAAGCTAAGCTAAATACTAACACATCAGATGGTAAGATCTTTTTTATATCCTGTTCAGATTGGACAAAAGTGCTTTGTGTAGAAAAGGAAATTGAGCTTCTTAGAGGTAGTGTCACAGTGCAGGAGATATTGGAGGTCCATTGCAAATCAAGGAAGATCTTAACAATGTTGACATGCTGTACAACAATTAGGGATTGGGGCAAGTGGGGGCATCAGTACGAATGTAGTTCTGCATGCATATTTCCCAGAGCCTTTTACATCTAGCCATATAAAAGAACTTTAATAAACGTGTTGAAGATGAATATGATTTGTTATTTTCCCACCACGAGACGATTAATTGATGAACAATCTGTAACTATTTACAATATGCAGGTGTAAATTTGGGGTTTCTTGGTCAGCCAGAACTATGTGGTAGCCACAATGCGAAAACCTCCTAATGCAGGTTCTTATGACGACAAGCATCAGCCACATATACAAATAGTACAAAGGCTACTTAGTAAGTTAAGAGCCCATGATGTTGGGAGACTGGATATTAGGGTAGATAAAAAATTGGCTAACTAATAGAAGACAGAGAGTTGAGATAAGGAGGTCATTTTCAGGATGGCAACTTGCAACTAATGGAGTGCCACAGGAATCAATGCTGAGTCTACAATTATTTACAATATATACTCATGATTTGGATATTTTTTATTCATTCATGGGATGCTGGCATCGCTGTTGGAGCCAAATTTATCGCCTGTCCCTAGTTGCCCTTGAGGAGGTGGTGATGAGCTGCTTTCTTGAACTGTTGCAGTCCTTGTGCTATAAGTAGACCCACAATGCCACTGGAAGGAATTCCAGGATTTTGACCCAGCAAGGGAAGTAAAAGTACTATTGTCAGGTTTGTAGATGAGATAGACATATTTTTAATCAGTAAGGAAACCAAGAATTATGGGCAAAAGGCAGGGAAAGTAGAGTTGAGAATGATCAAATAAGCCACGAACTCCCTAAATGGTGGAGCGAACTTCATAACCTACTTTTGCTCCAGCATATTAATAGCAAACAAACAAATTACAATGTTAACTTGTGGTCAACCTTTGAAATATCAAATACAGGTATTACCTGAGCATCTTGTATTTGGAGTATTTGACCGTCAGATAGGATATGGGTTCCATTTACCAAAGCCAGATGGTGATCATTCTTATACCACATAACAGTAGGGACTGGTACTGCTTCTGCTTCACATCTGAGAGTCGCTGTCTCTCCAGCACGGATTGTGATGGCCTCAGAGTAACTGTCACCATGGTATTTAATGGAGGGTGGGACTATGGAGGTCGAAATTCAGAAGACATTGATCAGAATATCTAGGAATACTGTACTTTCTGCTGCTGCAAATAGGTCAATGGCTAACAAGCCAAATGTAATATTCTTAATTGGTCATGGCACAAGAACTACAAAAGTTTATCAGTTTATATTTTAAGCTGATCACAATGCTTCACAGTAAATCAATAGCGCATTAATTCATGCTAAATGTATACACCACTATCATTATTTTGGATCAGTGGTGCTGGAAGAGCACAGCAATTCAGGCAGCATCCGACGAGCAGCAAAATCGACGTTTCGGGCAAAAGATTAGGAACTGGGCAGAACTTTTAGGATTGGATAGAAGTATCTTTAAAACTGCATTTAACTAAGCTATTGGAGAAATGTAGGAAAAGCTTTACCTATAACCTAAGATGTGTTGCACCTTTATTTTTAGGATACAGGTTTGCTCGCTGAGCTGGAGGGTTTGTTTTCAGACATTACGTCACCATACTCAGCAACATCTTCAGTGAGCCTCCGAATGAAGCCTTCATTCAGAGACTCACTGAAGATGTTGCCTAGTATGGTGACGAAATGTCTGAAGACAAACCTTCCGACTCAGCGACCAAACCTACATCCAGAACCTCAACCTGAACTACTAATCTTCTCAAAACTCACTAACCTTTATTTTTAATCATTCACAGGATGTGAATGTTGCTAGATAGGCCAAGCGATTATTGTCCATCCTTAACTGCCATTGAAGAGTGGCAAAGAACTGCCTTATGCAGTGTAATTACAATCAGGAGAACCTAGGTGCTCTTAGCAAGTGATCCCCATGATTTTGACTATGCTACAGAGAAGGGTCAGTGATTTAGTTCGAAGTCAGGATGGTGTATGGCACATGAAGAGAAACTTGTAGGTGGTGGTAATCTCATGCATCTACTTACTGGCATTGTCTTTCCAGGTGGTAGAGATCATGGTTTTGGAAGGTGCTTTTGAAGGAGCCGTGGTGAGGTACTGCAATACATCTTGTAGATGGTACATACTGCTGCTACTATGTGTCAGTGATTAAAGAGTTAATATTGAAGGGTGGTGGATGGGGTGCCAGTCAAGTGAGCTACTTTGTCACAAATGGTGTCAAGCTTCTTGATCCTAAACTGAAAATGCCAGCCACTGATCTCAGATGTCGTTTTGGGATGGGTAGATTGGAAAATAGTGGTCACAATGAGATTAGCGATGATTTTATCAAATGGTGGAACAGACTTGAGAGGTTGAGTGGCCTTACTCTCGCCCTTAATTTGTATACTCATATGTTATGTTCATGGGTTGGTTGAGAACATTCTCTTTTACATATTTTTCCCACTAACAGATTTTGACTAATAGATCACGAGTTGGTTGTGATACTCACGATACACATGGAGGTGAATGTCCTTCATATCTCTCCCTGCCGCATTGGTGGCAACACAAACGTAGTTGCCATTGTGTTCTGTCTTTGCTCTGGGAATGTGAAGGATATGACCACCTGGAACAGAAATGAGATCAAGTCAGAGATTATTCAACCATAATCCAAACAAATTGTCAAAATAAATATGGAGTAATTTGTTCTGTTGAAGACTGCACTACAAAGAGTAGAACAACTGATATCGAGCTATTCTCTTTAGGATAAGCAAGAACTCTTTTTAGAGAGAGTTCAGCCTTGACACTTTCCTTGTGTGGACACAAGTCTTATATATGCTGAGTTTCCAAATTTCATGCCTCAACAAACAATGTTGGAATCCCTGTAGCTTTAAAACACTAATATTTAGAGGGAACATTCTTTCTGCGACCTTATTGAGACCCTATCCTGTATTAAGGATCCATAGGTACTGATCTGTCACTGTTACTTAATCCAATCAGATCAGGAAGGCATCAAGCATTAATAGGATTCAAACGTGTGAGCCATGTAACCAAACCAATTTTGACCTCACCTAGAAACCACGCTGAGGGCCTGAATGGTCTCCACCTGGTCCGAATTTCTAGATCTGTATGATTACACTTGCGTTTTCGAAGATGTTAACTGGAAGCAAAAATCTAGAATTTGCTTCCACTTCTTGCTGATTCCCAGACTGGAGTCTGATTGAACTCTTATCTCAGCACTAACAAAAACTAAAAAAGCACTAAGGCGGGAGAAGATGAAATATAAGAAGCTAGCTAGTAATATAACAGAAGATTGTAAAAGTATTTTTTAGATGTCTAAAAAGGTTAAGGGAGAGGCAAGAATGGACATTTGACTGCTAGAAAATGAGGCTGGAGAAGTAGTAATGGGAAACAAAGAAATGACAGAGAAACTGAATAGGTACTTTGCATCAGTCTTTACAATGGAAAATACCAGCAACATACCAGAACCTCAAGAGAGTCAGGCAGCAGAGGTGAGTGTAGTGGCCATCACCAAGGAGGTGTTGGGGAAGCTGAAAAATCTGAAGATGGATAAATCACCCAGACTGGATGGAGTACACCTCAGGGGTCTGAAGGAGAGAGCTTAGGAGATTGTAGAGGCATTGGTGGTGATTTTTCTGGAATCACTGGAGGCAGGGAGAGTCCCAGAGGACTGGAAAATGGCTAATGGAACAAACCTTTTTAGAAAGGGAGAGAGGCGGTAGATAAGAAACTATAGGCTGGTTAGCTGACCTTGGTTGTTAAGATTTTAGAGTCCATTATTAAGGATGAGATTGCAGAGTATGTGAAAGTGTATGATAAGAAAGGGTGGTGTCAGCACAGCTTCATCAAGAGGAGGTCATGCCTGACAAATCAGATGGAATTCTTTGAGAAGGTAAGAAGGAAGTTAGATCAAGGAGAGTCAGTGGACATAATCTATTTGGATTTCCAAAAGGTCCTGGTAACACAGGATTAGAGTGGTGCTGGAAAAGCTCAGCTGGTCAGGCAACATCCTGATGAAGGGCTTTTGCCTGAAACATCGATTTTCCTGCTCCTCAGATGCTGCCTGACCTGCTGTACTTTTCCAGCACCACTCTAATCTTGACTTTGATCTCCAGCATCTGTAGTCCTCACTTTCTCCTTGGTAGCACAGGAGGCTACTATTTAAGATAAGAGCCCATGGTGTTCAGGGCAAGGGATTGGCATGGTAGAGAATTGGCTAACTGGCAGAAGACAGAGAGTAGGGATAAAGGGGTATTTTTCAGGATGGCAGTCAGTGACTGGTGGAGTTCAGCAGGGGTCATTGTTGGGACCACAACTGTTCATGTTATGCACTAACTATCTGGATGAAGGAACCGAGAGCATATTTGCAACGTTGGCAGATGACACAAAGATAGGTGGAGGGACAGGTAGTATTGAGGAAATGGGAAGTTGTAGAATGACTTGGATATAATAGACTAGTGAGCAAAGTGGCAAATGGAATACAATGTGGGAAAGTGTGAGGTTATACATTTTGGTAGGAAGAACAGAGGCATAGACCATTTTCTAACTAGGGAAAGGGTTCAGAGATCTGAAACACAAAGGGACTTGGAAGTTTTAGTTCAGGATTTTCTTAAGGTTAACATGTAGCTTCAATTGGAGGTTAGGAAGGTAAATGCAATTTTGGCATTCATTTCAAGAGAGTTAGACAACAAGATTAGAGATATGCTGCTGAGGCTATATAAGCCTCTGATCAGACTGCATTTGGAATACTGTGAGCAGTTTTGGGCCCTGTGTCTAAGGAAAGATGAGCTGGGGTCTAGAGAAGGTTTACAAGAATGATCGTGGAAGTGAAGGGCTTGTCATATGGGAAACGGTTGAGAAATCTGTGAGTTTTGAAGGTTGATGAAGGATCTGACTGAAACTTCCAGAATACTGTGGGGCCTGGATGGAGTGGATGTGGAAAAGGTATTTCCATGAGCAGGAGAGACTAGGACCCTGGGCACAGGCTCAGGGTGAAGGGACAACCCTCAGAACAAAGATGAGGAGGCATTTCTTCAGCATGACAGTAGTGACTCTGTGGTACTCATTGCTGTAGAGTGTTGTGGAGGCCAAGTCACTGAGTATATTTAAGACAGAAATAGATAGGTTCATGGAGCTCCTTGATGCTGCCTGAACTGCTGTGCTCTTCCAGCACCATTGATCCAGAATAGATAGGTTCATGGTGAGTCAGGGGATCAAGAGTTATACAAAGGCAGGAGAAATGGGTTGAGAAATGTATCAGCCCTGATTGAATGGCAGAATAAACTCGATGGGCTAAATGGCCTAATTCTGCTCCTGTATCTTGTGGTCTTATGGTTATAAACGGAAAACCGAAAGAGTCACTTTGCTGGTCTACATGGTTCAAAATGTCCACTGTATTCACTCACTGAAGAATAGGGAAGTCCTTATTTTGAATACACTGCAGATTTAAATTTAATCCAAGGTTGAATGAGAGAAGAAAATGTTTGTTCTGATTTAAAACATCTTTACATGCAACACCTTCAGGTTGTTAGTCCTGAATTTGAACAATGACTAATTGATACATTAAATAAATGACAGTTGCTAAATTACACACTTAAAATCATTCAAAATGCACCTATTGAACGAAAGGACAACTGCAGGATGCTCATCAAGTGTCACAATGAGAGTTTATAAGAAGTTTGCTTATAATAAATTCTTTGAATGGATGATGTATCTGCTGACTTGTCTAAGTGGTATAAAGAGAGGTACGCTGACCGTTAATAATCTTTTCTGGTCCTTTTGAATCTGAGCATTCAATAAGTTTGGGAATAGCCATTTTGTCAGGAATCGTCCCTTAATATATCATGGATGGGGAATGGAGGGTTCTGGATGATGCCATCCTTGGAAAGGTCAAAGGTTGTTTTGCATTTTCATCTCATATTTTCCTTGTCAAAGTCTTACCTGGGAGAATCAGCATGTCAGTGCGGGATTGCAGCAACTGTCCATTTTTGTACCATTCGATGTCTGCTGAAGGTACTGCTCGGTATTCACATGTTAACCAAATGGGATTATTCATCACAACACTGACGTTTTCTGGAGAGGGGCCCAGAAGCATGGGAGGCACTGGACAAAGAAAATAGAACCAGATGCAAGTTGACGCTGATTGATCTTTATTCAAAAGCCCAGCACTAAAATTAAGTTGCAACATCAAATATTTTGTAACGTCAGGACTTCTTCCTTCACCTTGAGAACAGAATTGTTCAATAAAACAAAGATTAATGTAAAATCAAAATTCTAAATTTTATTTTTCTTTCTTTAACATGACTTTTTTCAGAAAGGCAGTACAGACTAAATTTGTAAGAGGCAGTGCAATCAATCTTGATCTGTGTACAGTGAACTTGCAGAAACACATGTTTGAAGGAATAAGGAAGAAGTGCTTAAAATGGCGCATCCCAGAGTTGTATTGTGAGAAAGAAACAATAGGAAACAGGTGGAGAGTAGAAACTAGAAAAGAGGGTGGCTGAAGGTGATAAAGAACACCCATCAAATGAATTTGCTTTCCACATTTCAGGAGAACTGATCCTATCTGCTTCAAAGACCTGGGTCCATTCTATTTCAGTGGAAGCTCTGATTAAGTCAAAGAATCTAATTACAAGTCGTTCTGCTATAATGTACGTTTCGTTAACACACATTGATGAATTGGGGACATTGTTTCTCAAGTGCAAAGTTTTAAAGTGTATATTGGTTATAACACGATTCTTGCCCCATTAGTTTAAATGGTGCTGCTATTACACGATTTTCTCATAACAATTTTCTTATTACATGAGAACGAAACTACTACATTACAACAGAACTGACTGTAAATACAACTACAGTAAACCTACACAAACTCTTCTAGTTTGAACTGTTCTGTATGTTTCTATGAAATGGTTTGGAGCACTTTCTATGTTAAAGACACTACATTACTTCAAGTGTCTAGTGTCGCAATGAAGCGTAAGATGTATAGTTGGTCCTTAAAATTCAGCAGGGATTGTTACCTTGAACACGAAGGCTGAAAAGCTTCTTTGTGCTTCCTGCTGGGTTTTCTGCTAGACAAATGTAGCCAGCTGCATCAGATGCCTGCACCGCGTGAATCTACAGAGGAAGTACAACAAGCAGCGCATGATTGAGGTTCAATCCAAAGCCTGACACAACACAGAATAGCAACTGAGTTTCTGCACAGCTTGAGTAGTCTACAGATCAGATTCCAACAGAGATAATCAGATACTTTGTTGTCCAATTTCCATTGAGCTCTTACCTGCAGAATGCTGCCATTATCCAGAAGTTGGTGTCTAGAGTCTGTTGCAATGGGTAGGCTGTCTCTGAACCAAAATATGGAAGGTGGAGGCTTCCCTGCTGCCTCACAATGCAGTTTAACTGTTTTGTTAACAACTGACACCAGCTCCTCTCCAAACTCTCCACCTTCTGAATGAATAACAGGAGGGACTAGAAAAAGGCAAATAGGAATGAATATGTGCAAAGGGTCCTCAACTATTCACAGTTTATATAAATGATTTGTATAAAGGGATGGAAGGTATGGTTGACAAATTTGCTGATGACAAGGAAGTTAGCTGTGAGGAGGACATAACGAGGCTACAAAGGGATATAGAAAGGTTAACTATAAAGGGCTATAGAAAGGTTAAGTGAGTAGGCAAATATCTGATAAATGGAGTATAATTTGGGGAAATGTGAAATTGTCCATTTTGGCAGGAATAAAATGCAGTTTGTTCAATGATGAGAGGTTTCAGAACTGAGATAAGAGGGTTCTGAGTGTCCCAGTGCATGAATCACAAAAAGGCTAATACACATGTATAAAAGAAATTAGGAAAGTTAATAAAATATCATTTATTGTGAGGGTAATTGAATAGAAAAATGAAAAGATCATGTTTCAGTTGTACAGGACACTGGTGAGACCGCATCAGGAGTACTGTTGACAATACTAGTCTCTTTCTTTAAGAAAGGATGTAAATTGCATGAAGTGATTCAGAAAATATGTAGAGACTTATATCTGAAATTAATCTGTTGTTTTATGAGGAAAGGGTGGACAGGTTAGCTCTGTACCTGCTGGAGTTGAGGAGAATAAGAGGTGACTTGATTGAAATAAATAAAAACTTGAGGGATCTCGACAGGTTAGATGTGGAAAGACTGTTTATTCTTCTAAGACTGTAGTATTTAGGCTGACTGTTTAAGAATAAAGGATCACTCATGTAAAACAGAGATGAGGTGAATGTTTTTCTCATAGAATGTTATGTTGTTTGCAACTCTCTTCTTGTAAACTTAATGAAAGCAGAGTTTTTGAACATTTTTAAGGCAGAGGTAGATCAATTCTTGGTTAGCAAGGGGTTGAACAGTTAGTTGGATAGGTGGAAATGTAGACTTGCACTTGCAATCAAATCTGTTAACTTCTTATTAATTAGTGGAGCAGGCCTGAGGGATCAATGGCTTACTCCTGTTTCTTGTTCATAAGCTCAGGATTTCTGCACCACAGGTAAAGTAACAGCGGGAAAGGAAACAGATACAAAGTGCTTTCCTGGTCAGCAAGTTCCACTGAAATTGTTCGATTTCATATTAAAACACAAAAGTGTAAGGCAGCAGAATTGAAACCAAAGAAAACAATTGCTATATCTACACTAAAAATAATTATGTAAAAAAGTAGTTCCTTACAAATGTTTAAAGTCAGGTATGCATTGCCTAAGAATATAATGGAAACTGATGAACAGAAGCAGTCAAAGGGACTAAGATATTTATTTGAAAAGGTACAATGTGTGGAGTCACAAGGAGGATGCGGGAGAACGGCACTAAGTGAATTTCTTATTCAGAGGACCATAACTAACATGATGGGCCGAGTAGTCACTTTCTGTGCTTTAACAATTCTGTGATTCGGTGACATAGATGGAGTTAGATGGGACAAGTATTTGAAAAAAGTGGGCTTGTCGGGGCAGATGGTCTGGAGGAAAACTGAAGAACCACTTGACTGGGTTATGTGATTAAATCTTGCAAGATGGCTTGAATAGACAGATTCTTGACTCAAAAATGGGACTGCTATTAAAGCTGTGAGCATAAGAGGTATAGTTAGTAAGTTTGCAGATGACACCAAAATTGTAGGTGTAGGGGACAGCGAAGAGGGTTACCTCAGATTACAACAGGATCTTGACCAGATAGGCCAATGGGCTGAAAAGTGGCAGATGGAGTTTAACTTAGATAAATTCGAGGTGCTGCATTTTGGGAAAGCAAATCTTAGCAGGACTTATACACTTAATGGTAAGGTCCTACAGCATGTTGCTGAACAAAGAGACCTTGGAGTGTAGGTTCATAGCTCCTTGAAAGTGGAGTCGCAGGTAGATAGGATAGTGAAGAAGGCGTTTGGTATGCTTTCCTTTATTGGTCAGAGTATTGAGTACAGGGGTTGGAAGGTCCTGTTGCAGCTGTACAGGATATTGGTTAGGCCACTGTTGGAATATTACGTGCAATTCTGGTCTCCTTCCTATCGGAAAGATGTTGTGAATCTTAAAAGGGCTCAGAAACAATTTACAAGGATTTGCCAGGGTTAGAGGATTTGAGCTATAGGAAGAGGCTGAACAGGCTGGGGCTGTTTTCCCTGGAGCGCGGAGGCTGAGGGGTGACCTTATAGAGGTTTACAAAATTATGAGGGACATGAATAGGGTAAATAGGCAAAGTCTCTTCCCTGGGGTCAGGGAGCCCAGAACTAGAAGGCATAGGTTTAGACTGAGAGGGGAAAGATATAAAAGAGACCTATAGGGCAACTATTTCACACAGAGGGTGGTACGTGTATGGAATGAGCTGCCAGAGGAAGTGGTGGAGGCTGGTACAATTGCAACATTTAAGAGGCATTTGGATGGGTATATGAATAGGAAGGGTTTGGAGGGATATAGGCCGGGTGCTAGCAGGTGGGACTAGATTGGGTTGGGATATCTGGTCGGCATGGACGGGTTGGACCGAAGGGTCTGTTTCCATGCTGTACATCTCGATGACTCTATGACTCTATGACTCTGAGTGGATAAAAACAAAATGCTGGAAATCTGAAACACAAAGAGAAATCACTAGAGAAACTGAAAAGAGAAAGTAGAGTTAATGTTTTCAGTCCAGTGGCCCTTCTTTAGCCTGGACTTGAAACATTAACTTTGCTTTCTCTCCACAGATGCTGCCAGACCTGATGAGTTTCTCCAGCAATTTCTGATTTTGTTTCCCACAGACTGGAATTGTTCTATGTGTTGAGCAATTAATTATAATTGCTGCTTGTTATGGGACTGGTTCCACTTGCTATGGTTTTGGTTCTGCGTACACACTGGAGGTTTTTGGAATTTGGTATCAGTACTATTTCCAAGAAAATGCAGTGTTGTATGACAAAAAAAAGTTATAAATGAAGTTGAGAAAAGAAGGAGGCACATAAACATGAGATAAAAACATCTGTCCAACAATTCAGGAAATACTGACACAGTCCTGTACATGCTCCTGGCTGCATCTGACATACCTGGATCTATAATTATCGCATTTAGTGATGACTAAGTGGTATTTTTCCACCTATTTAGGTTTACGAATCTTGGTCTCCTGCCAATGTGATTTTACAGATGTCTTTAATCTCTTGAGATCAGTAGACGTGCTCTCTGTGACTGCTCTTACTGACAGTTGGAGTTCTCGGATAAAGTGGCTTCTTTTCAAACTCTCACGCACTTCTTAAACAAGAGCCTCAGCACTGTTCACTTAGTGCCTTGGTGGGGTTATAATTAATCCACAAGTACTCAAGACAGATAATAAAGATAGATCTTTAATTCCTACTGACTGAGAACAATCTTAACCTGACCTGTCTCTCACAAAATGAAAAGAATGCTAAATTTACATCTGTCTGATGTGTTTGATGGACAGTAGATTCAGGTACAGTATGAATGCAGTCTTCAAACAATCCCACCATTTTTCTGCAAGAAAGTTTGATTAAGAATACCATTGGTGACTCCAGTGACTTTGTAGTGTGTGTGTGTGTATGTGTGTGTGTGTGTGTCTCTGTCTGCAATCTTTTTGATGCAAAAGCTTTCAAAACCACAAACTAACCATTAAATTTTAACGACCTCATTCTTGGACTTATCCACATTTCCAATCTTACTTTAAACCTTGGTTTGCAACAGGTGTGGGATGGAAAAGGTGACACAAATGGGGTGAGTTATTGATCACTGATGTGCCTGGAAGATGAAAATAATACATATTCCTTTAAGCCTCGCAATACTCCAGATCTTTTTCCCATAATGTTGTCCTGTGAGACATGTCTCAAATGCATCAAATACGCAGAGGAGTTTAACATTCCTATGATCATGATTTGACCCAGGCGAAAATGATTGAAGGAAACAGCGAGCTTATACAGAACTCGCAAACCTCAGGCTGAAACAGAGATCAACCTTAAGACCATTACTCCTCTTCCCCTGCTCCCTAGAAATTAACATGTTAAATATTTTTAAGATGCTCCATATACATAGTGGAAAGAGGTGAGAGTCAATAAACCACTTTAAACTTGAAAACAAATGAGGGAAATGTTAAATGTTAAATAATACATTACAGTGACAGTAATATATTCGATAAAATGGGAAATCGGTACAAAGAAAGATAGGCATTTTTAAGAAATGCTTTATCGCAAATTATAATTATTGAAGGGGGAAAATGTATAGAAAGGGAACTGAGTACAAAATAGGCAATACCTCCTGGATAAGGTAGAAAGTGCAATGATAGCAGTCTAAGACCATGTGACTGAAGTGTTACAAACATAACCTCAAAGTCCTCACATTCACAAGGATAATTGTCTAACACTTGCATATGGTTACTCACTCAGGATGACAAGCTCATAGTGCAGTTGGTCCTCTCCAACCTCATTAACAGCTCGGCATGTATATCTCCCAGCATCATCAGCTCGGACCCTGGGGATCTGCAGGATATGGCTCCCTGTTAAGAGACATTCACAATTTGTTTAAATTTGTTCAACATGTTCTTCTCAAATTAAATACCATAATTGACAAAAAGTAAAGTGTGTGTGAAAATAAGGGGGAATTGGGAGGAACTCCTTATGTTCCTTACAAACTTCTAGAAACTTAGATTTTATAGGCTAAACTTTGTCAAGGACATATGTTGAAGATCAATTATTATGTCAACATGTTTTCATAGAATCCCGACAGTGTAAAAGCAGGCCATTCAACCCATCAAGTTCACACAGCCCCTCTGAAGAGCATCACACCTCCTTACCCTATCCCTGTAACTGTGCATTTCCCATGACTAAATCACCTAGCCTTTACATCCCTGGACACCATGTGCAACTTAGCATGGCCAATCCACCTAACCTTTGGACTGTTGGTGGAAACTGAAGCATCAGGAGGAATCCCACTTAGATACATGGAGAACATGCAAACTCCACACAGACAGTCGCCCAAAGCTAGAATCAGACCTGAATCCCTGGCGCTGTGAGGCAGCAGTGCTAACCACTGAGCTACCATGCCACCTACTTTTTCCCCATTGACAAATTTAGTATAGTCTGGAGGCAGCTAAACAGCTAAAACTGCAGCTACCTTCAATGAGATGAAATGTTCATTAGTGGAACATCCAAACCATGATTGGTGGGCTTTTGACATTTAAGTTAAAGGTATAAAGCTGCCAAAGTATTTGGAGAGTAAGATATTCTTTTAGAGAAGTCAGGTGTCCTCTAGGGTTTTAAAAAGTAAGCGTAAATGTGTGTAGAAGTCGATTTGGCGGATTTGTCAAGCTGCTAAGACAATAAAATTCCAATTCTTGTCCCTCTTCAGACCACACACAAGATTAGTTAACAGAACATATCAATCTTTTGGTTTCCCTGGCCTGCAGGGTGGACACAGAAGTCTGTTGTGTTTACCATAGAGCTAGGTGACCATTGTTGAACAGTATACAATATAAATATCACAACAATGTATTACATGAAGATCATGATGACTTGTGTAGGTGAATGGTATTATGCCTTCCCTGTTAACCTTTCTTCTTTCAAGAAGATGATCTCCCTTTAAAGAGTAACTGTTTCTTAATTCCCATCAACCTTTGTGTTATGAATCAAGCTTTCAAAAAAGAAATCATTATTTCTTCAGCTGATGGGTCACTTGTCACTGGATCAAAATCCTGGAACTCCTTCCCTAATGGCATTGTGGGTGTACCTACACCAAATGGACAACAGCAGAAGGCAGCTCACCAACACCTTCCCAAGGGCAATTAAAGATGGGCAATAAATGCTGGCTCAGTCCGTGACACTCACATCCTGAGAGTGAATTTGAAAAAATGTTATATCTGGTTCCTCTTGGCAGCTGTCACTATAAACTTTAGTTTGCATAGCTCAAGGCTAATGGTAATCCTACTTTACAATAACTGCCTTGGAATTCATATAGGATCATTATTACATGAACTGTCAATTCAGAGTTGGAAAACATCACACTCAGGATTTGACTGACTGGGGATAAAATACATGCAAATGAATAATTTGCAATACCAAAAGCGTCGGTTGTGCAGCATGACTAAGAATTTATAATCGATCCATGTAGCTTATTCCTAAAGCTCCTTCTGTTAAACTTCTGAAATGATGCCATCTCTAGCCTAATACATAAGGCACATTCTTAAGCAGCTCTTGTGTGTGTGTGTGTGTGTGTGTTTGCACACTTGCGTCTGTGTGCACGTCAGTATGTGTACACATCTGTGTGTGTGTGTGTGTGTGTGTGTGTGAGTGTGTTTATGTGTGTGTGTTAAATGTGTCCGTAATATGCAACCCAGAAGATTCATATTGAATAGCTAAACACACAATGATCCTCTGGTGTTATACATTTAACTTCTCTGAAGGAGGAAGGTAAACTGAACTTTTAACAATATTAACAGCTTAACAGATAATACCATAAATGCTTCACTTAGTCATATCCCCCAACTGCTGTTCTGCTACTTACGAACTGGGATATTATGCTGTATGACGATAACTTAGCCTGTAAATACCTTGCTGAAATTAAAATGCCTTATGACAGGGACCAGTTGACTATTGTGGTAAGAAACTGATTCTGTTAGTTGTGCTGCGAAGGCAGGATGTTCAATGCAGTTTTTGGATTTCTACAAGGTAAGTGCTACCCAATTTCTCAAATGGATTTTATGAACTTACCATGTACACCAAACTTAAGACACAAGTTCCATTTTTGGCAAACTGTACATTTCTTCCTACAATCAGTGTCAACCAGTTCAGTAATTTGGGTCAGGTACAGAATAAAGCCTAGAGTCATACAGTATGAAAACAGACCCTTCAGTCAAACTCATCCATGTTAACCAAGTTTCCCAAATTAAATTAGTCCCACTTCCCTGAATTTGGCCAATATCCTCCTAAACCTTCCCTATTCATGTACTATCTTTTAAATGTTGTAACTGTACCTTCATCTACCACTTCTTCTGGCAATTCATTCCACATATGAACTACCCTCTGTGTGAAAAAGTTGCCCCTCAGGTACCTTATAAATCTTTCTCCTCTCACTTGAAAAGTATGTTCCCTAGTTTTGAACTCACATACCCTAAGGAAAAAACTTTTGCTATTCACATTTTCCATGCCCCTCATGACCCTTTCTTATTCTTGACGAGAGCCTCAATGTTCTCATTCATCAACTGTCCCCCATTCTAACCAGCCTTACACTTCACAGTATATAACAGGAACATAATAATAAGCCTTCTATTTCACCCCAATAAAATGCCTCCATCCTAAATTTTTAAGAATGCATCTTGCTGCATCACTTCACAAGATTGTATCTTATTGTGTGCAGTTCTAGTCACCACACTACAAGGAGGATGTGGATGCTTTGGAGAGAGTACTGAAAAGGTTTATCAGAATGTTGCCTGTTATAGGGGATTTTAGTTATGAAGAAAGGTTGGCTAGACTGGGTTTGTTTTTACTGGAACGCATGAAGTTGGGTGACTTGATATAAGTTTATATAATTGTGAATGTCATGAATAGACAGGCTTTTTCCCAGGGTGGATGGGTTAATTACTTGGGGACACAGATTCAAGATGCAAGTGTGAAAGTTTAAAGGAGATGTGCGAGGCACGATTTTCACACAAAGGGTGGTGGGTGCCTAGAATGTGTTGTCAAAGGAGGTGTTGGAGGCAGACACAATAGCAGCATTTAAGAAGCACCCAAACAAATGCATGAACAGGAAGGGAATAGAAGAATACAGATCCTGCAAGTGAGGACAGTTTTAGTATGGAAGGGCAAAATGTGTCAGTGCAGGCAAGGCCTGTTCCTGTGCTGTACTGTTCTTTGTTCAGATTGCTGCCACCATGTAGACCTGTGGGCTCTCTAAACGGAAGTTGAACCAAAATGTTCCATTTTTTACTCCCAGATCATAAAGATAATGAAATGTCCATCAATCTACCCAGGAGGCATACAACGTCTCATTAAGCATAGGGACTACTGGAGCAGTTTTCTTTTTTAAATACCTAACTTCGACATTGTTAATCCATTCCCACTAAGAATTCTATTGAAACTTTCCAAATTTAATCCATTTGGGTTTCTCGTAACCAGGCAAAAGATGAAATTTTTGTCTGACCAACCTGAGCAGATTTCAAATAAACCTTCTAACAATGACAATCATTGTTCTAAGGCTTAACCTAAGCCTATTTCAATTATTTCTCCAATGCTTTCAAGTATTTTAAGGCAATATTTACACACAATGTACAGTAATAGTTTTTGTGTTGCAACTACACCATTTACATACACATGGATGGTGTACTCTAAAGCAAATTGGCATGTCTCCCCTCATTGTGGAAAATGAGAAAATCTACCAATGTATGTAAAAATGAAATAAGCAACACGTAGGTGGCTTTGGACCTACCTGGAAGAATCAGGACATCATCTGTGGCAGAGAGAGCTTCACCATCCTTGTACCAGGATAGAATGGGAGGTGGAATGGCATTAGTCTCACAGTAAAGCGAAACAGGGTTGTTCACAATCACTTCACGATGCTCGACAATCTCCTCTGCTTCATCCACCCCGTTTATCACCTCCCAGGCAGCATTCACACCATATAGCTTCTGGAAGATTGGAGGCACTGCAATATGTGCAGGAAGACAAGGATTTCTAACGTAATTCAAATATTGCACAGAGTTCTGCTCATCTAGTCAGGCATGAAAGAACTTGTAATCATATAGGACCTTAGACAAACTCAAAATACCACAGTCCCTTTACAACCATAAAACACCTTCTGAAGGTTAGTAATGATTATTAAACAGAAAAGGCAGAAGCCAATGTAGAAAGCTCCCACAAACAGCAGTGAGTAAACGAGTAGATTAAAACAGGTCATTTCCTCATTGTTTTGTTGCTGGAGTGTTGATTGAGGAACTGTTGCAGTTCTTCATCAAAACAGCACACCTGAGATAGGAAAGGGGGCTCTAACCAAACAGTGGTTTATCTATAACAATGTAGTACTCCTTTAGTGCTGTAGTTATTACATATTGAAATTTTATACTCAAGTCTCTGGATTGGGACTGGAACCCTCAACCTTCTGAAGTCAAATTGCTTACACTAGATTATTGCTATCCTGGACATAGGTAGAGAGATGAGCAGGTGAGATTCTAGTTTCAGGGACCTAGATTTTGAAAAAAAAATTAAGGACGATGGGCTGCATTCTTCAGGAGGAGATGATTTTCCAGCTGGTAATTTAAAGTTTTCAAGTTTATGTAAGGTTGGCAAAACCAATCTTGGGAAATCACCAAAAAGCAAGCAAAATATCAGAAGTTTGGACGAAAAAGGAAAATCAATTGCCAATAAAATCTCCATTATTAAACAAAAATGTACAATGCTGTGTGGAGGAGGTCAGGAATGGGATCTGCAAAGACCGTGCCTTTTATTTTTCTGTGCTTTTGATTGTGCACTGCAATGGGAAAATGACAGGTTTGAAAAATAATGATAGTGGAAAGGACTGCCGCACATTTTAATAAGCAAGCTACAAGTCCTTATTTTTCATGTTGTTAAGTCTGGTTTATCCAACAAGTTGTGGGGAGCAATAGCTGCAGCTGAACTGGCACCAGGGAAGAATACACTATAAGCTTCAGCCAACAAAAAGTAGCTGATTGCTCGAAGGAGTGATGACTAGCTGTCGAAGGCCTTCCACCTGCTAACAACTATGTGACTGGCTCCCAGGTAGCTGAATAGCATTTGAGTATGAATGTGACAGCCAGAAGCTTTCACATCTCTGAGAGGGAAGCTGTTGTCCTTACTTCTGCAGTAAAAAAACATCTAAAGCATGGAGAAAGCCAAGTTATTTATTTTCCCTCACCAGTTGCTGTAAACTGTTGCTTTTGTTTTAATTTTATTTTTATTGAAAAAATTTCCTTACAACTTCATAAAAATACAAAAATATAACAATTAAAAATTATAATAACAATTACAATGAATTAAATACTACCCTACTCTACAAAACAAATCAAAACTACAGATCTATCAATAAACAAACAAATTAATTAATTAATTAATAATGCCACC
This sequence comes from Chiloscyllium plagiosum, assembly GCF_037043375.1. Taxonomy (NCBI): domain Eukaryota; kingdom Metazoa; phylum Chordata; class Chondrichthyes; order Orectolobiformes; family Hemiscylliidae; genus Chiloscyllium; species Chiloscyllium plagiosum. Next base: position 15,129,481 of record NW_028270159.1, read on the forward strand.
CGGCGCAACCACATCGAAGCTCCCAACCTTCGGGAGAATTAATTATTATACCCATAATTATTCAGGATTCTTCCTCCCAGGACACAAGGCTCACTAAACCTAATCATCACGGCTAAAGAAATGCCCTAATTAAAATGGCAGACAAGCATGCATCCAGGTAATTCAATAAGGGATGTGTTCCATAATTAACCATGCATATCTAAGGAAGATAAATTTACAAGCCCAAAAGAGAGACAGGATCTACCTTCACTTCAGTCCCCCGGACCTTCTCTATTAATCCTGTCAAGTGCTCCAGTCCCTTGTGGCATGACCACATACAATGAGTGGGGATACCTATGCTTATTTTGCACGGTGCACACTGGAGAGTCTCCCTTTTTGAATTTCATAACATGATCTGGGCCAAATGAACCCTATGAAGAACCTTCAACTGCATGGCATGTGTTCTGTTATAGATCGAAATCTTTCTCACATTCTCCCTAATGTCCTTACACTAGATCTGAGGGGATCTCCACTGCCAAATCTTGAGTGACTTCACATAGTCACTCAATGTTGTTTGAGACACCACACCCCAACAGTGGTAGAGAATACTAACTGAGAGAATGCTTCCGGCATGAAGCACTCTCCTCTCTGCGTCAGACCTTTAGGGGTTGGTCAAAAGCATAGTGTTTTTTTGGATGAAGTCCCTAACCTGAAAATAATGAAAAAAACCTATGCTAGGTAATCCATACTTGTGGCTCATTTGGTTGAAGGACATCATGACCTCCCCCTCAAACACATCTCCAAAACAGGAGACTACCCTAGTGATCACAGTTGGAATTCAGGGTCCATCATCCCTGGCCGGAATTATAGCGTACCAACTATAGGGGTAAGAAAGGAGGTTTTAGATAAACTGCACTCGCTCTGTCGCATTACTCTCCATGCTTTGACCGTGTTATTCCATAACTGTCCTCACCTTATCCATAAACAACAAACTAGTAAGGCGGCATTTTACCTGGGAGGCCTCGATATCCAATATATTGATCCTGGGTCCTTACCAGCCCAGTCGCTTATGAAGGACAGAAGGGAGCTTAGTTGGTGTCTCTTAATATCCAGAAAGTCTACTCCCCCCAACCCTTGGGGTAATTGCAATTTGGCAAGATTAATGAAGGGCCGCCTGTGATGCCAAATAAAAGAATTAAGCCAACCAGTGAGTCTCTGCAACGTTTGCTTGGGTAACATCAGAGGGAGCATTCGTACGGGATATAACAGATGAGGAAGGATATGCTAACGGTTCATTATTGTTTACTTGTAGCGAAGAGTTATTTATTTATGATAGTAATTCTTTTTCACCTAGTCCAGTTAATCTGGGAATAGCTTTCTTTCAGTGCTGCAACTCATCTATAATTCTCTCATTCTATTGTGGAATAAATGACCAGCTGAAGCCATGGATTCAAAGAGTTCAATATATTCAGAACACAATGAGATAATGGAAACAGAAATGCTCAAGAGATATGGCAAATTAGCAGATAAGAGAAATGAAGATCAATCAGAAAAGATCTGACTTATTGGGCTTGCTATTTCCTGAAGAATTCTATAGATTCCAGTTGTCTTCTATGCTACACATTCCTTACGAGTAACACGGCTGAGATTGAGAACACATATTTTTAGTGATTTGAAATGCAAAACACACCAGGCAGGAGGGTCCCATCCTGAGATTCAGATGTCATAAAGGAACAGCTTGAGCCTTGTTTTCAGAGTTTATGGTATGCTTGGAATCCTTTTGATGTATTACTCCCTCGTAACACTATCTAAACCATATGGAACTGTGCATTAGAATATCAGGAACTAGGGACTCTGCGTGAGGATACAGGCAAACTGGAAGTCCACAGGGAAAGGACAAAGAAAATTGGCAGACCACGCAGGGACTTCATGGTAAGCTAACTGTATTTACACTATTTTCCATTTCTGGAATTATTACTGACCTTGAATGTTGACATGAAAATCCTTCTCATCTTCCCCTGCAATGTTTGTGGCCACACAAGTGTAACGACCTGTGTCTGACACCCTTGTGTACCTGATTTGGAGGATATGTCCTTCGTCAAGAATCTGAAGACGTTCAGTTCCTGTCAACAGCTGGAACAAGAGGAATGGTCAGGATTTAACAGCTATACTATGGCCTACTTTGCCCTCCCCTGCAAAGTGGCTGATGTCATGGATATTTTTACTGATTCTGTGCTTGGAATGAGGAGGGTGAGAGAAAAACAACGCTGATTAAAGTAGGATTATAGTAGTGCGTTCTAAGACCTCTGGCCCAAGTTCTTTCTGAATGCAGCTAATCAATGTCATGTAGAGATTGGTGGATTAATCTTCTCCTTAGCTTCATGCCGTTGGTGTTGACATGAATGTGTGTGCCTGGGATGTCTAAAATAAAACATGGGAAATGGACGCAGGATAGATTTGGCTTTCTGGTAAACTCCACAGAACTCCTGGAGTAATAAATTAACAGTTAAAAGCAGACATTATTCCAGCTTTCCTTCAATATAGCTTTGCCAAGTGATCGTGAAAACATTGGGTGTGAATCTAATTTTAGTGGAGAGTCAGTGGGTATCTTAATTTGCTAATAGTGAAGTTGGAGAGATGGTAATTAATACTGAGGACCCAATGACAGTCTCAGCAAGTACTGGAAAACACCAAGCAGGTCTGGTAGCATTTGTGGAGCCAGAAACAGAGTTAAGATTTCAAGTGTGTGAACTGAAAACTGCCCTGCTTCTCTCTTTATTGATGCTGCCTGACCTGCTCAGTATTTACAATATTTTCTGCTTTATTTCAGATTGTCAGCATTTGCAAGATTTTGCTTTTCCAAAATTCTGAAGGGATATTGATTATGTGGTGAAAATGGGAATGGGGAATAAATTGGATGACAGAATTTAGTTAAAATAAGATTTAAGGAAAAGCAAGCTGGCATATATAGCACAGTCATAGCCATAGCATAACTCAAAGTATTTCACAAAATATCTCAAAACGTAATTACTGCATATACCCTGGATAGGAGACAGCATCAGATTTTGGGGGTTCAGGTTTGAAAGGCGTTAAAGGTAATATTTACAGTGGATAAACATAAAAAAGCACTTGGATAACTGAGCTTTTTGGCAAGAAATATACAGTAAAGTAATGGTGGTTGTATATAATAGTTATAAAGGCAAATCCATTTATAATATTAAAATCTGGAGTAATATTTGCAGTTACGGGTTCCACACAAGGAGAGACAATGGTCTGGTGGTATTTTTGCTGGTAGTTCAGAGACCCAGGCAATTCTCTGGTGTATCAGATTCAAATCCCACCAGTTTAAAGTTTAAACTCCCATCTGGTCCTTTAGGAAAGGTCTGGCCCAAATGTGTTTCTCAATAATTTGACTCTTAAATGAAATGACCTAGCATGCCATTCGGTTCATCAAATGACTGAAAAGTCTCAGAAAACCAGAGAGATCATTTACACCTACTAGGCACAGGAAGCGACAATGTAAAACTTAGCTCCATCGAACATATAAAGTCCACCTTACTGACAGCTGGGAACTGCAAGGTGTGAGATTTATGTATTTATTTTGCAGTTTGGATTCTGAACTAACATGAAGGTTTTGGTCAGTGTGTAGGAATGGGTTTTATAATTAACTTGTCAACCTTTCTGGAGGCATAATTTCAAGACCAGTATATGACAGAGTAGCTGACTGGGTGCACTTCTGGAGAGATAATGAGAATTTCTATGTATTGTGAGCTTTACACTTGGAGAAAGAGCAAACTGAAACACATCAGCTTGCTTTTGATTTGGAAGATTTTTGATAGGCAAAAAAAAATCCATAGATAGGAAGATTTTGTTTTCAGTTTGCAGAAGACCTGGCTAGGGTCAGATGTAAAAATAGTTTCTCCTGGAGAAAGGAGTTAGTTCAATGAGAGAAAATATAATACCAGAGTGGCCTAAGTCTTGCAATTTCCACACCCGCTGCCTGTGAAGAGTTCTAGAGCTTTGGGGATGAGATTTGAGCCCATTCTGTTCCGTGTCTTACTCACTGATCTATATCAGGATCTTATCAAGTGAGGCTGATTGTTCATAGGAAATCCTTTTTTTCAGTTATGAAAGCCAGTGAGAGATTATTGTTACCTGACTATCCTTATACCAGCGAAGAGCAGGAACTGGGGTTGCCCACGATTCACACACCAGTGTCAATGTGGTGTTCACCTTGGTCTTCACCTGAGTGACCCGAAAACCTCCTGCTGTCTGATCGTCCTTTGCTATAACTGGAGGAACTGATGTGAAAGAATTTTTTTAAAAGTGTTACCAACCAGTTGATCATACTAAGCTTTGCACCAAAAGATGGTTATCATTTTGCTTACCTGGCCAGTTCTGTCTGCTCTCTGGTATTAATTGCATCAATTGAAGTTAAACATACAGATGGAGGGTGCTGACTGGATGTTTACTTGAGTATGTAAAGAGACATTTACTATTCATGAGTTAAGTTAGGAGGTATATAGCTGCAGTGTTTGCCTCTAATTAAAACTATCTCAAGTAAAGACTGGCTTTGGACTCTTCTTTTGGCAACTTGCTATCGGGAACATAACACCTGGCTCATTGATTTCCCACTCAAAGGCTGCAAACCCTCTGGAATTATCTTGAAAATCACCAGTAATTAAGGATTAATCTTTAGTATTGTAATATCAGGAGTAATATCACAGGCCCTGAAGCATATAATACCCTGAGAGATCTTGGTAGGATGGATGTGAAAATAAAGTTTCCTCTTGTAGGAGAATCAAGAATTAAGAATCACTGTTTAAAAATAAGGGATTGTCCATTTAAATCAGAGATGAGGATAATTGTTTTCTCACAGAAGGCCATGTCTCAATGGAACTCTTCTTCAAAAAGGCAGCAGAAGCCGAGTCTTTAAATGATTTTAAGGCAGGGATAGATGGATTCTTGATAAGCAAGAGGGGGCCATGAAGGTTGATTTAGGTGGGCAGAAATGTGGAGTAATCAGATCGGCCATAATCTTAAAGTTTAAGAGCCAAATGGCCTATTTCTGCTCCTGATCCATATGGTCATATGGCCAATAAAGAAATTCCTCTTTGAAAACTTTGCTTCAGGAGTTAAAAAAATATAATGGACACGTGATTAAATGCAGTTGACTGATGATAGAGAAGCATTTAATCAATATCATTTCCAAATGACAAGAAATGATCCTGCACAGGTGAGTGGGGATGTCAGTCAATGACAGTAAAATGTGGATGGGCATTTGGAGGCATGTTCATTGGGCATGTGTTGAAAACTCTGGGAATATATACCACTAAAGGTGGCAAACTTCTGTTTAAGCCAGGCCTACATAGATGGAAAGAACACATAAAAATCAGGCCAAGATCCCAAGCTGCTCTTTCACACCTTTTAATAGTTGTACCTCATTAGCAGTGGCAGTGGGATGATAATCAATCATCTGTCAAAGATAACAGATATTAAACAAAATGGGAATCTTATCTTTACAAGCAATAACATTTTTCAGAGAGAAGAGAAAAATCAAAGTAAACCTTTTCCATTTCTAGGTAAAGAAAACAATTTGGGAAGACGGAAGCCAGAAATCCTGGTTCCATTATTGGATATGAATAATTATTCTTTAAATAGAGACTAAAATTCAAGGAAAAAAATCAATGAAAATATAACCGCAAATGGATCTGGTTTTCTTTAATAGCACAAGTTAAAAACATTTGTGAGGCTGAACTAAGCAAAGCCTATTTACCTCTGAGAGCTTATCACTTTTTGTTTTCATAGTCTGCAGACCCTTCTCAACCATAAGTTATTGTTGTTTTCTCTTTTGGATGCTTCAGGTTTTAATTGCCATATACTAAACGACTGAGAACACACTTACTGAAGACTTTGAGCTCATAGTCCTTGACAGCTTCCCCTGCTATATTTGTCACAACACAGCTGTAGCGACCAGCATTTTCTTCCTGTACATTCAGAATCTGGAGTCCACGACCTCCTGAAAACAGAAGGGTATAGTAATATCTAATAAATTATGTATGTGAAATCTTGTTGTAAAAAAAGACACGTTATGGCCACACCCACTATGGATCTGCTTACGCACTGCGAATATTGGAAAACCAATGTCTGCTAATACCCGCCATTGCTTGTAACTCAGCATGCATCAATCCGGAGTTCAAGCACTCCATAGTCCATATGCATGTGGTGTCAACAGACATGGCCTGTTTGATAATCTGCCAAGTTCTTTTACATTGCAAACCTCCCAATTTCCTGATGCCTGTTATGGCCAGGTGATTCAGTGGCTTTAACTGTAATGTTAGGGAAAGCAACCTTATCATTTGCAGCAAAGGATCTGTGTGCAATTCAATGGGAGATTCACCAGTGAACTAAAAATATTCTTGTCCTCATTATTCAGAGAAAATGATATAATTTTCTAGCTCAGCTCAAATTGTCTTCTGATGAGAGCTTCATAGATCGGGTCAATAAACTTTTGAGTTTTTAAAACAAGAGGTGAACCTATAGAAACTTTAAAAATTCTTACAGGGCTGTGCCCATCGGTTGAAGAGTCTTTAATTTGGGAGTACCTCAGAACGAGGGAGTAATTATTTAATGATGAGATGAGAAGGTATTTCTTGTCTTTGAAGGTTTGGAATTTTCTATCCCACAGGGATGTGAAAGCTCAGTCACTGAATAAGTTCAAGGTTGGGATAGGTATAATTTTGGAGACTAGGACAACAAAGAAATCAGGGGATCGGTTAGGAGAATAGAATTGCAGTTGAAGATCAATCATGATTTTACAAATGGCAGAGCAGGCCTGAAAAGCCAAATGAACTATTCTTATTTATTATGCTCTTGTTATAATTTAATTACTGAACAAAGGATTTGGGTTTAATGAAGGGTTTATGTGGGAAGAAATGCTTACTGAGGTTAGCACTATGGAACTTCAATGATAGAAGAAATAGTATAGTAAGAGATGAAAGCTGCTCAATTCCACTTTTGCGTTCCCAGTCTCTGGTATGTCCACACACCTTTTCCAATCCTATTAAAACTTCTCTCTCCTCTCAATTTAAGAACTTTATACCCTGCTTCTTTTCTCTATTTCCAATTGAGGTCTGAAAAACCAGACATTTGTAGTAGTTGAAAGAGGTCTTTCAGCCCATCGTGTCCATGCAGGTCATCAAGCACTTTCTACTGTAGTCTCATTTCCCAGCATGTGGCCTTTAGCCTTGTCTGCTATGGCACTTCAAGTCAACATCTAAATACTTCTTAAAATGTTATGATGGCTCCCACCCCAACCAGCCTTTCGGGCAGTGAGTTCCAGGTAACACCCTCTTGAGAAAACAATTCTTCCTTGAATCTCCTCAGAACATCCTCACCTTTATCTTAAGTCTATGCCTCTATTCCCCCTCTACTAAGTAGAAATGTTTCTTCCAATGTATCTGACCTGCAGAGTGGTCATCCAGCCTAACAGAAGCATTTAAGATTTCCCACATTCAGCAGGCTATGCAACACAAGTGACTGAGCACCTCTATCATGTATTTAATTACTAAAAAAAACTTCTCACCCTAAATTTAAGCTAAATAGGAACTTCATCAAGTTATCCTTTATAAGAAAAGGCTGGAACTCCTACCAAAAGACCATTCAATATTAAAACAGAATTAGACCATTTGGCCCATTGAGTCTGCTCCACCATTTGATCATGGCTGATGTGTTTCTCAATCCCAATCTCCTGCTCCTTCTCATAACCGTTGATCTCCTTATTAGTCAAGAACCTAGCTCAATGACTTGGCCTCCAAAGCCTTCTGTGATAATGAGTTCCATAGATTTACCACCCTCTGGTTGTAGAAATTCCTCGTCACTCAATTCTAAAAGGTGTTCCTTCACTGTGAGGTTGTGCTCTCAGGTCTTAGTCTCTCCTACTTGTGAAAACATCTTCTTCATATCTACTCTATTCAGGCCTCTCAGTATCCTGCAAGTTTCAATGAGATCCCCTCTCATCCTTCTGAACTCAACAAAGGACAGACCCAGAGTGCATAACTGCTCTTCACATGACAAGCCCTTCATCCCTAGGATCATTCTTATATAAGTTTTATATGGCCTCAGCAGTACATCTCTGCTGTTGTATTCTCGTCCTCTTGAATTGAATGCTAATAATGCATTTGCCTACCTAATCATCAACTGAACCTGCATATTAACCTTAAGAAAATCCTGAACTATGATTCCCAAATCCTTTTGAGCTTCAGATTTCCAAAACCCTTCCCAGTTTAGAAAACAGACTGTGCCTCTATTCTTCATATCAAGGTGGAAAACTTCACACTTACCTACATTGTACTCAATTTACCACTTCTTTGTCTATTCTCCTAGCCTATCCAAGTCCTTCTGCAGCCTCTCCGCTTCCTCAACCGTACCTGTCCCTCTAACTACCTTTCCTTAATGGAGCTATAAAGTGGACATAAACAACTTACCCACAATCTACAATCAGCTCATTGCTTTGAGCTGGTGGGTTCCTGTTGAGAGTATGTTGGGATTGAATGGAAAGGCTTATATCATAAATTCTATGCAAGTAGAATAAATTCCAATGGTTACTGTCCATTGGAATTCCAGGCTGAATTAGCATTAAACTTGGGAACAATTAAAAAACAACATACATTTATATTGTATTTTTTGCTACTTAGGACACCTCAAGGCACTTGATGGCAAATTAAATACCTGTACTTCCTTCTAAAGCATAGTTAGTAAATGTGCTGTGATAAATGCAATAGTCAATCTGTGCAGCATCTAGGTCCCTGAAAGAGCAGTAAGATAATCATCAGGTCACCAGGAAGAAATTCCGTGTTCCTCTTCTGAGAGTGCTAGGGAATATCTGAAGCCCACTTCAAAGAAGATGGGGTCTTGTTAGATATTTCATCTAAAAGATGGCACCATCGATAGTGCATACACGCAGCACACTGTACTGAGTTTCACCTTTGATTAGTTTGCTCAAATCTCTGAAATTCGACTTGAACCCATGGCCTCATGGTTCAGAAGAAAATATATTACCAGCTGAGGCATGGCTGACAACTATGGTTTCGGTTGGACTAAAGCTGATTTAGTTTTGACTTTCAATGGGTATGAATTGCTGGGGCTGCTTTGATAAACATGTTGCTGGCAGGGCTACCCACCAACTGTAAGAGCACATCAGGAAATCACACCCCACTCCCTACAGTCCACTGTCCAGATGAACAATTGTGATAAATGCTTCCACAAGTTCCTGGCCTGCACTTCTGGAGGAGAACCTCTACTTCATGAAATTGGTGTCATTACTTCTGTAACACTACAAATAGAGAGTGCGGTTGAAGAACAAGACATTGGATTACACCAAAATAAAACAACTTGGTCGGAAAATACCTGGCAATAGATGGATATTCCTGGAAGCCTTGAAGGGTATGCCGTCCTTGAGCCAGGTGATGGTTGGGCTCGGATAAGCCTCAGCTTCACATGCCAATGAAGTTGGATTATTCACAATAACAATGACATCCTCTGGAGTGCCATCTTTACCAATATTGGGAATTCTGGGTGTAACTAGGAAAATAGTAACACACAAGGACACGATATTTAGCATGGAAGTTTTCCACAGACCCAACACTGCCATGCAGACTGCAGCAGGAAAGGGCCAAAAGCTGTTGCACCAATTCAGTCACGTGCTGAGTGACCTCCTGTACAATAATGACTCTATAAATTAAAGCAGTTATCACCATTTAGGTTGTTGCCTTCTTCTATTATCCTGAGAGTTTTGAGGACATGGACATATGCCTTGCTCCCAATCTTGCAGATTGTAAAAGGAATTGGCACAGGGAAAGGAACAAGAATGGGGACCAGGGGAAGGCTAGGATTGGGAACAGCAGGAAGAATGGAAATAGGGAAAGGAATGAGAAAGGTAAATTGAATGAAATTTGGGTCAGAGACTCTGTAATTTCCTCCTTTGTCTCTGACAGCAGTCTGGGATACAACTCATCTGGATCTGGGGATTAGTTCACTTTTAGGCCTTTGTTTTTGTCTGCCTTTGCTGAAATATTATTTGAATTTCGAAGCAAACTGACATCATTAACCATTGCAACAAAATGATCAAATAATAGTGCGCTGCCAGAGATGAATATTTTAAGCAAAGATTGAAAGATTTTTGAAAGTAAGGGTATTAATGATTATGGTGAGCAAGCAGGTAAGTGGAGCAGAGTCCATGAAAAGATCAACCAAGATCTTACTGAATGGTAAAGCAGGCTTGATGAGCCAGATTGCCGATTCCAGCTCCTTACTTTCTTATGCGGTTTACCTTATCACAGTATCCACACAGGATCTCAACTGAATTGAGATTGGCATAGTGTGCACTGCACAGTCTCTCTGCTTAAAGGGGAGAGCAGAAACTATCTCTCTAGTTTCACCATCACTTTTTGTTCCTGTTGTATGTGACAATGCCACCGATTGGTATTGTGCACTATTCTCAACCTATTGTTGTGATCATCTAATCAACCATCCTAAATAATCATTCCTTCTGTCACTGAGACACAGTGTCAGCAATGTGTATCATCTACAAGATGTGCTGGGAAATCTTTCGTGGTTATTTGACAGCACCTTCCAAATACATGAACTCTACCAACTGGAAAGATAAGGGCTGTAGATACTGGAACACCACTGCTTTTAGAATCCCAGTCCAAGCTACACACTTGTAACAATGATTTTTTTTCCTCATTGTAACTGGGTTTCGATCCTGGAACTCCTTTCCTAAGAAAGTAACTTTTTTGACCATTGGGAAGTTAGAGGGTAGCGGGAGTAAGGAGGAAAGTGGAGTTAAGGCTGTAAAAGCCATGATCTTATTAAATCCCAGATAAGACTCAAAGGCATTGAATGGCATACTTCTGCTCCTAATATATTTGTATGAATCAAAGGCACAATGTGTGTATCTACACCACATGGTCTGAAGCAATTCAAGAAGATGGTTCACAACCACCTTCACAAGGGCAATGAGGCTTGGGCAATTACTTCAGGCTTTGCCACCTTGAGTAAGAATAGAAAAAAAATTAGACGAGGTTAAAAGGAAAGAGATGGAAAAAGGGAAGAATGGATAAGAAAACTAAACTAAAATTTTTAAAAAAGTTTAACAAGATTTTAGATTGGAAGCTTACACCAAGTTATAAGTACTTCTTTGCCCACGACAGTTCAAACATGTGATCCAATTGAAATATTTTATCAGCATGCGTTCATTAAAGTAGCTCTACCTTTTCTACTTAACTTTGGTAACAGCTAAGCATTACTATGTGATTTCTTACAGTTTCTGAATTAAACTTCCAGTGGTAAGCATTCTAACCACAAACTGTACAATTCAACACTGCATTAGGTGTAACTCAGGAAGGAAGTGAGAGGGGTTGGAATGTAAATTATCACAATGGTGCTTGGCTCTGTTTGCAGTAAAGATGTATAGCGTATTACTCTAGATAGATTCCTTTATCAGGGAATCCTCAACATTGGAGCTTGTCTAAAGCATTCCATTCTCCTCACTGAATATCCCTTTAATTAGTTCTTTCAGTGATAAACATTCTTAATATGGGCAAGTTGTCTGGTACCATGGAGTAAGGGGAAGTGTCTCAGCACTAAACATTCCCCATATGGTGAATGCAGTCTTTACAGGGAAAAGAGGGGAGATAGACAAGGTGCTTCCAATGGACTAAAAAAGAAATCACTAACCCAGACCACTTTTAATGACTTTGTAGTTGCAGTAGCCTATTAATCACCTGTCCAATTTATTGTTCTGCACCTACCAACATATTAATTTTTGGTCAGTTGAAGTTAAAAGACCTTTTACTTTTATCTCACTTTTATCCTCAGGTGCAGCTCTCACCAGTTGGTGATCACAAAGTTTTCTAGCAGTGATAGTCTGAAAATTAACCCAATATTAACAAATGCTTGCCCTCCGAATCACACCGCCCCTACTCAGCAGGATGTGGCTGATCATTGCTTGGTACAGATGGGTAGCATTGTGGTTATGTAACTGGACAAATAATCCAGAGGTCTGGGCTGATGTTCTAGAGACATGAGTTGAATTCCTACCATGGCAGCTGGAGGAATTTAAATCCAATAAAACAATAAATCTGGAATTAAGATCTATTCTCATCAATTATGATCTTGAACCTTTTTGTTGTGAAAACGCATCTGGTTTGCTGTTGTTATTTAGGAAAGGAAATCTGCCATCCTTACCCAGTCTGGCCTACGTGTTGCTCCAGGCCAGCACAATACAGTTGATTCTAAACTGCCCTGCAGGAATGGCTGAGCAAGCCACTCAGTTGTAGGGTTGAGCCACCACCTGCTCAAGAGCAATTACAGATGGACAACAAATATTGGCCTTGCCAACAATATTACATCCCAAGAATGAATAAAACAAAAAGGCACTCCATTGCGCTATAAATGGAATCAAGAGAGAGAGGGTCAAAGTTTACAATCATAAATTTAAATTCTGGTGCTCCACATCATTGCGATTCAGTGTGTCCCAACGCTATCTATCCCAGTAAATAGACAGAATTGACCATTCTTAATATCACTCACCTAGAACACTGAGATGGTAATTTATAGATTTGTCACCCACAGAGTTACTTGCGACACAAGTGTATTGTCCTGTATGAGACAAAGTTGCTTTGAAGATTTCCAGAACAGACCCATCTGATGAAATCCGATAATCTGTACTGTCATTCAGTTCCTGACCATCTCTCAGCCAAGTAACTTGCGGCTTTGGATTGCCTGAAATGAATGATAAAAAGCCGCTGATAGATTATGATGTGTTCTTTGCATTTTAATATTATCGTAACTCCCGTAACACAAACACTGAATTTTAATGAGAACAAGTATCAGAAGATTTATTTTCAGAAAAACATGAAAACATTACACTCCTATCACAGGTACAGTCTGGACTCAAATTAGTTGACTAACTGACTGACTTTTGTGCTGATTGACAAAGTATAGCAGTAGCTATTCAAGGTGAAGCTAATACCTTTACACAAAAACATCACATGGCATGGTGCAACTTAATTCTCTTAAAGGTGCATGCTTCCCTGATCATGGATATGTACGATATGTCACAAAAATTATGGCAGCAATTTGTTTGTTGGTGGAAGCTGCCTTTTTCTCATTAGTGACATTAAACTATGAATTGGAATGTGTTTGCAGAGCAAGTCCTACATCTTGGATCTCATTAAAAACATACGGGGTAAATTACACTGTCTAGCATATGTTACATATAGGATAAAGTAAAGGCTCAGGGTTTGCCACAAAGTCAACATGCAGTTGGAATAGTACACCTGGTGTTCATTAGAGAAGGCATATCTTATTTGTATTCAGAGGATTGTATTACAGAGAATAGTGTCACCAATTTATTTTACTCCTCTTTCACACTACTCTTTCCATTGATATTTTTGTGATATCACAAGACTATTTATCACTAGATGGCATTATCACTAGCCTATTAACCCAAAAACCTAGCTAATGTTCGGGGTACTTGGGTCACTTTCAACCAGTGTGGAATCAAGGACACTTAGCAAAACTGGAATCAAAGTTAATCAGGGTACAAACCCTGAGATAATTGAAGTCATACTGGCACATAGGAAGATGGTTGTGGTTGTCAGAGGTCAGTCATCTCAGTTTCAGGACATCTCTGAAGAAGTTCTTAAAGTGGTGTCCTAGGCCTAACCATCTTCAGCTGCTTCATTAATGACCTTCCTTCCATCGTAAGGTCAGAAGTGAGGATGTTCGCTGATCATTGCACAATGTCCAGCACCATTTGCAATGCCTCAGATACTGAAACAGCCCATGTTGAAATGCAACAAGATTTGAATAATATCCTGGCTTGGGCTGACGAGTGGCAAGTAATATTTGTAGCACACAAATAACCATCTCTAATAAGAGACAATCTAACCACCATCCCTTGACATTCAATGACGTTACCATCACTGAAAGACCCACTCTCAACATCCGAGGGGTTACCATTGACCAGAAACTCAACTGGATTAGCTGCATAAACACACTGGCTACAGAAGCAGATCACAGATGAGGAATACTGCGACAAGTGAATCACCTCCTGACTCCCCAAACCCTGCCCATAAACTACAAAGCACAAAATCAGAAGTGTGATGGAGTACTCCCCATTTGTCTGGATGCGTGCAGTTCTAACAACACTCAATAAACTTGACACCATCCAGAACAAAACAGCCCGCTTGATTGGCACCACATCCACAAGCATCCACTCTCTTCAACTCTGATGCTGAGTAGCAGCAGTATGTACATCTACAAGATGCACTGAAGAAATTCACCAAAGGTCCTTAGGCAGCACTTTGCAAACCCTTGATCATTTCTATTTTGAAGGACAAGGGCAGCCGGAACATGGGAAGACCACCACCTGAAAGTTCCCTTCCAAGCCACTCACCATCCTGACTTGAAAATATTTCAGTTTTCCCTCACTGTTGCTAGATCAAAATCCTGAAATTCCCTCCCTCAGGGCATTGTAGGTCAACATACAGCAAATGGATTGCAGTGATTCAAGAAGGTATATCACAACCATTCTCTCAAATGCAACAAGGAATGGGCAATAAATGCTGGCCAGCCAACAACACCTATAAATATGAAATTGTTCTTTTCCTCTCTGGAGATCAAGGACATAGTGTCATAGAGTCATACAGCATGGAAACAGACTCTTTGATCCAATCAGTCCATGCTGAACAAAGATCCCAACACATCAATGAAAAAGATAAGATGGAAGCATGCACAGCAATCGTCAGCCAGAAGCTTCGAGTGGATGATCCATCTTGGCCTCCTCCCTGTGTCCTTAGCACTATAGATACCAGTCTTCAGACAATTCAAGGATGAGAGTAAAAATAAAAATAAATGAACAAAATCAAATTTCAACATGGAACAGCAAATTAGTCTCAGCTTCACCAAATATGTTTAGCAAGTGGGGAGAGCTAATAATTAGTCACAGTTTTCTTTCCAAGAGCCAATCCAGTGACTCTCCCCACACTCTCTCTCTCCCCTCACATACAGTATGCATGTGGACATCAGGAGAGGATCGAGGCGAGTTATTTCCTGATGATTGAATAACGTGCAACACTCAGCTAACAGAAAGGCAGGTTGAGTAAAATATCAAAATTATGAGGAACCAAATTCCAGAATGACTTCTTGGTTTTAGAAAGGACAACAGCATGAAAAATACAAAAGCAGATGTGCTGACATGCAAAATCGTTTGATTAACTTTAAAGAAAGTCTTCAAGGTTCATTCACCTGTGGTCAAACAAGTCATGTTGATGTCCTGTTTTTGCTTAACTTCCACCTTTTCCACCTGATTTTCATTTAAAATACTGGGCAGACCTACACAAACACAAAATGTGTGAATTTTAGTAAGCTATGATGGACTTTACATCCTCACTGAACGTCCCCACTTGATAATAGTTATCAGCTTTACACTAAGAAATTCCAAACTAAGCCACTGATTTGCTCCTCACCTTTAAAACAAACACTCTTGAAAACTTTATTGTCATGCATTTGGCAAGCTCTTCCAAAGAGTAATCAAGGACTCAGTGAGCTGAATGGTTTCCTTCTATGCTATACTACTTACTGTATTATTTCATTGGTCTACATCTCTTCCTGAGAAATTTGGAACATTCACTACCTTAATTTGTCCAGTTTGAACTTTTTCATACCAATAGGGTCGCTATAGAACCATAGAACCCCCTAATATGTGTAAGCAGGCCATTCGGCCCATCGGTTCCACACCAACCCTCCGAAGAACATCCAACCCAGACCCACCCCCCTACCCTATCCCTGCATTTCCCATGCCTAGCCTACATATCCTTGGACAATACAGGCAATGTAGCATGGTCAATCCACCTAACCTTTGGATTGTGGGAGGAAACTGGAACATCCAGAGGAAACGCAGCAGGCAAGGAAAGAATGTGCAAACTCCACACAGACAATCACCCAAGAGTGGAATCAAACCTGGGTCCTTGGCACTATGAGGCAGCAGTGCTACTTTTGGTTACTATGGTAACCAAACTTTCTGGTTACTCAAGGAGAGACCATTATCATTCAAAGAGCTGGTCTGAGTTAAGTGGTTTCTGAAGAATAACAGAAGATTGAGTGTTAGAGAACATAAGAACTATGAGTCAGCCATTCAACCTCGAGTCTGTTCTATCAATCCGCAGGATTATGCTATTCTAAGACCAACCTGTTCAGATGTGTTGTAGCACACTTCTGGAGCAGCTCGGACTTGCATCTGGGCCTTTTTGGTTCAAAGGGCTGGTTCACTATCACCGTGCCTCAAGAGCCCCCTGTCAGTAGGACCACAGTTGATTTGTACCTCACGTGAAGACCCCACTGAGTCTCACTATCTGAGTTAATAATACATGAAGGGTAGCCACTTTGGGCACCAATGGATGTCTTGTATCAACAGAACCGACTCCAGAGTCTTCAGAAAAAGAGGGGAGACTATTGGAAGGGGAAAGTAAAGATCGTTGGCCAAGATTTTTTTCATGTAGCCTTATTTATACAAACTAATGTAGGTTATGGGACCACACAATCCTTGAGTACTTCGAAATGTCACTTGTGTGAAGAATTCACAAGCAATAGAGATGGTAGAATGTATGATGTTACAGATAGGATTTTGAATAAAATCGTCAACAGTTCTGTCCTCCTTACTCAGCACATCCACATGAAAATCCTTCGCTGCTTCCCCTACACTGTTGCTGGCTACACAGGAATAATGGCCGGCATCTCCCATGAGCACACGAGTCAATTTAAGGGTTCGTCCACCTTGGGGGTAAATCAAAGAATTGGAAACAATTAAAGCAGTAAAGTAATTCCATAATTAACAATAATTTGTACAGTCATGAAGAAATGGTAAAGGATTATTGAAGGTATCAGCAAAAAAATGCATCGTGAAATGTAATCACAGTAACATCTGAATAATTGCGAGTGAACTGTTTGAGGGCATATATGCCTTTTACTTCAGACCCCTTCTCCCTGGGCCTCACACTACCAGATGGCACAAGGTGAAGCAGCCTGCAGCTTCTGTCAGTTTAAATGCTAAAAAATGCACATAAGTTGTGTCGTTCCAAAATTTGCATCATCTCCACTGTGGCAAGCCTGAGCCAGCAGTACAGGGCTTCTGCTGCCCACAACTCTGGCAGCAGAAGATCACTGGTACAAGAGAAAGTTTCCCTCCTCTGTGGCATTGTATGCTACAGCAATAATGTATTGTGCCCAATTAAACTTTTATTCCAAATGATGAACAGGTTCAAAGCAGCAGCTCAGAATCACTTGCTATCTGACGTGTACATAGATCCCCATCACATTAACACTTGAGAAGTCCAAGTCAGTGGTACTCCAGACTGGTGAGTAGGATTTATCCTGGCTTAGTGCTTGCAAGGAAATAAGAAACCGCACTTTATGAGCTCCGATGAGGCTTACAAACTGGTAAACTGACCACAGAGTCATAAAATCAGATAGCACAGTCGCAGATCCTTTGGCCCAAATCATCCAAGCCAACCCAGGTATCCTGAATTGAACTAGTCCCATTTGCCTGCATTTGGTCCACAGCCCTCTGAACCCTTCCTGTTCATATATCTGTCCAAATGTCTTTTAAATGTTGTAATTTTACTCACCTCCACCACTTCCTCTGGCAGCCCATTCCATACATGCACCACCATCTGTGTGAGAAGGTTGCCTCTCAGGTCACTTCTGAACCTTTCCCCTTTCACCTTAAACCTATGCCCTCTAATTTTGGACTCCCCTATCCTGGGAAAAACACCTTGGTTATTCACCTTATCTATGCCAAACATGATTTGTAAATCTCTAGAATGTCACCCCTCAGCCTCCTATGTTCCAGCGCAATGTGTCTCAGCCTGTTCCAGTCTCTCATAATTTAAACCCTTCCGTCCCAGCAACATCCTCGTAAACTTTTTCTGTACCCGTTCTACTTTAACAACGCTCTTCGTATAGCACGGCAACCAGACTTTAATGCAGTATTTTAAAAGGGGCCTCACCAATGCCTTGTACAGCCGCAACATGATGGCCCAACTCTGAGTGCTCTGACCAATGAAGGCAAGCGTGCCAAATGCTTTCTTCACAGCCCTGTCTACCTGCAATGCCATTTTCAAGGAACTAGGCAGTCCTAGGTCCCTCTGTTCACCAACAATCCCGGGAGCACTACCATTAACTGTGTAAGGCCTGCCCTGGTTTGCCTTACCTAAATGCAACATTCATTTAAATTAAATCCCATCTGCCATTTCTCAGCCAATTGGCCCATCTGATCAAGATCTCGTACTCTAAGATAAGCTTCTTCACTGTCCACTATATCACAAACTTTTGTGTCATCTGAAACGTACTAACCATACCTCCCATATTCTCACCCACATCATTGATATAAATAATGAACAACAGTGGATCCAGAACCAATCTCTGTGGCACACCGCTGGTCACAGGTGTTCAGTCCAAATAATATAGCTTTACCACCCTCTGTCTTCTACCATCAAGCCAATTTTGTATCCAACTGGCTACCTCTATCTGGATCCTATGTGATCTAACGTTACTAACCAGTCTACCATGTGGGATCTTGTCGGAGGCCTTGGGAAAGTTTTTGTAGACAACATCTATCCCTTGGCCTTCATCTATCGTCTTCGTAACTTCTGCAAAAAACTCAATCAAATTTTTGAGACACGATTTCCCATGCACAAAGCCATGCTGCCTATCCCTAATCAGTCCTTGTCTTTCCAAATGCACATAAATCCTAACTCTCAGAATTCCCCCCCAACAACAACTTACTCACCACTGATATCAAACTCATCGGTTTATAGCTACCCATTAAAGTGAGGTAATTTGAGTGGCGTCCTTGTGGTGCAGTTGCACAAAAGCAACCCCTAATAATACACCAGCATCAATGCCAGAATTAGTGCCAGCACTGTGCTGTTATTTGGGGTTGTGAGTAAGAAATACATCAATGATAGTTCCAATCCTTGTTCAGAAAGAATATGGTTTCTGCAGGAAATTGTATGGGGTCTGACTTTTCCAGCGAACATTGCAACTCCATCACTGGACTTCAACCCCAAAGTTGGAGCTGTGCGGAACTGGCCAACTGACATTCCCATTAAAAGGAAAAGGAATAACAAACTGGCAGGTAAAAACTTCACATAATTCCACATTCAACTCTACTTTTGGTTTAAGCAGTATTAGACCCAGTCTAGAGCGTTAAGCAATCTGTACCAAAACCTTACTTTTCCAATTCAGGCCACTTACAATTGTAACTAACACCATCAAGCATCAAAAAGTGATTTATTTCTCTATCCAAATATAGCAGTAGAAAAGAATATGTCAAATGGAAGGCTGGCAAGTCTATGAGCGGCAGATTCATGCCAAGGTCAGTATCACCAGATATTAATGCAAAAATTGATCTGACACATCATTAAGGTCACGTGACAAGAGGGCTTCTTCTCATCATTTTTCATAAGTAGCAAGAGTGTTTGCTTGCATAAGTATTTGGGTACACATATCCACATATGCATCATATTTATGTATTCATGTCACAGTCACAGCATCATCACAATTCACAAGGCCATTCAACCTACTGGGTCATTGCAGAACAATTCAGTCAAACCAATTTCCTGATCTATACTGATACTACTGTGAGATTATTTTCCTCAAATGTCCATCCAATTTTCTTTCAAAATTATTCAACATCTCCATCTTTATAGGCTACAGTTCCAAGTCATTATCACTTGCTACAAGAAATTCTTCCTTACATCTCCTGCCTATTCCTTGCTCAAAATTTGTGACCTGTAGACCTTGTATCATCAGCTAATTGAAACAGCTTTTCTTGATTTACTTTTATCTAAACTTGTTGTAACTTTGTACACCTCCAATGATCCATTTTGATCCAAGGAAAACAACTTCAGCATTCCGCAAATAGCTAAAATCTCTCAGCCCTGGAACCATTCTGGTACACATCCGCTGCAATCTTAATGTAATGTGTGCTGTGTCTGTGTTATGAATGTACCAAAATCAAAATTTACACTGTCAGGTAATGTTTACAAGCAGTTTGCACCATTCAGGGATCACTCTCAAAACACAAACTTAGGAAATTACCTTGTGAAGATTTCAAGTGGAACCAGCGATTGATAAACACAATGGTACTATTTAATGTCAGTATCAAAATGTTTCATGGGGCATGAGCATTTAGTCAAAAAAGAAGTGAAAACAGAATTTGCTGTACTTTAGGGATGTGACCCCGATAAGAAAAAAAGATTACTTCTTGATTTACCTGACAGTATTTGCATCCTTGTACTGGAGACAATAGGTGATCCATTTCTGAACCAGGTGAAGACAGGTGGAGGGACGCCAGTGGCCTCACATATCAGTGAGATCGAGTTGCTCAAGAGGGTGCTGATATTTTCTGGAACCCCAATCTCCCCAATGATAGCTGGAGGGACTGACCAAAAACACACACACAGTATCAACTGTCAGTCACTGATGCAGACATGCCAGAAAGAAAAAGTATCTTTACTTGATGCTGCCATTTCTGATTTAACTGACCATGGAAGTCCCATATTACAATATCGATACTAAATATATACATACCCTAGCTTTATATTCCTCATATTTGTAAGTGTTCTTGCCTGTTGGTTCAGGAAACACTTATGAAAGTTGAAAAATTCAATGTTTTGAATTATGGCATTAACTTTGCAATGTATAGTGCTTTGAAAAGTACAATATATATTCTGCTTACTTGAAGCTACTATTTTTCTAAGCAGAGGGAGTCTTCAACAAGAGAAATAAAAAGTCAGCCATTGCCTGTACAAGCAATTTTAACTCTGGGTGTGTCTGACTATTTCCTACCCCAAAGACTTAATAACCTTGGGACGACTGCAGCAGATAACCAGAACAACCTCCTGATATGATGTCATACAAAGCCCTTGGTGAGCTGAGGCCATGAAATTGACCACTTAAGAGCTTTAATTGATTAGAGCCGATTAGGTTGCCATGGATCTTATTGCCTAAGATTTGGTTGCTGATGTGATGAGAGAGGCATCTCTCCAGGGACAGTTCACCTAACTATCTGCCATCCATTTTACACTCCTCGCCATCTTCAGGGAGAGGAAAATTGTGCCCAGTGTGGTCTAGCAATCCAACAGCCTTCCATTCTAAAGATTACAGACATAGGCCCTTCTAAAGATTCCCAAAAATCATTTCCCTGAAAATCTGAATCACTTGAAGAAGGGTGACTATGGGATGTCCACATACAGGATTTAAAAAAAAATCAATTAGCTCCTTGAGGCTGAAATAGCAAGTGACTGTAACAGAGTCCTCCTGTGGAATAATGGGGAAACTCTCCTTCAATAACAATTTGGAAACAGAGGGCTACACAGAATACAAACTGGAAATATCCTTATAGGCAAGGAAGATAAAATACCATAGGCCTCTCTCCCATCCAGTATTTGGTTCTGAAATGGTACTTGCCACAAGATAGGATTGTGATGTTGATTGGAACTAAGTTATACTTGATCACCTTGAATGAAATATATTGTGGGGGAGGGGGTGCTTTGCGAAAGAAGTGTTTCATAAAATATGAGTATGAAAACAGAAATCCGACTTTCAATTGATATACCTAATCTAGTATTCACATTTTGACTCGATCTATTGCCTTTCCTCCAGCTTAGAGCTCTCAACACTTCAGAAACCTTTTTCATTCAAATGTTGCATTGGCAATAGGGCAAGTGGACTAGTAAGTTTGCACACTGGTGACATACTAGTTTGCTAGCACCATCATGTCTTTAGCCATTTTGGGAGGCCAGATAAAGGGTGGAACACCTGCTGAACTGCAAACGGTGGTCAATTGTTAAGATGTCAATTATCATAGCTGATTAATCTGCTCGCTGACCTTTGGGATCCCAGTCACGTTGACAGTACAGCACCTGCCTGGAGACAGATTCCTAGCAGCACACCGCAGAACCAAAACAAGCTTTGATGACTTCCTTTCCCAATAGTCATAAATGTGGCGGCAAGCTACACTGCAGAGAGGTTCCCCAACACAATTGCAGCCTGTAAGCTGTGGTTATCTTTTAATTTTAATTTTTTTTAATGTTGGTGAAAGGGTGCTTAATGGTGTGTTGGCCATTTGGCTTCTAATTGACAAATCTGTGAAATAAATCCACTTCACTGACTGCTTCAAACGCGATGCAAGTATGGGACCTCCAATTTATGACAATACCAAGCATCCAACCCAAAATAGAAAATCCTACTCATGGTGCTATTATTAGCCCTAGATGTGAATTTCCTAAAATGTTGTTAATATATTGCCATTCACAGAACCTTAATGCCAAAAACCTGCTCTGACATTACAAGGTCTTATGGCACAGTGTAAGCACTCTACCTCTGTACCAGAAGGTCCATGTTCCAGGACTTGTTGACCATGGAAGATATATTTGTAATATGGCCAAACAGGTTATCAGTCTGTAAATCCTTTCAATACATCAGACAACAGATTGTAAGAATGGGAAAATTTCCTGGTTAAGATTAGAGTGGTGCTGGAAATGCATAGCTTCATCAGGGTGGGCTCCTGCCCAAAACATTGATTTTCCTGCTTCTCGGATGCTGCCTGATCTGCTGTGCTTTTCCAGCACCACTCGAATCTTGACCCTCATCTCCAGCATCTGCAGTCCTCACTTTCACCTAGTTGAATTTCCTGGTCAACCATACTACAGAAAGCATTGCCAAGCCATTGCAGTACTTTGCTCATAAGCATGGACCAATCCAACAGAAGTCCACTGCTCAATCCTTGGAAACAAGGGCAGGACAAAAGACAGACAGACTCTGTCAATGGTAACTCAGGGAATGCAGCATTGGATTGAATGTTAATTGGGTGTTCATCCCAATCAGATTAACCAGCCTAACCACATCTGGTTTTAAGAAAACACTGATTTTACATTTTCAACAAATGACCTTCAAGGTTCATGCTTTGCCTGTCTGTGATTATGGGTCTAATTGCACTGCTTCTATTGAAATGATGCTGAAGATGGAGACAATGTGTAGCCAGAGGCTCATAACTCGGGCCACAATATTCATATATAGACATTAGATGCCACTGGAGGGGAGATTAAACTAAACCATATCTCAAGGTAATTTGCTTTCTCACTGTCCTGAACGTACTGCTCACAGTTAAGCTGTCACAATTAGGTATTAGGTTGTTGATTGCTATTACCCCTCCCCATCCTGGTGAAATCTGTAAACATTTGGCCACAAGTTGGAATAACATTTGGGTTGGGCTGTACAAAACAGTCCACTGTTGTTTGCTAATCAGACTACCATATGGAGAATGGGCTGGTTCCAAAATGAAGGCTACAAAATTGTGGGGGGGAATATGTACATAGTCCATATAAATTTTCCAGCATTTTTTTTTCTTGACTGATTAATAGGCTTGCAAATAAAATTAAAACCAGACACATAAAAAGGCCAAAGAGAAAAAGATTATCTTTGACCCCAAGACAAAATAAGCACTGGGTAGAAGTGATGAGACAGAACATTCCAAGAAAACATAATGGCAATCAGCTTAATGTATTGTTCAGTGAACTGATTACTGGAAAGTCCTAATTTCATCTGCTAACACTCAGGATTGTTTCTTCTAAGATGCATAAAAATAAATGCTACGGTTTGGAAATGACAGACAATAATGTTAATGACAAGCCTGAGTATTCTCAGATTAAATTTTTCCTCAGTGCTATTTTATTGTCAGGATATACTCCATAAAACTACACACTGTTTTAAAAATAAATCGTGGCAGAAGAACTGAAGACTGATGTGTAAAGTGCTTGTTTAATTGCCAAGTTTATAAAAAAAGAGGAGAAAATCAGAGGTTGAACAGAGAGCTCCCTGTTCACTCAGTACCAATCTTCTGTCCCTCCCATCTCTGCAATAGCACACTGGAACTGATATAGGAACAAAACTCATACACACTCATATGGTACTCATAGTATGACATATACTCATGTAAAAGCAGACTACATAATTTTTGGCCTAAAAGAAACATATTTTCATATATACCTCAGATAAAATATCACTATTTTTCAGGGATTTTGAAGGATTTCAAAAAGAAGTGTTATTAGTTTGTTACATATTTATTTTGTATTGGATGGAATAGTTTGTAATGTTATAAAATAAAAATGCTAATAATCAACGTGATCTTGCAGGGTTGTGATTTTTACTTTATTCCATCATGGCAATGTTTTCTGGATTTCATTTGGACTTAAATCAAGCATACATTTGACCCCTCGAACTATGAATAAGAGAACCTATGATGGAGCCAAAGTAAGTTAGTCTCAACAACTAAACTTTTATATGAATAAATACAGTAATCTGTTTCTCACTTGGTTTATTGAAGGAGCTAACTGAACTTTTATGGAATACCCACTGTAGTGATTGGAACCAGGGTAAGGTAGACATCATTGACAATGAGATCCTTCATTGAGATTGTTAACCTTGGCCAATCTGGGAGCCCTGGTTAACAGATACAAACAGGAGATTTACGTTAGAGCCTGGGTGTCTCTGGAGAAGGAGCACACGGTGTCCACCAACACCCTCGAGTTGTTCAGGGAGAGGTGGGCGCCGCAGGGAGTGGAGTGCATCTTTTCCCCCGCCAACTCTATTTTGATTTAATCCCTGCCCTCCCCCTTCACTGCTTGATCACACAGCATTGCCTTTTGCGAAGGGCAGTGCTTGTCACTGGCCACTCGGGTGTTTCCTATCTTCCTGGTGGTGGAAATTGAATAAAGATTTGCGCACCTTGTGTCTTTCACTGTGTCTCACACCTGCACACACACAACATGGGTGCTGGAGGGAAAAAAAATAAGCACTACCGCAGTTAGGCAGTAGTGTGGGGGTTTATTTTTAAATAAAAACAGGAGATTTACGTTAGAGCCTGGGTGTCTCTGGAGAAAGAGCACGCGGTGTCCACCAACACCCTGGAGCTGTTCAGGGAGAGGTGGGCGCCGCAGGGAGTGAAGTGCATTATTTCCCCGTCCATCTCTATTTTGATTTAATCCCTGCCCTCCCCCTCACTGTTTAATCACACAGCATTGCTCTTTGATGTGAAGGGCAGTGCTTGTCACTGGCCACTTGGGTGTTTCCTTTCTTCCTGGTGGTGGAAATTGAATAAAGATTTGTGCACCTTGTGTCGCTCACTGTGTCTCACACCTGTACATACACAACATGAAAAAAAAGGAAAAAGAAAAATAAACAGGAGATTTACATTAGAGCCTGGGTGTCTCTGGAGAAGGAGCACGTAGTATCCACCAACACCCTGGAGTTGTTCAGGGAGAGGTGGGCGCTGCAGGGAGTGGAGTGCATTATTTCCCCCTCCAACTCTATTTTGATTTAATCCCTGCCCTCCCCTTCACTGTTTAATCACACAGCATTGCCCTTTGATGTGAAGGGCAGTGTTTGTCACTGGCCACCTGAGTGTTTCCTTTCTTCTTGGTGGTAGAAACTGAATAAAGATTTGTGCACCTTGTGTCTTTCACTGTGTCTCACATCTGCACATACACAACATGGGTGCTGGGGAAAAATAAGCACTACCGCAGTGAGGCAGTAGTCTGGGGTAATGAAAACGAAAAAAAAAAGAAAAAAAAAATAAACAGGATATTCAGAGAGTCTCTTCATTTAAGGGACTGGCTCGAGCTGGCTGTTCACAACCTATGTACTATGCACATGTAAATAAAGAGTGGCTTGGTGACGGGATAACTGCCTCCTTGGAGTTATTTCATCTACTAACTCATTACTTTCGTTATAATAGTTAGAGAAGGAATGAACTGCTTGAACATTACGTTCGTTGGTAGAGCTATGGTCAGGAAAAATGTCTATATTTAAACAGACTTAAGACAATACTGACTGCTTTGTTACACTGTAAATTCAACTCACGAGAAGTTAACTATCCAGGGATGGACAATCAGACCAAATTGTTTTTCATAACAATGTTATGTTGATTCCCCTCACATTGGAGTCAAAAATACAACTGTATGTTAGAAAATATAATTTAATGAAATGCAGAATTCCCAGTACTAGGTTACTGCTGTGGCATATTTTCTCGGATAGCTATTTTAAACTCAAACCTTTCTCCTTGTTAGAATATCATATCATAGATCACAGAATCCCTTCAGTGTGGAAGCAGGTCGGTCAGTCCATTGAGTCCACACCAACCTTCCAAAGTATCCCACCCAGGCCCACCCCCAACGCTATCCCTGTAACCCTGCATTTCCCATAGCTAATCCACCTAGCCTGCACACTCCTGGACACTATGGGTCAATTCAGCATGGCCAATCCACCTAACCTGCACATCTTTGGATTCATCAATCTTGAATTTATTATGAAATGCTTGTCTATGTGCAATGACTTTGAAGTTTCATGGAGAATTATCTGATGAATGTTCGTGAGATTTTTCTGAGTATTATCTATTTCATATACCTCAACAAGTAAGTCAACATTGATTTTAAAAATTACGTATATAGAAAAGAGCACCTTGATTCCAGAATATTCATTTCAAGGCAGTACCATATTGAACCTATTCTCATACATACTCACCAATTCAAGAACACGTACATGGACAAAGATAAAGTTGCCATAGTCTTACCAGACCATAGCATTGCTCTCTCATAGAGAGAGTGAGTGAGAAAGAAAGAGATGACTAGTGATAATTTAACCTGAGGGTCACCATGCCTCAGGCGAGGTAAGAGGTTGATAAGGAGAGTACTTCACAATAAGCTCAGCCAGTGCAGGAATTGAACCCACACTGTTCGCACCACTCTGCATTATAAACCTGACGTCCAGCCAGCTGAGCAAACCAACCCATATACTCACTTCTACACAAACATACACCATTCTCTCACATGTACATACCATCACATGCTCACACACATATACCATAAGATTCACAAACACACACTCACAAACACTCAACACATGCTCAAATACACAAAAACACAGGATGATGTTCACATCAATACACTCTCATTCACATGTCAGCACATTCTCTTGTACGTGCAAACACATTGTCATATATGCAAGCACTAAAACATGCTGTCATGTCTACACTCAGCAATGTGCACACTCTTGACAGAAGCATGCATCAACACACAATTCAGCAAGGTCAGTGAATGATGATAAGGAATGGGTTATGTGGCTATTTTTTTCCCTTTCCTAGCTTAGTACACTTATAGCTAGGCACAGCCCACAGCTTGACACTGGGACCATTCAGACTCCAAATATCTGTTCTAAGCTGAAACTTCAGCAAAGTCCAATTTTAAATTGAAATAAAAATCAATTTTACAAAGAAGCATAAATACTTCTCAACTCATTGATCATAATCTTAAATGTACCCGTCACAAGCTTACTGAAAATTGTGGTAAATTGCTAACATTTTAAATTAACAATTGCCTAAAGAGTTTCAGGCTTAAACACAAATTACGGCTCATTTGATGCCCCATTTCATAAAACCCTTTTTATACTAAACTATGAAACATTGAGAAAGTGGACAGAATTAATTAAATGCCAAAGTGTCCTTACACTAGAGGCTTCACATTCAATGCTTTACTCATACAAATTTTATTTATCTTGAAATAATATACACAGAAGGGATAAAAAAATTACATGTTTGAACTGATCATATAAGACAATGGATTAATTAGGGATAACTCACAGGTAGGAAGCTAGGAACCCTTTATTCATTTTAGAGGTTCTGGCAGACGTTCTAGGTCATGGCTTAGAATTTCTGATCAAATGTGTAACTTCATTCAGTGTAATTCCCCCAATTTGTTGATGCAAAAAAAAATTCAGAGCTTCTAAGTACTGATTGAAACTTGCATGTCCACAATCTTTTCTGCTGGTTTTATAACTTTGTTTTTGAAACAGGCCTTGCTCACAAAACTTGGTGTGGCCTCCAGGGTGTACTCACCACCACTGATAGGTCCATCATAACATTTGTTTTCAGACCTTTGCGAAAATGAAAATGGAACCTTTGATTATGAGGGCATTAACAGACACGTTTGGCAATTTTTTAAAAATAAGGTCCGCTATGTATATAACAAGTGTTAGTTTTAGTCATTTAAAATAAGGTTACTCATGAGATGTGGATTGACACTAAATCAAAATGATTTTGTTCTGTGATAAACACATTTTCTGTGTATTAATCAAACTTTACCAAATTACCATTCTTCAGTACATCTGCAGAGATCTTTTAAAGCAAAACCGTATGTAAAAGCACTCTCCAATTCTTCTGATTCTTGACAGTTTTTTGCATTTAATGTTATGTAAATTAGATTGAATGGAATTACATGTGAGATAAACATTTGGATGTGACTTACGCTGGAAAACCCCAATGCTGAAATTTGATCTCAGGTTAATCACAAAAGGAAAGGACAGTACAGGGCTTTGGGAATAAGGAACAGGTGTATGAGAAAGACAGCCAGACAGGAAGCAAATCACAATTTTGGCCAAAACATCTCAATGTTGCTATAGCAAGCAAACAGTGAACTAACAGTTTGAAGCATCTTGCATGAAAAATGGTATAAATATGGCACGTCTGTTCTTCAGCAGCTGGATTGTATTAACACAAATATACTCATAAATTATCAACATCCCATTTTAATCTCTCCAGTGTATTTTATGGAAACTTGAAGGATTTTTTTCTACAATATTATTTATGGGTCTATAGAGAGAAGAATGATTGTCAATTTGTAACAGAATAAAATCATTAACCCTTTGGGTAGCAAATTACGCCTTACTTGTATTATCTGTTATACAATGTAAAGTTATTCTCTATCCACAAATGTGACTGATTTTACATTAAAACTTGCAATTGGCCACACTGGATATTTCACTAGTGGATAACATTGCAGACTAAACCTAGATACTGAATTGTGGTAGGTTATTCAAGTGCAGCGGAGGTCACCATTGCCTACTCCAATAGTGTCCTTATCAGACAATGCCTTAATTCAAGCAGTGTTGATTCACTGGGAAATCTCAAACCTGGGCTGGTTGGCCATTTGCAATGTCTAAACAATGGTCACAACCATAGTCCAGATAACAGTCAAATATTGCATGAACTGGACACCAAGGACCAATTGCAAAACCAGTTGAACCATACAACTACCTTAGTGGCTCTTGAAGTGCAATCTATGGGAGTCCTCTGGACTAGTCAAAATGCAAGTCATGGCCACACAAGTCCACAAATGAAGCCATATGAGAACTGGCCAGTATGCTCTGCCCAAATACTTGTAACATCACACACCAGACAGGACTCCCAAGTGTTAGATGCTAGTAATAACAATTGGATTTTATAAGCTATAACATTCTGCGAGATTGGATTTTTAAAAATTGTAAAACCAAACAGGAACAAACTGAATGAGCAACTCCACGTAACTTTTTATCAGAACAGGACCATTCTTCCTTTTAACTCTCTATCTTTTACCTGAGTTATATTTTTGCAATGACATGTAAGAGAGGGTGGGCAAGACTGGTGACCTTAGCTTCTCCAAACAAAAGAGACCCTGAGAACTAATGTTTTAGCTAACAGTCAGATAACTCAGTCTAAGGATGGAAATGGAGGCCATTTTTGAGTCTGACTTTCAAACTCACAATCACATCTTGAGACATCTCAGAGGAATAACCAACAGTTTTAAAACACCCAGATGAGCGCAGCAATCAAGTGACACCAATAAATCTGATAATGACAATCACTCAAATGAATAGACTTCTGCTTCATCCAGTTAACCTGTTCTGGACACTACAACTATTTTATTATGAGATCTAAATGTATTTGCCCTTTCTTTACCTCCTTCTATCCTTTTACCTGCTGGCCATATAACTAAGTAGATGATAAGTGACATCTGTTCAAAATCAGTAGTAACTCAAACGCTTACCATGAACACTCAAATCAAACTTCCTGTCTGATTGTCCAGCCACATTAATAGCCAGACAAGTGTACCGGCCTGTGTTGTCCTCCTGTGCCCTTTGAATTTTCAGAGACCGCCCTTCGTTCTCCAGTTGGATGCCTCGTCTGCTCACCACAGGACGCCCATCTTTCATCCATGTCAATGTTGGCCATGGAACTCCATTAGCTTCACATTCTAGCATGATCTCAGCTCCCCTGGCAATTGAAATTTCTGTTGGCTGCCTACCACCATTCTTGATACTGGGCATCACTGAAACAGAAAGAGAAAACCACCAAGGGTTGACGCAAACTTCAAGTCACACAGGGAGAGGTACTCCAGAAATATTGCGGAATCTGAAACACTTCCATTATATAAAATATTTCACCTTCTCAATTTACCCACACTCACCATAAACCTCCACACTATAGTCTTGTTTGTTTGTCCCAGCTAAATTAGTCCCTATGCATGTGTAGTTTCCAGCATCTGACATCCGAGTTCGAGATATTTGTAGCATTTGTCTACCAGAGGAAACAGTAATTCGATCATCTTTCACTGTAGACAGTGGTTTTCCTGTGATTGGTAGTAAGGAACAGAGACAGAAAATATTAAGAAAGAGATAATCAGGTCTGGATTTACAAAAGCAAACCTAGACAAAATATTTTTTTTAATTATTTCTTCTCATTATCAATTGATTTTTTCTTTAGTTAAATGAAAATTCATTACTTCTCATCCCTACATTCAATGCCATAAAACAATGGAATTATAGGGCTGGATGTTGCTGAAAAATACCCCAGAATGTTCAAGATGCAGTGTTATTAACCTGAAAATCAATCAGGGATTAAGACATTTGATATAAATTGAAGTTCCAAAACTTGATTATTAATTTACATCACTCCAATCTTAGCCTGCCTTTTATTTTTAAGAACCTTCTACACCTGCACATTAATCATCCATCAAACTCACCACAGTAAGTTAAGTAAAGAGTGTATGCTTTCAATAGCCTTCTCCAGTCACAGTGTACATAATACACCATATTAATAAGATTTTGTTGCAATATTCTAACTTCAGACAAACAAACAACTGAACAGGTTTACCTTCACTTTTGTATAAGTGAATTCTATAGCCTCATTTAAAAAATCTAGGAACTTATGCTTTTGACCCCCACCTTTTAAAAGATTAGTTTGCACATGAGGAAAACACCCTGCTTTTCTAATTGTTTGATGGTTTGACTGTTGAGAATCCTTATTAATAAGAGTATAAAACTCTTGTAGTGAATAAACAAAATTTCAATTGAACTTTATTTAAAGAGAGAATTTCTCTCCTCCAGCCTGTCCCAAAACCTAAAAAACTAAATTGCTTGAACACGTTATTATTCTGAGGAACCTAGTCACTCTATAATTAACTTGTTGACCTTTTTTTTTCCTATAGTTTATCTCCAGGCAATGTAGTCTCACAACCATTTATTAGAAACCAACTGCTGTTTTAACCAGAAAACAGCTCTGAGAAAGCCAAATTCTTAAAGGGACTATCACCACAAGGTAAGATGGTGTACTTTTTCCCTAAAAGCCCATAGATCATCAGAGTATCTTACTTCCTTTAACAAAGTCCATATCATTTACAAATATTGAAAACAATAATGGTCTAGACACTGATCACGAAGGATATAACTGTTCATACCACGCTACACTTAAAAACAAAACTAAATCTCTTACTTTCAACCAAGTTTCAGTTCACACAAATAAGAATATCGCTGAGTAACAACTCAAGTGATGAAGTGGTTATGACTTTCTTTCAAAGTCAGAGTTCCTTACCACATGTCCACAAATTTGGTATAGATTCATCAAAATAGAAACCTGCATCCCCCTTCTAAATGATTAAAGACTTAACAACAATCTAAATTTGTTCAATACATTGCATCAATTGCATGACACTTTGACCTTTTACTATAAGTTCTGTGTCCTATGATCCTGCCTCACTAGTTACCTGATGAAGGGGCAGCTTTCTGAAAGCTTGTATTTTCAAATAAACCTGTTGGACTACAACCTGGTGTTGTGTGATTTTAAAAAAAATTAGCAGGGTGCTTGGTGGCTTAAACTACCAGTTGAATAGAAAATGGAAGAAGAATCTTTCCAACTTAACAGACAGTCAATTTGCCTTACTTCATCTTCATGAGTATCCAACTCAGGTTTTCAACCAGTCTAAGTAGAATTTGTGATTATAAAGGATGGATATAAAGTGGATTTGCTGTCTGCAGCAAGATCATCTAATTAGAAACACAGTACAATTTACTGATGAACTTACCATTCTTTTGCCACTCAAGGATCGGGTAAGGAATCCCAATGCAATCACAAAACAAACTCATTGTGTTTCCTTCAATTACTGTCACAGATATTTGTTCCTTTAATCCATAAAATGTTGGGGGCACTGAAAAATATTTCAAAACATAGCATGTCAGAGTAAATATTGTGCTTATCACTGTCTGATCTTGTGTGATTGTCAACAAAATGTAATTACTTCTCCTCACAGCTCATGTTATTCCACCCATAGCTGCACATTTGGCTGAGAACCATAGAAACAGAAGTTTATAGCATGGAAGATGACTATCCTGCCATTTTGTCCATGCTGAGTGACAAGTAGCCATCCAGACTTACTACAATCTCCAGCTTTAGTCTGTAGGAACATAGGAAATAGGATCATGATTTAGCCATTTGGCCTCTCGAGACTGCTCCACCATTCATCTAGATCATAATCCATTTTCAAACCAAGCACAATTTCCCAACACTATCATTATTGCAGTTAATGTCTATAAAGCTATTCAGCTCTGTCTTGGGCATACATTATGTCAATAAATTTGCATGTTACTGCCCTTCAAATGAATAGCCATATTCTTTTGAAATAATGATAGTTTCTGCCATTACTATCCTTTCAAGCAGTGAGTTTCACATTCTCATGACCCTCTTGAATTTTTTTATTCACTCTTGGGACATGGGCTTTGCTGGCTTGCCAGCACTTACTGCTTTGTCCTTGTTGCTCTTGAGAAGGTGATGGTGAGCTGCATTTTTGAACTGCTGCAGTCCACATGTTGTTGATAGACCCAGAATGCACTTAGGGAGGGAATTCCAGGGTTTTGACCCACTGGCTTGATGGCGATATATTTCTAAATCAGGATGGTGAGTTTCTTGGAAGGTAGATTGCAGGTGATGGATTTGGAATGTGTTATCTAAGGATCTTTCATGAATTTCTGCAGTGCATCTTGTAGATAGTGTACACTGCTGCTACTGAGCGTTGGCATGGGATAGAGTAGATGCTTATGGATGTGACATCAATCAAGCTGGCTACTTTGTCATGGATGCTGTCAAGCATCTTGAGTGGTGCTAGAGCTGCACCAATTGAATTGAATTGAATTGAATTTATTGTCAAGTGTACTGAAGAACAGTGAAAAGCTTTGTCTTGTGAGCAATACAGACAGATCCCATAGTTAAGGAGCTTAGACAAGTAAATAACATGTAAACAGCGGCAAAAACAAAAACACAGGTACAGGTGAATGTTAAGAGTTTGTGAGTCGATTCAGTTCAGTATTCTAACAACAGTAGGGTAGAAACTATTGCAAAACCAGCTGGTACATGTGTTCAGGCTTCTGTACCTTCTCCCTGATGGTTGAGGTTGTAGAAAAACATTGCCAGGATGGGATGGATCTTTGAGAATGCTGGTGGCCTTTCCTTGACAGCGGGCCTGGAAGATGGATTCTATAGATGGGAGGTTGGCCTTTGTGATTGTCTGGGCTGAGTTCACCACTCTCTGTAACTGTCTCTGATATTGAATGGTATGGTTGCCAGACAGAATCCAGACAGAATGCCTTCGATGGCGCACCAATAAAAGTTGGCAAGGGTATTCGCAGTCATGCCAAATTTCCTCAGCTGCCTGAGGAAGAAGAGACATTGTTGGGCCTTTGTAACCAGTGCGTCCACATGAAGAGTCCAAGAAAGCTTGTTGTGGATGACCACTTCCAGGAGCTTGATACTCTCATTCCACCACTGTGCTGTTAATGTGTAGGGGGGCATGAGTAACATCCGCCAAAAGAGCTGGGCATCACTTGACCAATCCGGTCAAGTGGGGAGTATTCCATTATAATCCTGACTTGTGCCTTGTAGATGGTGGACAGGCTTTAGGGAGGCAGGAGGTAAGTTACTCACTGCAGTCTTCCTTGCCTCTGACCTGCTGTAATAGCCATTGTGTTTATGTAGTGAGTTAAATTGAGTTTCTGGTCAATGGTAACCTTCAGGATGTTGATAGTGGGGGATTCAGAGATGGTAGCATCATTGAATGCCAAGCGGTGCTGTTAAATTGTCTCTAACTGGGGATATTCTTTGCCTGGCATTTAAATGACACAAATTTTACTTCACACTTGCTAGTCCAAACCTAGATATTGTCCAAATCTTGTTGCATTTGAATGTGGACTGCTTTAGTATTTCAGAAATCACAAATGATGCTAAACATTGTACATGCAGTGGCAAACATCCGCAGCTGAAAAAGCAGGGAAGGTCATTGATAAACCAGCTGAAGATGGTTAGACCTAGAACACTATCCTGAGGAACTCCTGCAGAGATGTCTTGGAGCTGAGATGATTGACCTCCAACAACCAAGATCATCTTCCTATGTGCCAGGTATGACAGCAACAAGCAATGAGTTTGCCCCCTAATTCCAACTGACTCTAGTTTTACTGGGGTCCTTGATGCCACCTCGGTTGAAAGTGGCCTTGATCTCACCTCACCTCTGGAATTCAGCTCTTTTGTCCATGTTTGAACCAAGGCTGTCAGAAGCTAAGTGGCCCTGGCAGAAACCAAACTGGACATCACTGAGCAGGCTATTGCTGAACAGATGATGTTTGATAGCACTGTTGTTATTAAGTTCCAACAGCAATTGGCTGGGCTGGATTTGTCTGGCTTTTCACGTACAGGACATATCTGGGCAATTTTCCACATTGTCAAGTAGATGTAAGTTTTTGAGCACAAGTCTTCGGTACTATTGCTGGAATGTCGTCAAGGCCAATAGAATTTGCAATATCCAGCATTTCCAAATATTTCTGGATATCAGGTGGAGTGAATCAAACTGGCTGAAGACTGGCATCTGTGATGCTGGGGATCAGTGGAAGAGGCCAAGATAGATCATCCATTTGACACTTCTGACTGAAGATTATCATGTGTGCTATAGCCATGTATTTTGTACTCTGTGTTGGGATCTTCCAATATTGAGGATGAGGATATTTGTGGAATCTCTCCCATCAGTGAGTTGCTTAATGGACCACAACTGTTCACGACAGGATATGGTAGAACTGCAGAGCTTAGATCTGATCTGTTGGTTGTGGGATTGCTTCGGTCTGTCTGCACTTGTTGCTAATGCTGTTTGACATGCAAGTAGCCTTGTTTGGTAGCTTCACCAGGTTGACCCTCCTCTGGCTCGATGGCAAAGACTGAGTGGAGGATATGCTGGGCCATGAGGTTGCAGATTGTGCTGGGAACAACTGTGCTGCTGTTGATGGTCAACAACACCTTATGGATGCCCAGTGTTATTGATGATCGAGAATGGATTGATGGGGCAGCAATTGGCCAGGTTGGATTTGTCCTGCTTTTCACGTACAGGACATATCTGGGCAATTTCCACATTGTCTAGTAGATGCAAGTTTTGGAACATAAGTCTTTGGTACTATTGCTGGAATGTCATCAAGGCTGATAGAATTTGCAGTATCTAATAATTTTGTCTTCCTGTGCTGTCCATCATCTTGAGCTGGGTTATTGCTCGATCAGAGCCAAGGGCATTCTTATATGTTTCTCAAGGTGGTGATCATTCGTTTTGTGGAAGTCTGAACAGTGAATGTTAGTTTTGATGCCCCGGGTTTTTTTTGGAATGGAAGCCTGGAGCGTGATTTCTTCAAAATACTGACCAATCCCCAAACGATGCTTAACACATGAGTGTTTTCAATCCTTAAAATGGCTCTGACCTCAAGTTACTGTTGGAATCTTGCCTGGCTTTTATTTCAGATTAGAAAAAACTCCCCAGTCACAATCAGCTTGACCTTTGTGCCTTACTACTCAGTTTCAGTGTGTCAACAGACACTGTGTTGTGTCTCATTTCTACCCATCTGTCAGGGAAGTGCCTCAGTGAATCATTCTCTGTCTACTGAATGAAGCCACTGACAGCTAGATGTGTGATCCATTCCAGTAATGCTTGTAAAAGTGAGGCCAGATGCTCCACAACATTGAAGCATTTTAATTTAGTGGCAGTGGGTGATGGGATCGGCAGCTCAGATTCAAAAGAAAAGCACAAAGGTCTTTCTTGATGTGTTTACAAAGTGATAACATTAATTGCCATCATGTATGTCTTCTGCATTAGGCAGCATTGGAAATAATAATAGTCAGGGTTTCCAGTGACCTTCGACATGAAACCTTTAAGAGTTTCTCACCAGTACTGGAACATACAGCACCACAACTGTGCTAGCAATTGAACTAAAACACTTCAGTACAGCATCAGATATGTTCCATTTCACAAAATTATTTTACAGTGAAGTTATGTATGTTACCTCTGGTTTGTGCATTATCTGGTGATGATCAGAGGGGAGATTATTTCACTGCTGGCACCTGAAGGATTCACCCTTTCTCACAGTAAGCACAGCAGAGGGGCAGAGCTCATTAAGTTAATTGGACACAGAGGTTGACACTGATACTCTAGTGAGTACAGTGAGAGCATTGCACTAATGAAAACACTGTCTTTTGGACGAGACATTAAAAACTAAGACCCCATTTGCCTCCTCAGATAAACATAAAAATGTCCTACTTTTGAGATGAGCGGGGGAATTGCCCTCAATGTTCTGGAGAACTCCTGGATCATAATCACAAAAAAACCATCTGATCATTATCACTGCTTTTTGTTAATGTTTACTGAGTGCAAGTTGGTTGTTGTGTTTCCTACATCACAGTCGTGATCACCAATGCACCTAATTTCTTTTGGCAGTGTTGACCTTTGAGGTTCATGTGCAGCAATGACTCCCACATGCAGAAATCAATGTGTTAGCGTGCTTCTCAGCGGCTGCATGGCCAAAAAGCTTAGAAAGAACATTGATGTGACTACACTTTAAAAGTAATTTATCAGCTGTGAAGAACTCTGAGATGGCAGGCTGTCGTGAAAAAGGCAATGCAAATTCAAGGCGCTCTTTTTTCCAAGTCCCAAATTTCACAGGACTTAAAACTATGGAAGTCCAGGCTTGTTCCAGAAGAGGGGAGTTCCTCCCACCTCCCTCCCTTTTGTCCCCTATCACTGTTCTGTGGATTTCCAGTGTAAGCACCTGATTCTAGGGGTCAATACCACCAGAAGTTGTTTATCAGATAGTAAGTCACAAAGCCAATATCTTGTGTAGATTTATTCCAAGAACCTTTAGTTTAAATGTCATGGTCACAATCGTAGAAGAGCCATTCACTATAACCAATCAACAGCCTTTTGGTTAACTGCCCATACAGTGACTCAGTTACACTCTTTTGAGTTTTTGGTCCAAATCTGTTCAGGACAATTTGGAACCAAATATTTTGTTCTGGACATTTTCTGATCAACCTGTTCAGAGATGTTATTGTACTCTGAAGGAGGTGGGACTTGAACCTGGCCGCCCCGGCTCAGAGGTAGGGAAACTACCACAGCACCACAAGTAACCAAATGCTGCGCTATGGAACATAGCAGGGAATCATAACCTGCAGGCGTCAGTTTGGGAATAGTGACACATAATTACTTAGACTGATTAATGCTTCTTAAGAGCTTCATTTCTTATGATAAAGACACTGCAGACTTAAGTTCCTTTCTGTTTCAACATGTCTAAACATATTGATTCAAAATTTCTGCACTGCAGTTTTAAACAGGCACTCAAATGCATTAAGACCACATAAACAAAATTAAACCCTTAAGTGTTTCTCATGTAGATTTATATAAGATAGGCACGTTAAACTGTGATTGCTGGTTAGGAAATGTTCTAAATTCAAATAATGCACAGTAAACTATCCAAACACAAGATATTAAGAAAGCAACTGTATCACATACTTTACAGGGTTGACTTAGGGGTTTAGCACCACTAGAAAATGTTCAAGTTTCACCGTTTCTAGCATCATCACATTTCCAAAATGTAATGCTCCTGTAAACTCATCTTCAGCGAACTGGTCTTTCCTGAGATAGAAGATTCCCAGGAATACACTCACTTTCTCATCTTGGACGATGTGAGAAAAAAGCAGGGCTAATTCAAATGAGCAAAGAAGGGGATTGAATAACAAAATGGAGTCAGTCTCCCAAAAACTGTCAAACTGGTTACATACTCCCTACTTACCCCAGACGTGTAAGTTATAGTTCTTCTCTGTTTTTCCAGCATTATTTGAAGCCTCGCAAGTATAGCGGCCAGCATCATGAATTTGGGCACTCTTGATCTAAAAGATTGACAAAAATAATCACACCTTTCTTCCAAAATATACAATGCTGGCTACCTGATGGAACTTTAGTCTGGATTTGGCCCTTTGACTTCAGCAATCTGAGAGTTTGGATCCCAGGACAAATTGCAAGACCGAGGCTTTGCAATCACTGATTAATCTAAAACAGTGATTCTCAAACTTCTCATCCTCTGTGATCCCATTTTAAGGCTTGGAAATTGTTGTGATCTTTCAGTGAGAACTGAGGGCGTGACCTTGTTAGAGCTAGAAGACAGCTGTTGTAATTCAATTACAGCTCCACAGTTCTGTGACCCTCTGACCCTTCATTTAGGAAGCCATAACCTAAAGGCTACACAGTGGTCAATCCTATCTAGTATCTGTCTGGCATGGCACAATGGTTAGCACGTTCACCTTTGAGTTCAAGTCTCACTCCAGAACTTAAATATAAAAATCAATCATAACATTTTGGTGAATGGAGGGAATGCTGCACTAACTGAGTGCTTGTGGTTTAGGCAAAATGTTAAACAGGAGCTCCATTTTCCTGCTTTGGTGAATGTAAAAGGTCACATGGCATTATTCCAAAGAAGAGCAGAATTTCTGGCCAATGCATATCTCTCAATTAATATCACAAACACAGACTGGCAATTAGCATATTGCTGATTGTGCTAGTTGGCTGTGTGCAAATAAACTGTCACGTTTCTGATGTTACAACAGTGACAACGTTTCAAACGTAGTTACAGTAATTGGTTGCAAAGCACTTTGAGATGCCCAGTATGTGTGAAAAGTGCTACATAAATACACATTTCTTTCATTTCACTTGTTCTTACAGTTCAGGGGTCAGTTTGCAGGTGATGCAAAACTTGGAAGCGTAATGTGAGAAGGATAGTGAAGAACTTCAGAGGGGAAAGAGGCAAGTTGATGGAGTGTGCAGATACATGGCAATGAAGTTGCATGGCGGCATGGTAGTTCAATGCTGCGTCACACTGCCAGGGATCCGGGTTCAGTCCCCCCTTGGGGTGACTGTCAGTGTGGAGTTTGCACATTCTGCCTGTGTCTGTGTGGGTTTCTTCCGAGTGCTCTGGTTTTCTCCCACAGTCCAAAGAAGTGTGGGTTAGGTGGATTGGCCATGCTAAGTTGCCCAAACACAGTGTCCAGGGATGTGTAGGCCAGGTGGATTAGCCTTGGGAAGTGCAAGGTTATGGGATAGGGTTTAGGTAGGATGCTGTTTGGAGGGTTGACATGGACTCGAAGGGCCAAGTGGCCTGTTTCCACACTATAGGGATTCAATGAAATGATAAATGTTTGTAGAAAAGTATGAAATGATAAATGTTTGTAGGAAGAACATGTTCACACAAAAGGAGAGCAGCAGTATAAGGACCTGCATGTATAACGTCTTTTAAATGAATCATAAAATATCTACAGGGAGAAGCAGGTCATTCAGCCTATTGAGTGTAGGACAAGTTGAGAACATGAACTCTGAAGAAAATTCCACCCAGATTTACCCTGTCCCTGTAACCCTGCATTTCCCATGGCTAACCTACCTAGCCTGCACATCCCTTGAGTCTAGATTAGAGTGGTGCTGGAAAAGCACAGCAGGTCAAGCAGCATCCGAGGAGCCAGAAAATCGATGTTTTGGGCAAAAGCCCTTCCTGATGAAGGGCGTTTTCCCGAAATGTCGATTTTCCTGCTTACCATATGCTGCCTGACCTGCTGTGCTTTTCCAGCACCACTTTAATCTCGACTCTGATTTCCAGCATCTGCAGTCCTCACTTTTGCACAGCCCTTGACCCAATGGACAATTTACCATGGACAATCCACCTAATCTGTGCATCTTTGGACTGTAGAAGGAAACCAGAGCAACAGAAGGAAACCCACACAGACTTGGGGAGAATGTGCAAACTCCACACAGACAATCACCCAAGGGTGGAATCAAACCCAGGACCTTAGTATTGTGAGGTAGAAGTGCTAATCACTGAGCCACCATGGTTATGTGTTGAACTTGCATTAGACCTAGTTCGGCTTCAGCTGGAGTATTGTTTCCAGTTCTGGGCACAGCACTTCAGGAAGGATGTGCAGCCACTGGAGAGAGTGCAGAAGATGTTTGACAGAATGCTTCCATGGATGAAGAACATTAGTTATGAGGATGGATTGGAGAGGTGGGACTGCTATATTTGGAGAATACAAGGTTGAGAGTAGATCAGACTGAAGGTCTAGTCAGAGTTTCATAGATTAAATGATCACACTCATGAAGGAATTGAGAAAATTAAAGTAATTAGTAAAATAATAAAGTGATGTAGAAGTCCTTTTATGCAATGAGTGGTTAGGATTTGAAAGACAATGAATGTGCGTTGGAAGCAGGTTCAACTGAAATATTGAAAGAGAATTATTTGAAAGGGAACAATGTGCAGGGCGAATTGGCAGGGGAATGGCACAATTTAAGATAATCTTTTAGAAAGCTAGTGCAGATAAAATGGGCTGAAAGGCTTCCTTCTCTGCTGTAGAAATTCTACCATTCTGAGTTATTGGCTGTTGTGAAAAAGCAATTAGAGTACTGATCAGAAAGTACAGAACAATTGCAAAAATTATTAGTGCAAAATGTGATGGTCAAAATTAACTACAGCACCCTATTAAATCCTAGTAACCATAGTAAACTAATCTCACTGAAGATATTGCGGTTTAGGGATGGAGCATAAATTGGGATATTGGGAAACATTTTTTAAAAATGACTCAAAGATTTCAAGATTATAACAAAGACTAACAATCCAGCCAAATTGTTCACTTTGACAAAATATTCAAAGGTCTGGACCACACGTTAAAAATTAACAGCAAGTTAAGATGTTAAGTAAAACCTTTTTAACCAAAGCATAACAGGCTTGAGAAATAAATTATTTCAGAAAACAGATAGTGAAAATACTGGTGGGTAGACAGGGTCAAGAATGATTTAAAAAATGAAATTCAGGATATGGGTGTTTTCTTGTCGCTAAAATACTGTTCTTAAATACATGCATTTCCATGGCATTGCAAACAGGAATCTAGGGAAGATTTCCAAAATTATGTGTAGTTCTATTTTGGCTTTGCAGCAAATTTATCTTCACTGAAAAAAACCTGAAAATCACCGATATTCCTGAAGTTTTATTTTCAAAAACAAACAATAATGAAGATATTATAAACTGGCGTCAAACTCTATCAAATCAGAGTTAACTTCCACTCCAGAGACCTGAGCATAACATCTAGGCTGATCCTTCAGTGCAGTATTGATGCCTTGCAAAAAGGTCGAAGGTGCCATCCTATTAATGAGGCATTAAATGAAAGTCATGCCTGCCTTGCAGGTGTGCATAAAATATTTCAGGACTATTCTCAAAATTAGATGAGGTTTCCCTGGTATCCCTCAAACCAATCACTAGGAAGACATTATCTGGTCGTTAGCACATTATTGATTTTGGGACCTTGCCATGTGTGTATTGGCTGCCACATCTCAAAAATATTTAATTGACTGTAAAGTGCTTTGAACCATGTTGAAGGTGTGAAAATTTCGATTAAAGTGTAATGCTTTTCTTTGAAGTTAAACTTTGGTGAAAAAACTCAGAGCAAAACCTTTCATAGATGAGATCAAAGACTCAATGATAATACTGACCTCGAAGAGACTGGCATTTTCAGAGAGTCTATGACCTGCACGCGTTGGTAGAGGTTGATCATCCTTTGTCCAGCGAAGAGTGGGTGGTGGGAATGCTTGACTCTGGCAATCCAAGGATATGTAGTCATTCAAAGTTACAGAAACATTCTGTTCCTCTCCTAGAATACTTGGTGGAACTATAATGTTAAAAAAAAGTTATGAAACTGATTAGTTTACTGAACTCCATCAAAACGCTGTCTGTTCCACTACAACCTGGCCTTTAAGTTTAGCGTTTGGACACACAATGTCTCAGAAGAGGAGTCAACAGTTCACAATGAAATTCCACACGTGGTGAGCTCTTGAATTCAATTCCATCAGAGGAAATAATGTAGTGTTACCCCCATATACAGACAAGGAGGAACTCCATTCAATTTCTTGAAGTGCTTGGAGAGGCTTTTATTTAAAGTTTGTGCGAAGATTTGTAGCTCGGGTGCTCGTTGTTGTGGTTCTGTTCGCCGAGCTGGAAGTTTTTGTTGCAAACGTTTCGTCCCCTGGCTAGGCAACATCATCAGTGCTTGGGAGCCTCCTGCGAAGCGCTTCTTTGATGTTTCCTCCGGTGTTTATAGTGGTCTGTCCCTGTTGCTTCCGGTTGTCAGTTTCAGCTGTCCGCTGTAGTGGTTGGTATATTGGGTCCAGGTTGATGTGTTTGTTGATGGAGTTTGTGGATGAATGCCATGCCTCTAGGAATTCCCTGGCTGTTCTCTGTCTGGCTTGCCCTATGATAGTAGTGTTGTCCCAGTCGAATTCATGTTGCTTGTTGTCTGCGTGTGTGGCTACTAAGGACAGCTGGTCGTGTCGTTTCGTGGCTAGTTGATGTTCATGTATGCGGATTGTTAGCTGTCTTCCTGTTTGTCCTATATAGTGTTTTGTGCAGTCCTTGCATGGTATTTTGTACACTACATTAGTTTTGCTCACGTTGGGTCTCGGGTCCTTCGTTCTGGTGAGTTGTTGTCTGAGCGTGGCTGTTGGTTTGTGTGCCGTTATGAGTCCTAGGGGTCGCAGTAGTCTGGCTGTCAGTTCTGAGATGCTCCTGATGTATGGTAGTGTGGCTAGTCCTTTTGGTTGTGGTATGTCCTCGTTCCGTGGTCTTTCTCTTAGGCATCTGTTGATGAAGTTATGCGGGTATCCGTTTTTGGCGAATACCTTGTATAGTGTTCCTCTTCTTCTTTTTGCAGTTCTGGTGTACTGCAGTGTGTTGTGGCCCTTTTGAATAGTGTCCTGATGCAGCTTCGTTTGTGTGTGTTGGGGTGGTTACTTTCATAGTTTAGGACTTGGGTCTGTGTGTGTGGCTTTCCTGTATACCCTTGTAGTGAATTCTCCATTCGGTGTTCTCTGTACCATCATGTCTAGGAATGGGAGTTGGCTATCCTTTTCTTCTTCTCTCGTGAATCGGATTCCTGTGAGTGTGGCGTTGATGATCCGGTGTGTTTTTTCTATTTCCGTGTTTTTAATGATTACAAACGTGTCATCGACATATCTGACCCAGAGTTTGGGTTGAATTTGTGGTAGGACTGTTTGTTCTAACCTTTGCATAACTGCCTCTGCATTGAGTCCTGAGATTGGTGATCCCATGGGTGTTCCGTTGATTTGTTCGTATATCTGGTTGTTGAATGTCAAGTGTGTTGTGAGGCACAAGTCCAGTAGTTTAAGTATACCGTTTTTATTGATAGGTTCAGCATCCTGTTTTCTGTTCTGTATGTCCAGTAGGTTGGCTATTGTTTCTCTGGCTAGGGTTTTGTCAATCAAAGTGAACAGTGCCGTCACGTCGAATGATATCATGGTTTCTTCTTTGTCTATGTGTATATTTCTGATGATGTCCAAGAATTCCTGTGTTGATTGTATACAGTGTTTGGATCCGCTGACCAGGTGTTTCAGTTTCTGTTGTAGTTCTTTGGCCAGTTTGTATGATGGTGTCCCTGGTAATGATACTATGGGTCTGAGTGGGATGTCTGGTTTGTGTACTTTAGGTAATCCATAGAATCTGGGGGTGTTGTTGCTTTCCGGTTTCATTCTTTGTAGGTCAGCTCTGGTTATCTGTCCGTTTCTTTGCAGATTCCTTAGTGTGTTATTTATCCTATTGGTGAGTTGTGGTGTGGGGTCAAACACACACACACAGACCAAGTCCTAAACTATGAAAGTAACCACCCCAACACACACAAACGAAGCTGCATCAGGACACTATTCAAAAGGGCCACAACACACTGCAGTACACCAGAACTGCAAAAAGAAGAAGAGGAACACTATACAAGGTATTCGCCAAAAACGGATACCCGCGCAACTTCATCAACAGATGCCTAAGAGAAAGACCACGGAACGAGGACATACCACAACCAAAAGGACTAGCCACCCCAACATACATCAGGAGCATCTCAGAACTGACAGCCAGACTACTGCGACCCCTAGGACTCATAACAGCACACAAACCAACAGCCACGCTCAGACAACAACTCACCAGAACGAAGGACCCGAGACCCAACATGAGCAAAACTAATGTAGTGTACAAAATACCATGCAAGGACTGCACAAAACACTATATAGGACAAACAGGAAGGCAGCTAACAATCCGCATACATGAACATCAACTAGCCACGAAACGACACGACCAGCTATCCTTAGTAGCCACACACGCAGACAACAAGCAACATGAATTCGACTGGGACAACACTACTATCATAGGGCAAGCCAGACAGAGAACAGCCAGGGAATTCCTAGAGGCATGGCATTCATCCACAAACTCCATCAACAAACACATCGACCTGGACCCAATATACCAACCACTA
This sequence comes from Chiloscyllium plagiosum, assembly GCF_037043375.1. Classification (NCBI taxonomy): domain Eukaryota; kingdom Metazoa; phylum Chordata; class Chondrichthyes; order Orectolobiformes; family Hemiscylliidae; genus Chiloscyllium; species Chiloscyllium plagiosum. The sequence continues at coordinate 15,174,368 of NW_028270159.1, forward strand.
CAGCGGACAGCTGAAACTGACAACCGGAAGCGGCAGGGACAGACCACTATAAACACCGGAGGAAACATCAAAGAAGCGCTTCGCAGGAGGCTCCCAAGCACTGATGATGTTGCCTAGCCAGGGGACGAAACGTTTGCAACAAAAACTTCCAGCTCGGCGAACAGAACCACAATAGGGTTTTATTTATTAATTAATTCTTAGGAGGGGGTTTAGCTTGCTGAGCAAGCATTTATTGCCTATCCCTGGTTGCCCTTGAGAAGGTAGTGGTGAGCTGCCTTCCTGAATCACTGCAGTTGATTTTGTGTAGTTACAGTCACAATGCTGTTAAGGAGGGACTTACAGAGTTTTATCCCAGGAACACTGAAGGAACAACAATACATTTCCAAATCAGGATGCAAGTAGCTTGGAAGAGAATTTTCAGTTGATGATGTTTCCATCTATCTGTTGCCTTTATCCATCTAGATGGCAGTGGTTGAGAGTTTAGAAGATGCTGAGTAAGCAGTCTTGCTGAATTTCTGCAGTGCATCCTGTAGATGATACACACTTTTGCTACTGTGTGTTGGTGGTGAAGGAAGTAAATGATTGTGAATGTAATGCCAAATAAAAGAGCTGCTTTGTCCTTGTTGGGGTCAAGGTTCTTGAGTGTTGTTGGAGCTACACCCATCTAAGCAAATTAATAGCATTGTCACACACCTGATTTGTGCCTTGTACACAGTGAATTGGTATTGGGGAATCAGGGGATGGGTTACACACTGCGGAATTCCTAACTTCTGACCTGTTCTTGCATCCTCAGCATCTATAAGGCAGTGGCATCCAACCTTTTTAAGCACAACATAATTTTTTGAATTTAAATACAAACCAGGATATGTCACCAAGAATATATCAGTTTATTTTTAGTGCTATCTAAATCTAAACTCAAATTTTATTCACTTTGGCTTCTACTCATCAAGTCCCAGTGTGACAGCTGTGATTGCACAAAATCTGTCAGTGACTAGAAGTCTGAGTTGTAATTTAAGTTTGCTCATCATACACAGTCCCTCTTATGTGTATCTGTGAGGTGGATGTGACACTTGCACCCCCCTCCCCTCCCCACCCCCAGCCAAAATCAATATTCTGTGATCTTACTTTCAACTCACTATCATTTTGCATAGTAATTATCTTCACATCATCTCCATTACTTTGTAAATCAATACCTGATGAAATTTGGTACCAAATCCATCAATGCCTACTTGAAGGAAAGGACTTAAGACAAAGATGGCAATTTGTTCCATTGCATCTAATTCCTGGAATCACTTACTGAGTTCCTCTAACTTCTTCAGGTGTACACAGATGATTTCAGAGTGGAACCAATTTTATTAGTCTTTGATTGTTTCTTTGTATTTTATCCTATTTTCTCCAGATTCATGAAATGTTGCAGCATTTTATTTGTTAATTGGGAGGACCACAGACCACAGACCACCAGCTTGGTCAGCATTTACTGTCAATCCCCATTGTCCCAAAGGCAGTTCAGAGTCAACCACATTGTTGGGGTCTAGAGTCACAAGTAGGCCAGACGAGGTAAGGATGACTCATTACCTTCCCTAAAAACAATTTGTGAACCAAATAGGTTCTAGTGACAATTGATAAGTTACATGGTCACCACTGCTAGTTTCTTTTTTATTCCAGATTTTTACTGAATTCACGTTTCACCTTGGTGAAATTCCTTGGTGGGATCCAAACCCATACCCCCAGAAAATAAAACCTGGTATTCTGGAATACTAATCCAATAACATTACCAGTGTGCTATGGCCTCTCTTAATTTTTTCCTGGTGGATTACGAAAAAATGACTGTTGAATTTTCAAAATGGTCTTCAGCTCATCAAATTGCTTTGCCAAAGTATGCTGCTGAAAGGAAAACTTCTTGAATTACTGTGCATCGTTTTATGGTGTCATTCCAAACTTCCCTTTTTACTTATTAATATACTTTGGTGACGTCTCCAGTCAACTTTCTTATCTTTTACAATTGTGAACAGAAATTCATTTTCCTAAACTGTACATACATTGTACGTCTTCGATTTCTTTCTAGATAGTCCAGGTTCACCATTCATCATTAGTTGTTAGTTAAAGATGTCTCTCTTAACCAAGATAAAAACCAAGGGTAGGACTAGCTTACTAGCCTACAACTGAGAACTTGTCTTGGGTTCAAGATGTGCACTACATATGATAAACAACTGAGGGTATAGACTTTCTTTAACTAAGTTTTAAAATTGGTTGAACACAAATAAAAGTTCTGCATTTGCAATCAATCATGATAGGGTCTGGAAGCTGCTTTCTGCTTGCATTCATTTCACCTTCTGATTCATAATATCACTTTGCTGCTGATCACACTGCAGTCAGACTCTGAATCGGTGTGGCTGAAACACCGAAAACGTTGCTAACTGCTTTCAGGTGTGGATGCATAGGATGTCACCTATTTGATCATGATTTCTTTCCAGGGCCTCGGTTCTGCTTCTTCACTCAGACATTGTGTATAGCAGCATTTCCCATAATATTTCTTTGTCCTGTGTGGATTTCTGAGCACCACACCTGGCCGCAAGTTACAGAAGCAGACATCATGCACAGCATGATTGTTGATGTGAACACACAGCTTGAGGAAACTTAGTTGGTGTATGAGGGACGGAGACTGAGATCGACTGTCAGAGAATCTGAGAGTGATGGGTTGAAGGGTTGAAAGGCTAGTCCTATTCAGTTTTTGTAACCCCAGAATGTAGATTCTGTGATGATAAGGCAATTGATGTTGAGGGGCAAAGGTTAGATTCTGTCTGGTTGGAGATAGTCTTTGCCCTTTTTTCTTATTTGTTGGCAGGATGTGGGCGTCACTGGTTAGGCCAGCATTATTGCCAATCCCTAATTGCCCAAGGGCAGTTGAGACTCAACCAAATTGCTGTGAGCCTGGACTCACACATAGGCAGATTTATTTCCTTAAAGAGTATTAATAGGTCAGATGGTTTCTTCCCAACAATCAACAATGGTTTCATGATCATTATCAGCCTCTTAATACTAAATTTTAAGGAATTCAAATGCCACCATTTGCCATGGGTATATTCAAATCAGACTCCCCAGGACATTACCTGGATTGCTTTACCTTCACGATTAACAATCACATGATAAAACCACTAGACCATTAACATTAAGCCTGGCACTTATGTGGCCATTTGTCAGCTCAATCTGAATATTGTCAAAATATTGCTATATTTGTACATGGCCTGTTTCAGTGTCTCAGGCGTTACAAATGGTGGTGAATATTGTGCAATCATCAATAAATATCCCCGATTTCTGATCTTACAATGAAGGAAAGGTCATTGCTCACGGAGTTGAGGATGGTTGGGCCTAGGACACTGTACCGAGGAACTTCTACATAGGTGTCTTGGAGCTGACATGGTTGACCTCCAACAACAAGAGCCATCTTCCTTTGTGGTAGGTGTGAATACAACCAATGGAGAGCTTTCCCGCCCTGATTCCCATTGACTCCTGTTTTGCTACAGCTCCTTAATATCATACTCAGTCACAAGCAGTAAATCCCCAGGACCTAATCAGGTGTACCCTAGAACTCTGTGGGAAGCCAGAGAAATGGTGTGCCACAAGGATATGTGCTGGGTCCACTGCTTTTCATCATTTATATGAACAATTTGGAGGTGAACATAGGAGGTATAGTTAGTAAATTTGCAGATGACACCAAAATTGGACACAGAAGAAGGTTACCTCAGAGTAAATAGGATTTTGATCAGATGAGCCAATGGGCCGAAGAGTGGCAGATAGAGTTTAATTTAGATAATTGTGAGGTGCTGCATTTTGGAAAGGCAAATCAGGGTAGGAACTTTACACTTAATGGTAAGGTCCTGGGAAAAGTTGCTGAACAAAGAGACCTTGGAGTGTAGTTTCAAAGTACCTTGAAAGTGGAGTTGCAGGTAGATAGGATAGTGAATCAGGCGTTTGGTATGCTTTCCTTTATTGGACAGAGCATTGAGTATAGGACTTGGGAGGTCATGTTGTGGTTATACAGGACATTGGTTAGGCCATTTTTGGAATTTTGTGTGCAATTCTAGTCTCCCTCCTATCAGAAGTATGTTGTGAAATTTGAAAGGGTTCAGAAAAGATTTATAAGGATGTTGCCAGGGTTGGAGGGTTTGAGCTACAGAGAGAGGCCGATTGGCTGGGGCAGTTTTCCCTGGAGTGTCAGAGGCTGAGGGGTGACCTTATAGAGGTTTATAAAACCATGAGGCGCATGGATAGGGTAAATAGGCAAGGTGTTTTCCCTGGGATGGGGGAGTCCAGAACTAGGGGCATAGGTCTAGGGTGAGAGAGGAAAGATTTAAAAGAGACTCAAGGATAACGTTTTCACATAGAGGTGGTGCCTGTATGGAATGAGCTGCCAGAGGCAGTGGTGGAGACTGGAACAGCTACTACATTTAAAAAGCATTTGGATGGTTATATGAATCGGAAGGGTTTAGAGAGATATGGGCCAAGTGCTGGCAAATGGGAGTAGATTAGGTTAGGATATCTGGTCGGCATGGACGTATTGGAATGAAGGGTCAGTTTCCGTGCTGTACATTTCTATAACTCTATGGCTATGACTAGCCTTGTTAAGGGTAGTTACTCTCCGTTAAGACCATAAGGTATAGGAGCAGAATATGGGTTTTTGGCCCATTGAGTCCTCTCCACCATTTGTTCATGGCTGTCATGTATCTCCATTCTCCTGCCTTCTCTCTATAGAATTTGAGCCTCTTACAAATCAAGAACCTATCTACTTCTGTCTTAAATACCCTCAAGGACTCACCTCACCTCTAGGCTTCAGCCGCTTTCCATTTTTGATGAAAAGTTACATTCAAGTCAGTAGCTGAGTAGCCTGATGAAACTTAAATTGACTACAGTGAGCAGATTATTACTGAACAAATCCATGATCTGCCATGGGTGGGATTGAAACCTAGGTTCCCAGAGTATTATCTGGGTTCATGGATTACTAGTCCAGTGACAATACACTGTGCCATCACCTCTTCTATTATGTTTCCTCTGAGAAAGAAGCAGAAGCAGAAAACAATAAAAAGGCAGGTGCTGCTCCTCGGATGCTGCTTGAACTGCTGTGCTCTTCCAGCACCACTAATCCAAAAATAAAAGGGCACCCTACAAATGACTTCCACATCAAGATTAATCAATGTTTGAGAATAACATCTTTCTGCAGTATCCACCAGGATAGTTATGTGAAAACAGGTTCATTGTACATATATGGCAATTCATCTTTCCTGTGTAATTGCCTAATCTCTATTATGTGGTCAAGAACCAAAAGCTCACACGATTATCATTGGTGCAATCTATAAATGGCTACAGTAACAGATTCTATAGAGATTGTGGGAATATGATCCAATTAAAACAACTGGTTATTACTTCAGCTCTTGCCCTAATAATTCAGCAACCAGCTTGAAATTGCACCTCACCCATACCAGATACTTCCATACCAGAATACTCAAGAATTGTGCTACTAATGAACATCTGAATGAATCTGTTTTCTCAAGTTCATTTCAAGTCTTAATCAAATACTTACGATAAACTTGCAGATGAATTTCCTTCTGGTCCTCTCCAGCAGGATTAACAGCTACACAGGAGTACACTCCTGAATCAGAGAAGTGTGCGCTGGCTAAGGACAGAATCTGACCTTCCAACAGGAACTAAGTGGACAGAAAATAAATACTTTAACACAAAATCTCAGTCAAGGGGGTCAGTCACATATTGGTTATGTTACTGGACTGGTAATCCAGACACTTGGACAAATGCCCCAGAAACAAGTTCAAATCTCATGAGGAACAGTAGCAGTTACCTCTTCATAGGTAGCCTTTTGCTTTTAGGGTGAGACACAGAAGACTCTTGGAATCTGTGTGTCCAATACATTCTTGTAAACATTAATATATTCCAACTCGCTCAAAAAGATCTACCAAGAAAACACAAGTTTATGAAAACCAATTTCACTGACCTTTAACCCTTCAATCATCATGGAGATAGGGATATTGTCTTTTAACCATGTTATTTTAGGAGGAGGGTCTCCTGTCGCTTCACACTGAAGTTCAATGGGTTGGTTTATAAGGACAGTAACCAGGTGCAGAGCAGTTGAGATCACTGGTGGAACTACAAATGAAAGCTTCAGATCAGTCAGAATACTTGAAATGCAGAACAGCATTTAACCCCACAACAGAACAGGCGCTTACTATTATAAACTAACATCTAGAATTCAAAGATGCTAGAAAATGAAGTATAAATGCCCAAGAATGGGAACAGGTCATGTGCATCAATGTTATGTATAACATTTATCCTTAGGGAGAATAAGTAGGAATCTCTTTCAATCCTGATGCTGGAGTGGAAACTGGAGAACCAACAAACAAATAATGTAATATGACTAATGTGAAATGCATTGCAAGTGTTAGATTGTGTTTTTTCTTGAACTGAATCTATTTCTCTGCTTCTCCAGGTGGCTGTTTCCAAAGTATAGATTATTCCAGCCAATCAGGCCAGATACCTGCTCCCCTGTTTTCAGCCAATGCGGCTCTGAAAGACATAGAATCACAGAATTTTTATGACACAGAGGAGGCCATCTGGCTTATCACGTCTTCACTAGCTCTTTCAATGAACAAATCATCTACTGCTTTCTCTGCAACTATGCATATTTGTCCTTTTCAGTTATCAGTCTAAGCTCCTTCAGAAAGCCTCACTTTTGAAAATTGAACCCGACTCCACAACATTCACAAACAGTGTATTGCAAATCCTAAGTATTCCCCACATGGGAAAGCTTTTCCTCAATTTACTTTTACTTCTTATATTAATTCCTTAAATCAGTGGCTTCTCATTCTTGATGCTTTCAGAAGTGGGTACAGTGACACTGCTAATAGTGTATCAGTGTAATCTAAAAGGAAAAACTCTTTGGACTTTCCTTCTCCACAAAGCGAAAAAGCACTGTCTCTTCTCAGTACTTTTTCAACAACAAGGTAGCTAAGATCAACTAAGTTATACTATGAATAGACTATGGGATAGTCCAATCACTGCTTTATAACATTCATAAACAGTAGGTAAATGTTTGAAATTTTAATGAATTCAACCGAATAACAAATGATCAACATACCTTAATACAAAATGAAGAGGACAGTAAGTCTTTCATTTATATTCTCTAAATTTTGCAACATATTTCAATTAGTTGTATACTGAAATGTTCATAATTGTGCAATTCTTTTATTATTTTATACCTTCTAAGGTCTACAATGATGCTATCAAGGAGGATACTTATTTCACTGGGATTCTCATCACAATTGGGCAGTTGCCCTGATGATTTTTCAACAAAGCAATTACTAATATTACTGCACAGAGGATCAGATATTTTAAGCCAACCCCTTATACCCCGTGGTCATAGAATCACAAAGTACAGAAGTGGGCCTTTGGCGCATCATATCTACACCAACAAAACAACTCTAAATCTACACTAGTCCCACCTTTCAGAACTTGGCCCACATCCTTGAATGCTATAACATTTCAAGTGCTCATACAAGTATTTTTAAAAAGTTGTGAAGTTCCCCGGTTCAACTCCCTTCCTAGGCAGTACACTCAAGATTCCCACCATCTCTGGGTGAAATTCCTTTTAGAGTCATAGAGTCATAGAGATGTACAGCACGGAAGCAGACCCTTCGGTCCAACCCATCCATGCCAACCAGATATCCCAACTCAACCTAGTCCCAATGCCAGCACTCGGCCCATATCCCTCCAAGCCCTTCCTATTCATATACCCATCCAAATGTCTTTTAAATGTTGCAATTGTACCAGCCTCCACCTCCAGTCTTCCAGCACCTCACCTGTGACTATCGATGATACAAATATCTCAGCAAGGGGCCCAGCAATCACTTCTCTAGCTTCCCACAGAGTTCTAGAGTACACCTAATCAGGTCCTGGGAATTTATCCACTTTTATGCGTTTCAAGACATCCAGCACTTCCTCCTCTGTAATCTAGACATTTTGCAAGATGTCACCATCTATTTCACTACTTTCTATATCTTCAATATCCTTTTCCACAGTAAATACTGATGCAAAATACTCGTTTAGTATCTCCCCCATTTTCTGCGACTCCACACAAAGGCAGCCTTGTTCATCTTTGAGGGCCCCTATTCTCATCCTAGTTACCCTTTTGTCCTTAATGTATTTGCAAAAACCCTTTGAATCCTATTTGCCAAAGCTATCTCATGTCCCCTGTTTGCCCTCCTGATTTCCCTCTTAAGTATACTCCTACTGCCTTTATACCCTTCTAAGGATTCACTCGATCTATCTTGTCTATACCTAATATATGCTTCCTTCTTTTTCTTAACCAAAAATCCTCTACCTTTTGGACTTTCACTTCGAAATTATGCACTCTTGTTATTCAACTAAGGGAAACAGTTGCTTTCTATCCACTTTGTCCATACTCCACATAATCTTATACAACTCAATCAGTATCCCATTCAGCCTTGGCTGCTCTAAAGAAAACAACCTGAGCCTATTCAACCTCTCTTCATTGCGAAAATACTCCATTCCAGGCAACATCTTTATGAATCTTCTCAGCACTCCTCCAGTGTAATCACATCCTTCCTACAGTGTGGTATCCAGAACTGCACACAGTACTCCAGATGAGGCGTAGCCTGTGACCAGTGGATTGCCACAAGGATCGGTGCTTGGTCCTCTATTTTTTGTCATTTACATAAATGATTTGGATGCGAACATAAGAGGTACAGTTAGTAAGTTTGCAGATGACACCAAAATTGAAGGTGTAGTGGATTGCGAAGAAGGTTACCTCAGATTACAACAGGATCTTGACCAGATGGATCAATGGGCTGAGAAGTGGCAATCCCAACATAATTTTCCTGTTTTTATAATCTATGCCACAACCGATAAAGGGAAGATTCCATAATCCTTCTTAATTACCCTTTTAACCTGCCCTGCTTCCTTCAGTAACAAATTCTTTATAGATTGAGGGATATGGATCCAATTAAAACAGCTGGTTATTACCTCTGTTCTCAGCCTAGTAGAATTAATATGCAATTTTGGTCTCCTTCCTATCGGAAGGATGTTGTGAAACGTGAAAGGGTTCATAAAAGGTTTACAAGGATGTTGCTGAGTTGGAGGGTTTGAGCTATAGGGAGAGGCTGAATAGATTGGGGCTGTTTTCCCTGGCATGTCGAAGGCTGAGGGTGACCTTATAGAGGTTTATAAAATCATGAGAGGCATAGACAGGATAAATAGACAAAGTCTTTTCCCTGGGGGAGGGGGAGTCCAGAACTAGAAAACATAGGTTTAGGGTGAGAGGAGTAAGATATAAAAGGGACCTAAGGGGCAACCTTTTCACACGCAAGTGGTGCGTGTATGGAATGAGCTGCCAGAGGAAGTAGTGGAGGCTGGTACAATTGCAACATTTCATAGGCATCTGGATGGGTATATGAACAGGAAACCAAAAGGTCTGTTTCCATGCTGTACATCACTGTGATTCTAAGTGGCTTTGTCATTAGAAAATGTGGCAAGTGGAACTTATTCTGATGAAAATGGACACCCTCACCAGGCTGACTGAGCTTGGGGGACACCACCTGAGTGAAGGAAATTGCGTAGCCTCACTCACGATGAATCCTGAACAGAGGGACTCTAGGTCAGCCTCCATCAAAACCTCAAAACATAGCCAAGCCTCAGCGAAACTGCTAAAACTTTCTCAAGGATCAGGGCTGGCAGGCCATTGTAGATGTTGCTGGTATGCAGACTCAAGTAAGCAAAAGAGTCTCACTAGGTCTAAATTGAGTAAGAGAATTCATAAGCCAGTATCCAGGAGCATATCCACCCTGGAAAGTACACTATAACTGGTTGACACAGTTAAGTTGCTTAGCAACATCCAAACCAGAACCAGTCAAAGTAAACGTTTGATTGGATGATCACAAATAGGAGTCAGAGGAAGCAGAAATGATGCAAAAGTGCCCCAGGAGAAGCTACAGAAAAAGAATGGATCTGTGTCCCAGGACTTGGGTGGGTGGTGGATATAGTTATTGGCTGGAAATGTGTTGCTGGAAAAGCGCAGCAGGTCAGGCAGCATCCAGGGAACAGGAGAATCGACGTTTCGGGCATAAGCCCTTCTTCAGGAATAGTAGTTATTGGAACAAGCTCAGCCAGGTGGATCTCACAGAACAGGAATTGCCTGACTGGGGCTGTTAACTTAGTCTAGTCAGTGAGTCCTGGTTGACAGATATAATCAGAAGTGTCAGGGGTTCTGGTGTTATTTCAGGGGGCATGATAAGTAAGTTTGTTGATGACACTAAGATTGGCCCAGTGGTTGATAGAATCACTACAATGTGGAAGCAGGCCATTCGGCCCATCAAGTCTACATTCGCCTTCCGAAGTAGTGGCATGATACTAGAAATGCTTGTCCCAACTCAAAGACGACTGTTGCGAGTGAATCTCTTCAGGGGCATGTTTTCCTCTCGTAGCCACTGAAATAACTCCATGAAGGCCAGTATTCCGTCACCAAGCCACCCTTTATTTACATGTGCGTAGTACTTGATATTGATAAGCTAGCTCACAACTGGCTCCTAGAGTGAACAGAACCCCTGATACTCCTGAATGTCTTTCAGCTAAGACATCCTGATTGGGCTAGGTTAACAGTCCCAATCAGGAAACTCATATTCCATGAGATCCACCTCGCTGATCTCATTCTAATCACTACATACCTATACATTCTCTTCTACATTGCTTAAATATATCACAAACAATAAGGGACCCTGCATAATACACCAGCATCCAGTCACACAAACAGCCTTTTACTATCAGTCACAATAATGCCAACTTTAGATCTAACTTGCTGAATTACTCTGGATTCCATGTGCTTTCACCAAGTCACATCTTCCACAGTTTTGGTCTATTATTAAACAATGCAATCTATAGGATCCAACTCACCATAAACCTTTAAGCTATATTGCAGTTCTGTGCTGCCAGCCACATTGGTTGCCACACAGCGATATTGTCCGCCATCAGACACCTGGGCATTCTGTATCCTCAAAGTTCTTCCATTCTCCAACACGATGCTACCAGCCAAATCTGTGATCAGCTTCTGCCCCTTGAACCAAGTCAACACTAGATGACAGTGACAAAGACTGGTTAGTGACAGAAGAGATCACCTTGCTAAAGATCCACATTCAATTACTCAATAAATACATTGTGGAAATTCAATTTGGACATTCATTATTTCAAAGTCAAAACACTGCTACATGGACAAAGACACAGAGCATAACTGAAAATCCAATAGAAATACTGGATAATTTCACTTAAAAATTAGAGCTTATGTCATAATTAAAAATTATCAATGATTTGGAGATGCTGGTGTTGGATTGGGGTGTACAAAGTTAAAAATCACACAACACCAGGTTATAGTCCAACAGGTTTAATTGGAAGCACTAGCTTTCGGAGCGCTGCGCCTTCACCAACCACCTGATGAAAGAGTGGCACTCTGAAAGCTAGTGCTTCCAATTAAACCTGTTGGACTATAACCTGGTGTTGTGTGATTTTTAATCATTACAATAACAGGAAAGGAAATGGATCAATTTTCTTACAGAGATCTCGCAACTATTTTACAAAGATCAGGATACTAAAGTTACAATGGCATTTATCTGTGATATGGCAACAATGTGCAGGGATAATGTAGTTTGCCCAATCAATCAGAGTTCATTTTTTGGATGACACTTACCAGGGTGTGGAGTTCCAGAGGCAAGGCACTCAAAAGATGCTGGGAGATTCATTGTTACAGTTTTGTTTGTATCCACAGACTTATTTATAACAGGAGGCTCTGAAATCCAGAAACCAAACAGAATATAGTACCACAATGTAAGATAACAACATGTTATAAGTTCCATTGACAAATAGTGTACATCATGTTTTCGACCATTCGGTTCGCTCAGTTAGCTGGATGGCTGGTTTGCGATGCAGAGCAATGCCAACAGTGATGTTTTCAATTCCCGGACTAGCTGAGATTACGATGAAGGACTCTCCTTTTCAGCTTCCCCCCCTCACCTGAGGCGTGGTGACCCTCAGGTTAAGCCACCATCAACTATCTCTCTCTAATGTGAGTGCATGCCCTATGGTCTGATAGGACTGTGGTGGCTTGACTTAACCGTGTTGTAAGATATAAACACAGCAGCCATATTCATTCACTCACAGTGCAAACTTTACATCAGTTAATGCGATGTCATTATTGAAAAGGATATTTCAACAGAATAGATTGGAAGAGGCAATATAAATGAATGGCACAGTTCTAAAACGTGTGCAGGCACAGGGGGACCCAAGGTTCATGTGCATAGCACTTTAAAGGATGAATGGTTAGGAAAGTGTACAGAATCTTGGGCTTCATAAAATGACATCAAGTACAAAAGCAGGGAAGTCTTCCTGAACCTTCCTCAGGGAATAAACCTTCTCCATGGTTGACTCTTAGCTGTCCTTGAAAAGGTTGAGCAAGTCCCTATTTGTATCAATCCCTACAGAAAATTAAATGTCTCTTCCTAACAGCACCACAACAGTTCCAGAACATGGTTCACCACAATGCCTTCAAAGGCAAATGGTACAGCAAATAAATGTTGGCCTTGCCAAGAACAAATGAAAACAACATAGACTTTGATGTAGAATGGGTCATTGTATTTGGGATTGCGGTAAAGTGGTGATACTAACACAGAGGGAATGAGAGAGAAAGTGAGGCATTGATCTATTAGAATTCTACACATTAGGAGAGGATTGATTAATTGGATTAAGAGTCAAAGAAGGGGAGCAAATCTTTGGGAGTTTAATCTCAGGGATAGCATTCATTGACAGAAAGCTAATTAAAGGGATGGTCTACAGTTACCCATGATTGACTATATGTATATGCTTTTAAATCTATCCTCCACACTTTGGACAATGACACTTACCGTACACAGTCACTCTGGTATCTTGCTGAGATTCACCTGCCCCGTTAGTTGCTATACAGGAGTAGATACCCCCATCTTGTTGAGTCACTTTCTCAATCTGTTAAGCCAAGTGAAAGATGAGTAGTAGGGGGAAAAAAAACAAAGACAATCTGAAAGTGAACTGTTCAACCATGCAGCTTCAGGTTTGACTGCCTGTCATTTACACTAAGTGTTTTACTTGCTGTCCTTCTTGTTTCTCTTCTGCAATTACTTCTTAATTTCCTTTTTCTCCTGAGGTTCTCCAATCTTTGTCAAAAATGCCTCCTGGTAATCATAAGCGGGTGCTTGTCTTCCTAAATGTTTTCTTAATCAGTTACACATTAAAATTAAAGTAAGTATACAGGTAAAATTAGGTCAGGCTTTAGTTTGTTGGCATTACTTTGAACACCTGTAGAATTAATTGAGTGAACATGTCACTGGAGTAGTCCCCTTCTATTTAAGGAGCAAAAAAATCAAAAACTGAATGTTTGAATTATATGTTTATAGAATCAGTGAATATGGATGCAATTCAGCCATTCATGTCCATGAGGGCTAGCTCAGTTGTAATCCTACTGACCTTCCTTTTCTCCACAGCCCTCCAAAATATCCCTCTTTAGGTAATTTTTCAAATATCTGTTGAAGACCACTATTAAATATGCTGACCTGTTACTGGGGTCAAAAATGTGACTGGATAAATAGAGTATGGAATTGTCAATGGCATTACATATTATTTACCTGAATGATAAATTTCATGCAGAGCACAATATGAACATGAACTCTATTCCCATCCTCTGGGCTTTTCTGAATCCCAGTATCAACTGGTGACTTTACTCCATTCATTATGTTTAATGATTCATAGTAAGTCCTCATGTAAGGTTATGATTGTGCTCCTGAAAATCACAACTTTGCGTTTAATGATTTTAAGTGAATCATAGATTTCCATAGAAGTCAATGTTAATGCTAGAGTTAGGTTCCTTCAGACATTTTTTGACCACTCTGCAAACTGAAATATTGTGCCAACATGTACTTTATGATCAACTATGCATTCCTAGTTGAATTAATTTCAAAACAAAATATATCATTAAATATATAAAAAACACCTCCTGTACAATACATTCACATGTATTCATAAATTGACAAGGCTTCATCTCTCGGCAGAGCTTAGTCAGCGCTGTCTATATCATTCAACACCTGCCACCGTGTGGAGCCCTTCAGTGCAGATTCAGGATGGCATTAGCAAGAGGGAAACTCTTCAGTAGTGAAATGAGTGGCCTATTGCAAAAACAGAGAGCAAGAGGCAAAGCCAAGAAGAAGGGATAAAGGAGACAATGGAGTGATGAGGAATCAAAGGCAGGGGGAGGTAAATCTGACAGGCAAAGTTGGGTTGTTGCACGAATGCCAGAAGATAACACAGGGGAATGACAATGGCAGGAGATGAGCCCAATTGCCAGGAGCGAAGATAAAATTATAAAGCAGAAATTTGCACGTAATTCAAAATAAAGGCCAATAAAAATTAAATGATGGTTTGCAGGACATCTTAAACCAAGATTTTACTCTATTAGAATTCATTTACAAAAGCAAGTAGCAGAAGTCAAACACAATCTGTAACAGCATGACCCGGCATCTATCCAACTCAGCCGTTACCATCAAGCCAGGGGATTACCTTCGGTTCAATGGAGAGTGCACGACCACATGCCAGGAGCAGCACAGAGTATATCCAAAAATAAGATGTCAACTTGGTGAAGATACCAAACAGGACAACTTGCATACCAATCAGCATAAGCAGCAAATCATAGAAGGAGCTACACAATCCCACGTAGAATGGATTAGATCTAAGCTCTGCAGCCCTCCCACATCCAGTCATGAATAGTGGTGAACAATTAAACAACTCACTAAAGGAGGACAGGGATCTACAAAAATCCCCATCTACAATGATTGAAGAACCAGCACCTCAGTGCAAAAGATAAAGCTGGAGCATTTGGAATAACGATCAGCTAGAAGTGCCAAGTGGATGATCCAACTTGGTCTCTTCCAGTCGTTTCCAACAACACAGATGCCAGACTTCATACAATTTGATTAACTCCATGTTAGACATCAAGAAAGAGCTGGAGGTACTGGACACTGAAGATTATAAGCCCTGCAAGTATTCCGGCAATATTACTGAAGACTTGTGCTCCAGAACTTGCTGCACCCCTAGTCAAGCTGTTTTAGTAGAACTATAACATTGTATAAAGCTGACAATGTGGAAAGTTGCCCAGATATGGCTGAGTGTGGTATCAGAGAGCCACAGAAAAACTGGAATCAAAGGTGATCAGGTGACAAAATGTCTGTTGGTTGGAGTCATACCTAGTGCAGAGGAAGATAATTGTGGTCGTTGGAGGTCAGTCATCTCATCTCCAGGATATCTCTGCGGGAATTCCTCAGGAGAATGTCCTAGGCCCAACCATCTTCAGCTGCCTCATCAATGACCTTCCCTCCATCACAAGGTCAGAAGTGGGGATGTTTGTCAACGATTGCACAATGTTCAGCACTATTCGCAACTTAGCAGATACTGAAACAGTCCATGTTCAAATGTAACAAGATCTGAACAAAACTCAAGCTTGGGCTGACAGGTAACAAGTAACATTTGCACCACATAAATGCCATGCAATAACCATCTCAACAAAAGAAAATATAACCACCATCCCTTGACAGTCAATGGTGTTACCATCACTGAATCCCCACTATCAACATCTTGGGGATTACCAGTGACCATAAAGTCAATTGGACTCACCACATAAATCAGAGGCTAGAAATACTGTGGCAATTAACTTACCTCCTGACATCCCACTACCTGTTGACCGTCTACAAGGCAAAAGTCAGAAGTGTGATGGAACACAGCCCATTTGTCTAGATGAGTGCAATCCAACCACACACAAGACAACTAACACCATCCAGAACAAAACAGTCCACTCATTAGCACCACAATTACAAGTATCCACGCTCTCCACTACCAAAGCTCAGTAGGGCGATCTATAAGACGCCCTGCAGAAATTCAGCCAAGATCCTAAGACAGCAATTTCCAAACCTATCACCACGTCCATCTAGAAGGACAAAGGCAGCTGATACATGGGAATATCACGATCTGCAATTTCCCATCCAAGCCACTCACCATCCTGACTGAGAAATATATCACTGTTTATTTATTGTTGTTGGGTCTAAATCCTGGAATTTTCTCCTTAGTGGCATTGTCAATCTATCTCCAGCACATGGACTGCAGTGGTTCAGGAAGGCAGTTCATTACTACCTTCTCAAGGGTAACAAGGGACGGTAAATAAATACTGGCCAGCCAGCAAGATCCAGCTCTCACAAGAGAATAAAGTCACTCTGTCTTTCCACTTTGCATCTCAAAGCTCCATTTAAATTCCAGTTTGCTCTTTTCCATTCCTAACCAACCTCCCATACTGGAGGCCTTAAATTAGCTGATTTCTTTATCATTGGAGCATCGACTGGTTCATTATGAAGAGGGCTATCATTTAAAATACTCTCACAATATACACAGTTATCAAGTGTAGAAATGGATCAGTGCCAACCAGACATATCTTGCCATCCATTCAGTCAGAAATCGCTTAATTGAGTTCATGCATTGGACCGATCTTATTGTCATCTCTGGTTGAAAAATTACAATACAATCTTTTTTTTATATGTGTTTTTTATATATGATCTCCTACCTGCCCCATACCATTCTACCATCCTTCATCTGATAGGACCATTCCCACGGGCACCTAGAAAGTCTGAAAACCCTTCATTTCTCAACTGGATGAATCTGATTTGTCATTCCAATAGCAATGTTAATATTTTTATGACTAATAAACAATAAGTATTCAAGGAAAATGGGAAAAAATGTTTTAATACTCCTTGGCATTTTTTCCTGGATTACTTGTATCAGTGTCCTGGAGATTAATCTTTGATCTCAGGAGCTTCTAAGAAAATCTTGGAGAATTGATGATCCTATGTAGGGGTTAGGTGAATGGCTAGTTCTTTTTGAAATGATTGAGAAAGCACAGTGAAGGACTGTGTCTTTGATGTTCAAAAAGTTACCAAATATGCAAGGAAATAGGGCGAAAAAATACATAGGGACTAAGATATGGCAAACTTCAGTTTTAAAAGCCTGAAGGTTTCAGGAGTATTGAAAAACTGAAGGAAATATTAGAATGCCACAATTTTGAGGTCATAAAAGAATTAAATCAGGACAGCTATGGCACGATAAATCTCAACTTGACCATTTTAGGAAGGATGGGTCTACATCATAGTTTACAGGAGCTTGCAAGAAAGGAAAATTCATTGAAGTGAAACTATAGTCCTTCTTAGTAAAGACAAGAAAGGTTGTGAAGGAGTTTGTAAGACAAAGATCACAGTAAAAGATAAGCATAACCCTGTATTTTACCTGAAAAGTGTAATAAGAGATTCTCCAGATTTGAGAGTAGTGCTCACATCTAGAACTTCATAAAACAAAGAAAATGTTCTGCAATTTAAAAAGTTGATGACACAAAGGAAAGAGTAATGATTTTTGCAGACAATTTCAGTAAAGGAAGAAATGGTGTTGTTCAGGTCATTGAGATCAGCAGTGTTCACAGATTAAATAGACTAAGTATTGAGTTGGACCTCTTGCACTCCGGTTTTCCTAACCAGTGGGTTTTCATTTTTTTCTTCATGTGGAATCAGGAGTCCATCTATTGGTTCAGACTCACCTTCGCCTTTTCTCTCCCGATCCCATCCAAAATCTAACAAATGATTACTTCTAGAAAATCTGTTATTCTAACATGGTCCCATGATAGCCTTAGCAGTCAGCTGCAATTACTATGATGAGGCTCATAGACTAATTTCTTGTGATTCCAGGTTTCTGCCTTCAGGCTTGGGTTCTTTCTCTAAGCCTATTCAGCACTTGAACATTTAACTAATGTTAACTAGGCAAGTGTCTTGAAGAAATGAACATTTGGATGCCTTTTTGAATGGTTCTATCTCATCCCTTTGCACTGAGCTAAACAGAGGCATGTGATCTGAGGAACTTAATAAATGTGTAATAGACATGTCAGGCAAACAGAAAGCTATTGTTAGATAATCTAGAGTTTTGAGAGTTTTTAAAGGTTAAAAATTGTGGGGCTCTGGAAAGATCTGGAAAGCAGGACTAATTGGCAACAATCTTCAGAGAGCTGGCATAGATATGATGGATCAAATGGGCTTCTTCTCTGTTGTAAGATTCAATGAAGATGAACATCAATGTCTTTATTTACCTTGAGTCTCCCACTGGTTTCAGTCAGTAGCTGACTATTCTTCAACCATGATATCGATGGTGTTGGAATTCCAGTAGCAGTGCATTCCAGTATCGCAGATTTCCCAACAACGATGACCAAATTCTCAACTCCTACAATTGTCACTACTGGGGGTACTTGTCACAACAAAAAAAAATACAATCAATAATTCAGCAATTTAAGAAGGATCTAGCACAGCTATTGAATAAGATGACTGCAGGCTAAAATAGTAACAGAGCCCATGAATGGCATTCAGAGATAGCCCAGGTAAAAACAAAACATGTTCCTTCGAATGGAAAAGATATCTAATTGAAAGCTAGTGCACCCTGCGTGACAAAGAAAATAAACTTTAAAATAAACAGAGTAGGAACCATATGACAAATGTCAGAGGCAAGATTTGGTTAATAACCAGGAAGATTATGGAAAATAGAGGAAGGTATTTAAAAAGTTAAAATGAGAAGCAAAGAGGTTACAAGAAAAAAAATTCCCACCCATTTGGGATATAACGTATGTGCAATGGGGTATGTGTGAGAGGGTGCATGTGTTGGTGTGAGTGTAGGGGGGTGTATGTGCGTGCATATGAGAGAAAGCTGGTATAGGGGGAGCTTCTGTGTGGGTGTTGGGTATGTAGATGTGTGCGTGTGAGAGAGTGAATCTTGTAGCGGGGTCACCTGCTACAACAATGGATGAATGGACACCGCACAACAATCACCAGGCAGGAGTGTTCCCGCCTATTCGGAGAACACTTTAGCAGTCTGGGACATTTGGCCTCGGACCTTCGGGTGACCATTCTCCAAGGCGGACTTCAGGACAAGCAACAACGCAGAGTGGCTGAGCAGAAGCTGATTGCAAATCTTAGTACCCATGGGAATGGCCTCAACCGGGACCTTGGGTTCATGTCACATGACAGGTAACCCCACTGTACTATACACTCTCTCTCTCACACACACAAGAATGCCCTTAATTCCTTCATTCAGATCATGAATGTATAATGTGAATAGTCGTGGCCCCAACATGGACCCCTGCAGAACTCCACTAGTCACCGGCTGCCATCCTGAAAAAGACCGCTCTGTCTCTACTCTGCTTTCTACCAGTCAGCCAATCCTCTATCCATGCCAGTATCTTATCCCTTACACCATGGGCTCTTATCTTATTTAGGAGCCTCCTGTGCAGCACCTTGTCAAAGGCCTTCCGGAAATCTAAATAGATCATATCCATTGACCCTTGTTCGTCTACCTCCTCAGATTTGACTGGCATGACCTCTCCTTGACACAGCTGTGCTGACTCAGCCCTATTTACCACACACTTCCAAGTACTCTGCAATCTCACATTTTAAAATTAATTTGTGGGACTTGAGCATCACTGGCTGGCCAGCATTGATAGCCCTTGAGATATTTGCCCTTGAGAAGGTGGTGGTGAGCTGCCCTTGAGAAGGTGGTGGTGAATCGCATCAGTCCACCTGCTGTGGGTTGACCCACAATGCTGGTAGGTAGGGAATTCCAGGATTTTGACCCAGTGACTGTGAAGGAACGGTGATGCATTTCCAAGTCTGGATAGTGAGTGGCTTGGAGGGGACTTGCAGGTGGTGGTGTTCCCAAGTACCTGCTGCCCTTGTCCTTCTAGATGGAAGTGGTCGTGGGTTTGGAAGGTGCTGTCTCAGGATCTTTGGTGAATTTGTCTCATCCTTAATAATGGACTCTTAAAATCTTTCTAATGACCAAGGTCATGTTAACTGGCCAATAGTTCCTGTCTTCTACCTCCCTCCCTTCTTAAACATTGGGGTGCTACATTAGCCATTTTCCAGTTCTCTGGGACCCTCCCTGACTGTAGTGATGCCTGAAAGATCATCATCAATATCTCTACAGTTATCTCCTCAGGAACTCTAGGGATGTAGACCATCTGGTCCGAGTGATTTATCCACCTTCAGACATTTCAGCTCCCCTCTGCCTCCTGACTCTCGAAGTTCTGGTATGCTACTGGTATCTGGTGAAGACTGATTCCAAGTACCTACGGCATTCCTCCCCTATTTCTTTGTTCCACATTACTACTTCTCTAGCCTTATTTCCAGCTTTTTACTATTGTCTCCTTGTTTTTAAAGCTTCTCAATCCTCTGGCTTCCCACTAATCTGAATTGAATTAGCATTATTGTCACATGTACTCAAATGTGTACAGCGAAAAGTTTATAAGTCGCCTTTACAACATGATCTTAGGTACAAGGTACTGAGGTACAGTTTCTTCAGTTACAAAATTAGTTACAGTGTAACAATATCACTAATGCACAGTGACATCTTAGGTACAGAGTACCCAGGTACAATCCTTAGTTACAGAATAGAGAAATGAAGCAAAAGAAAGTTACATTACAGCTATACACAGTTTAACCATAGATCAGAAAAACAAGAAGCAAAGTTTAAAAATCAAACATCACAGTCTCTCGCCCAGGGCTCTCTGCAGCAGAGCAGTGGAGGGGGCCACCATGTGGTTTGACCATTGGCTGCCATTACGCTCCGCACTGGGCCGCTATCGTCACACTCCATACCAGGCTGCTACTGCCACGCTCCGTACTGGGCTGCCGGTCGCTAGCATCCTCACTCCGGGCACCTGCTGTCTCCACTTCAAGCCGCTGACAGCCCCAATTTGCGCTGCCAACTAGCGACCCTGTTTCGGAGGTCGATGCTGGTTGTCCGAGGCCAAGAGTCCAAGAAGACAGAAGAAGAGAAGAAAACACAGAAGGGAGGAAAAGAAGAAGGGAGAAAAGAAAAAGAACGGGGCAGAGTGGACAAGCTCCAACTGGAACATCCTACTCTGCTGCCATCTAATTTTCACCACATTGTGATTACATTACATTACATTACATTACAGTGTGGAAACAGGCCCTTCGGCCCAACAAGTCCACACCGACCCGCCGAAGCGCAACCCACCCATACCCCTACATTTACCCCTTACCTAACCCTACGGGCAATTTAGCAAGGCCAATTCACCTGACCTGCACATCTTTGGATTGTGGGAGGAAACCGGAGCACCCGGAGGAAACCCACGCAGACACGGGGAGAACGTGCAAACTCCACACAGTCAGTCGCCTGGGGCGGGAATTGAACCCGGGTCTCTGGCGTTGCGAGGCAGCAGTGCTAACCACTGTGCCACCGTGCCGCCCTTGTATGCTTTTTAATTTGCCTTAACAATGTTCCTGACTTCCCTTGTTGGTCATCGGTGTCTCGTCCTCCCTTTGTGAGTTTCTTCTTCCTTGGGATGAATTTCTCCTGTGCCTCCCGAATTACCCCAATAAACTCCTGCCAGTACTGCTCCACCATATTCGCTACTAGGCTCCCCTTCCAAGCAAATCTTACCAGCTCCTCCCCCATTACTGTAGTTACCATTACTCATAATGAGGTCCCCTTAAGGGTTTCTTCACCTTAAGATCCCTAATCAGGTCTACCTCATCACACATCACCAATTCCAGAATTGTCTGTACCCTAGTAGACTACCCAAATCTGCTCTAAACAACCATCTTATAGATATTTACCAACTTCTTTTCCTTGGGATTCACAACCAACATGATTTTCCTAGTCCACCTGCATGTTGAAGTTCCCCATGATTACTGTAATAGTGACTTTCTTATAGCTCCTGATTGACTTGCTTCCCTACATTCTGACTACTGCTAGGTGGCCTGTACACAACCCCCATCACCACTCCTTTGTGGTTCCTCAACCCCACCCACACAGATTCTACCCCTTCTGTTAAGACATTTGATAAGGTTCTCCATGGTAGGCTCATTCAGAAAGTAAGGAAGCATGGGATACAGGGAAATCTGGCAGTCTGGATACAGAAGTGGCTGGCCAATAGAAGACAGAGGGGGTGGTAGTTGATGGAAAGTTTTCTGCCTGGAGCTCCGCAGGAATCTGTTCTGAGACCTCTGCTCTTTGTGAATTTTATGAATGACTTTGATGAGGAAGTGGAAGGGTGGGTTAGTAAGTTTGCAAATGACACGAAGGTTGGTGGAGTTGTAGATAGTGTCGAGGGCTGTTGTAGTTTGCAATGGGACACTGACAGGATGCAGAGCTGGGCTGAGAAGTGGTAGATGGAGTTCAACCTGGAAAAGTGTGAAGTGATTCACTTTGGAAGATCGAATTTGAATGCAGAATATAGGGTTAAAGACAGGATTCTTGACAGTGTGGAGGAACAGAGGGATCTTGGGGTCCACTTCCAGAGATCCCTCAAAATTGCCACCCAAGTTTATAGGGTTGTCAAGAAAACATATGGTGTATTGGGTTTCGTTAGCAGGGGGATTGAGTTTAAGAGCCACAAGGTTATGCTGCAGTTCTATAAAGCCCTGGTGAGACCACACTTGGAATATTATGTGCAGTTCTGGTTGCCTCATTTTTGGAAGGATGTGGAAGTTTTAGAAAGGGTGCAGAGGAGATTTACCAGGATGCTGCCTGGACTGGACAGCATGTCTTATGAAGAAAGGTTGAGGAAGCTAGGGCTTTTCTCATTGGAGCGAAGAAGGATGAGAGGTGACTTCATAGAGGTGTACAAGATGATGAGAGGTGTAGATAGAGTGAATAGCCAGAAATCTTTCCCAGGGTGGAAATGGCTATCATGAGGGAGCATCATTTTAAGGTGATTGGAGGAAAGTTTAGGGGAGATGTCAGAGGTAGGTTCTTTATACAGAGTGGTGAGTGCCTGGAACACACTGCCAGCAGTGGTAGTAGAGTGAGATACATTAGGGACATTTAAGCAACTCTTGGATAAGCACATGGATGATAGTAAAATGAAGGGTATGTAGGTTAGTTTGATCTTAGAGTAGGATAAAAGGTTGGCACAACATCGAGGGCCGAAGGGCCTGCACTGTGCTGTACTGTTCTATGTGCTGACTCTACATCACGTCTTGCTCTTGATTTAATTTTATTTCTTACTAAAAAGACAAATCCACCCCCTCCTTTTGATAAGATGTGTATCCTTAGACACTTAATTTCCAGCCCTAATCCCCTTGCAGTGACACCTATATAATATCCACAACATCATACCTACCAATTTCAATGTATACCTCAAGCTCATTTACCCTCTTTCACATACTGCATGCATTTAAGTTCAACACCCTCAGTCCTGCATTGGCTGCCTCTTTTCTTGTTGCTGTCCCCTCATCTGCTGTATCTGAAGTTAGAATCCTGATCCTTTTCACACTTTCTATTCTATTACTTGTTGTGGAAACTTTAATAACTTCTGCTAAGTCCTCCACCTGCCTTTAACTTATTCGATAATTTTCCATGCAACCGAACCCACCCACTACAGGGGAACCTCGATTATCCGGCATTCGATTATTTGAATTTTGGATTATCCGGCAAAATCGCAAGGTCCTGATGCTTGGCTAAACTATGCTATTCAGCATTTGATTATCCGGAATTCAATTAATCAAACTAATCAAACTCCTGCCTGTGGCCATCAGATAATCAAGGTTCCTCTGTATTTAGTTTAAAGCCCTAACCACATTCTTAGATTTGGGATTTGCCAGGGTTCTGGTCCCAGCAAGATTCAGGTGAAGCTTGTCCCATCAAAATAGCTCCCTCCCTCCCCAGTACTGGTGCAAATGTCCCATGAATTCGAACTTGTTTCTCCCACATCCATCTTTGATTACCTGTTTAATCTTGAAGAAAGTGAGGACTGCAGATGCTGGAGATCAGAGTCCTGATGAAGGGCTTAGGCCCAAAACATCGATTGTCCTGCTCCTTGTATGCTGTCTGATTGGCTGTACTTTTCTAGCACCATATTCTCGCACCTGTTTAATCTTGTTGATCCTGTGCCAATTTGCTCATTGCTCAGGAATTAATCCAAAAATTATTATATTTTTGGTTCTGCTTTATAATTTAACTCCTAGCTGCTTATATTCCCTCAACAAAATCTCTTTCTTCTTTCTGCTGATATCAATGGAACTTAGGTGGACCATAACAATTGGATTTTTCTCCTCCCACTCCAAGTTCCTCTGCTGCCCAGATGAACTATTCTGAACCCGTGCACCAGGTAGGCAATAGGACTCTCAATCCTGGCCACAGCGAACAGTGTCTATTCCCCTGACTGCATTACATTCGATTACAATTACATTTCTCTTTTCTTCCCCCACTTGCATGGCTCTCTGTACCACAGTACTATGGTCAGTTTGCTCATCCTCTCTGCAGCCCTTGCTCTCATCCACTCAGGGAACAGAAATCTCAAACTTGTTGTTCAAAGGCTGAGCCTTCTTCAGCACTACTTTCTGGAACCCTCTACCTGCCGCGCTTGTAGTCACACCCTCCTACCCTGACCACTGCTTAAATTTGAGGTATTTAATCTAAGGGGTGTCACTCCCTTCTGAAACATAGCTTCCAGGCCACTCTCTCACTCCCTGGTGTGTTTGACGCTTAGACTCCAACTCATGAGCCAGAGTTCCTCAAGCAAACAAACAACACTTGTTACAGATGTGGTTACTCAAAACTACAACGGTGTCCGACAGCTCTCACGTAGGTCGCGTAGCCCAGCAATTCTAATTACTTAGTTCTTAATGTGAGTTTTAAAAATTTTGTCCTGACCTTTTAGTTTGGAGTCTACATATATTTCCCCTATTTACCTTCAATCTGGAAGTAACCAAATATAGATAGTCAAATCAAAGTTATCACCAACCAATGAATTTACTGTTTATCTGTGATGTCACATTTATGAGTCAGGTATTAAACTTAATGGTATGGGATTCTTTATAATATTTCTAGAATTTGGAATATCACTGCCATTCCTGAGTATTGTTCTGCTGTTGAATGTAAGCAATTTCCGTCATAACACAACCAAAAGCTGAATCCACAAAATGGAATTATCAAATAATTGGTATGGCTTTGCAAGAGAAAATATTGTACCATGAATTGTGACGTTAAATTCTCTTCTCCTTTCCCCTGCTTCATTTCTAGCCACACATACATAACGACCGACATCCACTGACTTCAAACGAGGAATAAAAAGTTTGTTCCCGTGAGCTGACACCTGGGCACCGTCGAGTTCAGTGAGCAGAATGTTATTCCTAAGCCATCTAATGAACAGAAAATGTGAGATCAGGCTTCATTTGGTTAGAATGAGACACAGTTACATACTCAGAAAAATATCAATTTGGCTTGTAAGTAATTTGAGTCGCTCAACTCATCACCTAGGAACACTGAAAATAGTCCATACATTGTCATGAGCATTGGTAAACAATGTTGCATATACACTAGTATTGCTAAGCAGTATTTTATGTAGGTTGTGTAGGCTGTTAATTGCTATATTAATTATGCTTAATTTGAAGTTGGGAGCAGGCATTAACTTGCATTTATGATCTTGGAATTAAACATGGTCTGAAATTGCATTTTTAAAAAAGAACTTCATGGGATGTGGACAATTCTGGCAAGGTCAACATATATTACCTATCCCAACTTGCTCTTGAACTGATTTGACTGCTAGGCCATTACAGAGGGCAGTTTAACAGTTTAGTGTTGACCAATTCCTGTCGGCCAGACCGGGTAAGGGGAAAGGATGGAAGAACATCTTACTAAAGAACATTCTCAGACCAGATGGATTTTTTTTCAACAATCAAGGACAGTTTCATGTTCACCTGCCGCCATGGTGGGATCTGAACCCATATCCTCAGAGTGTTCCCGTGGGCCTCTGGATTAATAATCCATTGAGATTGCCATTGAGAATGCCACTGTCTCCTATTGGATTAGCAGGTGAATGTCTGTAATGTGTAACTTTGCAAATAAATGCTTATGGAAGTATGCAAAGATGAGGTCCAGTTCTATCCTTCACCAACTGGTTTTCTGAAGTATAACACCATTCTATTGGTAAATATTGTTGCATACACTCTATTATTACTAACCAATGACACACAGATCGTAGTTTCCACAGTGAAATATTTTAATAAACAGCAGAATCATGTGGGTCTCTTATGTGAGAAGGTACCAGACCATGCATGCTTACACACATGATTGCTAATAGATATGATGGGATCAATTACAGATTCAAAGGAAAGGGACGCAATGATTTTAAAATATATATTTTAGACAATTAATAAACCCTGTACTGAATGACGATTTGGTAAAAGTATAGACTAGTCTGACATTCAGTCTTCCAATCGACATAAAATGCATACTGTATCTAAATAATAAAAGCAGAAATTGAGCCCTTCATTCCAAGTAAAAGTCATAGCAGACTCAAAACGTTAATTCAGTTTCTCTCTCCACAAATGCTACCAGACCTGCTGAGTTTTTCCAGCATATTCTGTTCTTATAACAGATTTTCAGCATAGGCAGTATTTTGCTTTTATTCGAGCGTCTATTTCACTGTATCTAATATTCATGGAGGTATTGGAGATTGAGTATTGATTGCTTTATAACTTGACACAGTTGCAGTGGTTCTGATTTACTGCACATCTGCCTTGTAACTTTGACAGTGATACAGCAAGATGTAGAAACCTTTTCTCTTTATCCTTTCATGGGATTTGGATTATAGTTAGAGTTACAGGAAAGGCCAGTTTTTGTTGCCTTTTCCTCATTGCCTTTTGAGTTGAGTGGCTTATAGGTTATTTCAGAGGGCAGTTAAGAGTTAACCACACTACTGGTCTGGTGTCACATGCTGGACAGATCAGAAAGGATAGCAGATTTTCTTTCCTGAAGTATATTAGCAAACAAGATGGATTTTCACAACAACCAATGGTAGTTACCTGGTCACCATAACGGAGACTGGCTTTCAATCCCAGATTTAGAAAATCAATTTAAATTCCACCAGCTCCATGGTCCATCAATGCTGTCTGCACACCATTAATCTGAACCTCTGTATTACTATGCCACTGTCTTCCCTGACAACTATATCAAAACTTTGCCAGGCGTGCATGATTGTTTGCCACTAACCAACACGTAATGTGGAAGTAACATGAACAAACTAAAATGGAGACTCACGTAATCTTTGGTGGTGGATTGCCAGTCACTTTGCATGCCAGTTCCAGAGGATTATCAATGGTCACAGTCACATGAGAAGATTCTTCAATCAACAGCTGTGGAGGGACTGGTGATGCAAATGACAACAGTGTTTTGCATAGCATTCATTTGCAAAAAACCTCTCTAAATCCAAACAATTCTGTGCTCAGTGTATTTAAGTAAGTCACTTCATCATCTGACTGTATAGACCAAATGTCTTATGTATGTGTTTGGAAGTACATAGCAGCAACTAGGCCAAAGGTTTAATGTGGTTCTTCCACCTTTCTTG
The DNA here is from genome assembly GCF_037043375.1 of Chiloscyllium plagiosum. Classification (NCBI taxonomy): domain Eukaryota; kingdom Metazoa; phylum Chordata; class Chondrichthyes; order Orectolobiformes; family Hemiscylliidae; genus Chiloscyllium; species Chiloscyllium plagiosum. The sequence continues at coordinate 15,201,900 of NW_028270159.1, forward strand.
AGAAGAAGGGTATTCCCTGCACTTTGCCTTGTGGTGTGACAACATGAGCAAAATTAGGATTCCATAAGATAAAGAATCTTACCTTATGAAAGTTTTCTTTCAAAATTGAATACAGCTACCCTAATGATCAGAATTACAATTTTCAAAGAATTACATTATCTCATTGAATGATAGAACAGGCACTAAAAGACAAATGCTCTATTCCAGGTTGCATTATCAGGTACATAGTAATAGTACAGAGATAGGCCATTCAGTTCAAACAGTCCATGCCCACTGTTTTTGCTCCACTGCAGTCCCTTCCCCCATTCTTTCTATAATTATCAGCATAACCATTTTTTTCTCTCATATCCTCATCTAGCTTCCTTTCAAACACATCTCTGATCTCTTACACACAGTGGCACTAATTTCCATATTTTCTGGGTAAAGAAGGTTCTTCAAAATATGCAGTTTGATTTATTGATGATAATCTTATGTCAATAGCTTCTAGCTTTGTTCTTCATTACTGAAAACCTTCTGTGCCTATTCTATCAAAACCATTCATGACTTTGATGCTTTCTCTTGGGCCATGCCTCAGCTTTCTCTCCCGAGCAGAAAGACTCTATTCTTCCTTTCCTGGTTGATTAAAATCTCATTGTTTTGGTTTCATCTTTGAAAATTCATTTTGTGTGTAATGCTGACGAGGGCTGCACACAAAACTGCAAGTATGAGCTAAGGTTAGACACCTGTTTAGCATAACTTCTTGACTTTTCAATTCTATCCCTCTAGAAATAAAATCACAAACCGTAGCTGAGTGTTAACTAAGCTACTGTCTGCATTATCCACTTGCCCATCATCACTTTATCTTTTCTGAGGCACAGAAAAAGTGCTGTAAGGATCTGCCCTATAAATGAGCCCTTTTGACCGTACAGACTTAAAACAGCATACTGCCAAAAATCTAATTATAAAAATATGCACACTAAACAGACCCGAGCTACAGCAGGAAGGAGGCAAAAACATTGAAGAACTAAATAGGTTTACTGGTGAAGTGATATATATGGGCTGAATCATTGAATAATAGAATCATATAACACAGAAGGACCATTTGGTCCATTGTGTCTGTATTGGTTCTTTAAACGAGCATTCTGATTGGTCCTACTTTTCCACTCTTTCTCCATAACCCTGAAAACATTTAAGATAGAAACAGAACTTTGTTCAGTAAGTTAGTGTTGAAAGTTTGATTTCCAGAACATAATACATTGATCCATTAAAAAATAAGTCAACTTATTTCTAGCTCTGTACATTCCGATTACTGACCCTTCTGTAGTTTCTCCTCATATGACTTTAAATTTTCACAAAACAAAGGTAAAACACTTTCTATCCTGACCCAAGTTGCTTTAACCCCAAGCTACGAAAGCACTCTCCAACATAACACAGACTATTGTTGTTTATGCTTTTGAATGGCCTGGTATTATGCAAAATTATATAAAAGTCAATACTGTAGGCCCTTGACCACTTGGAACAATGCCACGTTCATTTCGTATACAACTACTGCAGATATCAGCCTGGGCTATTTTTTTCATTCTTTCACAGGGACGTGCACATTACTGGTTAGGCCAGAATTTATTGCCCATCTATATCTGCCCTCTAGAAGGTGATGGTCAATCACCTTTTTGAAACCACTGCAAGACATATGCTTTAGATATGTCCACAGTACAAGTAGGAAGGGAGTTCCAGGATTTTAACTTAGCAACAGTGAAGGAATATGTTTATAGTTTCAAGTCAGAATGTTGTGTGACTTGGAGGGGAACCTAAGGTGGTGGTTTTTCCATACATCTGCTGCGCTAGTTATAGAGCCATAGAGCTGTACAGCATGGACCCTTTGGTCCAACTTATCCATACAAATCAGAAATCCTGAATTAATTTAGTCCATTTGCCAGCATTGTCCCATATCCCTTTAGACTGTTCTTATTCATATACCCCTTTTAAATGTTGTAATTGTACCAGCTTCCACCACTTCCTCTGGCAGTCCATTCCACACAAGCACCAACCTCTGCATGAAAACGTTGCCCCTTAGGTCCCTTTTAAATCTTTCATCTCTCACTTTAAACCTATGTCCTCTAGTTCTAGACTCTCCTACCCTGAGGAAAACACTTTGGCTATTCACCCTACCTCTGCCCCTCATAATTTTATAAACGTCTATAAGGTCACCCCCCCAGCCTCCGAGGATCCAGGGAAAATAGCCCCAGCCTATTCAGCCTCTCTAAGCTCAAACCGTCCAAACCCAGCAACATCCTTGAATCTTTTCTGAATCCTTTCAAGTTTCACAACATCCTTCCTATTCCAGGGAGACCAGAATTGAATGCAGTATTCTAAAAGTGGCCTAATCAATGTGCTTTGAGTTAAAGACATATCTCAGGAAGAGATCAGAATGCAAACCCCCCACATCAACTAGGGCATATTCTCCTAGGAATATCTTTCCTTTTCTTGAGGCCCCAAAGCTTATAACAGTTTCCCTACCTAAGATGTCCACAGTGTATTGAAGATGTTCTTCTCCAGCAGCACTGGTAGCCATACATGTATAGGTGCCAGCATCACTCTCTCTGACAGTTTCAATCTTAAGGGTCTTTCCTTCACCCATCAATTGTATTCTGTCACTGTCTGTCAATGAGACACCATCTTTGAGCCAAGAGAGGACAGGAGGAGGGTAACCACTTGAGGAACAGGTTAATGTCAAAGAATGACCAACTATTGCTTTTGTCTTCAGTGGATGGTGCAAGCGACTTTCAATACGAGGCGGAACTAAAGAGAACAAAAGGAGATGACATCAATGCCCATGATAGCAATGAAAGCTCAACAACAGAGCAACAGGAATTTGAACATCTAACACTGATCTTGTGCAGTCTGTGCATGTTGCTTGGAGTATTATCTTGTACCCATTATGCTCCTCTGGTAATGTGTGAGCCTTCTGTCTCTGGGTATGTTCTTAGGTACTATGCCAGTATTGCTTGGTGCATCAGGTGGTTTGTGACTGTATGGACTACACGCACAGCTTACATTTCTGCATACTTTCTCGAGAGAATCAGTCTTCATAACAACAAATATTTACAAAGTGAGCTGATTGGATTACAAATACATGAAAATGAAAAGCCAATTAAGAGTCAACCACATTGCTGTGGCTTTGGAGTCATGTGTAGACCAGACCAGGAAAGTTTCTTTCCCTAAAGGGGATTAATGAACCAGATGGGTTTTCTCAACAGTGGTTAGTCTTAATTCCAGACTTTAAAAAATTCAGATTCCACCATGGTGGGATTCCAACTTAGGTCCTCAGAACATTGCCTGAATCTCTGGATGAATAACCTTCAGATAATACCACTAGGCTATCACCTCTGCATTAATCTACCTGAACTGATATATTCTCTGTACCTTTCGTAATCTTACATAGCTCTATGAGTTATTTTCTGCTCGGCTGCAAAGCCCAGCTTATCTAATCACTATTCAGAGCTTCTGTTAGCCATGTTAGTTGTCACTTCATGTGCTATTTTCAGCAATATAGTTTTATATCACAAATACTTAGTTGTCATTTTAATTGAGACAATGAATAAATAATAAGTGTATTTAATTCGCCAACTATTTCCTGGGATGCCAAGTGCTAGCACTGAATGAAATAATGTGCAGTCTTTTCTTTATGTAATGTAAGTTACCATTCAAGCATTTTCGACATTTTATAATGGAGAATGTTTCTGACATATGTAACTCTAATGCTTAAACTATAGAACAAAAAGAAAGAAGCAAAGAGTAATATATTTCACAAGGATCAATCTATGATAAATAAGCATGGAATTTACATTGAACAATATTACATGTTCTGGTAAGCCATACTGATTATTACACACTCCTGCTAAGTTAGTCACTGAACTGGGAATGGAATGTCACAAAACATGGTTTATAATTACAAGAATAGAAATTGTTGGAGACAAGGCTTTCCATAGGTATGTCAGGAATAAAAGAATGACGTGAGTTAAATTAGGGCCAATCAAGGATAATAGTGGGAAGTTGTGTGTGGAGTCGGAGGAGATAGGGGAAACACTAAATAAATATTTTTCGACAGTGTTCACTATAGAAAATGAAAATGTTGGCGAGGAAGATACAGAGATACTTGCATCTAGATTAGAAGAGATTGAGGTTCACAAGGAAGAGGTATTAGAAATACTGCAGAGTGTGAAAATAGACAAGTCCCCTGGGCCGGATGGGATCTATCCTGGGATCTTCTGGGAAGCAAGGGAAGAGATTGCCGAGCCTTTGGCATTGATCTTCAAATCATCATTGTCTACAGGAATAGTGCCTGTGGACTGGAGGATAGCAAATGTGGTTCCCTTGTTCAAAAAGGGTAGCAGAGACATCAGACCAGTGAGTTGGTGGTAAAGTGTTGGAAAAGATTATAAGAGATAGGATTTACAACCATCTAGAAAAGAATAATCTGATCAGGGACAGTCAGCACGGTTTTGTGAAGGGTAGGTCGTGCCTAACGAATCTTATTGAGTTTTTTGACAAAGTGACCAAACAGGTAGATGAGAGTAAACCGGTTGATGTGGTGTATATGGATTTCAGCAAGGCATTCGATAAGGTTCCCCACAGTAGGCTATTGTACAAAATGCGGAGGAATGGGATTGTGGGAGACATAGCAGTTAGGATCAGTAATTGGCTTGCTGAAAGAAAACAGAGGGTTGTAGTTGATGGAACATGTTCATCTTGGTGTCCAGTTACTAGCAGTGTACCGCAAGGGTCGGTGTTGGGTCCACTGCTGTTTGTCATTTTTATAAATGACCTGGATGAGGGCTTAGAAGGGTGGGTTAGTAAATTTGCAGGCGACACTAAGGTCGGTGGAGTTGTGGATAGTGACGAAGGATGTAATAGGTTGCAGAGAGACATAGATAGGATGCAGAGCTGGGCTGAGAGGTGGCAAATGGAGTTTAATGTGGACAAGTGTGAGGTGATACACTTTGGACGGAGTAATCGGAATGCAAAGTACTGGGCTAATGGTAAGATTCTTGGGCGTGCAGATGAGCAGACAGATCTCGGTGTCCATGTACACAGATCCCTGAAAGTTGGCACCCAGATTGACAGGGTTGTTAAGAAGGCATACAGTGTTTTGGCCTTTATTAATAGAGGGATTGAGTTCCGGAACCAGGAGGTTATGCTGCAGCTGTACAAAGCTCTGGTACGGCCACACTTGGAGTATTGTGTACAGTTCTGGTCACCGCATTATAAGAAGGATGTGGAAACTTTGGAAAGGGTGCAGAGGATATTTACTAGGATGTTGCCTGGTATGGAGGGAATGTCTTACGAGGAAAGGCTGAGGGCCTTGAAGCTGTTTACGTTAGAGAGAAGAAGGTTGAGAGGTGACTTAATAGAGACATACAAGATAGTCAGAGGGTTAGATAGGGTGGATAGGGAGATTCTTTTTCCAAGTATGGGTACGGCAAACACGGGGGGACACAACTTTAAAGTGAGGGGAGATAGGTATAAGACAGATGTCAGAGGTAGTTTCTTTACTCATAGAGTAGTAAGGGTATGGAATGCTTTGCCTGCAACGGTAGTAGATTCGCCAAGTTTAAGTGCATTTAAATCGTCATTGGACAGGCATATGGACGTACATGGAATAGTATAAGTGGGATGGGCTTCAGATTAGTATGACAGGTTGGTGCAATATCGAGGGCCGAATGGCCTGTACTGCGCTGTAATGTTCTATTCTATGTTAAATTCTGCAGGTCTGGCAGCATCAGTGGGATGAAAGCAGAGTTAACGCTTCTAGTTCAATGACTTCATCAGTATTGGGCTTGAAATGTTAATTCTGTTTTCTTCCTACAGATGCTGCCAGACTTGTTGAATTTCTCCAGCAATTTCTATTTGTATTTCAGATCTCCAGCAAAGACAGCTCTTTGTTTTATATTATTGCCTTATAATTACTCGCTGCTGGAGCCATGTTGTACCTCAGTGAAATAGGCAACTTACCATAAACCTGCATTCTGTAAGACTTCTCCATACTGCCTGCAATGTTCCTTGCTCTGCATGTGTACCAACCTTGATCAGATGCCTGTACCTCGTTAATCAGCAAAAATTGTCCTCTTTCAACATACATCATTTTTGAGCTGGATACAATTGGTCGTCCATCTTTCAGCCATGTAATTCCTGGGGCAGGAATTCCATGTGCATCACACTGTAGACTGACGTGACTCTTCAACTGGGCAATTACCTCCTTGGTATCATTCGCTCCTTGGATAGTGGGAGGGACTAGGAAAACAGTGAAGAATTACTTACATTTATAGAATGCCTTTAACAGCCTTGGGACATCCTGTAGCCAACAAAGTACTCATGAAGCTGATTCACAATAGTAAGTTAGGAATCCAATTAAATTGAGAATACTCAGGTAGAATCTTTTCAGAGAACATTCAACACTTGATTTCACAAAAATAATGAAACATTGAGATCTCAACCAAAGATGCTGCGCACTTTTCTTTTAAATTAAGAATTAAAATTGCTATCATCCCAAGTCCCTTGAATAATTTCAGGTAGGCTGTTCCACTCACATCATGTTCCATTCTATGGTAAACTCAGCATGTTTCAATTTTTGGTAAACAAGGTTTATGGTAAGGAAGTTACTTTTGTTCACAGCACAAATGTATTGGGAGTTATCATGAACCATAACAATGTTGTCATTTTGGCATTTCTCACAGCAGCAAGGGCAAGACTGTTGCATTACTATAATTCTCATAGTAATTATATGAGTGTATGACCACAAGTAAGCCATTTAGCCCCTTGAGTGTGTTTTTCTATTCAGTGACATAATGAGTCGTCTTTGACCTATCTACAAACGCTTTTATACCCATATTTGCCCCAAACCTCTTAATATTGTTGGTTAACAAACATTTCAGTTTTAAAATTAACAATTCATCTGGCATAAACATTCATTTGCTAAAGAGAGTTTCAAACTTTTATTGTCCTTTTCATGTCCAAGTTCCCTAATTTCAATCCTGAAAGTTCTGGCTCTAATTTTTAGACTATGTTGGTTGGCAATTCTAGGACTCTAGGTGGAATTCAAGACTATGCTCAATTATCACACCATCCATGTTTGGAAAGATTGAGAACATTGACTGACTCTGTTTATGTCTGAGAAATAACCATGGTATCACATGGCAGCCAGCAATTGCCAAACTGTATCACAGCATTAGGCAGCTCCATCAGGAGAGAAGCTTGTGGGAATACCAAATAGTAACAGTAATGCTAATTTTAAAACAAGCAAGAATCTCTGCATAATTTTTTGGCTGAGAATTACTCAGATGGTTTGCTGATGTCTAGCAGAATGTTAAATGTTTGTCACTTGTGGTAGGTGAGCAAGGCCTAGAAAGTTGGTACAAGTGAAGCAGCTCCCAAAGGCATGTAGGATCATGTCTTAACACTGACAGAAAACATGCACTGTAAGATGTCTTAACTGTTCCATCATTGGCTATGTTTCAATCCCTGAACATTGAACTGATATTCACCTTAAAATAATCACTAGGCCAGTGTTTTTGCCGAGATAGTGAGCACAGTAAATGATGTTCCACTGTGAAGCATTAATCGGAGAGGATAATATACACATATGCCATTTTATTGCAATACTGAGTAGAACTTGGACTGATATTTACACATACTTCATGAATATTAGGGCTAAGAATAACATGTTAGACGCTTTTCCAGTAAGATCGCTTCAGAAAAGAGTATGTTTCTAAAATCTGTAAAGTCAAAAGCACATTTGTCATTAAATGAATTGCACTGTGATTGGAACTTAAAGGATTTACAGCCATGTAATCCAACTTCAGTTATTTTGGGGGGGGGAGTACTGAGCTACTTTCTCCCCAGCTTCCAAACATCAGACAGCCAGATAGGATGAACAGCAGATCTTTCAACTTTAGCAGGGATGGGTGTGTGATTATCCACTACTGCCTGCTTTATTCCCCAAAGTTTCAACTCAGTTCCCAAGTTAGCAAGTAGAAATGACAAAGTGGAAGCTGCTCCATCTCTTAGGAGAGAGGAGAGAAAAAAAAATTCAACAGGAGAATAAGATCTGGAGGGCCAGAGTCTCTATGACCAACAACAACATGTGGTATTGGAGAAGACAATATGACAATTCTCTCGGTCCTATATCTGTGAGGTGAGGTGGAAGACAGGAGCTTCCAAAAATAAAGTTGACATTATCCTATAATATTGGCAAAACAATGGTTGAAAGGTAATTGTTCATTTATCAGTCTGGCTGAAAACTCTCCAGTCCCACTCAACTAAAACAGACAAGTTTGAATATTCGTGAGGAATCAAATCTCAGTCCAAATCCAACCCACACAAACTGTCTCCTGTCCAATGTGAAATGAGCTGCTATGTTCTCCACTAAGTCCCTGGTGGATCAAGTCATAATTCCAAACTCAACACTAATTCAGTACTCAATGTAAAGAGATCACAGTGCCAGAAACATGACAGAACTACAAGCACTTGAATTGTGTGCAGTGTGATATTGAGTTTACAACACTATCTCACTTTTTCTCTATTCCAGGTTCCTCCCTATATGCTTTTCCTTAATATCCAGAAGTACAAATAAATAAGCATATTAATCCATTTTTCTGTGTATTCTCAGTACTGATATATAGGGGAAATACTGCTCCATCTTTGCTAAAGCTGCATTTAGCATTAGTTGCCTCAAGACAACGATAGTACTTTCAAGGGGAAAACTCACCTTCACCACCTTCCTTGAGTGAATAGGCACAGTTTTGCCAGCAGTATCTGAGATCCAGGAGCTACGTTTTAGGTGCAGCCTTGCCATCAACACCTGACTCCCAATAACTATCTTTTTTACCTGCTATACCATAACTTCCCAGTTTCATTGTCTCTCTCTCTTCTTTCCTCCCAATTTTTCTTGAGCCATTCACATTTTGCTTCTTTCCACATTCTGTGTTTATGCTGCTACTGTCTGCTCAATCTCTCTTTCTGTCTGTTGACTTCCTCCCCTTTTATCGGATTACTTATTTCAATCGTTCCCTCCCTGTTTCTCTATTTTCTCTCTCTGCTGTCTCTATTCCAATTAGTATATCAGATCAGATCAGTGCTAGCCAATTCCAAATTTTGCTGTCTTTTCCACTATACCTCCTCGACCTTCTTTTTCTTTGGAATTTCTCTTCATCTCTTTAATTCACAGGTGAGTTCAGTCAAAAGGAAGCAGTCCAAGTTTTGACCTTAGGCGACTGAACTGTACGTGGGCTGTAGTTTAGAGTGTAACAATGTATGATCCTCTGTGAATATTGTCTGTACTGTGGGAGACAGAGTTTGGTTTCTTAATATGTAAGAAGGTGTTCCAGATCTGTTGGTAATAAACTCATTATCTGCCAAATTTAGCATGCTGTGATTCTTGACCAATAGGTCTTTCAAAAGATAAATTATTGCAGGAAAAGTAAATAACCTTGAAGCATAGAAACAGTCAGAGCTGTTTCATTCATACCGTAAACATTGACTTTGAAGTGTTTGCTTTTCTGCCCAGCTGAGTTGAAGGCAACACACTGATAGAGGCCTTGATCGACGAGATGAGATGTTTGAATGCGTAACGTCTGCCCTTCTTCAGTAAACTCCACATATTGGACACCTGGAGATAGGGCTCTTATAACCCAAAATAAAACACAATTTAATTGTTAAAAAAATCTAAATCCAGAACATACAGTAAGCCTCGCCCCACACATATACTTATTAATTCACAGGATGTGGGTGACGTTGACTGACCGAGTATTTATTGCCCTAGTTTCCCCCAAGAAGGTCAGGCTTTCAGTATATCATAATATTGATACCTCAGATAATACAAATGTCCTTTGAAGCATATCATCCATCCCTACATGTTATTTTACTGTCACAGATACTAAATTAAAAAACTACCACACATACACAAAAAACATTGCCCATCTATGTTATTTTACTGTCACAGATACTAAATTAAAAAACTACCACACATACACAAAAAACATTGCCCAGCTCCTTATCATCTATTTACTGTGCTCTAAGCTTTAATTTTATATTGGTGCCATGTCTTATAAAGAGACAAGATGGGTTATATGTTAAATATGATGTGCATCTTTCTTCATATTATGGAGAGAATTTCATGAATATCTACAAGAGACAATATTTTCTACAGTGTATACAGATTTCTTTATTTTCTTTAATAGATAGATGACGGTGTCCTCTTGCTATTAGACCAGTGACTCTCAAAGTGTGTTCATGGAACTGATATCAAATGAGAGGCCAGAACCCTCATTCTCAACATTCAAGTGTTGTCAGAAAATCAAATCAACCTCTGGCTGCATGGCATGAGTTCTCATAAGTGCGAGAAATATCAATCTGGTTTTATAAGTAAGATTATCGCTCCTGTTAACAATTTATTTAGTATAGATGTAAAATATGCTTTAGCTTCTCAGTAAAAGATTAATGATTTTACATCATGTAATTAGAATGTTTTAAATAAACATGTTCTCTTGCAGTATTGATATTCATAATATGAAAATGTATATACTTTTGCTTTTGGTGTGAATTGATCATTTTAATGTGATATTACAGTAAACATTAATGTACATAAATTTATTACATTTAAGCATAAAACAGAGCAAAATATTTATAGTTTCACATGCTCCTATTAATTATGGTGAGTATTTTTATGGTGGGAAGTGAAAGCAAGAGATATAGGTCCAGTGGGTTGTCCTTAAGGATTCTTTGTCCATCTTATGTGGACTGCAGATGAAAAAGGTGGAGAAGGACCATACTAGGGTCAGACAAAAGAATAGTTATGTTTTAGAGAATCTATACCTCTGTACCATCAGAACAATATGACAACATTATATTGAGAGAAGGATGAAATTAACAAGACTTTTCATTGTACTCACTCTCCATCCTTATTCCATGCAATGTGTGGAAAAGGGACTCCACTGGCACGGCACGTGAGTTCAAGTTTAGAATTCACCAAAATTGCCACCTCTTGAGTAACTCCAGATCCATAGATTGAGGGAGGTACTAAAGGCAGATGAGGGTGCAAATCTTATCAGTCAGTAAAATAGCGCAAAGCTTTTTTTAAATTCGGAATTGTCAGTAAAGGGCCAAATACAAGGGTAATGCATGCAGCCAAGATTGGACAGATGATATTAGATGATGTCAACTGTGAATTTTTAAAAGCTTACAGATTACTGGAGAGCATTACAATAAAGAGGAAAGTAACAAGTTCCACAGCTTTGAGAGCCAGGGAATGATGAGTCAGTGAAACAGACGGTTGCAATGAATCTTTATTTCATCTCCTTGCCAAAGGAGAGTACAAAGAGTGAAGCTTAGGAAGGAGTTTCAGATTGTTGCAATTCTATTGATCCTTACCCTGCACCAGTAAATTGAAATATTTTTTGGCTGTGCCAGCAACATTAACAGCATTGCAAGAATACACTCCGCTGTCGCCTTTGCGGGATTTTGAAAGTCGCAGTACATGGCCACCATTCAAGACTCGGACCCTACCGGTCTCTGTCACCTTCAGGGGAAACAAATCAATGAGAAATATTGTCAATTTATTTATATGCTGATGACTGCTCCCTGTGATCAAGGTTGCAGTTTGTCAGCTATCACTGAGACTCCCATTCATTAGTCTTCACTGTGAACACATATTCAGTATCGTTATTTATAAATCTCCATCAAGTTCAAAACCTAATAAATCTGTTATAGTTACTACAGTCCTCATAATTGTAGCAATATCTGCATTTAATGAATGGAAGATTTGGATCAGATCAACATTAACCCAAATAGTTACAAGAATGCAGGTGCTGTTTAGCTCAGTTAATAGATCAACTAAAAAGGCAGGAATGGAAACAGTAATTCGATACGCCGGCCGATTTTAGATTATAGCCATCTCCATTTCCAACTTTACAGTCTAAGAGACACACAGAAGATTCACTTGGGGAGAGACATCTGTCCTACCGGCTTAGGTAGAACCTGATTGTAGCTTAAGTACAAGTCACTCTTTCAGGTGAGGAGGGAGTGCAAACTTATTTCAACACTTTCTCCAAGTTGTTCCAAAGCCTTTCCTTGGCTCTCCCTACATCATAAATGAGATTCTCACTAAACCATATAAGCTGTTGGCAAGTTGTACAGTAAATGATCTCTAAGTGAGTACCTCAGCTCCAACACACTTTCTGGCTTTCACCTCTTACAAATAGCTTGAACCAGGAACGTAGCCTTGAGAGTTCTGAATTGAACTGTCTAATTGCTACAAAGCAAGGTGTCTTCATGTAATGTCATCACCATACCTTTATCCAATTTCATTAAAAACAGAGGCCCATTTTAATACATCAGCTGACCACACATACCTGCTGCTCATTTTTGTACCAACTGAGGGTTGGTGTTGGGCTGCCACTGGCATCACACTCCAACATCAATGGCTGATTAACCGACACTGTGATGTTCTGTACTTGGCCATTTCCTCGAATCTCAGGAGGAGCTAGAACAAAGGAAGAGGAATGAGGAATATTGAAAGGATGGGCTTAAATATTCCAAAACACTATTAATACAAACACTCTTGGTGTGTGCTGTATCGTGGTTGTTGCTGACACACCATAAACTTTTATTTAGCCATTAAAAATAATAAAGAAAGCAGGACACTGAAGTTAGTGTCCTCCATGATACTTTCATTTTCAATTTGCTCCCAATGAAAATCATCAAAACTTATTTTCCAAGTCAGGTACCCTAAAACGTGATTGTTTAAAACTGTTGGACCAATAGGTTGCCCTTTAACTTCTATTCACTGAAAAGGATTGACTCAAATAATCTCAGCAGCATTGATGATCTAGCTTACATTGCTTGCAAGAGGAACTGGTAATCTCCACCAAGAGGTTATAAATTCCGATGCTGGATGTGAGTCAAAACACCATGCTTTAGTTGTACTGATTAATGTCTGAATTCCAATAACATTTATATGCATAGTGCTAACAAAGTTAGGCCTGACTTGCTCAGATGGTAGTTTGGATAATGAAACTAATTAATGGAAATAATCTATGTATGGGTCTCGTAAATTCCAAATAATTGTGAATATTTCCTTTGGTAGCTTGTTCCAGTGTGATATTCAACCTCATATTTTCTACTCCTTTTTTTCAGAAAGATGCTATTACTCCCCCTAATCACTTTTCATGTTCTCTCTTCACAATCATCACAGTTAACAGGATTGGGGAACAACCCACTCCTTCAACTTTACTTAAACTTTGCCACCAATGAATGGTTCAGATCAGAAACTTTAATCGAGGTTATGGGAGTTAATTTACATTTGCCAGTGCTTCAATGTGTTCCTGCGCTGTGCATTATGTTTAGGTGCCTTTTGACTAACAGATCATAAAAAGCATTGTACACAGTTCTAAAGTTCAGTCAACCAGTAAATGTACGTGAGAATAATGTAGTGTACTTAATGATGTCAGATATGGACGAAACAGTCTGGGCTGTAGTGTTCTAACTCTCAATGTAACTTACAGGCAAGTTAATTCAAAGTGTGGTCCAAGCAAAGCTGAGCGATTAGCTATCAACCTTGCCAGCAATAGGAACAACAAAATCCTGTGGGAAACTCCAGCTCCACTAATAGCTAATGCAACGTCCCAACTAAGCCAAGAAATTTGGAGTGGCAGATTAATCTTGAGGCTCCCCTAGACCAGAATCTTCTGGTCCTGCAAACAGGATTGTTAGATCCTAGAATCTTGCTTCCTAGTCACCTCCATTTTCATTAAGATCTGTGCAGGAAGATCCAAACTTTAACTTCACACCACACTGCCAATTTAACTCAAGTGGTTAATTAAAGGTGACTTTAGGTCCACCTATGGGTCTACTCCAGCCTGGAATTATTTCAGCTTCAGGCAGGTTGAGAAGAGTCAGCCCATCTGAATAAAAAACCATTGTGGGTTTACTGTCAATTTGTAGGAGATCCCTCTAATTGCACTAATTTGTATGCAACTGAGGGACTGTGCATTGGATACTGGGGTGACTGCTTCCAACCTCATGGCCCCATTCTCCCTGCTACTGCCAACCCCAGAAACCACACCAACCTCAGAAGCACTTAACTGAGACCTTGGACTTCAGGACATTGGGTGTTGGCCTGGCAACAGCCATGGTTTCATGGATGCTGTGCTGAGTGCAAGAGCTGTTTGGTCAGGTACTCCCAAAGAGTGGGCCTGCTTCTGAGAATTCCATTTTATGAAAAGTCAGTCTCTGCCAATCAAATTGCTTGACTAGAAGATGATACAAGAGACCTTGACTAAAAAGCCAGGTTTAATGTTTCAACACCATTTCAGGAAGTGACTGAGACATTCAATAAAAATTAAAGACCCAACCCATAGTCTTTACAGGACAGATGAAACCCCGACATCAATTCAGTCAGTCGGAAAGTTTAGTATCAAAGTTTAATTATTTACCTTGGACATTTAATCGATATTTCCTTTTGGAAGAGCCAGCCTCATTCATTGCAACACACAAATAATCTCCACTATCATAAGGTGAAGCTGAATCAATGAGAAGAGAGCCATCCTCAAGTACTGAAATTCCTGGTTCATGAGCTGGAAGATCTAAGCCATTCTTTAGCCAGCGTATAACTGGTGGAGGAGTTCCTGAGGACATATAAATATAAAAGGTCAAATGAGTTATACACATCATGAGGCCACATTGATAAATTGATTCAACTGATATATGTAGAAGTGTTTGATCAGGATATACATCTGTCTCACGAAATGAGTTACAGTAAATCTGTAGCTGGAAACAACAAGTTACAGAAGGTCCACATAGTGGACTGCTAGGAATGGGAAATAGGAGTCAGGTCTGTTTCCAAATCTGGAAAACAGGTGGTGGTGATTTGAGGTTAGTGGGTGGCATGAGCAATGTACAGTCACTGACCTGGGTTTTGGATAGAGGTACCCCCTTAACGTGAAGGGAGACAGTTTCTCTATCTGAGTTGCTGGCTGGACTTTTGAAGCTGCAGGGCCGATCAGACAGAGATCATCAGCTTTGAAGGACCAGCAGCCTACAATTAAGAACTACAGCTTGCAATATGGAAATGGCACCAAACGGGTATGGGACAGTCAAAACAATGGCCGCTGAGCAGGCAGAGGTCACACTCTTCTGCCAGCAACCATCTTCCGAGGAGGGAAGCCTACCTCACCATATCAACAGGCCCAAGTCAGATTTTCAAGATTTTCACTGAGGCGGCCATCCTTCTAAAGGTCTCAGTGACCTTGTCAAATGAGAAAAATGGCCCTGGAGATGGGACAGAAAGCCAGGAAACCTCTTGGAAGGTAAGTCAGAGGAACATTAGGGTCTCAAGTATGGCATTATGGCAAATTAACATGGAGGATAGTCAGTAACAGAGAGGGGTAAGGAACGGGTAAGGATTGTGATGAAATACTCTCCACTTGCCTGACGAATTCTGATACAACATTAAGAAACCTGACTCCAACCAGGCCAAAGCAGCCCGCTTGACTTCAATCACCATCTTAAACATTCAATCTCTCCACCACTGACACAAAGTGATGGCAGTATGAGGCATCTAAAAGATACACAGCAGGAACTCACCAAAGTCCCTTCAAGAGCATCTTCAACAGTAACCTGTGACTCCTACTACCTAGAGTGACAAGGGCAGCAGCTGACATAAAAACATGGCTAAGTGCAGATTATCTGACCCGAAAGACACACATCATCCTGACTTGAGGGTGTGTTGCTGGAAAAGCACAGCAGGTGATTCCTGATGAAGGACTTATGCTCGAAATGTTGATTCACCTGCTCCTCGGATGCTGCCTGACCTGCTGTGCTTTTCCAGCAACACATTTTCAGCTCTGATCAGCAGCATCTGCAGTCCTCGGTTTCTCCTGATCATCCTGACTTGGAACTATATTGCCATTCTTTCATCGTCATTGGATCAAAATGCTGGAACTCCTTTCCCAGTATTTGCAGTAATTCAAGTGGGTGGTTCACCATCATCTTCTCAAGGGTGGTGAAGTGGAAAATTGGGCTTTTTCTCAATGCCATACCGGGACATATAAAGGAGGATTATGGGCAAAGCCTGGCCAGATTTAAAGGCAGACAGCACAGTAGAGAGGGAATTAGAAGGGAATTCCAGATTCTTGACCACTAATATTTATTATCTTGAAAATAACACAAACATTTAAACAGAAATTTAGACAAGCAGGTTAATCAGGCTTGTAAGTCATTGGTCAAGAGGCTGATATAAAGAGTGAGATAATTTGGCTCAGTTTTGTACTCAAGCTCCTCGGTAAAATCAGATTTTGTGAGCAGAAATCTGCTTTTTAAAAAATCAATTGGAATTTTTTGATTCATTCATGGGATTAAGGCATCGTTGGCTGGGCCAGCATTTATTGCCCTTCCCTAATTGCTCAGAGGGTAGTAAAGAGTCAACCACATTGCTGTGGGTCTGGAGTCACATGCAGGCCAGACCAAGTAAGGATGACAGCTTCCATCCCTAAAAGGCATTATGCTGTCACCGTATTCCTTAATTCCTTTATTGTTAAAAAAAATCTACCTTAGCTTTAAAAACACTTACTGAAGTAGCATCAACTACTTGACTGGGCAAGGTATTCCATAGATTAACAACCCTCTGGGTGAAGAAGTTCCTTCTCAATTCAGTTCTAAATCTGCTCCCCCTAATCTTGAGGCTATGCCCTCTTGTCCTCGTTTCACCTGCCAATGGAAACATCCTCTCTACTTCTATCTTATCTATTCCCTTAATAATATTATATGTTTCCATAGGATATGTCCTCAATCTTCTGAATTCCAATGAATATAATGCCAATCTACTCAGTCTCTCCTCATAAACAAACCCCTCAACTCCCTATCAACTGAGTGAACCTCCTCTGCACCCCCTCCAGTGCCAGTACACCCTTTCTCAAGTAAGGAGATCAAAACTGCACACAGTACTCCAGGTGTGGCCTCACCAGCACCTTGTACAAGTGTAACATAATCTCTCTGTTTTAAGCCCAATCCCTTTAGCAATGAAGGACAAAATTCCATTTGCCTTCCTAATTACTTGTACATACAGACCAACCTTCTGTGATTCAGGCACAAGGACACTCAGGTCCCTCTGCATAGCAGCATGCTGTAACTTTTTACCATTCAAGTAATAATCCTTTTTACTATTCCTCCTACCAAAACATATGACTTCACATTTCTTAACATTGTATTCCATCTGTTAGACCTTTGCCCACTCACTCAATGTATCTATGTTCCTCTGCAAAATTTCACAGTCCTCTGCACACTTTGCTCTGCCACTCATTGTTGTGTCATCTGCAAACTTTGACACCCTGCATGTGATCCCCAACTCCAAATCATCTATTCAATTGTGAATAATTGCAGTCCCAACACTGATCCCTGAGGCACACCACTAGTTACTGACTGCCAGCCAGAATAGCACTCATTTATCCCCACTCTTTGTTTTCTGTCAGTCAACCAATCCTCTATCCATGCTAATAGTTTACCCCTAATGTCATGCATTCTTATCTTATGCAGCAGCCTCTTGTGTGGCACCTTGTCGAAAGCCTTTTGGAAATCTAGGTACCCCACATCCACGGGGCCTGCATTGTCCACCTTGCTTATAATGTCTTCATAGAATTCCAATGGATTCGTCAAGCATGACTTACCCTTCATGAACCTATGCTGCATCTGCCCAATGGGACAATTGTTATTTAGATGCCTTGCTATTTCTTCATTGATAATAGACTCAAGTATCTTCCCCATTACAGAGGTTACATCACATGTTCTCTTACATCTTACCTTTAGAGCACTGTGCCTTTGTGTGATAAAAAAACCTTTCTTTCACGCCTTCAGCAATCACCAGAACTAAGAAACTACTATCGACTCTGCTTTCCATTAGTCATGAAACAGGATCATCTGTTTAAACTTCAAATTCAGCTTTATTCAAGGCAGTCCTTGGAATGCTTAAAACGTACAGATTTCCTCTTAATAAATTACTTCTGTAGCTTATTGTGAAATAAAGGAGCTTGAGGCTTAGAGCTTTAAGAAGTGAACATGGATGGAAATTTAGTGCAGTGTCAATACTTTTTTCCAAACTCTTTTTTCTTTATTCTTTCATAGGACAAGGGCATCACTAGCAAGGCTAGTACTTGTTGTTTATCCTTGGTTTCCCTTAAAATGAGGGCAGCTAAGTGTCAGATTGATGTGGGGGAGTCACATGTAGGCCAGACTGGGTAAGGATGACAGATTTCCTTCCCTGATTTGGACAGCAAAAGTGGATTTGGTCATTGGCATTTGTTTTACAAATAATAGCGCTTCTGCCTCCAGACAGACCATGGGATCCAAAAGCGAAAAAAAAGGGAAGCAACAAAGGAAATATTTTAAGAATTACAACACTGTAGTGATTGGAAACAGGTGAACTTCATTGACAATAAGGTTCTTAATTGCGGTTGTTAACTTGGGCCAATCAGGACAGCCTTGGCTGAACAATATAACAGGGAAAAACACAAATAAAGTTTTTGCACTTAATGCTTCTTCACAGTTTCTAACCTACACACACATAACATGGGTGCTGTGGGGGAATAAGCGCTACTGCTGTTTGGCAATAGTAAGGGGGATTTTAAATAAAAACAAAAAAAAAAGGGAGATTAGAATCTCCTCAGTTGAGGACTGACTCCAAACTGGATGGCCACAGCCAGTGTACGTGCACAAGTAAATAAAAGGTGACTTTGTGACAGGACACTGGCCCCTGTCGAATTATTTCAAATTCAGACAGCAAGGAATTAATTAATTCCAGAAATGGAATAAATATAAGTGAGCAAGTTAAAATAAAAGTAGCAGGAACAGAAAACAGCAAGAAACAAAACAATGCTTTTGTATTTTAAAGTCATTTACAAGTATAATGATTTTGTTATTTAAGTTTATTACTGCATTCACATAATCTAATGCATTTTCAGCCATCTTGCTGGGGCTTACTTTATGAAATAGATATCCAATTCACCCGTTCTTTTCCCAACAGCTGCAAATATCTCCAGTACAAGTGTTTATCCAAATCTCTTTGAGAAATTAGTACTAAATCTGCTTTTCACATTTCACTCTGGTTTCAGCCAGTTATATTCATTCATGTTAGGCTGAATAGACTGTTTCTGTGCTTTAAATACTTTGTAAATTTAAATCCGTGTCCTTTGATAATTGACCCTTCTTACAACTAGAGTGAAATTGGAGAGAAGGAATGTGATACATTTTCAAGTTAGGATGGTTAGTGGTTTGGAGGGGAACTTGCAGTTGATTCTGTTCCTGTGTATCTGCTATCCTGTCCTTCTGGATCAAAGTGGTTGTGGGTTTGGAAGGTTGGCTATGCAGCCTTTGCCAATTTCTGCAGTGCATCTTGTAGATGGTACACACCCTGCTGCTAATGAGAATCAATGCTGGAGGGAGTGCACATTTGTGAACGTGGTGCCTATCAAGCCGGCTGCTTTGCCCTAGATAGCATCAAGTTTCTTGAGTTTTGATGGAACTAAACACATCCAGGATTCTTAACCTCTGACCTGCTCTTGTAGCCCCTATATTTATTTGGCTAGTCTAGTTCAGTTTCTAGTGTATGGTAATGCCTAGGATGATGACAGTGGGGGATATGGTGATGGTATTGTATTTGAATGTTAAGGGATGATGGTTAGATTCTCTCTTGCTGGTGATGGTTGTTGCCTGGCATTTGTGTGGTGCGAATGTTACTTGCCAGTTTTCAGCCCAAACTTGAATATTGTCCAGGTTCTATTGCTTTTGGAAATGGACTGTTTCAATGCCCGAGGAGTTGTGAATGGTGCTGAACATTGTGCAACATGGACTGATGACAGCAAAGATACTGAAAATTCTTCTCTCCCCTTTTCCCTCTCTCTGAATTCCTCATCCTTGCCAAATTGCTGGCTGCAGATGCACCTGTCTGTGATAAAATCCGTAAGCATGACCATTGCTTATTCCTTGTAGAGAAGAGGCCATGCCTTCACATTGAGAATACCATCCATCATATTGTGTGGCACTATCACCATGCTAAATGGGACAGACTTGGAATAGATCTAGCAAGTCAAGACAGGCCATCCATGAGGTGTTATGGGTTATCAACAGCAGCAGATCTGTACAACATTTTGGCTCGGCATATCTGGCACTCAACCTTCAGAGGTGCCAGGTCAAAATACTGGAATTCCCAGCCGAATGGTATTATGGGTTTAACTGCACCAAATGCAGTGCAGCGGATCAAGAAGACACGTCATTACCACCTCCTCAAGGGCAACTAACCACAGGTAATAAACGTTGGCCAGCCAATGACACCCACGTCCGAGTGAACAAAAAAAATCTGTGCTGGTGAGAAAAACAACTTGTGAAAATGACCATCAACTGAAAAATCAAGATTATCTACAAGTTTCAACAAACCTAGGGAAGCAGGACACACCCTAATCATCGCTTCTTTGTAAGTTTATAACTGAATTTTGTCTGTGTGTTTGTATTACTTTGTAATAAAATTCCTCTTTCTTTCACTGAAGAAAATTTTGCAATTGGTTCCTTCATGTTGATCTGGTGATTATGTTTTTATTGAAATGTGATAGTTGCAAGTTAAAAAGAATAATAATATGTTGAGACAGAGAAAGGGTTAAAGAGGTGATAATCCTCTTTACTTCGGGTTGAGACCCGAAAGTCAGTGAATGCAGTTTCTCACTATAAACAATATCAAAATCTCTCATAACTTTAAACAACTCTATTAAATTTCAATTTCTCTTTCTCTGCAAAAAGAATAGTATTAGTTAACTTAGTCCCTTCACATAACTTCATAAAGACTGCATCGAATACTCAAATATATAAATAGTAAGCTTCATCAGTAGTGATGTAAGAGATCATATGACAGAAACATTGTATTGTAGAAACCGCTGCCACCTCCTCAAGCCTCCAATGTTCATTCCAACCATCACCTCCCCTGAAAATCAAGGTTCCAGTTTCTGATAATTTTGACAGAAAATAGACTCTCACCATTAACTGGGCAGGGAAGTATGACTTTATCTCTGGCCAACCGCTCTTGTTCGGCATTAATTAGGGCAATGTCTTCAGCAAAAAACGGTGGTTCTGATGAAACATAAATGGTATCTGAAACATTTTTGCATTTTTTAATAGTGTCTTGTGTGACCACCGAACATTCCAAAGCATATTACAGTCAATTAAATACTTTCAGTATAGTCACTATTATAATGTAGGAAACATGATGATCAATTGATAAACAGCAAACTTCCACAAACAGCCTTATGATAATAATCAGATTATGAATTTTTCTGATGTTGATTAAATGATAGACATTGAACAGGACCAGAGATAACTTCCCTACTCTTTTTTGAAATATTGCTATCGAATCATTTATATCCATCCAAGAGGACAAACAGGGTATTGCTGCAACATCTCATCGAAAAAACAGCACTTTCACTGGTGCAACAGCCCCTCAGAATTGTGCTGCCTTGGCAGGTTTGATACGTCCTGGATTGGGAACTGAACATTCAAAACTCCAACACGGAGGCAAGACTACTATCCACTGGAACACCTGGCTCATCAAAATGGCCAATGAAGCTTTTGCTTCCAACAACATCATCTGTATTAATAACTGAAAAGACCTCAAAGTGATGCCATTTACAAATTCTGTGCTGAGGCTGGAATATATTTCACTTTGAATTATGTCATCTCACGTGGATATCTTACATTACACCTTACAAGGGGGCAAAAAGAAAACAGTCTCCAACATCTTTGTAAATGCTAGATTGTAGCCAGTTTCTTAGGAGACTGAATAATTCAGGAAGACACTTGGCAGCAATTTTAAATATTAGAAGAGGTTACAGCCATTTTGAAATGCTTGACCTCATTTAAATTGAATTAACAAATTAAGGTCTGAGTCATAGAGTCAGAGGTATACAGCGTGGAAACTGACCCTTTGGTCCAACTTGAAAGTGACCAAGGGTTTCTTGATGCAGGCTAGCAGTGGTACTGCAGTGGACAATAACATATAGCCTAGGCCAGCTTTGATCCACAGGAAAAACTTTGCTCTTTTTGCCTGTTAGTGTTACAACTTAACTGTGCAAGGCCTCTGCACCATAATCATGAAATCATTCCAGAGAGACTGGTATCCCATTACCAAGTCACATTTTTACACATGAAGGGTCCTTGACACTGATCGAGCTCCCTCAGAATGAATTGGATGTCTGACACTTCAGTTCTTAGCTGTCAGCCAGGGCTCACTAATTGGATCACATTAACAGCCTCAATTAGGTCCACCTGGCTGACCTCATTATAATCACAGCATCCCTCCCGCTCTGAGTCCAAGGACAGAGGCTGGTTCTTCACTTTAGCTCCTCCTGGCACATTTTAGATTAGATTATATTACAGTGTGGAAACAGGCCCTTCGGCACTGGGTCAGGTTCCTCCAATACTGCCTCTGATACAGGTGATGTGTAACATACATCTTGCACCCGGAGCGTCTCAAAAAAGTTCATTTACTTCATCATGATTCCGAGATATCTCTGATGCTTGACAGAGAGGGAAACCCCATGGGTTCTGGAACATTTGGAAAGGTTGCCAAGGAGCCAGGCACGTTTCTCTCTTCCAGTTTGTGAGATTGCAGCTTTCATATGACGGGACCGTAATACCTACCCAAACTTTATATATCACTGGACCTGATCTCGCATTGACCATGTCTCTTATCCATGCAGGGCTATTCCCCTGGTTGCTACACCAAACGTCGTGCTCTGTAGTAAACTGTCTCTCTCACTTGACAGAGTTTTGTTTCCAGCACTGGCATGTATGATGCCATTTCACCCTCACCTTGATCCCTCATCTGATCAGGAAGATCAGATTTAACCTGGTGTGGCATCTCCTCCCCATTAGCAACTCTATTGGAGCTTTCCCTATAATCCAACAGGAACTGGGACAGTTTGGCATCTAGTGAAGCTGTAGGCTGTTTCTTTAAGCCTGCCTTCAATGTTTGGACTGCTTTTTCTGCCAGGCTATCCAATTATGGATGGTATGGAGCTGTCCTTATATGTAGAATGCCATTTGACAATAGGAAATACTCAAATTCCCTGCAGGTAAATGATGACCCATTATCTGCGACCAACACTTCCAGGAGTCCGTGCATTGCAAAAGATGTGTGCAAGTTTTCTATCATCATCTCTATGTTTGACAAATGAACGTCCAGCCTCTTTGAGTGGGTGTCCACAGTCACTCAGAACATCGAGTCCATGAAAGGACCAGCATTGTCGGCATGTATCTGAGTCTAGGGTTTACCTGGCCATTCCCGAAATTAATATTTATGGCAATAATTTCGGTCCTTGTTGACAGTCTCTGCATTGCCCCACCAATGCAGCTATGTCTGCATCCAACCCCGGCCATCAGACGTAACTTCTCACCAACATCTTCATTTTGGAAATCCCTGGAAGACCCTGGTGGAGTGCAGTATCTGGTGACAACCTTTGCTCAGGACAATGACTCTTGCTCTCCATAACAATATGCCATTCTCTACTGTGATGTGATCTCTCCGGGACAAAAAGCTTAATTTCTGGCCCTTTGGTTTCACCCATCACCACCATGTGTTTCAGTTTTGCCAGGACCAGATCTTTCTGCATACAAAGGCTGATATTGTCAGCTGTGATTGGAAGGGTGCCAGAAAATTTAAAACCATTACAGACACTTCCAGGGCGGTGCCACCGGTGGTGTATCTGCCAGCGGGAGGTGGTTCAATGCATCCACATTTGCTACTTGGCCTCCTGGCATGGTATTCACACTTATAATTATACGCACTCAGAACTAAAGCCCACTATCAAATTTGCCCTGAGGTTATGGGCGGCACTACATTGTCCACTAAGTAGATCCAGCAGAGGCTTGTGCTCTGTTATTTTTACAACTTTATGTCCAGAAAGGTATTTGTGGAACTTCCTGAATCCAAATATGACTGCAAAAACTTTCTTCTCTGTATGCGCATATATTCATTTGGCATCAGCCAAAGTCCAGGAAGAATATCGAGTATTTCTCTCCATTGGGTCAGCTAGGAGCTAATATCACCCTAATGCTGTAAGGGGAAGTATTGCATGTCAATACCAGATCTCGCTTGGGATCATAGTGTACCAACATCTTAGAGGATGATACCTGTTTCTTCACTTCCCTGAAAACTATGGCTTGGCTATGTGACCGTTTCCAAGGCTGACCATTTTTTAAGAGATGAAGGGAAGGTATCATGATGGTGACCAGGTGAAATCTCAGTGAGTAATAATTCAACAACCCAAGGAAAGACCTCAGCTCCGGTACTGTCGTGGGAGCTGAGCCAACTTTGATCGCCCTCATTTTCTCTTCCAACAGGTATAATCTGGTCTTGATAACTCTGTAGCCCAAGTAGGTCACTTGGGGTGCCTGGAATACAAATTTTTTCCCTTCCAAGACATACACCTGCTAGGGAGAAACTATGTCCAAGTTCTCAAAGAGCTCTTTATTGGTGTTCCCTGTCATTAGCACGTCATCTAGATAAATTACTTTGTAAAATTTTCTCCATCATCCACTGGAAAATTGCACAGGTTGACGATACTCCAAATGGTAGTCTTGTATATTGGTTCAAACCCTTATGGGTATTAATTGAAGCACAGTTCTGGGAATTCTCATCTAACTGCAATTGCAAGTATGCATGTCTCTCGTCCAGCTTCATAAAGGACAGCTACCCTGCCAGCTTTGCATATAAATCCTTTATGCAAGGTTTTGAGTATTTATCCAACTGCAAAAAACAGTTTACCATTCATTTAAAATCCGCCCAAAGGCAAACCAACCTGTTAGGCTTTACAATCGGTGAGACCAGTGCTGCCCATTCTACAAACTGCACTGGTTGGACAATGCCTGCGTTTTCTAAATTCTGCCTCTACTTCTGAGGCAAATATCACTGGGAGACCCTTGCAGAATTGTGGAATTACTTCCTGGTCAATAAGCGAAGTGGCCTTGACTCCTTTGATAGTCCCTAGAGTTTCTGGAAAAACTTCCTGGTATGTACTTAGGACTTCACCCAGGCAGCTGTTTTCTAATTGGAAAATGTTGAGCCAACCTAGGTGAATCTTTCTCAACCAATTTCGCCCCATCAAGCTTGGGAACTAATCTTTTACTACAATTATTGGTAACTGAACCAGCTGCTTCGCATTACAGACCAGAACCAAAGTTGTATACTTAATCTGTAAAGGTTTCCTGGTATAGGTTTTCAGTCTAAATGAGATTTAGCATAAATTTAAGGGTTGGAATCCAGAGAAAATTTTGTTAAAGTTTAGGTCTGCGATCATTGAAACGACTGTGGCGATATCGACCTCTATTAGAACGGCTGACCATTCAATCTGATGTTTATTTTGATTGGTGTGTACTCTCCTGGATACTGGCCTATGAGTTCTCTTACTCACTTTAGGTCTAGTGGGACTCTTTTGCTGTTTTGAGTCCACATACCAACAAACCACAATGGCTTGCCAGCTCAGATCCTGCAGAGATTTTTAATCGCTTGGCCAAGGTTTGGCATTGTTTTGGGGTTTTGCTGTGGGCTAACCTGGAATACCTCTGTTTAGGATATGTCCTGAGTCCGGCTATGCAATTGCCTTCACTCAAGTTCAAGGACTGGTGAGTGTGGCTGCTTCAATCAGAATACTCTGCAACTCATATGCTCCACTTGCTACATTTGCCAATGATAAAAGCCAGTTGCAGTGCCTGCTTGAAATCCAATTGGGCATCAGCTAGTAGGCGCTTTTGCATGTTACATCATTAATCCCACACACCAAACTGTGTCTAAGCATCAGATTAAAGGTTAAGCCAAAGTCACAAGCCTCTGCCAATCATCTGTACCTCATCAATAATCCCAATATGGACTTCCTTGGCTCTCAAATTGTTGAGTAAAACCAAGAGCATCTCAGAATAATGGAAGGCTTGGCGCCGTAAAATTCCTAAATAAATCTGTTAAATCTTGAAATGTTTTAGTATCTCGTGCCTCAGGGAAAGTTAGGTTCCTAATAACTGAAAAAACTGCAAGTCCACAAGCAGTCAAAAGAATTACTCATTGCTTTTCATCTGCTCCTAAATCATTTGCCTGGAAAAAGTAATGCATTCTTTTCACATACTGGGCCCAGTCTTTGTCATCAGGATCAAACAAATCAATCTTCTCAAATAATGATGCCAGAAATTCTTATTCCAATTCAAGGATGACTCTTGCAAGCGAATTTCTTTAGGAGCATGCTTTTCTTTTGTCACAACTGAAATAACTCCACAGAGGTTGGTATCCTATCACCAAGTCACCCTTTATTTACATGTGTCCTTGATACTGATCCAGCTCCCTCAAAGCCAGCTCTCAGAGCGAACAGGATGTCTGACACTTCTATCTATATCTGTCAGCCAGGGCTCCCTGATCAGAACAGACGAATAGCCGCAACCAGGGAACGCATATTCTGTGAGGTCCACCTGGCTAATCCCATTACAATCATGACGATCAGGCTGGTCAGAGAGTGCGTAATATGCGCTATTCCATCATAAAATGGTCATTGGGTCCGATGTACATCATACAATCTAAATTTGCAAATTAAAAGAGGCCGACCACATGAAACAGGCTTTGGACACCCAAGAGATACCACTTGGGAGAAAGGAATCAAGTTAATCACCACAATTAATAGATCATTCCATCTACTGACTCCATTTTGAGTTTTTAATTCCATTTACATTAATCTTGACACATTTAAATATCCCAAATAATTCTGATATTCCATTCTCCTGTAACGCACCACTTGCTTCAATTTGGGAAAAACAAATTCAACATCCAAAAGCAGGAATGATATTTCTTCCAACTGCGAGCTCTAGAATTGCACTTCCCAAAGGTTTTCTTCTGTGATGCCCACTGTTATAACACCTCGGTGATAACTGTTGAAGCAGGAGGACAGCTGAACAGCTGTCAGAGGTTCTCAGTGGCCATTGGTCCCTCAATTCTAGCAACCCTAAACTATCAGTTTGCAAGACCTTCCTGATGAAGGGCTTATGCCCAAAACGTTGATTCTCCTGTTCCTTGGATGCTGTCTGACCTGCTGTGCTTTTCCAGTGCCACACTCTTGACTAAGATGAAGGGGAGTTTATTCACTCAGTTGAAATTTCAATATTCTCTACCCAGATTGTTGTGGAGGCTCAGTCATTAAATATATTCAAGACTAAGATTGATAGATTTTGATATATTAAGGGATTTGGAGATAATGCAGGAAAATGATATTGAGGCAAAAGACTGGTCATGTGTAGCTGAATTGTTGAGCAGACTCAATGGACCAAACTGCCTATTTCTGCTTCTATATGTATGTATATTCAAATCAGTCCCAGCCTCAGTGCAGTTCCTACAGGATAACATGAAGGAAACTAGTTGCAGACACCTGACATTGTTTGTGCCTAATGTGGAACACATCTTGAGGCTGTGACATAAACAGTTCTAATGCACACTTACCCAAGACTTCCAGTGTCATTTGAGTCATATCATGTCCAGCATTATTGGTTGCTTCACAACGATAAATCCCAGCATCAGAGAGTTCCACGTCTGCAATGTTGATTGAGCCATCAGGACCATCCAGTGAATCTGTGGCACCCTGCAGCAGGGCTT
This sequence comes from Chiloscyllium plagiosum, assembly GCF_037043375.1. Classification (NCBI taxonomy): domain Eukaryota; kingdom Metazoa; phylum Chordata; class Chondrichthyes; order Orectolobiformes; family Hemiscylliidae; genus Chiloscyllium; species Chiloscyllium plagiosum. The sequence goes on from NW_028270159.1 coordinate 15,229,588, forward strand.
CATCATCCTTATACCACCTGATTTTTGGAGTTGGATCACCATGTGCCAGGCAGGGAAGGTCAATGGACTGACCTACGATTACCTTCAGGAGATGATGAGACAGATGGATTTTGGGAGGAACTAGAAAGAGGAAAAAGAAAAAGTAAAAATGAATTGACATCACACAAATTCTTGTGCTCAACCTAGTCTATTTACAGAATCATTCAATAATGACAGTAAGGAAGGAGGTCAGTTAACCTGTCATGTCCATGCTGGCTCTTTGCTAGGGCAATTCAACTAGTTCCAAGCCCCTGGATTTTCCCCTTAAGCCTGCAATATCTTTCTCTTCAAAATGATCCAATTTTCTTTCAAAAGCCACGAATGCATTGACCTCCTCCACATTCTCAGGCAGCACATTTCAGACTATAATCACTTGCTTTGTAACAATTGTATCCTCATTTCCTGCTTTGCCAATCACTTTAAAATCTACTTTACGAACAATGGGAACAGTTATTTTTCCTAGACATGATGTTCAAATCCCTCATGATTTTGTTTCCTGGAAAAGTTTCTGCAAAAATACTGGTCAACAAACAAATACAGTGTTAGTTAGGAAACAAGGGATAACACCATCACAACATCCACTCGTCTATTAAATAGTGGAATGAATCTTTTAACATCTGAGAGGATGGATGGAGCATCAAACTGAATAATTAATCTATTTCTTTATAGCCTTGAAAATTTTCCCTTGCGTGCACGTTGTAAACCTGAAAGAATTTATAACCTTAAGCCATGTGTGCTGCAAGCCCCTGACAAACCCCTCCTAAGCCTCACCGCAGAAAAGCAAGGGGCTGCACTTGCAAAATTCAGCATGATTCCTTCCAGTGAGAGCAGAGCCTTTATCTTAAGCCAACTCCATCCTATTTGCTGCTAATTTGTTAAAATCTGGGATTGTGTCTCCTCTCAAACAAGATATTTAGGATCAGTCAACAACCTTGGAACTAAACTCTATACAGTAATTAAGGAGTCAAGAAAACAAATGGACAAAATGAAGCAGAGATAAATAATCTTACCTTGAACAATGAGTTGCAATGTCAGTGAGGCATTCCCTGCTCTGTTTATAGCTGAGCATTTGTAGAGACCACTGTCAGATGCTCTTGAGTCCAAGATCATCAGTGACCCCAATGGCAAGACTGTGTACCTAAATGGTAACAAAAGCAGGCACATCAGAAAAGGGAAAGGTTCTACAATTCAACGTTAATTTAATTATTTGTGAGTTGGTCAATGCACCAAGACACCACTCTCAGGATAGAGTTTGAAACCAGCTGGACTGAAGCAATGGAGTCTTCATCTCAGCCAGTGGTAGGCACCTTAAATCAAAAATGAGTCAGGAGCAGTTTTCTGTATTAAAGTAGGAAATGCATATGGACATGGTGGCGACGCAGAGAAGAAGAATAAAAAAGAATGTACAGTACTAGAGAGAGTTGTAATCAGTAATCTGTAGGTTAGAATGTCAATTTAGTTTTCAGGACCTAGTAAGAGGCAGACAATAGTTATTCTTAGATAAGGCAGAAACAAACTCTGAGTAGGAATGGTATAGCTACAGTAGCCTTAAGGGTGTGATAGACACACCCAATGCCAAGACCTATGCCAGACAAAATCCATTATAGTGAGACAACACAAGCTTGAGCCCATGGTGATAGCCATATGAACAAAAATTAGATTTAACCTGCTTCATAAAAATGGAATTAGCACAAAACTGCTCCAAAACTGGTGCTAACTTATTCATATCATGCCTGAAAAGTCACAAAGATGGCAAACACTAGAATTATCTACATTGAGTTTGGGTCTGTGTCCCTGTCCAAGTATAAAGTAAGCATTTTACTCTGTAACACTCAAGAAGCTTGACATCCAGACAAAGCAGCCAACTTGATTAGCACCACATCCACAGGCATCCACTCTCTCCACTATTGATGCTCAGTAGCTGCAGTATATAACCCAAGATGCACTGCAGTAATTCACCAAAGATCCTTGGACAGCACCTTCCAAAGCCACGATCACTCCCATCTAGAAAGATAAGGGCAACAAATACACAGGAACACCATCTGCATGTTTCCCTCTCAGCCACTCAGCATCCTGACTTGGAAATATATCGCCATTCCTTTGCTTATGCTGAATCAAGATCCTGGAATTCCCTTCCTAAGGGCATTGTGGATCAACCTACAGCATGTGGACTGCAATGTTAGAGAAGATAGCTCACCATCACCTTCTCAAGGGCAACAAGGGACTGGTAACAAATGCTGGTCAGTCAGCGATGCCCTTATCACATGAGTGAATAAAACAAAATTTACATCAATACTACTTACAGCTACATCTTGATTTACCTTGCATCATTTCCCTTCTCTCCTCATGCCCTCACTACTCAAGGCCTCACTCCTTAGTTTTACAAGCACAGTGCATGCATGAAACGTAAAACTGTTGAGAGAAAGGCCATTATGAACATATTAGTTTTAGAACTGAACTGCAAAGACAGCTAAACTTAGTCTGATTTTACTGATAAGCTGCAAAAGAATTAGCTGGGAATGAAGAGATAGATAAACAATGCATCATAACTTGGAATACTTCTGACTCACTTAGCAGTATTTTGGTCACATTTCAATGAACTTTCCATTGAAATCACAAGAGAAACTATTTCCAAAAAGAAACAAATGATATTATGAAAGTATATTTTTGGATCCAGATTTTTAAAAAATATTATGATCAAGGAAAGTGACATCAGTGTTGGATGTGGAATATTTGAGACCTTTCCCCAGCTAATGTCAGATTCAATTGCTCAAAAAATAATTATCAAATGAAAATTTAAATGCAAATCTCAATGTCTGCCCCAACAATACACCTTAAACTCTATCTCAGATTAGTACTTCCAACTGCTGCAAATGATACTATTATCCCTTGTTTAGCATTCCTAATGTGTTCCTAAAGAAAAGTGTGCTAAACAAATTTGTGCTAAAGGAAAATTACTTTCCCAATTGAAACCATGTAATAAGGAATGGTTATGTTCCTGACCTGTGCAATGTTTAAATCAAAATCTTAGTGATTGCGTATAAACCTAACTGGCTTAAGATCTTTCTTCATTTTAATATTATAACCACCTTATTACTTTTGCTAACTTTCAACTTTAATTACCTCCGATTGCAGCCCCTCTCTGCTGCCCTCTCCTGATTTCTTCACTCCCTCCTGAGTTTATTATATGTGAAGGAACGGATTGGAGATTGTTACAAATGGAATTCTGCAAAAGGTGACGCATATAACACATAGGTTGACATAAAGTCTGGCCAGGTCTCAATCAACAGAGGTGTGAATCCAGCAGCAGGCAGAACCAAATGAAAAGCTGAAAATGTTCAATGGACTTTCAGACAAAAAAAAATCTGCATTTAGTTCTTAGCTGGCTCAGATCTGCAGAATAAACTGCCAACATATGAACAGGAACAGGCCATTCACCTTTTTTAAGTTTGTAAACTTCCTGGATGCCCTGCCGGTCACTGCTGGTAATACCCAACTGAGGATCCAGTCCTGCCAAAACTGAAAGAGTTGGTGGTGATGGGGGAAACTAAAAGGTCACCACAACCAGGGTTGGAACCTTTCTGGTCCTGGTGAGAGCAGATTGCTGTAACAAGATTTATTGTCCTGAGTAAAGGTCACCAACAGATACTGGCCGAACTCCACCAGGGTCTTCCAGAAGTTTCCAAAATGAAAATGTTGGCAAGAGGTAATGTCTAGTGGCCAAGGTTGGATGACAATATAGCAGAGTTGGTGGGACAGTACCCAGAGCGCCAACAAGAACAAAAATTACCATCAGTAGCTCCCCAACATTTGTGGGAATTGCTGGTTAAACCGTTGACTTGGTTGCATGTTGACTATGCCCGTTCTTTCACAGGCTCAACCTACATATTCACATGATACTAAACTGACCCTGTTCCTATTTGATTGCAGAATCACCCTCACACAACTACAGGGATAATTCCAGTAGAGTTGCTGATAGGGAGAAGATAGCCACACTAGGTTAAACCTGATAGCCCTGGACCTGGGGGTGAGGGTGAAATGGCCGTAGGAATGCAATGCCGACCACATGCCTCCACTAAGTGAGAGACAGTTTATTTCAGGAGATGAAGTGTGTTGTCAAAACCACAGAAATAGCATTGCATAGGTCTGAAGCAAGGCCAATGCGAGATCAGATCCCATGACACACCAAGTTCAAGTAGGTGAGGCTATCCTAAACAAACATATAAATCACATAAAAGTCGCTATTATGCACACAGAGCAGGAGCAATATGTACCTGGCCCCTCAGATTAGATGTCAGAAACCGTGGGTTCCCCCCCTCCATCTAGTGTTCAAGAAACCTCAGAGTCCGAGATGGATGCAGCCTCAATACTGTTACCACCTGAGGATGAGGAGGAAACTCTCTCGAGATGTTCTAGGCCCAAGTGACGGACTACAGTCCTGTATACACTGTCAAAAGAACCAGATCTGGGGTGAAAATTTCTCAGAAGAAGCTACAAGAAAAAGAACAGGTGCAAAGAAGAGGGATGTAGAGAATGGAACAAGGGCAAGGTGAACCTCATTGGCTATGAGATCCTTGACTGAGATTGGCCCAGATTAACAATCAGGGAGTCCTGGCTAACAGACATGAACAGGAGATTCAGAAAAGTCTCCCCATTCTAGGGACTGGCTCTGAGCTGGCTGGTCAGAGCCCTTGTACTGTGCACATAAACGATGACATGTTAACAGGATGCAGAGTCTGTGTAGATATTTTAGCCAAACTGCGTGTTGTCGTATGCACCCTCAATGCATTAACAAATAGAAACGTTTGAGTCAAATTAATAATGTGCTCAACAGTTCTGAGGAAAAGTCACTTAACCTAAAATGTTACTCTGATTACTCTCCAAAAATGCTAGATCTGCTGAGCTTTTCCAGCAATTTCCATTTTTCTTTCTGATTCACAGCATCTGCAGTTCTTTCTGTTTTTATTTAATAATGTATTCACACCTTCTTGTAACGTTCTGTATGTAAATAATATTAGTGATTTAATGATTAATAATGAAAACTCTCACCATTTTGAAGAACAGACCAACAAACCTAAAAATGCCAACAGTCATTAAGAGGTGTGTCTGATCTGATTTACACACTTAGCAATATTCTCACTGCCTGATTCGGACAGATGGGACCAGCTGTGACATTATCAAGTTACTGGAAAACATTGGCTTCCAACCAAATCTGACTGGAAAAATGGATTTTTAACCTCATGTGAATTTGCTAGGATTGTGCGACAGCAGCAATAACACACAGCCCACGAGCAGAACAGGACACAGCTAGGGTTCTGTGCTTAGGTTGTGGCCTAGATTCATACAGCTGAGCTTAAAACAAAAGCAAGGATTAGACTTAGACTTTAGCCTGACCATAAAAACTAGAGATTTGTTTTTTTTTCCATGCAAAGAATTAAGAATACGATAAGACCCAATAGAGTTAATCAAAATTAGTAGGTACTGACATGACATAAATTACATTAAAAAAAACTATTTCTAGCAGTCATTGCATCAGTAACAAAAAGGGAAAAATATAAGGTTTTCAATAATGGAGTAGAGAGGGGGGTTGGGAATTCCACCCTCAATTCCCTCAGTAACATTCCATCCAGACTGACTGGCTTTTCTGCTTTGAGGATTGTCAATCTCTCTCTAGCAATCTCATTTGACAAGAAAATCCAGAGGCTCAGGCAAATGTCATATAGACACAGGTTCACGTCCCATAATGGAAGCTGGTGGAATTTGAATTCAGTCAATTAATCAAAAACCTCCAAAGTATGTCCTCTTTTAAACATTACAAAAAAGGAGGCAAGAAGTTAATGCTTTTTTTCTTGCACTCATTAGGACTTGAATGCAAAAATCTGGCTTGAGAAAAGGGAAATCAATTTATACCTCATGAGAAGAAGGTGCTGACTGGCATGGAGATGCAGCAAGAACAATCATCGTCAATTTTAATTCTCAGACCAAACAAGCAGATGCTGATTGGTCAAGGTGCTGCTATGAGATTTATTTTCCCAATAAGCAGTAGTTATGCTTCTGTTAAACCTCAAAAAGCTGAAATAGAGATTGGCAATCTCCTTGACCCCTTATTTCCATGAAAAAAACACATTGTATGTACAAATTACTTTTGCCGATATAAAACAAGGTCCTGTGTATTAACTGATGTAGCTTCCCATACATTCCAGAACATCATAGTGTGAGCCCAACTGTGATAATCTTAAATTTGTTTCTAATTTAATTCTTGGTAGAATCCAGATTATTTAATAAATGATTTCCAATAGCAAAATAATATCTAGTGCATACATACTGTTCTGAGGCTGGCAAATATCGGCTGGTTTTGCACATTTGGTGTGCTGCCCACTGCAATTGATCAATGGAAAATATTCTTCACCGCAGTGTGCTGGACCCATTTACCAGTCACAGCACTCTGCACACCAATATCACTTTTTGGTAATGTTTCAACTTCTGTATGACTCAGAAATTATTGAAGACAAAGGGTTAAGGTAAGAGCGGTGGGAGGATGCTTGTGTCCAGAATTAACATCAGCATGGTCTAGTTAGGCTGAATAGCCTGATTCTGTGATGTATCATTCTGTGATGCTATGTTGAGACATGTGATGCACCATCATAAACTGTGGACAAAGCAACATCTACGTTAGCTTTAGAAAGGGAAACATAGAGATATTTGGAAGAGAAATGCAGAATAGTTAGGACAGGAGTATGAGATAATGTGATAAGGATGTTGTACAGTCTTATAACACTACTTACAAAACCAATAACCAACTCATGACTGTCAGGCAGACCAAAACTGTCACCTCTGTTTACTAACATTTCAAATCTTGATTAGGTTGGTATACTTTTGCTCATGAACTTTGAACCATATGCAGAATTTGGGAAATCAGCAAAATAGCTTTTAAACATTGATGTTTAGAAATGCCAATGTCCTGTAATTCAACCAGAACAGCATTTTATTTTTCTTTTGCAAAGTTTCACATGGAAAGCCAAACCTTAAACCCAAACTGGCAAAGGACAAAAAGAAAAATTAGAGTGATCATATTTAATGGTTAGATTGCGGACAGCTGAGATCACAACAGATATTGTCTCATCCACAATGATCTAATCAACCAGAAGGTGAACAACAAGCATGTCTGCATCTGTTTGTTGCAGAAAGGAAACTCATTGCAGCCGGATTCCTTTAGTCCTTTTCCTTTCCCAGAGAAGCATACCAGGAATATTCTGAAAATCCGATGGCTTCATCAAAACCCTTTTGTCTATGGAACCAAGTCAACTCCAGGAATAGACAAGGCACTATCTTTCTGATATCTCGTCTGGACAAGTCAGGATACGCTCGCATCCTTACATAAGTTCAAGATATAATGTCTTCTGAAAGAGCAATTAAATAGACAGTCAACTACATAACTATACACGCTCACTTAAAATATCAGCATTGACAACTTGGGGTAATGATCTCCAAAACAATCAAGGCGTCTGGTTTCAAGGCTCACTCATGATGTCAAAGAGACGCCAATGTGAGCTATAATGGTAGACAAACACAACAGTAATATATTTATAAGATAATTAAAATAAAAAAATTGTCTCAAAGCTCTTCATGAGAAGGTTTTAAAAGAAAATATGATACCATGATACCAAAAGTGGTCAGAAATGTAGATTTAATGTTTGAAAGGAACAGAGTGAGATAGAGAATGGAGAAACTTAGGGACGGAATTGCACAATTTGAGGTCAAGACAACTGAAAGCATGGGCAGCAGTGGTTGAGCAATTAAAATCTGGATGTACAAATATTAAAGAAGTGTAAATATCACTGATGGTTGTGGGGCTGGATTTGGTTACAAAGACAGAAAGGGATGATGTCTTGGATATGAAAACAAGGATAAGAATTTTAAAATTAAGACATTCTTTGATGAGGAGCCAATGTAGATTAGTGAGCTCAGGGATGAGAGGAGAATGGGAGTTAATAGGATTTATGACATAGAGAGCAAGGTTTTGGATGACCTCAAGTTTACAGAGCGTAAAATGGTGGTAACCAGTTCTTCAAAACAGTCAAGCCTAGAGGTGATAGATGCACAAATAAGGATTTCAGCAATCTTACAATCCTACTCCTCATTCCCAACAGTTCAACATTGACAACTCAGAACAGAGCAGGCAATTAGCAGGTTGTAAGTTTGCTCATTGGGCTGGCAGGTTTGTTTTCAGATGTTTCATCACCATGTTAGGTAACATCATCAGTGAGTCTCTGCTGAAGCACTGGTGTTCCGCCCCACTTTCTATTTATGTATCTTGGCTTCTTAAAGTTGGTGATATAATTTCTGGTTCCTTTTCTCAGAGGTTGGTAAATGGAGTCCAAATCAAAGTGTTTATTGATTGAGTTCTGGTTTGAACGCCAGGTGTCTAGGAATTCCTGTGTAGCTCATTCCTGATGAAGGGGTTTTGTCCAAAACAGCGATTTTCCTGCTCCTCTGATGCTGCCTGACCTGCTGTGCTTTTCAAGCACCACTCTAATCTTGACTCTGATCTCCAGCATCTGCAGTCCTCACTTTTGCCTTGTATCTTTGTTTAGCCTGCCTTAGGATGGATGTGTTGACCCAGTTGAAGTGGGGTCCTTCTTCATCTGTCTGTAAGTGATAGTTGGTCATGTCTTTTGGTGGCTAGTTGTGTTTGTGTATCCTGGTGGCTAGTTTTCTGCCTGTCTGTCCGATGTAGTGTTTGTTATAGTCCTTGCATGGTATTTTGTATATGACAACACATCCATCCTAGGACAGGCTAAACAGAGACACACACAGGGATTCCTAGAGGCATGGCATTCAAACCGGAACTCCATAAATAAACACATCAATTTGGATCCCATTTACCAACCTCTGAGAAAAAAAACTGGAAATGATATCATGCACCTTAAGATACCTAGATACAGAAACAGAGAGGGGACAGAACACCAGGCTTCAACAGAGGCTCACTGATGTTACCTATGATGGTGACGAAATATCTGAAAACAAACTTGCCAGCTTAGCTAGTAAACTTACAACCTGAACCTGAACCTGAGTTACAAATCTTCTCAAAAATCACAAACCTTCAAAACTCCTGACCACTTATGAGTAGATCACATTTTGTTCAAGTTGCTCTTCATGGCAAGATTCAGGTAGAAAATAAAATATGTGTGGAAGGAACAGGGCAATATAAGCCTGGTTAGAAGAGGGCTTTCACGTCCAATACTCACATGTTTCCTTATTATGTATATGTTTCTTTACTGCATTATGAATAACATTCAAAATTCATATTAACATTCAGTTTGGGTTATGCTTTCAATGCAATTATTTGGCCTATTTGGCCTGTGAAGAGACATTTACAGTCTTTCCAGGGGAAGCAGCATTTCACTTGTACCTCCTTCAATCTGGCAGACTGGATTAGCCGTATCCAATGTGGCCTATTCTACATTGTAGAAACCAAACACAGTCTGGGTGCCAGCTTTGCAGAACACTTCTGGCCTGTTGCAAGCATGACCACAACATTCCTACAGCTCACATGCCCACTTGTGTATCCTTGGCATGCTGCAATGCTCCAGCAAATCACAGAGAAAACTGGAGGAACAACATCTCATCCTCAGACTAGGCATGTTACAACCTTTTGGCCTTAACTCTGAGTTCAACACCTTCAGACTGTGAACCCACTCCCATTCCTTCCTTTTCTTTTAGCTTTACTTGTAACATTCTCTGTCACCATGTCCTCTCTCCCCTCTCCCCAGTGGAACTGCCTGTTCTTTCCAGTCTGGCAGTTAGACACACCATTGTTCTGCCATTCTCAAATTTTGATCAATTAATCTGCACTATCAACACTTTTTCTTCCCCACCACTCCCCCACCACTATTGCATAAATGCCGCCCCATCCACACTTCACATTAGCTCTGATGAAGAGACACCTAGACTTGAAACGTTATTTTGTTCTTTCTCGTGGATGCTACCGGACCTACTGTGATCTCCAGCATGTTTTGTCTTCAGTCCAGATTCCAGCATCTGCAGTAATTTGTTCCTACATCCTGTTTACAATAGGGCTTCCAACATGCTGATGAGTATCTGTAATGGACACTTACCCCACAATAGGGCTTAGTTTCCTCTGCTTGCTGTCTGTAAGCAAATGAAAACCAATTCTCTGCAATACGACAGTGATTTAATTGTATAAACTGTGCTCAGAAGAAGTCTTGTTGTGCTGTTTCCCATAACAAGTACAACCTAGAAAGAATTGGGTGTATAAACATGCCTCAATAGATCCATAATGTTAAACAGCTCTGTAGCTTGGTTCATTTAGGCAACAAGTCACAAATTGTGGGCAATAGGTAACAATAATGTTCAGCATGTCGCTAAGTTTTCTTTGGGTTAACTTATTGTACAAGTCATTTTTCAGGTGAAATGTAAATCCGCCCTCTCAGATTAACATAAAAGATGCATGGTACTATTTCAAAGAAGGGCAGAAGTGTCTTCGTGGTGACTGATATTATCCCTTCACAAAAGCAGATTTGACTCGTCATTATCAGTTGCTGTTTGTGGGAGCTTGCTGTTTTTAGATTAAGTTAAAATCACACAACATCAGGTTATAGTCCAACTGGTTTATTTGGATGTACTAGCTTTCGGAGCACTGCTCCTTCATCAGCATCTGAAAGTTAGTACTTCCAAATAAACCAGTTGGACTGTAACCTGATGTTATATGATTTTTAGCTTTGTCCACCCCAGTCCCACACCAGCATCTCCACATCATGTTTTTAGATTGACTGTTGCATTTTGTACATTTCAACACTGATTACATTTCAAAAGTACTTCAGTGACTGAAAATTGGAGCATTATGAGATTATGGAAGGCACCTTAAAATGATTTTTGTCCTTCTTTCTTAAATAGACACAGCCAATTTACACAAACAAAAGGTTTCACAATAATCATGAGATAATGACCAGATTATCTGCTTTGAGTGAGAGATACAGAGTTAAGGTTTTGAGTCTGAAATGACTCTTCTTCAGAAATAAAAGAAGTTGAGTGTTTCTTTTGCTTTTATTTTAGTCTGGATCTCTGGATTACCAGTCCAGTGACAAAACCATGACACCATCATCTGAGGCATATCCTTCTAGTCCAATCTCTACCCATGCCTTGACCCATCAATCAAAACTACATTTTGCGGAGTCCTCTGGCATTAATACAATTAAGTGAACACCCTCTGCCACCAAAGACTTTGATAGGATCAGTTTGAGGCAGTGGTGTCTCAGTATAAGATCTATAATCTATGGAACTGAGGACTGTGTCAAGGCTTCCACTTGAAGAAATGAGTATATCTGTAAATTACTAGAGAATTGCCTGCATTAGCATTGGCCAGAAAGTAAGGGAGAGAAGTGAAAACATTTGGAAAATCAATGTTTCTCTTCTTTTAGGGGGTCCTCCAGAATTGACATTATTTGTGGGTCCTGAGACGACTAAACAGACCAATAATGGATCTGCATACCCTGCTATAAGTGGGGTTGATGCTGTTTGCTGAAGGACGTAGTTGGTACGCATACATTCCCACCTGGTCCTTTCATTGTTCGAACCTGGTCTCCATGTCAGAGATGCTCAAAACAGCTGGTACCTTTGCAGATAATTCTTTTCCAGTTTGGGTGATCTTGGGCTATTGTTTGCTATAAATTGATGGGACCATTGTATTTTTTTCAGGGAGATATTCGAGGAACTTGTTGCAGTGTTTCCCTTGCTCTCCTGGTAACCACTTCAGTTATGATGATAGAGCAGAACTCTGATGGAGCAGAATCCTTTTAATTCCAATTTGTTTTTTAAAAATAAAATTGCTATAAAAAGCTGTAGCTATAAATTGAGGGGAGGTGATGGCCTAGTGGTATTATCACTGGACTGTTAATTCAGAGACCCAGGTCATGTGCTGGGGCCCCAGGCTTGAATTCCACCATGATGCTGGAATTTGAATTGAATAAACATCTGAAAATAAGGTCTAATGATGACCATTAAATTGTTGTAAACTGTCAGAAAAATAAAGCCATCTGGTTCATTAATGTCCTTTGGGGAAGGAAACAGTCATCTTTACTGGTCTGCCTACACATGACTTCAGACCCACAGCAATGTGATTGACTTTTAACTGCCTTCTAGGCAATTAGGTATGGGCAATAAATGCTGCCCTAGCCAGCAATGCTCTCATTCAGTGACTGTCTGACAAAAACCTGTGTAAAGCTCATGTAATGTTACACCTGTAAAGCGTCAGGGAAACTTGAAACAGGAAGAGGTTTAACAAAAAGAGAACACGAGTGGGCTGAATATCTACAAATGTCTTCTGCATGCTGCTGCTCGACAACTGAGGTTGGAGAAGTCTTAGTTCTGAATTGAAAGTGACGCAGGTTGAACATTTTACTAAGTCCTGTTAAGAAGCTCCATTCCAGTGGGAAGACTAACAGACATGGGATGGAAACTGTGGAAAGGAAAGTGAAGGAGACAGATGACACAGCCTTAGCTGACCCAGTTTGCACATGCCTTGGATCTGTGGTGGTTCAGTTGGCTAGGATCATCAATTTAAAAACAATGAGTCTGATTTCACCATGTCATAATGCTATGACATCCAGTCTGAAGTATTTCTTGTAACCTCTGCTGGTAAATAAATTACACAACTATAGTCAAGTGGGGGAGACCAAAACCAGAGCTCATAAATATAAGTTAGTTCCTCAACAACTGAATAGGGAATTCTAGAGACACTACCTCAGCCAGAGACAGTTGCAATGTGAAAGCAGTTGTGGATGTAGCATGGCTAGAATGTGGAAAAATGCTATTTTAAATAGCGTGGATGCATCTAAACTGTAGTTAAATAAACACAAGGGAGAAGGACTACACTGATAGTTGAAGTGAAGAGATGTGGGAGAAGGGTGACAGTAAGCATACACACTGGGATGACTCAGTGGAGGTGAAAAGTACCTTTCTGTACAGCAAGATCTGTGTATAGTATTCTAAAGCAAAAGGATGCTATTTCAAGGCCTCTTAAAACCATTTTGGTGTCCAGTGCAAAGGGTTCCAAGTACGCTGTCCACTTCTGGCTTGCTGTACTGTTAGATGTTTGTCCAAGATTATATCACTCATTTTGCAATGTTTTCCACTGTTTTGTTGAATTGATTGGTAACTTCCATCTGCCTCCACTGCATTTCTTACTAAAAATGCTCAGCAGATGCAAAAATTGGCTGATTACAAAAGCAATCTCAAGACAAGGCCAGCAGCCCAGGAACCTAATGATTAAGGGATTGGGGGTGGGGGGGAGGTTTGGGTGGAGTGTTCGCCAAGCTTGATGCTGAACAATAAATCTATAGAATACTAACAAATGAGAACAACCACAGCCAAGCCCAAAATTCTCAAAGCATTAATCTGCCTTCAATTTTACTGTCGAATCCATGTAGCAGCTGTTATGATAATTTGCGTCATAAGTTGCATTTCAAACATAGTCTCCCACATTGTCCATTAAGTGAATGTCATCACCCAGTGCAGTACTTCAATCAACAATGAGAGAAACAGCATATTGTCAGAAATTATGGTTCAGTGTAAGAACTTCCTGAGCTCATGGACTTCAGATTCTGTTAATAATCACCCACTTCATCTTTGGGTTTTTTCATTTGTTTGTGCATTTTGAGCATGGATGGCTAAGCCAGCAGATACTGTCCACCCCTAATTGCCCTTGAGAAGGTGGATGTGAGCTGCTTTTTTGAATCTCTGCAGTCCTGTTGGGGAGAACATCCTAGAATTTTAACCCAGTGACAGTGAAGGAACTGTGATCTAAGGCAGAATCTTAGAGGGGTCTGAGCGACATGGGCTACGGGCAGAGAAAAATCAGAGAGGTTGTCCCACAAGGTCCATCTTGATGTTGAGTTAATCTTCCTCCACTTTTTATGCTTTTCACAAGTAGGATGGTGAACGTCTTAGTATCCATCAGCATAGTGACAATTGATGGGGCTTAACACTTGCTAAGCCCATCTTACCAAGCTTGTCAAACAAGCTAGACAGACATCAGGAAAACGCAGGAAGGAGACTAGAATGGGTATTTACCTCACCACATCAACATTACCTATCAACAAACTGCAGCCTAGCATACAACCAACAAGCTCAAGATTGAAATGCCTATCATCCATGGACATTATCATCCAGCACGACTATCTTAGCACCGCCATGCATGGTAAGAGTGCTCTGGAAACATAGATGTTCATTACAGAGTGCACCAATAACTAGCAATGACCAGCTTCAGAGTGGATACTTTACTGACAGGCATACTGAGACTGGACTAGATTGCATTTCAGGGATACTCTCTTGATCTCTTAGGACTTGTTAATTTAGCGGGTACCTGCTCTCTCACAACACCCCTGCCTTGCCTTTTCAATTAATGCAGCCACAAAATAGGCAACTTGCCTTACTACTAAGCAGCCCTCAGTCTAGAGAGAGCATATCTTGTAGACCAGCAGTGAGCTACCTCAATTTCATACGTGCACTATGTACCAGCAACAAACATGGCAAACACACTGTATGTGCACCTTTTTGGGAAAGCAAATCTTAGCAAGACTTATACACTTAATGGTAAGATCCTAGGGAGTGTTGATGAACAGGTTCATAGCTCCTTAAAAGTAGAGACGCAGGTAGATAGGATAGCGAAGAAGGCATTTAGTATGCTTTCCTTTATTGGGCAGAGTACTGAGTACAGGAGTTGGGAGGTGATGTTGTGGTTGTACAGGTTAGGCCACTTTTGGAATATTGTATGCAATTCTGGTCTCCTTCCTATTGGAAGGATGTTGTGAAACTTGAAAGGGTTCAGAAAAGATTTACAAGGATGTTGCCAGGGTTGGAGGATTTGAGCTATAGGGAGAGGATGAATAGGCTAGTGCTGTTTTTCCTGGAGTGTCGGAGGCTGAGGGGTCACCTGAGAGAGATTTATAAAATCATGAGGAGCACGGATAGGGTAAATAGACAAGGTCTTTTCCCTGGGGTGGGGGAGTCCAGAACTAGAAGGCATAAGCTTAGGATGAGAGGGGCAAGATATAAAAGAGACCTAAGGGGCAACTTTTTCACGCAGAGGGTAGTGCATGTTTGGAATGGGCTGCCAGAGAAAGTGGTGGAGGCTAGTACAATTGCAACATTTAAAAAGGCATCTGAATGGATATATGAATAGGAAGGGTTTGAAGGGATATGAGTCAGGTGCTGGCAGGTGGGACGAGATTGGGATATCTGGTCAGCATGGATGGGTTGGACCAAAGGGTCTGTTTCCCTGCTGGACACCTCTATGACTGTTTCAGTATTGTGGGGCACATGGGCAAATTAATTCATAACATTCTGGCTGGAGTTGTCTAATCTTTAAGACGGGACTAAGCAGTCATGGGAAATAAAGTTTTGAAGTTCTGTAATGGAGAGGAGGTTAGCAAAATAAGTCTGGCCTTATCAATCTAGAACTCTGTAAATCCAAGCTAAAGTTAGTGTCACATTATTACAGGTCACAGCATTCTGAAAGGGTATTGTCCTTAATTAAATCTAAAAAATGCTGTGCTCAGAACAATGCAGGTTTAAACATTGCAGTGTGGACAAGTGAGGGTTATGCATGTATGTAGCAATGTTTCACAAAATTAGGTGACTGTCATGTGTTTCGTGCCTTATTTGTCATTAAACTGGCAATCTCAGTTGGTGATACTAGGTCATTAGAATGGGACAATGTTTTATTTCCTACAACAAAAATCTTGGACTTTACCAAGCACAAAATTCACTGTAATAATGATTAAAGAATAACTGTTGATTATTACAATAAAATCCAACTCACAGAAGCATCATGCTTTTCCTTAATAAACATTTTTATTGAGAAGAAGATATTGAATTTTTTTACAAAAATATAAAATTACTCAATTGCGAACCCTAATAAAACCTGTGTGGTCCTTTCTCATGATGAAGGGCAAGACCTTCTCCAGCCTCAATACAAGCATTTTCGACAAAATTTTAAAGTTCACGTTTAATAACAATATGGGCCTATACGAAGTACAATCCTCTGGGGATTTCCCCTCTCTTGAGAATAAGAGAAATATTTGCTTCTCTCAGACAGGGTGGGAGGCAGTCCTGACTGTACAAATAATTGTACATATCCAACATTGGCCCGGCTAGCATGTCTATAAACTCCTTATAAAACCCGCTGCGAAATCTGTCTGGGCCAGGCGCTTTACCACTCTGGAGCTGCCTCAGCACCTCTTGGGTTATCAGAGAGGCATTCAAAAGAGACACCTGCTCTAAAGTTAGACCTGGGAGGTCCAAGGTCTTAAAAAGGACTCCATCTTCGCCTATCTGTCCTCACAGCCTTCCGACCGGTACAAACCAGAGCAGAATTTCCTGAATGCTGCATTAATCTTTTCGGGATCGCAGGTGATAGTACCAGCACATTCTAATAGACTGGGGAGGCACGCTTCTTTCTGGCCAAGTACGCCAAATACCTACCCAATTTATCACCATACTCGAATAACCTCTGTTTTGCAAAGGAAATTTCCCTCTTTGCTGTCTGGGTGAGCACAGCATTCAGAGTAGACCTGAGGGCTCTAATCTGCTGCAATTTAGTTACAGACTGTCTGTCAAAGTATGCTGTCTCAGCTGCGTTCTACTGGGCCTCGACCATGCGCTGCTACTACTTCCAAGTCACCGAGTAAGAAATGATCAAATCTCTTACATAGGCCTTGGCAGTCTCCCAGAGCACCGACGGATTACTGGCTGTACCGAACTAATGTCCCAAATAATTTTTAATTCCAGTGAAAAATATTCAATAAACTTGCTATCCTTTAGGAGGAAAGGATCCAAGCACCAGTGCCACAAGCCTGTCCCATCACCACCAGCCTTGACCTCCATGTACACTGCTGCGTGATCAGAAATGAACATAGAACATAGAACAATACAGCACAGAACAGGCCCTTCGGCCCACAATGTTGTGCCGTACATTTGTCCTAGCTTAAGCAACTATCCATGTTCCTATCCAATTGCCGCTTAAAGGTCACCAATGATTCTGACTCTGCCACTCCCACAGGCAGTGCATTCCATGCCCCCACCACTCTCTGGGTAAAGAACCTACCCCTGACATCCCCCCTTTACCTTCCACCCTTCACCTTAAATTTATGTCCCCTTGTAACTCTCTGTTGTACCCGGGGAAAAAGTCTCTGACTGTCTTCTCTATCTATTCCCCTGATCATCTTATAAACCTCTATCAAGTCACCCCTCATCCTTCGCCATTCCAAAGAGAAAAGGCCTAGTACTCTCAACCTATCCTCGTATGACCTATTCTCCATTCCAGGCAACATCCTGGTAAATCTCCTCTGCACCCTCTCCAAAGCTTCCACATCTTTCCTAAAATGAGGCGACCAGAACTGCACACAGTACTCCAAATGTGGCCTTACCAAGGTCCTATACAGCTGCAACATCACCTCACGACTCTTGAATTCAATCCCTCTGCTAATGAATGCTAATACACCATAGGCCTTCTTACAAGCTCTATCCACCTGAGTGGCAACTTTCAAAGGTCTATGAACATAGACCCCAAGATCCCTCTGCTCCTCCACCTTACTAAGAACCCTACCGTTAACCCTGTATTCCGCATTCTTATTTGTCCTTCCAAAATGGACAACCTCACACTTGACAGGGTTGAACTCCATCTGCCACACCTCAGCCCAGCTCTGCATCGTATCTAAGTCCCTTTGCAGCCGACAACAGCCCTCCTCGCTATCCACAACTCCACCAATCTTTGTATCGTCTGCAAATTTACTGACTCACCCTTCGACTCCCTCTTCCAAGTCATTAATAAAAATTACAAAACAGCAGAGGACCCAGAACTGATCCCTGCGGAACTCCACTTGTAACTGGGCTCCAGGCTGAATATTTACCATCTACCACCACTCTCTGACTTCGACCGGTTAGCCAGTTCTCTATCCAACTGGCCAAACTTCCCACTATCCCATGCCTCCTGACTTTCCGCAAAAGCCTACTATAGGGAACCTTATCAAATGCCTTACTAAAATCCATGTACACCACATCCACTGCTCTACCCTCATCCACATGCTTGGTCACCTCCTCAAAGAATTCAATAAGACTTGTAAGGCAAGACCTACCCCTCACAAATCCGTGCTGGCTGTCCCTAATCAAGCAGTGTCTTTACAGATACTCATAAATCCTATTCCTCAGTACCCTTTCCATTACTTTGCCTACCACCGAAGGAAAACTAACTGGCCTGTAATTCCCGGGGTTATCCCTATTCTCTTTTTTGAACAGGGGCACAACACTCGCCACTTTCCAGTCCCCTGGCATCATCCCCATTGACAGTGAAGACGAAAAGATCATTGCCAACGGTTCTGCAATTTCCTCTCTTGCTTCCCACATAATCCTAGGATATATCCCGTCAGGCCCGGGGGACTTGTCTATCCTCAAGTTTTTCAAAATGCCCAACATATGTTCCTCCTAACAAGTATCTCCTCTAGCTTACCAGTCCGTTTCATACTCTCCTCTTCAACAATACGGTCCCTCTCATTTGTAAATACTGAAGTATTCATTCAAGACCTCTCCTATCTCTTCCGACTCAATACACAGTCTCCCACTACTGTCCTTGATCGGACCTACCCTCGTGCTCGTCATTCTCATGTTTCTCACATATGCATAAAAGGCTTTGGGGTTATCCTTGATCCTACCCGCCAAAGATTTTTCATGCCCTCTCTTAGCTCTCCTAATCCCTTTCTTCAGCTCCCTCCTGGCTATCCTGTATCCCTCCAATGCTCTGTCTGAACCTTGTTTCCTCAATCCTACGTAAGCCTCCTTCTTCCTCCTTACAAGACATTCAACCTCCCTCGTCAACCAAGGTTCCCCCACACGACCAACTCTTTCCTGCCTGACAGGTACATATATATCAAGGACACGTCGTATCTGTTCCTTGAAAAAGTTCCACATTTCATCGACATCCTTCCCTGACAGCCTGTGCTCCTCAGATCCTGTCTTACAGCATCGTATTTACCTTTCCCCCAATTGTAAAACCTGCCCTGTTGCACGCACCTATTTCTCTCCATAACCAAGGTGAAAGTCACAGAATTGTGGTCACCATCACCAAAATGCTCACCCACTAACAAGCCCATCACTTGTCCTGGTTCGTTACCAAGTACCAAATCCAATATGGCCTCTCCTCTGGTCGGACAATCTTCATACTGAATTAGAAAAGCTTCCTGGACACATTGCACAAACACAGCCCCGTCCAATCTACTTGATCTAAAGAGCTTCCAATCAATATTTGGGAAGTTGAAGTCGCCCATGACTACTACCCTGTGGGTTCTGCACCTTTCCAAAATCTGTTTCCCAATCCGTTTCTCCACATCTCTGCTGCTATTGGGGGGCCTATAGTAAACACCCAACAAGGTGACTGCTCCTTTCCTATTTCTGACTTCAGCCCATACTATCTCCAAAGGCAGATCCCCCTCGAACTGCCTTTCTGCTGCCATTATACCATTTCTAATTAGCAACGCCACCCCCCCTCCTTTTTTAACCACCTCCCCTAATCTTACTGAAACATCTGTAACCAGGAACCTCCAACAACCATTCCTGTCCCTCTTTCCGTGATGGCCACAATATCGTAGTCCCAAGTACCGATCCACGCCTTAAGTTCACCCACCTTATTTCTGATACTCCTTGCATTGAAGTATACACACTTGAGCCCATCTCTGTGTCCGCAAATATTCCCTGTCAATGCTTCTCCACAGCCTCCCTACATTCTTGGACATCCTGAAAAACAGCTAACCTACTTGCTGGACTACAAGTCCGGATCCTATCCCCCTGCCAAATTAGTTTAAACCCCCCGAAGAGTGCTAGCAAACCTACCTCCCAGGATATTGGTGCCCTTCTGGTTCAGGTGCAACCCGTCCTGCTTGTACAGGTCCCACCTTCCCCAGAATGCAGTCCAAATACCTGAAGCCCTCTCTCCTACACCATCCTTGCAGCCACGTGTTCAACTGCAACTCTCTCCCTATTCCTTGCCTCACTGTCACATGGCACCGGTAACAACCCAGAGATGACGACTCTGTCCGTCCTAGCTTTTAGCTTCCAGCCTAACTCCCTGAGCTCCTGAATGACCTCCCCACCCCTCTTCCTACCTATGTCGTTGGTGCCATAGCTACAGCGGGCGCACAGAGAGGGGAGCCGAAAGGTAAGCAGAGACCAGTTTAAATTAATGTTTTTCTTTTTGCAGTCTGTGTTTTTTTTTTCAACTAGGAGCGGGAACCTGGAAGTCATCAACAGAGGCTTCTGGGAAGGTAAGAAGTTTGATTTAAAAGCACGTACTTCCGGGGTTTCGACCTCAGTGCTACAGCGGACGCACAGAGAGGGGAGCCGGAAGGTAAGCAGAGACCAGTTTAAATTAACGTTTTTCTTTTCGCAGTCTGCTTTTTTTTTCCAACTAGGAGTGGGAACCCGGAAGTATCTTTTTTCTCTTAATCAGTGAATGACTTCCCTTAACATTCCAGGTGCACCACTTTAACAAGCGGTTAGCCATAGACATCCAAAGCAGCCCGTGATCCCCGGGAGGAAGAACCCCATTTATAGCGCGCCAAGTGAAAACAGTAAACAGTTCATATAAACTTAAAATACAACTACAAAAACTACCAAATCAAAACTTCTAACAACTACTTCTACAATGAACCAACATATAACACAAATAAAAGGAGATTTTCCCCCTTACCCACTGGGGGCGCTCATACTAACCACTAACACCTCCATGGCTCCTTTTAGCTGAAGCCACGCCCCAAACCTAGACAAAACCAGATTTTAAAAGTTACACGTGTCTTACAACAAGAAAATTCAAAGTGTGAACTCTGCCCATCTCATCCATACTTTGACCCTCGGCAGTCCTGGTTAAAAAAAGGAACTCCCCTCACAACCCACCACCCCCAATCCCATACTGAGAGAGAAAAACAAAAAAGGGAATGGTAGAAAAAAAAGGATAATGGGAGGGGAGAAGGAAGGGAGAGGACAGAGAAAGAGAGAGAGAGAGACAGAGAACATAAAAAGGGAGACCCCCCACATATTAAAAAGACAAAACCAGGTAAGCCAGGCAAACTACAGAAAAAAAAAACAAATGGAACACGATTGTCCACATTATTTCAGCCAGCTAGTCTATTTTAAGGTGTCCAGGAAGTCCTTTGCCTTTTCCACTGAGTCATTCAGACCCTCCATGGCTGAAACGCAATATTGTCGGTGTCTTCCAGAGTACTGAATACTCAAGTCTCTCAGCCTCCTTTTTACCTCAAAGGCCTTCCTGTTATGGATCATGGCCGTAGAAAAGTCTTGGAAAAAAATAATTTGTATATCAGAGCCTGTGGATTCTTCCCCAGTGCTCTGGAAGCTTCTAGCACCATTTGCTTGTCTCTATAGTGCTGGAGTTGCAGTAGAACCAGGCCAAGGAGCTTGTCTGATCCGGGCCTGCGCACTGCGACCCAGTGGGCCCGCTCGACCCACACCCAGTTTGCCCCAACTTCCAGCTTTAAAAACTCCAGCTGGCCTCCTTCTTCCCGCTACGGCAGCCCACCCAGGCGGATGTTCTTCCAACGGCCTCGATTTGAGGTCGTAAACCCACTCAACTAAGACTCATATCTGCCATGCCAGGGCTTGGACCCGGCCCTCCGAGGATTCCACCACGGTATCGGAAGCTGAGATCCATTGCTCCACCTCCACCATGCACTGCCCAAGATGCTGGATCCCCTGGTCATGCTTCTGCAGCATGGCCAAGATCGGTTCCAGCCTGGTCCGGGACTCCTCCATCCTTGAATCAATCTTCTCTCAGAGTTTCACGACCTCCGAGACAAGGCTTTGCTCCACAGGTAAGTCACCTGGGGAGCTTGCGGAGGCCGATGCAGCAACCGTGGATGTGTCTGTTGCTGCAGGAGAGTGCCCTGCTTGTTGCGATGCTCATGGTCCTTTTCCCTTTGTCATTTTTTTGTTTCTTCTTTAAAAAATACTGAAACTAAAATATATATCTGGGGATCTAAAACCAGCGACATGTACCACAAAGGGCAGGAAAGGGTGGATGAATGCACCACTTTGTCTAGGTTTTGGTGCAGAGCTCAGCAGGGCAGACCTACCGGATCGCTGCCATCTTGGATTTCTAAACGCATCATGTTAATGTCCCATAAAGTCACATAAACTAACACAGGAGACTAAACAAGTTGTTTAGCCGCTTGAAACTGTATATTCCCTGCCCGAACATCTGTTCCTCTTTAGCCAGGCCAAAGTATTTTTCCATTATTATACATCAGACAGCATTTTTCAGCATCAATGAAAGCTTGACAACCTACTATACACAATATAGATCATAATCACATCAACTCTGCCAACACAGGAAACTTCTCCCCACTTTTAACAAAACCACAAATCATGTTTTATAATTACAGTACAACACAACTTTGTGCTAGTCATTTTGATGAACAACAACGTGAACTATAACAAGCCATTTTAAAATCAACAGATGTTATTTTGTCTTCATTATTTTCCCTCCCTTCTGAATTTAGTCCCGTTTTATTCCTCCCTTTAGAAACCTCAAAAACAACTTGCTCAAGTCACCCGAGACAACGCATGTCATGAAGTGGTACCTAAGAATGGACTCAGCTGCAATCCTTTCCTGATTGTACCTTATATCGCCTTATTGTTTTAAGTCAACATGCACCAGGAAAATAAAGCGATATGTCATAACAACATCAACCTTCCTTTATATAATGCCTTTGATCTAGTAAAACACTCTCCAAGAACATGATCGAGCAAACTTCTACAACAAGCCATACAAGGAGATATTAAGATAGGTGATCAAAAACTTTGTCAAGAGCTTGGTTTCAAGGAAAGTCTTAAAGGAGGAGAAAAGTAGAAAAGCAGGTTTAGGAAATGTACTTCACAAATGACAGCCTTAGCATTTGAACGCCGAGTGAGTACTTGAAGAGTAGATGAAATACCAAAAATATAGTCCTCCTGCAGTTTCTATTAATCATTGCAGAACCTCTGCATGTAACTCCCATTGTATGATAGCATTTGGAAATGTTTCTGTTACATATATTACTAATTTACAAGAGACTACATGAGATCTATGTCTTCCATTTGACCGAAAATCTAATAATGTAGTTACTGTGTACTTTTGTCTAAGTTAGTATATCACATTCATATAACCTGCAAGCTCATTTCAGACTAGGGTACAATACTATTCAGAAATCCTCTTACTTTGTGAATTTTGAGCTCAAGTTAAGAAATTAAGCAGAGAAATTATACACATTTTCATTTCAGCCATCAGTGTATTTCAGTTTCACTTATTCCCAGACTGCCTGTTTACCAATTGTTCAACAGTTGATATTCTTGATCTCGGAATCACCCCTGCCTCAAACTCAGAATACACCTGGAATTATTATCAGATATCTTCCTGACCTTCAACCATCCCACATAGTGAAATTCATCCCTCTACTTCCAATATTTTATAGCAATTATAGAAAAAATTCCAAGTTTTTTTAACCGTGTTTTTGATGAATACTAAATAGCTGCAGCAGTGTCCAGGTGATTAATCATGGCTTTATATAAAGTCCAGTATTATTCTGGATATTGGTCATCCTTCCCTGACTTCAGCTGAACATTACTGTGAATCGGTCACTGAGAAACTCAAATCTCCTTTTTGTGCTGCAAATCTTAATTTTCCTGCAGCAACCCTTGACTCCTTCTATAGGTACACAAGAATCATAAAAGGAGGATCAAGGCTAGTTAAGGATCAATAAAAAGATTTACACATTGAGGCAGAGCACATAGGTGAGATATTAAATTAATACTTTGCATCAATCTTCACCAAGGAAGATCATGCAATCAAGGCAATGGTGAAAGAGGAGGCAGTACAGACATTAGATAGGTTTACAGTTGATAAGGAGGTGGTATTGGATAGGCTACCTATACTTCAATTTAATAAGGCACCAGTACAGATTAAGAGGCATCCAATGATATGGAAGGAAATAGGAGTGGAAATTCTAGAGGCACTGGCCATCATAACTTAGGACAGTGCCTAAGGACTGTATAAGTAGACCCTTGTTCAAAAGACGATAACAATAAGCCTAGCAACTACAGGCCTATCAGATTATCCTCAGTGGTGGGAAAACTTCAAGAAAAATATCTCATAGGACTAAATTAAATAGCCACATGTACAAACACAGGTAAACTGAGAAAAGTTTGCATGGATTTCATAAGGGCAAATTGTTTTAAACAGACTTCCTGTACTTTTTGAAGAATTAAGAGATGAGGGCAAATCTATTGATTGCTGTATATGGAAATCCAAAAGGCATTTAATAGAGTGTTACACAATAAACTGATGAGCAAAATTATAGCCTAAGGAATAAAACGAACAACACCAACACAGAGATACTAATTGGTTGGATTATAGGAAATAGATAATAATGCTTAGTGAATTGTTTATGAGATGGAGGAAGGTTTTACTGGAGCTCCCAGGGTCAGTGTTGTGACCCTTGCTTTTAGTGACATATATTAATAACCTCATTTTGATTGAAGACATTGTTGCCAAGTGAGCTGGAACTGTTCAGAAATTGTGGAGATACGTTTACCTGGCTGACACGAGTGGTAGCAGACGCGAGTCTTTCTTCCACCTGATAATTGGAGGAGGGGAGCCCTGAACTTCACAGGGTAGTGTCACCTCTGTCCCAGCTGTGGCTGTGATTTTAATTGGTTTGTCCAAATTATCTGGGTTCACTCCATCAATCTGAGGTTTTGCTGCAGACATAAAGAAAAAATCAAAGCACAGGATATATATTTAATAACAGCATTATATTAATATTAAATCCTTCTGATGCTTTCAGTCTCTTTCATCCTATTTGTTTTGATCTGTGAATTTGCTTGAAGGGGTAAATCTAGAGGGAAGTATTCCTGTTTCCCTTGGCCCTGAAATGGTGCTGGAAAAGCAATTAATCTTTGGATTAATGCTCAGTCACTGCCTTCAGCTACTAGGTTTTCCAAATCCTGGAAAAAACATTCCATAACCATTAGATATTAAATCCACATTATAAAATGTGAAGCATTCAGACAGATTAGTATTAAGTAACTAAGCCACTTCTTGAGGACAGGTTTGTCGCCCATTGCCCAAACAATTTCTGGCTTAAGCAGATCTATTGAAGGTGGATTGGCATTAGGGTATTTTTTAATTCTTTTGGTATTTTTAATTGTGGACTGAAATGAGAAAATAATCACATTAGAAACCAAGAATGGCTGGAGGAATGCTGAATGTTTCAAAAGCAAGTAACTTGACACTCAGGAGCATCATTTACACAGCTGGTTGTTTAAGTATTTTTGTAAGTTTAGTTTGTAGATGACTGGATCCATAGATTTTGTTCAAATAAAACTTTTGTTGGCAACAAATAATGAATTGGTTGTGTCTTAGTGATCAGTTATCAATGACAAAGATATTCTGCCTGTCAACAATTATCCTTCAGCAGTTACTCTAAGTTGTAACTTTTTAATTAATAAATCACAAACCTTTTAGAAGTAACCTAGCATCCTTCTTTTGAACCAATGGAAACATCTGGAGAATGACTATTGAGAAGTAGCACTCTGACCAGCTTTGGAATCTTCAGAGTCGTTTCAACAGATCCTGTGACAAGCAACCACTGAACTGCCTTTCCGGTGTTCTCTTCTATGTATGTGTATTGGGGAATTTATAAGGGGATTACATTTTTAATTAGTAGAGTTATATGTTTATACTTCATAACTCGACTGACTCCCGCCTCAGGCGACTGACTGTGTGGAGTTTGCACGTTCTCCCCGTGTCTGCGTGGGTTTCCTCCGGGTGCTCCGGTTTCCTCCCACCATCCAAAAAGATGTGCAGGGTCAGGTGAATTGGCCATACTAAATTGCCTGTAGTGTTAGGTAAGGAGTAAATGTAGGGGTATGGGTGGGTTTCGCTTCGGCGGGTCGGTGTGGACTTGTTGGGCCAAAGGGCCTGTTTCCACACTGTAATCTAATCTAATCTAATCTAATCTAACTGTTTACCTGCAGCTAGAGTCAAATTTCTTGTAATAAGTAGTAATTTTTGTTAAGTACATTAAGTACCTAGTCAGCGGTTCTTGTCAATCTCGGTTTAGAAGCCAGGTAAATCAGAGAATTTGGTGGTGCATTTTTAAAACATTTTAACCTTTTGCAATGATTCTGGGAATAGCAAGGCTTAATTTCCAGCAGGCTATACTAGTGAGATGCATTTACTACTCATCACTTACCACCTCCCACTCGACAAGTCTCCTGTAGAGATTAATATTCCTTTAAATATATTTAAAGCTGAGATAGAAAGATTGTTGGTCCCTCAGGAAATCAAGGGCTATATGCAGCAGGTGGGGAGGTGGAGTTGAAGCCCATGATCATGTTAAATAGGAAAGCTGGCTCAAAGGGCTAGATGGTCCACTCCTACTCCAATTTCTTGTGTTGGCTAATGTACATTTTAACATCTTGCATGCTAAGTGTAACATGAGACTTTTTATGTGGAGCAACAGACTGGGTGTATTTGAATCTAACTGTAATATCACTAATATCCTTACTGTGGACAAACAGCTGCATTTCTCTGCTGGAAACCCCTGCTACATTTGTTGCAGTGCAGATGTAGATTCCAGAATCTTCTGCTGATGGGTATGGGATCAGGAGCTTTCCACTTGCATCGATTGAATATTGTGGTTCATGTCGAGATATGAGCTCCCTACCCTGCAGATGACATAGAAAACAAGGAAGGCATAATAGTTTCAGACGAAAAATGTTTTGAATAGTAACCCTAGAGGCAGCCCTGCCCCACCTCTTAATCGCCTTACCATGTGCATCACCTTTTGGTAAAAGAGCCAGAAGGTGACTTGTTCTAAAAGCCTGTGTCAATGTGTGAGTACATTTATGTCACTCACTTTCTCATTCTGAATGCTGGATGCTACCCATTATGCTCTACTCTCCTGTTTTTCATTTGTTATTGGACAGTGTCTTGTGTGGGGAAGGCAACAGATTATAACATCTGATCATCAAATCTTAGACAATTTCTGTAGATCCAGTCACGTTATAGGAAGGAGATGAATGCACTGATGTGAGTGCAGAAGCAGTTTACAAGAATAGTTCCAGAGATGAGGAGCTTTAGTTATGAGGTCAGATCGAAGAAGTTGGGACAGTTTCCCTGCGGGAGAAGAAGGCTAAGAGGAGATTTGACAGAGGTTTTCAGAAACATGAGCGGGCCAGATAGAATAGTTAGGGAGAAATTGTTCCCAATCATAAAAGGTACTGGAACAAGAGAGCATTGATTAAAAATGATCTGCAAAGGAAGTAAGGGTGAAGTGAGGAAAATCTTTTTAATGTGATTCAATTGAGGCATTCAAGAGGACATTAGATGATTATTTGGTTAAAGATAATGTGCAAGAATGTGGGGATATACAGCTAATTCTCCTATAAGTTGAGGGATGAGGACCTATAAAGTGATTTCAGGGAGTTATGTTGGAAGCTAAAACGCAGGATGAGCAGAGTAGTAATCTCAGCATTACTACCGGTGCCATGTGTTAGGTGAGGCGAGGAACAGGGAACAAGTGCAGCTAAACACATGGCTAAGGGCTGGTGCAGGAGGGAGGGCTTCAGATACATAGATCATTGGGGCACCTTGTAGATGAGGGACGGGTTGCATTTAAACTGGAGGGACACCAATGTCCTGGGTGGGAGATTTGCGAGATCACTTCGGGAGGGTTTAACTAGTTTGGCAGGGGGATGTGAACCAGAGCTGTAGCTTAGTGGAGAGGGTAGTTAATGAACAGGTAGAAATAGAATGCAGAGAGTCTGTCAGGAAGGATAGGGCAAAGGGATTTGTTGAAGTGTGCCTGTTTCAATGCAATGAGTGTCAGGATAAGAGTGATGAACTTAGAGCATGGATCAGTACTTGGAACTATGACATTGTGGCCATAAAGGAGACATGGATTTCACAGGGCAGGAATGGTTGCTGGATGTTCCAGGGTTTAGATCTTGTAAAAAACGGGGTGGTAAAAGAGGAGGGGGAGTAGCATTGTTAACTAGGCAGTGCATCACAGCTGCAGAAGAGGAAGTTGTTACGGTGGGTTTGTCTCCTGAGTCAGTTTGGGTGGACGTCAGTAACAGGAAAGGAGCAATCACTTTATTGGGTGTTTCCTGTAAACCCCCAACAGTGGCAGAGAGATGGAAGAACAGATTGGACAGCAGATTTTTAAAAGGTGCAGATGTAACAGAGTTGTTGTTTTGTGTGACTTCAACTTCCCCAATATTGATTGGAACCTTCTTAGTGCAATGGTCTGGATGGAACCGATTTTGTCAGGTGTCCAGGAGGGATTCCTGACTCTATATGTAGATTGGCTGACTGGGGAGGGAGAGCCTTACTGGATTCAGTGCTAGGCAATGAGCCAGGCCAGGTGTCAGATCTCTTGGTGGGAGAGCATTTCGGTAACAGTTACCACAACTGCCTCACCTTTACCATAGCCATGGAGAGGGATAGGAGCAGACAGTATGGAAAGATATGTAATTGGGGGAGGAGAAATTATACTGCTAGGAGCTCTGGAGTATAAATTGGAACAATTATTCTATGAGAAATGCAAAACAGAAATGTGGAGGCTGTTTAAGGAGCACTTGTTGCGAATGTTGGATAACTTTTTCCCACTGAGACAAGCAAGAAGTGGTAAGGTGAAGGAGCCTTGGATGACAAGAGCAGAGGAGCTTAACATCAAAAGGAAGAAGGAAGCTTATTTAAGGTTGAGGAAGCAAGAATCTAGCACAGCTTTAGAGGATTATAGGGTAGCTAGGAAAGAACTCAAAAATGGACTGAGGAGAGCTAGGAGGGAGCACAAAAAAGCCTTGGCATGTACAATTAGAGAAAACCCAAAGATGTTCTACATGCAAGTGAGGAATAGAGAAAGATCAGAGTGAGGGTAGGGCTGATCGGGGATAGTGGAGGGAACTTGTGTCTGGAGTCTGAAGAGGTAGCTGAGGCCCTAAATGAGTTTTTGCTTCAGTATTCATGAGAAAGGAGGACATTGTTGACTGTGAGAACACCAGGGACCAGGTCAATAGGCTTGAAAAAATTGATATTAAGGAAGTGAATGTGCTGGAAATTCTGGGAAACATCAAGACAGATATGTCCCCAGGGCCAGACCAAATGAATGAGATTGCTGTGCCACTGGCAATGATCTTTGCATCTTCACTCTCCATGGGAGAAGTACCGGCTGATTGGAGGGAGGCAAATGTTGTTCCTCTGTTCAAGAAATGGAATAGGGAAATCCCTGGGAACTACAGATCAGTCAATCTTATGTCTGTAATAAGCAAGGTACTGGAAAGGATTCTGTGATGCAGGATTTATGATGATTTGGAAAAATATAATTTGATTAAAGATAGTCAGCATGGCTTTGTGAGGGGCAGGTCAAGTCTCACAAGCCTTATTGACTTCTTTGAGGATGTGAGGAGACAAGTTGATGAAAGTCGAGCAGTGGATGTGGTGTATATGGAATTCATTAAGGCATTTGATAAGTTCCCCATGGTAGGTTCATTCCGAAAGTTAGGATGTATGGGATACAGGGAAATTTGGCTGTTTGGATACAGAATTGCTGGCCAAAAGAAGACAGTGAGTGGTAGTGGAAGGAAAGTATTCCACCTGGAGGTGGGTGACCAGCAGTGTCCCATAGAGATCTGTTCTTGGGCCTCTGCTCTTTGTAGTTTTTATAAATGACTTAGATGAAGAAGTGGAAGGGTGGGTTAGTGAGTTCGTCGATGACACAAAGGTCGATGGTGTCGTAGATAGTGTCGAGGGCTGTTGCAGGCTACAACAAGACATTGACAAGATGCAGAGCTGGTCTGAGAAGTGGCTGATGGAGTTCAACCTGGATAAATGCAAAGTGATTCATTTTGGAAGGTTGAATTTGAATGCTGAATACAGGGTTAAAGACAAGGTTCTTGGCAGTGTGGAGGAACAGAGATCTTGGGGTCCATGTACATAGATCCCTCAAGTTGCCACCCAAGTTGATAGAGTTTAAGAAGGCATATGGTGTTTTGGCTTTCATTAACAGGGGGATTAAGTTTAAGAGCTGTGAGGTTTTGCTGCAGCTCTATAAAACCATGGTTAGACCACCTTTGGAATATTGTGTCCAGTTCTGGTCGCCTCATTATAGGAAGGTTGTAGATGCTTTAGAGAGGCTGCAGACGAGATTTACCAGGATGCTGCCTGGATTGGAGGGCATGTCTTATGAAGAGAGGTTGAGTGAGCCAGGGCTTTTCACACTGGAGAGAAGAACAAAGAGACGTGACTTGATAGAGCCGTACAAGGTATTGAGAGGCATAGATAGAATACACAGCCAGAGACTTTTCCCCAGGGCAGAAATGGCTGTCTTGAGGGGTCATAATTTTAAGGTAACTGGAGGAAGGTGTAGGGGAGATGTCAGAGGTGGTTCTTTGCGCAAAGAGTTATGGGTGCATGGAATGCACTGCAGCAGTGGTAGTAGAGTCAGAGACATTAGGGACATTTAAGTGACTGCTGGACAAGCACATGGATGGGAGTAAATTGAGGGGGGTGTGGTTATGTTGATCGTAGATTAAGATAAATGCTTGGCACAACATCATGGGCCAAAGGGTCTGTACTGTTCTATGTTCTATAAAGCGTGTTTCATAAACGTGACTTGGCTATAACGCGATTTGTGATTGTGGACCGGACCTTTATTTTAAATAAAGCAAGCTATTATTGGTTATTGCACTATTTCAACCCTGCACTAGGTGCCGTGGTGTGCTGAGGACTGGATCCTTTGTTGACATCATGTGGTCAGTCAACCCGCGAGCTTTCTGGTGAAGAGATTTCTGAAAGGCGCAGTGCTGTACTCAGTGATTTTAGGTCCTTTAGGAAAGTAATGATGAGGTGATGATGACCCTCAACCCCTGTCTTAATACAGTTCTGCACTGTAACTCAGCAGACTCAGAAACCATGTAAGCTGTTAAATTTACTGTTTTATTTCATTGAAATATATGATTTTAAAATTGAATTAGACTGTGCTATCATTTGTGTTAGGCTAACTACTATTTTTGTTTCGATTTTTACTCATTTTTGGTGGTTCGCCTCTAACCCTGTATTTCCCATAGACCCCATTATTCCTACTGCGTGATTTCCTATAACACAACATCACACAGGAATGTTGCTTTAGGAGAACTACCTAGCGTGAGATTAGTATTAGGTATTGATGCTCATTTATTATGCTGATGCAAGCATCATGAACTGAATGGCCTCCTTCTGTAACAATTCAGTGATTTGTAACAGGCGTTTTTAACACAATACTGTAATTGATATGTAAGATCCACAAGACCATCAGCTTGTCAATGGTTAGATCATTAACAGTCACCAGGAGACTGCACTTCGCTTGAATAAGATCATATAAAACTGGCTCTTTCTAGAAAGACTATTGAATAACCCTACAGGATGAATTAAAGAGGGAGTAGAGAAGGGACTCTCCCTTAATCTGCCCTCCAGACACTAGAAGAAAGTGGCTGCCAATTATAATGCCTCTTGTAAGATTGCTTTAAATTTTTAGAATTTAAGGGTGTCAGATTTATGAATTCTACTAGCTTTCCCATCAAGTTTCAATATTCTCAAATCCGGAAAACCACATTAAGTATTAACATTTTCAACTGCTGGGAATGAATTCTTAAACCTCTCTTAAAAAATGGAAAATTCCCTAACATGTACCATCGTTGTTAAGCCAAAGTGCAAATTTTCCATTGCAGCTATTGAGAAGGCAAATGGAATGTTGACCTTTGGAGGTTAAAAATAGGGAAGTCTTGTTACAGTTACACAGGATGTTTTGAGGCAGTACCTGGAAGTATAGTTCAGTCCCTGTATTTAAGAAAGGATATTCTGGCACTGGAGGCATTTCAAAAGAGATTCACTAATTCCTGGGATGAAGGGTTAATCTATGAAGAACGGCCAAACAGGTTAGGCTTTTATTCCTTAGTGCTTCAATAGGATCACTTCACATTCTTCTAAACACTAAAGAATAAAAGTCTAACTTGTTTAACCACTCTTGATAAATTAACCCTTCATCCCAGGAATTAGAGAATCTTTTTGAATTGCTCCAGTGCCAGTATATCCTTCCTTAAATTCTCAGTCAGCTTGACAGGATAGATGTTGAGAAGACGTTCCCATAAGTGAGGGAATCTCAAAACAGGGTACATAGTTACAGAATAAGAACAGCTCCATTTAAAATAGAGTTGCAAAAGAATTTCCTCTCTCAGAAAGTAGTAAATGTCTGGAATTCACTACTTGAGAGAGTTGGGGAGGCTAGATTACTGAAAATATTTAAAGAGGAGGAGGATATCAAGCAGTTGAGGGTTATGAAGAGCTGGCATGAAAGAGGAGTTTGAGCCTGGGGAAAATCAACCATGATCTTAAAGAATGGCAGGGCAGGCTTAAGAAGCTGAATGGCCTACTCCTGCTCCTATTCTTATGTTCTATATATCCTTCTTTTAAGAGAATAGCAACACCTACAACATAACTTGGATGTTCAGGCTCTTTCTTATTTCTGGAGTAACCTGTATTAGGACCCTGTGATTATGTCATACCTTGGACCAAACGACTGTTGGTTTTGGAGTTCCACTCGATTCACAAAGCAGAGTGATAGCCACCCCCTCATCAGTGATGTAAACAGTTTGCCCATGTTTAATTGAAGGTAGAACTATAGAAAAAGAAAATCTTTTTAAAAATGTCAACTTATACAGATGCAAATTGATTTCATTAATAATTTGTAATCAGAAGAAATATTCCATATTTTGTTTGGTGCGGGAGGATAATCAGACATGTCCTCTTTTGTTAACTATCTCCAAAGATATGTCTTGTGCTGGCAACAGCAACAACCTGGATCAACCATAATCTGAATTTATTTCTTTTCTTTGTGGGTGAGGTGATTCCAAAATTCAAGGTTGTCTTGATGAGGTTGGTCATTAAGGATACAGAGGAAGCTGAATAGTATCAACACAACATTTTGTCACTTCTCTTTATTAATTCTTTGCAGGCCACAACCTTTGTTCCTGCTTCAGTGTTATCCCCAGTTACAATAGCAATAGTTGCAGAAACTACCAGAGCATATCCATAGTATTACTCTGAAAAAGCAACATGACTCCCGAGAAAGGAGGAACACTGATCCTGCAAGTTATCATCCCTCCAATTTCATCAAGAAATTGGATATTACACTCTACAGGAAGCCATCAAATGAGAAAACCTATTTATTCCTCCAGGGAGTTGTTCCCTATGGTCTTCTCCTTAATAAATACGAGAGTGGACTGTGGATGATCAGTCTTTGAGTATGTTTAAGGTAGAAATTGATTACCATTCGAGTACAGGGTTTGAGATGGGGTGAGTAAAAGGAATTGAAGTGTTCGATCAGCTATGATCGTACTGAATGACAGGACTCCTTTTTCTGTATTCCTAAATAGAGAACTTCATGATCATGATCTGACAGTATAATCAATTCTGATTACAATTAACCTCTTTATGTTTAAGATCAGTTCACTTCCACCAACTCAAGAAACACTCAGTTTCCAAAGAATACACCAAACTTGTGTTCATTACACGATCTCCTGAGGCTTCACCTTGACTGGGAAGAAAAAAAGAGGGACTATTGCTTCCTTATGTGGAGAGAATGTGAAAGGGAAAGGTCATCTCAAAGTACCTGTTACTAGCCAGGAAAACCATTATGAATATATTCCTGTTTGCACGCAGCAAGTGAAATGTAAGTGAGGTGACAACTTATCAGTCATCCTAAAGGACCTCAAACTTCTGCAATACTGACAACAGGTATGCACAAATATCACAAGGAAACTGGAAACATTTGTTTCTGCTTCCATCCTAACAGCATTGTGGGTGTGTCTAACACTACAAGTACGGCAGCATCTCAAGAAGACAGCTCAACACCAACTTCCCAACAACAATTCAGAATGGGCAATTATTGTTGGTCTTGCCAGTGACCCTTGTATCCATGAGTGAATAAAAACAAGTCCCTCTTCAAACTACTCACCATGAACATACACTGTGACGGTCTTATTAACAGATCCCACTACATTTCTGATGGTGCAGATATACTTTCCAGCATCTCCTTGCTCTGTTCTCTCAATAAAGAAACTGCCATCACTTCGGATTGACAGACGACTGTCCAAACTTAACTTCAGGGAGGCAAGAAGGGAATAATGCTTAAAATCTCAAAATAACAATTTTCTAAGTGATGAAGAATCATTTTAAACAGTGGTGCAGGATATGTTTCTGCTGTTTTTTTTGTTTTCCAGTATTACCGTCTCCCATTTTTATGTCCTCTTGTAAAATGCTGACTCTTGTCAGTCAGCCTTGTACCTCATTCAATGTGGAATCCTCATCCTAATATTGTTGGCCAACCATTTGACTACAGAGGTCTCAGATGCAAATTTCAGTACTTGATCTCCATAATGTAATGTTGCAATGAGACTCACAACACATTAATCAGAAAAGAGAATGTTAGCTAACTTTCCTTCTCCTGACTACACAATTAATGATAATTGTAGGTCAATTGTGCCAGCTGATATAATAATAGTGTAAGCACAAAAGCTCTCATCAATATTAGGTATTTACTTTCATTCATTGAGGTAGCTCCAAAACTAAAATTTCCTTAATCTGTTGAGGTTCTTGAATATAAGAAAATATTTGAAAACAAGAAAGTCTATATGGTAACTGCAGCTCTCAACAGGCAATGCCTTCACCTCTGTAACCTGCATCTGAACCAAGCAACAATAGATGTAATGGATCTTTCCTTTGTATCCTTGGAGAAGGTAAGTGAACTAGAACAGTTTCAGTCTCTGGAGGGTGGAAATACAAATAGCTCATCATAGTTAATTTTAGTTAGTATTCACATTTAAATATTAAACACCCGTACCCATGTGAATATAGACATCTTTCAATTTCACATTAAGTCATTCAAACCAGAAGGTATAGGTTAGATTTCTGATCTGAGTAAGATGTCTGATATCATGACAAACCAACAACTAACATTATATGATGAGCATAAATACCTCAGGCCAGCCTGGTAAATGTTCTTACTATGATTGCCATCAGGTAAGCATGTATTGCATTATGAAACAACTGAATGCACAGAGAGAAATGTCTCAGGAGAGAACAGTTCTCCAAGAATGTACTCACCAGCTGATTGTCCTTTAACCAGTAATGCTCAGGGAATGGATTTCCAGCCAGTACCACACATGGTAATGTTAGAGACCGACCCTCCAGTACATTGATGACTGGGGCACTTTCAACTACCTCAGGGGCGACTTTAGATGAAAACAGAAGGATCAAGTCAACATGAACAATTCAGCATGCACTACTGATTAAACAGTGTGTTTTGACCAATAAATACCAGCATTAGAACCAGAGTGTTTCCTCTGGTTTCCCCTCTGTACGACCTCACATTAAACCAGTCTAATCGCAAAACAGCTCTGGAGAGATTGTTTCATAATAAGAAAGTGGCTTACTGACACAACCTGAACAAAAAGGAAATGAATGCTTGATAAAACAAACAGCAATTAATCTATTCTGATAAATACCTAGCTATTTTCCAAAGAACAAAATTGGATACGACGGAGCCTGGGAGCTGAGGAATACATTTGGAATACCAAATGTGTCATGCAAGTCAACCTAAATGTTTGATTTGAGATGAATGTATAAAATGGAATAAAAACAATAGGGGATTCTGTTAAAATGGTATTATTTCCATTAAAATTCGTTGTTGTCCCAAAACAATTCTGGTGGCATTCAAATAATCATACTTTTTATTTACCAGAACGAAAGACAGAATGAGTTGGAATAGACATACAATGATAAGAAATGTTTTCCTTCTATCCAGTACAAAATTTGGTCCCTTTTCCTTGAGCGTGTGGAATAAATGTACCAAGGAAGATGAAGAATATGTAATACCATTCTCTGTGCAAAAATATTTTCACGCTGGACATGGCATAGCTCAGTGAAGTGTACAGCTCCACTAAGATTGCTCTTACTGCATCTCTCAAGACTCTAAACACCACCACTTAGCTTGGCTGTAGTCAGAACATTATGTAGCGCTTTGGGTCACATTGTCAATAGAAGATTTAGCAACTATGAAAAAAGTCCAGTGCAGAATCACTGGGACATTACCAGTTAAGAAACCTTACAATCAGAAAAAGATTCAAAGTATTAAGGATTTTATCACGGACTTCAATAGGTTCAAGAGCGCCCATGGTGGAGGTCTTTAAAAGACCATTAGGACAAATAACGGTTGTTTATTTCTACTGGACAATGAGGGAGGAATACAAGGGTATAACGTGGAGCAGCCATTAAAGAAATGAAAGGGAATGTCGAAGAAAAACTCTTCACACAAAAGTTGGTTAAAAAATTGAAAATTTTCAGTCACAAATATTGAAATGCCAAAATCTCTCTCAATGGAAAAAGATACTTGCTTGAAAAAGATGAATGCTTAAAAAATGTCAGGGAGGAAACAACAGTGTCAGATTAGATAATTTTGTGTAGACGGGCGAAGACACAATGGTGCTGATTTAATGGTATAACATTCTGTGACTCACCAAGACCACTGATGGTCAATGCTACCTCAGAACGGATCACTCCAAACAGATTCTGCGCCTCACAAACATACATACCTTCATCGTCCAACCACACACCTGTAACAAGGTAAAGAGGTATAAGTCCAGTTTTAGTTGGAGGAGGAGGAGGCAGGGAGAGCTAGACAGTTCTGATTCATGCCAAGTGAGTACTTTAATCTATGGCCATTAATAAGTGGGCTCAAACAGAAATGGGTTTCTTGGCACCATCACAATTAACTGTCTGGCTTTATTTTATGGGATTAATGATACTTAGTTTTTGTGTATTTAGTCAACATTCCATATTATATGGCTTTCTGTTTTGCTTTCTTTTTGTTCAAAGTTGATTTCTGGGCAATCAGACTGGTTAAGGTCAAACATTGTATATGAATTTATACAGGCTAGGCTTGATCGCAGACTGCAGTATAAAAATAAATGTTTCTCTGTTGAATGTAATATAAAGATAAATGCTTCTCTGTTGAATGTAACTTTTCAAATGAAATAAGGCTAGACAGTTACAGTTCACTTCTGTTTCACATCCCCTTTTATGGTTGTCATGGGAATATTCAAAAGATCCCAACAGCTTGTATCTACTCAAAAGATCAATATGTCTTGTGTGGGAGCTGAAGAGATTTAGCATGCTTTCCATTTCTGTGATCTGGTCGGCCTCTCATTTTCAGAACACACTGCTGGTTAGCAGCAATAAGAAAAAGAAAGCCAAATGTGTAGCCTTCTCCTTGTCAGTACTAAGCTGTCCTTTGTTAATCCTCGTTGTGCCTCCTCATGATGACATATGAAACTGGGTCTCTCATGGCCCCAGGCTAAAGCTTCAGAGGAACACTGAGTTTTGGTCCTCAGACTTACAACTTATGGAGACCTCAAGTGAGTTGAAAGTGAAGGAAAATGGGCAAAAGGCATTAGGAAACATAGTTACAGAATAAGGCAACATTTATTTCTAACTGAGATGCAAAGGAAATTAATCTCCCAGAGGGTTATAAATACCTGGAATTCTCTACTCTAGAGAATTGTGGAGATTAGATCACTGAAACCATTTAAAGACAAGGCAAATAGATTTTTGAAATATCTAGAAGTTGAATGCCATGAGGAGCTGGTGTGAAAGAGGAGTTGAGGCCTGGGGCAGATCAGCCAAGATCTTAAACAATTACAGAGCAAGCTTGAGGGGACAAATGGCCTACTCCTGCTCCTATTTCTTATGCTGTTATGAGTAAACCCTTGATTTCTAAATATCACACCTTCCCTGCAACTCCTGCTACCAAGCTGTTGCCAAAATGTAGTGATTTGCATTCCTTTGGACTCAACTGGGGAGGTTGAGATGGAGACCCTAAAAGTTGGGCCGGATCTCCCAAACCTTTAACTCAGGCTAGCACCTGGAGAGAAGTCTCCAGTTTCACAGCAGTGTTAACATAACATAGAAGATAGAACTTGATCAGCATTGAAAATGGATGCTACAGGCTATCTCAGACGTGAAAGGGACAATTGTGTGTTACTGGTCAGCCACCACCCACCTTAAGTTAGGCAGTCCCCAACTAGTAAGATGGTTTTTCTGCTGCAATGGGTCTTTGGAGATCAGAGATTCTGTTCAATAAGTGAATAGAATCCATTGCATTGGGCAAACAAACTAAACAAAAACAAAACAGAAAGAAGCTGCCAATTGGCCTTTTCAACTGTTGAGCTCAGCCACTAGGTCCATGTGCAAGGAACTGACAGATGGCTCACAGCTAGCTGATAACACACACAAGGCAGTTATAGAGTCATAGAGATGTACAGCATGGAAACAGACCTTTCAGTCCAACCTGCCCATGCCGACCAGATATCCCAACCCAATCTAGTCCCATCTGCCAGCACCCGGCCCATACCCCTACAAACCCTTCCTATTCATATACCCATCCAAATGCCTCTTAAATATTGCAATTGTTCCAGCCTCCATCACATCCTCTGGCAGCTCATTCTATACCCGTACCATCCTCTGCATGAAAAAGTTGCCCCTTAGGTCTCTTTTATATCGTTCCGCCTCACCCTAAACCTATGCCCTCTCGTTCTGGACTCCCCGATCCCAGGGAATAGACTTTGTCTATTTATCCTATCCATGCCCCTCATAATTTTGTAAACCTCAGCCTCCAACGCTCCAGGGAAAACAGCCCCAGCCTGTTCAGCCTCTCCCTATAGCTCAAATCCTCCAATCCTGGCAACATCCTTGTAAATTTTTTCTAAACCCTTTCAAGTTTCACAACATCTTTCCGATAGGAAGGAGACCAGAATTGCACACAATATTCCAACAGTGGCCTAACCAATGTCCTGTACAGCCGCAACATGACCTCCCAACTCCTGTACTCAATACTCTGACCAATAAAGGAAAGCATACCAAACGCCTTCTTCACTATCCTATCTACCTGCGACTCCATTTTCAAGGAGCTATGAACCTGCACTCCAAGGTCTCTTTGTTCAGTAACACTCCCTAGGACCTTACCATTAAGTGTATAAGTCCTGCTAAGATTTGCTTTCCCAAAATGCAGCACCTCACATTTGTCTGAATTAAACTCCATCTGCCACTTCTCAGCCCATTGGCCCATCTGGTCAAGATCCTGTTGTAATCTGAGGTAACCCTCTTTGCTGTCCACTACACCTCCAATTTTGGTGTCATCTGCAAACTTACTAACTGTACCTCTTATACTCGCATCCAAATCATTTATGTAAATGACAAAAATTAGAGGGCCGAGAACCGATCCTTGTGGCACTCCACTGGACACAGACCTCCAGTCTGAAAAACAACCCTCCACCACCACCCACTGTCTTCTACCTTTGAGCCAGTTCTGTATCCAAATGGCTAGTTCTCCCTGTATTCCGTGAGATCTAACCTTGCTAATCAGTCTCCCATGGGGAACCTTGTTGAACACCTTACTGAAGTCCATATAGATCACATCTACTGCTCTGCCCTCATCAATCTTCTTTGTTACTTCTTCAAAAAACTCAATCAAGTTTGTGAGACATGATTTCCCACGCACAAAGCCATGTTGACTATCCCGAATCATCCTTGCCTTTCCAACTACACGTACATCCTGTCCCTCAGGATTCCCTCCAACAACATGCCCACCACTGACGTCAGGCTCACTGGTCTATAGTTCCCTGGCTTGTCTTTACAGCCCTTCTTAAACAGTGGCACCACATTTGCCAACCTCCAGTCTTCCGGCACCTCACCTGTGACTATCGATGATACAAAAATCTCAGCAAGAGGCCCAGCAATCATTTCTCTAGCTTCCCACGGAGTTCTCGGGTACAACTGATCAGGTCCTGGGGATTTATCCACCTTTAACCGCTTTAAGACATCAGGCACTTCCTCATCTGTCATCTGGACATTTTGCAAGATGTCATCATCTATTTCCCTACAGTCTATATCTTCCATATCCTTTTCCACAGTAAATACTGATGTGAAATATTCATTTAGTATCTTCCCCATTTTCTGTGGCTCCACACAAAGGCCGCCTTGCTGATCTTTGAGGGGCCCTATTCTCTCCCTAGTTACCCTTTTGTCCTTAATATATTTGTGATGATTTATAGGATGAATATTGACACAGATTCCTTACAATAGACGAGGCTTACTGAGAGCAGATTTCTGAAAGAAAATCATTACCCCTTTCGAGTAAGTGCAAGAGTTTTATTTTAAATAGTTAGAATTATTTTCCCTTTCTTGATCACTGAATGGTGGAAGATATTTTCCATGGAACTATACAGACATTAAATATTGTGTGAGCACATGTTGCTAAAATAGCATCACCTAAGTCAAACCTATTGCTCGTCAGCATTTTCTATTCAGCAAAGCTGTTACAGAATCCCTATACTTACCCTCTATGAACAAGCTGCCCGTCTCCAGCTGGCTGACAAAGCTCATTGAATCAGTTTTGGAAAAGATGGGCTGTCCATCAAGACGTCGCCAGGTGACCTGTGGAACTGGTTCCCCAACTGCACTGCAAGGCAATGTCACATTCTTGCCAATAGTCACTGATATATCAGAGGGCATCTCCAAGAACTGAGGAGCAGCTAAGAAAAAGAAGGCAGGGATACATCAAAGACAGCTCACTAAGATCTATAACATCTTTAATTAGTAGCTACACAAGACCAGCAGAGAACCGATGTGTTGTTAAAATAAGTGGATTGTAACTTACAACCAACATCTAACATTATTGTGGCAGAGGATCTGCCAGCCTCATTACTAGCCACGCAGGTATATTCTCCAGCATCCACCTGCTGCACTTTCCTTATCCACAGTGTACCATGAACTGGATCAATTTCTGTAAATGGGACAAGGGCGAGCTCCAGATCACCTGTTTGGAAATACATTTCAGTCTCATTATTATGCACAATTTTTTTTAATATTTAAAAAAAAACACTTTTGAGCAGAATCCTGTCAAGGATTGAAGTTATTTGCTTTCCTTCCCATTGATTGCAGCTCTCACTACTTAGATTGATGGTTTCCTTTCAATTCTCCACAAACTTGACACCACTGCCTGGAAATGATTCTCACTCCTTAATTATTTCATGCTTGAACAGAAGGCTTCAGATTTTGCTAGGAAGTCAACAAAGCTTGAAAGCTTGGGGGAGTAGGAGATTGAAACCATGTAGTTATAACATCTAGAATCGTTATAGCATGGGGGAGGCAGTTAGATGAACCGTGTCCATGCTATCTCCCTAAGATGAAAGCAGCTCATCTCACTCCCCTCCTTTAACCCTGAACTCTTTTTTAAAATTCTTGAGATAATTCCCTTTGAAGCTACCTCAATCACACACTCATAAAGTGCATTCCAGATGATAATCACTCCCTGCACAGAAAAGTTTTACTGTATCCGCATTGGCCCCAAACAATGCAGTAGTCTGAACTGAATAATGCTATATTCCAGGTTGCCCTTGAGTTATAATGTATCCTGGAATGACCTTGACTAATACTGAACTCCAGATTAATTCTAAGTAATACTGTGCTCTGGAATGACTCAATATTGCTATTCTACAAAATGACCCTAAGTATTACTGTTATTTGGAATGACTCTAAGCAAATACTTTTGCCCGAAATGTCGATTTCGCTGCTCTTTGGATGCTGCCTGAACTGCTGTGCTCTTCCAGCACCACTAATCCAGAATCTGGTTTCCAGCATCTGCAGTCATTGTTTTTACCACCTTGAGTAATGCTGTACTATCACCATGAATCTCAGTAACATCAATATTTTGCTGACTCATCTTTCCCTCGTATTCCTCATTATTTGGAAGATTTGCTCACTTGACATACCAAGCACATAATGTTGCATTTTCATATTTTAACTGACACAGATGTTAAGTTGCTCACCCAACTACCAGTGTAACAGCAGTAGATTGTGAATAGTTTACAGGAATTTCCCCATTGATTGAGTTGCCAGTACCTTTGTACCAATTGACCTCAGGTTGTGGAACTCCCGCAGTTCGACATTCCAGCAATGCAACACCTGTAACCACAGCAAGTATCACTGGATTCGGCACAGTAATTGTAGGGATCTCTGTAGATGTACAGACACAAATTGGTTAGAATAGGCTCTGGATCACAAATACTGCAAACAATAAGAAATCACACCATATATACTGTATTCTGATACATCCATGAACAATACAGGAATTGTTCTGTTTTCCGCATCCTGGAACTGATTGGCTAGTTGACTACCATGTATCTTTAAATTATGGCAACAGTGCATGTTCAATTCTCTCTCTGTCTGAGTTAGACTTGGGGCATCCCTCCTACCTATCCCTGAGGATGATGGCAAAACACACACTGGCAAAACTCCTGCCAAGGAAAGAGCTCACAATGAAGCATTATCAGACAAAGAGTCAAAGAACTGTTTTCAGGCAGAGCATGCATGATCATTCCAGGCACCACCAATGATTAGTATCAT
The DNA here is from genome assembly GCF_037043375.1 of Chiloscyllium plagiosum. Taxonomy (NCBI): domain Eukaryota; kingdom Metazoa; phylum Chordata; class Chondrichthyes; order Orectolobiformes; family Hemiscylliidae; genus Chiloscyllium; species Chiloscyllium plagiosum. The sequence goes on from NW_028270159.1 coordinate 15,272,249, forward strand.
TACAAATGAAAGAAACATATATTAATAGGAACAGGAATAGGAAATGGGAACAACAGAATACCTCTCAAGCCGCTCTGCCATTCAGTAAAATCAGTCTAATCTGATATTGGCCTGAACTCGACTTTCCTGCCTGTCCCCCATAACCTTTGATTCCCTTAAAAAATTAGTCTAACCCAGCCTTAAATATATTCAATTATTGAACTCAATTTCCACTGCTCACTCAGGGGAAAATTCCAAATATTGATGATTGTCCCCAAGAAAAAAGCTTCTTCCTCATCTTCATCTTAAATAGAAGACACAACATTTTGGATCAGCGCCCCCTAATTCTAGATTTTCCCACATCATCTCAGCATCCACACTGCCAAGCCCTCATACAATCTTGCAAGCTTCACGTATCCCTAAGACAGTGTTCCCCCGATCTGATTTCTCCAGCCTGAAATCTGAGTAGGTACATGCAGTCAGACCCCTCTCCCTCTTTCTCTGTCTGAAGGTGGATTTGATTACATTAGTGGTTTGGATTCGTTAATCCAGGTTCATGACACATTTGCTGCCCTTACCCAAGTATTTCAACTTTGCTTCTCCTTTGTCTGTTCCAACTGAGTTTGATGCAAGGCAGGTGTAAATCCCAGCATCCTTTCGGACAGCATCTTTTATTATTAAAGTACCAAACTTATTAATGACAAACCTGAGAGAGAGAAAACAAACAGAATGCAAATTAACACATTCAACCAGACACAAAAGAGGGGGTAAAAACGAGGTAAAAACAATGACTGCAGATGCTGGAAACCAGATTCTGGATTAGTGGTGCTGGAAAAGCACAGCAGTTCAGGCAGCATCCAAGGAGCTTCGAAATCGACGTTTCGGGCAAAAGCCCTTCATCAGGAATAAAGGCAGTGAGCTGAAGTGTGGAGAGATAAGCTAGAGGAGGGTGGGGGTGGGGAGAAAGTAGCATAGAGTACAATGGGTGAGTGGGGAGGGGATGAAGGTGATAGGTCAGGGAGGAGAGGGTAGAGTGGATAGGTGGAAAAGGAGATAGGCAGGTAGGACAAGTCCGGACAAGTCATGGGGACAGTGCTGAGCTGGAAGTTTGGAACTAGGGTGAGGTGGGGGAAGTCCACATTGATGCCCTGGGTTGAAGTGTTCCGAGGCGAAAGAGAGGCGTTCTTCCTCCAGGCATCTGGTGGTGAGGGAGCGGCGGTGAAGGAGGCCCAGGACCTCCATGTCCTCGGCAGAGTGGGAGGGGGAGTTGAAATGTTGGGCCACGGGGCGGTGTGGTTGATTGGTGCGGGTGTCCCGGAGATGTTCCCTAAAGCGCTCTGCTAGGAGGCGCCCAGTCTCCCCAATGTAGAGGAGACCGCATCGGGAGCAACGGATACAATAAATGATATTAATGGATGTGCAAGTAAAACTTTGATGGATGTGGAAGGCTCCTTTAGGGCCTTGGATAGAGGTGAGGAGGAGGTGTGGGCGTAGATTTTACAGTTCCTACGGTGGCAGGGGAAAGTGCCAGGATGGGAGGTTGGGTTGTAGGGGGGTGTGGACCTGACCAGATAGTCACGGAGGCAACGGTCTTTGCGGAAGGCAGAAAGGGGTGGGGAGGGAAATATATTCCTGGTGGTGGGGTCTGTTTGGAGGTGGCGGAAATGTCGGCGGATGATTTGGTTTATGCAAAGGTTGGTAGGGTAGAAGGTGAGCACCAGGGGCGTTCTGTCCTTGTTACGGTTGGAGGGGTGGGGTCTGAGGGCGGAGGTGCGGGATGTAGACGAGATGCGTTGGAGGACATCTTTAACCACGTGGGAAGGGAAATTGCGGTCTCTAAAGAAGGAGGCCATCTGGTGTGTTCTGTGGTGGAACTGGTCCTCCTGGGAGCAGATACGGCGGAGGCAGAGGAATTGGGAATACGGGATGGCATTTTTGCAAGAGGTAGGGTGGGAAGAGGTGTAATCCAGGTAGTTGTGGGAGTCGGTGGGTTTGTAAAAAATGTCAGTGTCAAGTCGGTCGTCATTAATGGAGATGGAGAGGTCCAGGAAGGGGAGTGAGGTGTCAGAGATGGTCCAGGTAAACTTAAGGTCAGGGTGGAATATGTTGGTGAAGTTGATGAATTGCTCAACCTCCTCGCGGGAGCATGAGGTGGCGCCAATGCTGTCATCAATGTAGCGGAGGAAGAGGTGGGGAGTGGTGCCGGTGTAATTACGGAAGATCAACTGCTCTACGTAGCCAACAAAGAGACAGGCATTGCTGGGGCCCATACGTGTGCCCATGGCTACCCCTTTCGTTTGGAGGAAGTGGGAGGATTCAAAGGAGAAATTGTTAAAGGTGAGGACCAGTTCGGCCAAACGAATGAGAGTGTCGGTGGAAGGGTACTATTGGGAACGTCTGGAGAGGAAAAAACGGAGGGCTTGGATAGAGAACCTCATCACCTCAGGAGATCTCCCACCCACAGCTTCCAACCTCATAGTCCGGGAACCCCGCACTGCCCGGTTCTACCTCCTTCCCAAGATCCACAAGCCTGACCACCCTGGCCGACCCATTGTCTCAGCATGCTCCTGCCCCACTGAACTCATCTCTACCTACCTCGATACTGTCCTATCCCCCCTAGTCCAGGAACTCCCCACATACGTTCGAGACACCACCCACGCCCTCCACCTCCTCCAAGACTTCCGTTTCCCCGGTCCTCAACGCCTCATCTTCACCATGGATATCCAATCCCTCTACACCTCCATCCGCCATGACCAGGGCCTCCAAGCCCTCCGTTTTTTCCTCTCCCGACAAACCCAACAGTACCCTTCCACTGACACTCTCATTCGTTTGGCCGAACTGGTCCTCACCCTTAACAATTTCTCCTTTGAATCCTCCCACTTCCTCCAGACCAAACGGGTAGCCATGGGCACATGTATGGGCCCCAGCTATGCCTGTCTCTTTGTTGGCTCCGTAGAACAGTTGATCTTCCGTAATTACACCGGCACCACTCCCTCCGCTACATTGATGACCGGAGGTTGAGTAATTCATCAACTTCACCAACACATTCCACTCTGACCTTAAATTTACCTGGACCATCTCTGACACCTCCCTCCCCTTCCTGGACCTCTCCATCTCCATTAATGACGACCGACTTGACACTGACATTTTTTACAAACCCACCGACTCCCACAGCTATCTGGATTACACCTCTTCCCACCCTACCTCTTGCAAAAATGCCATCCCGTATTCCCAATTCCTCTGCCTCCGCCGTATCTGCTCCCAGGAGGACCAGTTCCACCACAGAACACACCAGATGGCCTCCTTCTTTAGAGACCGCAATTTCCCTTCCCACGTGGTTAAAGATGTCCTCCAACGCATCTTGTCTACATCCCGCACCTCCGCCCTCAGACCCCACCCCTCCAACCGTAACAAGGACAGAACGCCCCTGGTGCTCACCTTCCACCCTACCAACCTTTGCATAAACCAAATCATCCGCCGACATTTCCGCCACCTCCAAACAGACCCCACCACCAGGAATATATTTCCCTCCCCACCCCTTTCTGCCTTCCGCAAAGACCGTTCCCTCCGTGACTACCTGGTCAGGTCCACGCCCCCCTACAACCCACCCTCCCATCCTGGCACTTTCCCCTGCCACCGCAGGAACTGTAAAACCTGCGCCCACACCTCCTCCCTCACCTCTATCCAAGGCCCTAAAGGAGCCTTCCACATCCATCAAAGTTTTACCTGCACATCCACTAATATCATTTATTGTATCCGTTGCTCCCGATGCGGTCTCCTCTACATTGGGGAGACTGGGCGCCTCCCAGCAGAGCGCTTTAGGGAATATCTCTGGGACACCCGCACCAATCAACCACACCATCCTGTGGCCCAACATTTCAACTCCCCCTTCCACTCTGCCAAGGACATGGAGGTCCTGAGCCTCCTTCACCACCACTCCCTCACCACCAGACACCTGGAGGAAGAACGCCTCATCTTCCGCCTCGGAACACTTCAACCCCAGGGCATCAAGGTGGACTTCAACAGTTTCCTCATTTTCCGTTCCCCCACCTCACCCTAGTTCCAAACTTCCAGCTCAGCACTGTCCCCATGACTTGTCTGGACTTGTCCTACCTGCCTATCTCCTTTTCCACCTATCCACTCTACCCTCTCCTCCCTGACCTATCACCTTCATCCCCTCCCCCACTCACTTATTGTACTCTATGCTACTTTCTCCCCACCCCCTCCCTCCTCTAGCTTATCTCTCCACGCTTCAGGCTCACTGCCTTTATTCCTGACGAAGGGCTTTTGCCCGAAACGTCGATTTCGAAGCTCCTCGGATGCTGCCTGAATTGCTGTGCTCTGCCAGCACCACTAATCCACAGAAGAGGGGGTCACATTACCTTTCAGTGAATGTGAACTAATGTTTACTACCTCAGGCAAAACAAAGGGTAACACTAGATTTGGTCTAAACAGACACAGGAAAATAACTGCCATTGACAGATAAATACTGTAAAGATACTTTAAGAACTGATTGGTGCTTTGAACAAAATGTGAGACAGAGAAATACAATAGGAATTCAGTAGGTATTTTACCTCAGTAATTATTTGTCAGGATTATTATGTTTGAGTTCCTAAATTGGGAAATTTCTATCAAATGTAGAACTTCAGACACTACTTTCTTTCATGACAGGAAGACTTATCAGGCCACAATTCTAAGTTCAATGTCAAATGCCTACTGGGGAAGCTCCATATATAGTGCAAGCATGTTTTTCTTAACTAAAATTTCAGTATTTGCCTCCACATATGAGATGTCTGGTAGATTAGGTGCTTTAAGATCCTAAATGTTGGACGCAAAAGGGGTCCCAGGTCCATATCTGCCAACAGCTGAGTTGCTTGGTGATTTGAATAGAGGCAGCCTTCTAATTGATGACCTCCATGCCTGACAACTAACTAAATAAAGCAGGTCAGTTCATGACACTGTTAGCCTAATAAAAGGGCTGGTAGATTTGAAATCTAGGCAGCCCCACTGGGATAGATGGTTGCTGATGAGACAGGCAGATCTTGTAGTCACCTCAGAATAGACAAGTTAGCTTTGTTTTAAGTGGAACTGGACAAAGATTCCACCAGATACATCTTACCCCTATGGGAGCTTTGGTGGTATGACGGGTCATTTTTCTGCCTCCCCTCCTTTTTGTAGAACATGGAATTTTGGTTTCCAAAGGCCTCTTGGACTGTCACAGCAAGGATGCCTCTGAGTAGCTGGTAGCCACCTTACCACCAGCTGAAAAGTGCCAGTGGCTCTGTAAACACAGTGGCATAGCCAACCAACCTTGTGTGTATTGTTCAGCCTATTATAAAACAACTTAGCTGATGTTCAGTTTGAACTCTGCATACCTACATGGCAAAGTTGGATAAATTTTCAGTTTGACCTAATATTTGTTTAAAAATTACATTCATAGTAAGTAAGGAGGGACAACTGTTAAAAATAAAAACAATTTATAGAATTGAGAAGTCTGATTAGTGTGCTCATTCTGATATTAAGACACCAGTAGTCAGATTCACGGCCAAGAGTAGCAGCCAGTTGCAATTTCTCTCGAGTTTGAACACATCCACGTTATTATTGCAGAAGAAGTAATTATTCTCAGATGTTATCCTTGCCAGAAACTCTGGGCAATGGTGCAATTTTGTTAAGAGCAGCATGTTAGTAAAGCTTTTCCTCAGGATCATAAATCATTTCCTGTTGTCCCTACGATTTGTATTTTTTAGTGTTGGTTTTACAAATTAGCCATCTTTATTTTATCAATGTAAGTATCTTTTTCACTGGCCAAATACTCTGTCAGTGTTCTAAATTATTTATTATTATTGGCCAACTTTCTTGATTCAAACTAGTTATTGTTGGCCATTTGTACATGTCAATGTGAATTTTGTAACACATTTTAATTACTAGTTTTAGTTCCTCTTTGTCCAGTTATAGAATTGGCTTGTCAGAAGTTTGAAGAGAAACAAATTATTTTTTTAAACAGCTCACTGGCTCATTGACTTCTTTTCACCCATCCACTGATATCTCCACACACGGAGCAATATCTGTGTTACTATCAAAGACTACATACACATAGATATGTTACATGCATAGGTGATGCAACACTTGATCTTCTAATCCTACATTGCACAAAGCCTTATTACTTGTGTTCGTGCTGTATCCCATTTTAACTCAAAGGTTAGTTAAATTTTCAGATTATTTCATGCTAATCCCTTTGAAGCTAATTCCCAAAAAGTACACACGACACCTCTAGGTTCCCCTGTTCCTGAACATTTTTATTTAGGTACACAGGAGTGGAAGTGGGACACAGTAAATAGGAGTGGGAGTAGGCCATATAACCCCCCCAGCCTGTTCCACTTTTCAACTCAAGGCAAGTTTGCCACCCTAACACAATCTCATTTGATTCTGTCAGTGTCCTTGTCTCATGAGCTTCATCTTAAAAATATTCAACAGCTGAATGTCAGGAACCTCTGTGGTGGAGAATTCTGAAGACTCACAACCCTCAAATGAAGAAATATTTCCTCATTTCAATCTTTTATGGCCAAACCCTTCTCCTGAGATCATGCCTCCTATTTTCAGACTTGCAAGCTAGGGGAGCTAGCCTCCTAATATCTAATCTTTTAAGTCATTAAGAATTTTGTATTACAGTGAGATCACTACTGATCCTTCCAAACTCCAGACATACAGACAGCGGAGGAAGTGACGAGGACCAGAGGGGCAGCCGGGAAGGAAAGCAGTGACCATATATATCAGCAAGGCGGCTAAACCCGAGACTCTACAACTGTAGTGTCTCCCACCCGCCCTCCTCCTCTAACCTAGTCAATAAGGTAAGGTTCATTCTAAACTTCCTCTACTGAATAAGTTTGTTATTAATTTTATAGCAACTTGAACTAAGCTTTCTACTTTAGCACTGAGTGGGTGTTCAGATAAGTCAGGTATGGATGCTCGGGCTGTTGCTTGTTCCTCCTGCAGAATGTGGCAGGTGGGAGGCATGACACATGTCTCCGCTAGCTACATCTGTGGGAAGTGCACCCAACTCCAGCTCCTTGAAAACCGTGTTAGGGAATTGGAGCAGGAGCTGGATGAGCTACGGATCATTCGGGAGGCTGAGGGGGTAATTGAGAGGAGTTACCGGGAGTTGGTCACTCCTAAGGCTCAGGACAAGGATAGATGGGTTACAGTCAGGGGGAGGAAAGGGCCCAGACAGTGCAGAGATCCCCTGTGCACATTCCCCTCAGCAATAAGTATACCGTTTTGGATACTGCTGGGGGGGGATGACCTACCAGAGGAAAGCCATAGCAGTCAGTTCTCTGGCACTGCGCCTGACACTGTGGCAAAGAAGGGAAGGGGGCAGAATAGAAAAGTACCCGTGGTAGGGGACTCGATAGTTAGGGGAATCGACAGGAGATTTTGTGGTCAGGATCGGGATTCCCGGAAGGTATGTTGCCTCCCTGGTGCCAGGGTCCGGGACGTCTCCTGGGTGTATAAGGTTCTAAAAGGGGAGGGCGAACAGCCAGAAATCATGTTGCATATTGGCACTAATGATATAGCCAGGAAAAGGATCGAGGATATAAAAAGTGATTTCAGGGAGTTAGGATGGAAGCTGCAAAGCAGGGTGAACAGAATAGTGTTCTCTAGTTTACTACCGGTGCCACGGGATAGCGAGGCGAGGAACAGGGAGCGGGCGCAGCTGGTGTAGGAGGGAGGGCTTCAGATATGTAGATAACTGGGATGCCTTCTGGGGAAGGTGGGACCTGTACAAGAAGGATAGGTTGCATCTGAACTGGAAGGGGACCAATGTCCTGGGTGGAAGGTTTGCTCGAGCAGTTCGAGAAGCTTTAAACTAGTATGGCAGGGGGGTGGGAACCTGAGCTGTATACCGGAGGTGAGAGTTGATGCAGATGAGGCAATAGCAAGAGGTAGACCAGCTAGTGGGAAGGATTTTCCTGGGAAGGAACCAAGGGATCAGTTAAAGTGTGTTTGCTTTAACACAAGGAGTATCAGAAATAAAAGTCATGAACTTAGAGCATGGATCAGTACCTGGTGCTATGATGTTGTGGCCATAACAGAGACATGGGTTTCTCAGGGGCAGGAATGGTTACTGGATGTTCCAGGGTTTAGAGCATTTAAAAAGAATAGGGAGGGGGGAAAAAATTGGAGGGGGTGTAGCACTACTAATTAGAGAGGGTTTCACAACTACAGAAGCTTCCATTGTCGAGGAAGATCTGCCTACCGAGTCAGTATGGGTGGAAATTAGGAACAGCAAGGGAGCAGTCACCTCGTTAGGGGTTTACTACAAGCCCCCCAATAGCAGCAGGGAGATGGAAGAAAGCATAGGTCGGCAGATTTTGAAAAAGTGTGGACGTAGTAGGGTTGTTGTAATGGGTGACTTTAACTTTTCCAATATTGATTGGAACCTCCTTCAAGCAGAAGATTTGAATGGAGCTGTTTTTGTAAGGTGTGTTCAGGAGGGTTTCCTAACTCAGTACATTGACAGGCCGACGAGGGGAGAAGCCATTCTAGACTTGGTGCTCGGAAACGAGCCGGGGCAGATATCAGATCTTGTGGTGGGAGAGCATTTTGGAGATATTGACCACAACTGCCTCACATTCTACATAGCTATGGAGAAGGAAAGGATTAGGCAAAATGGGAGGATATTTAATTGGGGAAGAGGAAACTATGATGCGATTAGACATGAGTTAGGAAGCATGGATTGGGAGCAATTGTTCCATGGTAAAGGCACGATAGACATGTGGAGACTGATTAAGGAACAGTTGTTGCAAGTGATGAATAAATATATCACTCTGAGACAGGCAAGAAGTGGTAAAATAAAGGAACCTTGGATGATGAGAGCGGTGGAGCAGGCGAGGATGGAGCTCAAAAATGGTCTGAGGAGAGCCAGGAGGGGCCACGAGAAAGGCTTGGCAGAACGGATTAGGGAGAACACAAAGGCATTTTACACTTCTGTGAGGAATAAGAGAATGCTCAAAGAAAGAGTAGGGCCGATCAGGGATAGCATAGGGAACTTGTGTGTGGAGTCTGAGGAGGTAGGGGAAGCCCTAAATGAGTTTTTTGCTTCTGTCTTTACGAAAGAAACGAACTTTGTAGTGAATGAAACCTTTGAAGAGCAGGTGTGCATGCTGAAATGGATAGAGATAGAGGAAGCTGATGTGCTGAAAACTTTGTCAAACATTAAGATTGACAAGTCGCCAGGCCCGGACCAGATTTGTCCTCGGTTGCTTTGGGAAACGAGAAATGCAATTGCTTCGCCACTTGCGAATATCTTTGCATCCTCGCTCTCCACTGGAGTCGTACCTGAGGACTGGAGAGAGGCAAATGTAATTCCTCTCTTCAAGAAAGGAAATAGGGAAATCCCCCGGCAATTACAGACCAGTAAGTCTCACGTCTGTTGTCTGCAAGGTGTTAGAAAGGATTCTGAGGGATAGGATTTATGACCATCTGGAAGAGCATGACTTGATTAAATGCAGTCAACATGGCTTTGTGAGGGGCAGGTCATGCCTCACAAGCCTTATCGAGTTCTTTGAGGATGTGACTTGAAAAGTTGATGAGGGTCGAGCTGTGGATGTGGTGTATATGGACTTCAGCAAGGCATTTGATAAGGTTCCCCATGGTAGGCTCATTCAGAAGGTCAGGAGGAATGGGATACAGGGGAACTTAGCTGTCTGGATACAGAACTGGCTGGCCAACAGAAGACAGTGAGTGGTAGTAGAAGGAAAATATTCTGCCTGGAAGTCTGTGGTGAGTGGTGTTCCACAGGGCTCTGTCCTTGGGCCTCTACTGTTTGTAATTTTTATTAATGACTTAGATGAGGGGATTGAAGGATGGGTCAGCAAGTTTGCAGATGACACAAAGGTCGGAGGTGTCGTTGACAGTATAGAGGGCTGTTGTAGGCTGCAGCGGGACATTGACAGGATGCAGAGATGGGCTGAGAGGTGGCAGATGGAGTTCAACCTGGATAACTGCGAAGTGATGCATTTTGGAAGGTTAAATTTGAAAGCTGAGTACAGGATTAAGGATAGGATTCTTGGCAGTGTGGAGGAACAGAGGGATCTTGGTGTGCAGGTACATAGATCCCTTAAAATGGCCACCCAAGTGGACAGGGTTGTTAAGAAAGCATATGGTGTTTTGGCTTTCATTAACAGGGGGATTGAGTTTAAGAGTCGTGAGATCTTGTTGCAGCTCTATAAAACTTTGGTTAGACCGCACTTGGAATACTACGTCCAGTTCTGGTCGCCCTATTATAGAAAAGACGTGGATGCTTTGGAAAGGGTTCAGAGGAGGTTTACCAGGATGCTGCCTGGACTGGAGGGCTTATCTTATGAAGAGAGGTTGACTGAGCTCGGACTTTTTTCATTGGAGAAAAGGAGGAGGAGAGGGGACCTAACTGAGGTATTTAAGATAATGGGAGGCATAGATAGAGTCGATAGCCAGAGGCTATTTCCCAGGGCAGAAATGACTAACACGAGGGGTCATAGTTTTAAGCTAGTTGGAGGAAAGTATAGAGGGGATGTCAAAGGCGGGTTCTTTACACAGAGATTTGTGAGCCTGGAATGCGTTGCCAGCAGCAGTTGTGGAAGCAAGGTCATTGGGGACATTTAAGAGACTACTGGACATGCATATGGTCACAGTAATTTGAGGGTGCATACGTGAGGATCAGTGGTCGGAACAACATCATGGGCTGAAGGGCCTGTTCTGTGCTGTACTGTTCTATGTTCTATGTTCTAGACACAATCTACTAAATGTCTACACATGGTCAGCACTCTCATCCCAGGAATCAAATTACTGAAACTTTTTGAAGCCCTTCTACGACAAGTAAGCTTCTCCTTGTTCTTACAACCAAAATATACCACTTCACACATTAAATGTCATCTGCCATGAGTACTGCAGACTTAGGGCAAATAATCTTTCGAAAAGAGTCACATCACTAACATTCAGAACCAATCTGCCAAAAATATCACCAGGTGCTGTAATTATTTCAGTAACACTTAGTAAGTGTGTGATGATTACAAACGACTAGCAAATGCTACCAATAAGCCCAATTTAGAGATGAGTTTTGAGCAAGTGAAATTATCTTAAACCTATCGGTTGTACAACATCCTGGGGTGGATCATAATAGTGTTTGTGAATAATACCAGCAAAGCATACAAAGCAGTCCCCTTCACCAACAACAAACAGGCTGTTGCATAACTGAAACCCAGGTCTCATTCCAACTGGATACTAAATGGCTCTTCCTATGGCAGCTGACCAGTTTTAGGCCACAGGAATGTCAGTTTCTTGGGACAGTGATAGGGGAGGGGTAAATTGGCAAGAATAAGTAAGGTTAAGAGATTAAGGGAGTAGCAAGAAAGATATAGAGTGAAGGGGCCTGGAGCAGCACAAGGTCATTCCTGCTCTCCTGGGACACCAATAATAATTTATGGCTTGTCTTTTCATAACCTTCCTAGCTTTATCCCCTGTGAAAAATGCATAACGTGATCAATTCTAATCACAATTTCTTTTTAACGTGTACATAAGAAATGCTGTTACTGATGCTCCTATTGCCTTTGAAAAGGTGGTGGTGAAAATGTGTTGCTGGAAAAGCGCAGCAGGTCAGGCAGCATCCAAAGAAGCAGGAGAATCGACGTTCCTGAAGACGTTCAGGACGTTCAGGAATCATTCCTGAAGAAGGATTCATGCCCGAAACGTCGATTCTTGACTGCTGCAGTCTATCTTGTGCAGGTGAAAGTAGAGAGTTCCAGAATTTAGATCTAGCAAGAGTGAAGGAGTGGCAGGATGGTGCTGCATCTGCTGCCCTGTCCTTCTAGATGGTAGAGGTTGTAGGTTTGAAAGGCTTGAACAAGACTTGGAAAGTTTTGCAATGCATCTTATAGATGGAATACATTACTGTCAGTGTGTCAGTTACGCAGGGAGTAAATCATTAATGCGGTGGAAAGATAGGTTGCCAATCAAGCAGGCTGGTTTGTCCTGGATGTTCTTAAGTTTTTTGACTGTCATTTGAACTGCATTTAACCAAGCATGTGGAAATTATCCCATCACACCTGTAACTTGTGCCTTGCTGGTGGTAGTTAAGACTTTTAGAGAATTTCCAACCTTAGACCTATACTTGTAGTCATTGTATTTATATGACTGATCCAATTCAGTTTCTGGTTAATGGTGACCCACAGAGGATGTTGACATTTCAGCATTCCGCATGGTACGACAGCAGTGGTGGGAAGAATCTCTCTCTTGTTGAAGATGGTCATTGCTTGTACATCATTGGACTCCAACTTTCATGTTGAAATTGCCTATCACTAAAAATGCTGAAAAATGTGTTGCTGGAAAAGCGCAGCAGGTCAGGCAGCATCCGAGGAGCAGGAGAATCGACGTTTCGGGCATAAACCCTTCTTCAGAAAGCTATTCATAGATCATAGATCAGCCATTCCTGAAGAAGGGCTTATGCCTGAAACGCAATTCTCCTGCTCCTTGGATGCTGCCTGACCTGCTGCGCTTTTCCAGCAACACATTTTTCAGCTCTGATCTCCAGCATCTGCAGTCCTCACTTTATCACTAAAAATTGGCAGATACTTTGACTGCCCAAGACTGGTCACTATGAAAGTAGCTTTAATAGATGGGCTGGAAAGTGGAATTAAGATAGCAGATCAGATATGATCTTATTAAATAGCTGACATGGCTTGAGGGACTGCATGACTGACTCCAGATACAGTTCCTAAATGTACCAATCCCATTTTAACACATCATTAATAATCTATTGGTACTGATTTTGGAAAGTCAGTATCGACTCTACAGAATGCAGAAAACACTGGGTAACACCTTTGTCAATGCTGGTTCATTATTGCAGACTTTAAAAAAACTGAAACTCCTTAAACTGCTCTGTCTTGCATTCCAGAACCACCTATAAGCAAAGTTTGATACTTAGATTTAGGGTGTAGGTTTGCTCGCTGAGCTGTAGGTTTGATATCCAGACCTGGCTAGGTAACATCATCAGTGGCGACCTCCAAGTGAAGCGAAGCTGTTGTCTCCTGCTTTCTATTTATATGTTTGTCCTGGATGGGGATCCTGGGGTTTGTGGTGATGTCATTTCCTGTTTGTTGATAGATAGTATCTATATCTATGTGTTTGTTTATGGTGTTGTGATTGGAGTGCCAGGCCTCTAGGAATTCTCTGGCATGTCTTTGCTTAGCCTGTCCCAGGATAGATGTGTTGTCCCAGTCGAAATGGTGTTTTTTTTCATCCGTGTGTAGGGCTACGAGGGAGAGAGGGTCGTGACTTTTTGTGGCTAGCTGATGTTCGTGTATCCTGGTGGCGAACTTTCTTCCTGTTTGTCCTATGTAGTGTTTGTGGCAGTCCTTGCATGGAATTTTGTAGATGACGTTGGTTTTGTCCATGGGTTGTACTGGGTCTTTTAAGTTTGAAAGTTTTTGTTTGAGAGTGTTGGTGGGTTTGTGTGCTACTAGGATTCCGAGGGGTCTTAGTAGTCTGGCTGTCATTTCTGAAACTTCTTTGATGTATGGTAAGGTGGTTAGGGTTTCTGGCTGTGTTTGGTCTGCTTGTCGTGGTTTGTTCTTGAGGAATCTGTGGACTGTATTTTTTGAGTATCCGTTCTTCTTGAATACGTTGTATAGGTGGTTCTCCTCTGTTTTCCGAAGTTCGTCTGTGCAGCAGTGTGAGGTGGCTCGTTGGAATAGTGTTCTGATACAGCTTCGTTTGTGTGTGCTGGGCTGGTTGCTGGTGTAGTCAAGTATTTGGTCAGTGTTTGTCGGTTTTCTTTATACGCAGGTTTGTGTTTCTCCCTTGTCCTTTCTTTCGACTGTGACGTCCAGGAATGCGAGATTGTTGTTGGTTTCTTCCTCCTTGGTGAACTTTATGCCTGTGAGGGTGTTGTTGATGATGTTAAATGTCTCTTCTATCTTGTTTCGTTTTGTGATGACAAAGGTGTCATCTACGTAGTGGACCCAGATTTTTGGTTTGATGGTTGGTAGGGCTGTTTGTTCTAGTCTATGCTTCTGCTATGAATCCTGATAGCCAGACTACTAAGACCTCTCAGAATCCTAGTAGCACACAAGCCCACCAACACTCTCAAACAAAAACTTTCAAACTTAAAAGACCCAGTACAACCCATGGACAAAACCAATGTCATCTACAAAATTCCATGCAAGGAATGCCACAAACAGGAAGAAAGTTAGCCACCATGATACACGAACACCAGCTAGCCACAAAAAGACATGACCCTCTCTCCCTTGTAGCCCTACACACGGATGGAAAAAAACCCACCATTTCGACCGTCCTCTGCGTGAAAACGTTGCCCCTTAGGTCCCTTTTATATCTTTCCCCTCTCACCCTAAACCTATGCCCTCTAGTTCTGGACTCCCCCACCCCAGGGAAAAGACCTTGTCTATTCACCCTAAAAATGCCCCTCATGTTTTTATAAACCTCTAACGTCACACCTCAGCTTCCATTACTCCAAGGAAAACAGCCCCATCCTATTCAGCCTCTCCCAATAGCTCAAACCCTCCAACTCTGGCAACATCTTTGTAGATCTTTGCTGCACCCTTTCAAGTTTCACAATATCCTTCCTAAAGCAGGGAGATCAGAATTGCACTCAATGTCCTGTACAGCCGCAACATGATCTCCCAAATGCTATCCTCAATGCTTTGACCAATAGTGGAAACCATACCAAATGCCTCTTCACTATCCTTTAATGAATAGTAGTTAAATTCGAATCACTTACCTATCATTATTTGTCACAAGAGTATCCTTATGAATCCAGACAACTTCAGGATCAGGGTAACCAGTGACAGTGCAGTGTATTTGGACCTCCATTGCCCTCAGGAAGTTCTGTGAGCTGGGAATGACAGTAACATGTGGGGAATCTGCAAACAAACATGAAATGATTCTGAGGATTACGATGTCTTTTTATTCTGTAAAATAAAAGCATAAAATGCTGAAAAACACTCAACAGGTCAGGCAGCATCTGTGGAGAAAGGAAAAGAGTGAGCATTTCAGGTCTGTGACCTGTCATTAGAAAATGTTCCAACATTTAATGTTTGTCTTTCAGATTTACACCACCTCCATGGTTTGGTTTTGTTTCCCATTCATTTCACCTTTGGATAATTTTAGCATTTCAATACCATGAGTCCAATGTGAAACATTGCCCTATGTTCTAAGGTATTGTGCCTCCCTGTGCCTCCGAGGATATTCAAAATAAGGATGACATGAATGGTTGCTTAACATTACAGATGTTAACTTTTCAGTAAATTATTTCACAACTCAAGAAGCGAAAAAAAATAAGAGCTGAAAGAACTGCGGGCGCTGTAAATCAGAAACACAGCGGAAATTACTGGAGAAGATCAACAGGTCTGGCAGCATCTGTGAAGAGAAATCACAGATTTTGGATCCAGTGACTCTTTCTCAGAACTGATGGTAGCTGGGAAAATGTCTGTTTATATGCAGAATGTAGGGTTGGGGGAGGGAGTAAAGAGTAAACGATAAGTGGGGATACTGCCTAAAGAGAGAAAAACTGTTGGACAGACAAAGGAGTGGTTGACGATCTGGCCAGAGGGTAAAGAGCTGTTAATGGAGATTGTTAGTGGCCAACAATGGGTTGTGTGTACTAACAGATTATGTGATGAAAAGGCCTGATGTGTGGGGGCAGGGGCTATGGCAGAGAAGGGTTCAAGCCCTAAAGTTATGGAACTCAATATTGAGTCCAGAAGGCTGAGGGTTGCCAAGTAGAAAATGAAGTGTTGTTCTTCCAGCTTACACCGAACTTCACTGGAGCACTGCAGCAAGCCTGAGACAGAGATACAGAGGAACCTCAAATATCCAGCATTCGATTATCTGAACAATGGATTATCTGGCAAGATTGCAAGTTCCCGAAGCTCGGCTAACCTATGTTATCTGTATTCGATTATCCGAAATTCAATTATTTGAATGAAATACTGCCCACCTGTGTCCTTCAGATAATTGGGGCTCCTCTGTATTAGTCAGGAAACAGGATGGTGTTTTAAAGTGACAGACAACTGGAAGCTCAAGGTGATTTTGGCGGCAGAACGTAGGTATTCTGTGAAGTGGTCACCAGTCTACGCTTAGTTTCCTCAATGTAGAACAGACCACATTATGAGCAGTGAATGCAGTAGACCAGATTGTGGAGAGGCCAGATAGAGCACTGCTTCACCAAGAACGTACGTATGGTCCCTTGGATACTGAGGAGGAAGGATCTAAATGGTCAAGTATTACACCTTCTGTGATTGCAGGGGAAGGTGCCATGGGGCTGTGGGGGGCTGTTGGGAGTGAAGGAAGAGTGGACCAGGGTGTCCTGGAGGAACGGTCCATGTGGAAGGTGGACAAGGGAGGAGGAGAATATGTGTTCGTAGTGGCATTTCACTGGAGGTGGCAGAAATGACGGCTAATGATTTTCTGGATGTGAGAGCTGGTGGGATGGTAGCCAAGGACAAGAGGAACCCTATCACTGTTATGGGGGAAGAAGGAAGTGAGGACTGAAGTGCAGGAGATGGGTTGGACCCGATTGAGGGCAGTGTCAACGATGGTGCTGGGAAGTCTTTGGTTGAGGAAGAAGGTGGAAATTTTGGAGGCTCCCTTGTTGAAGTTGGCTCCTCAGAACAAAAGAGACTTTACAGAAAGTGAGGTGTGAGAATGTATAGTCCAGGTAACTGTGGGAATCAGTGAGTTTATAGTGGATATTAGTGGCCAGTCTATCCTCAGAAATAGAAACAGAGATTTTGAGAAAGGCATGTGAGTCAGAGATGGACCAGGTGAAAGTGAAGTTAGGGTGGAAATTGGAAGTGAAATGATAAACCTTTCCAATTCTGGAAGAGAGAGGAAAGCAACACCGATGATATCATTGACATATTGTAGAAAGAGTCGTAGATGGGGACTTGAATAGGACTGGAACAAGGAATGTTTCATATAGCCCACAGAGACACAGCATAACTAGGGCCAAGTACTCATGACCACCCCTCTGACCTGAACAGAGGAGCTTCTTGTCAAAAGGAAGAAGACAGCTTATGTAAGGTGGAGGAAGCAAGGATCTAGCACAGCTTTAGAGGATTACAGTCTTGCTAGAAAGGAGCTCAGAAGTGGACTGAGGAGAGCCAGGAGGGGGCACGAAAAAGGCTTGGCAAGAAGAATTAGGGAGAACCCAAAGGCATTTTATTCATATGTGAGGAATAAGAGAATGATCAGGGAGAAGGTAGGGCCAATCAGGGATAGCAGAGGGAACTTGTGCGTGGTGTCTGAGCAGGTAGGAGAAGCCTTAAATGAGATTTTTGCTTTGGTTTTCACCAAGAAAAGGGAACTTGTTGTGAATGAAAACTTTCAGGAGCTGGGATACATTTCTGACCAGATCAAGATTGATGAAGTTGATGTGCTGGAAATTTTGGAAAACATTAAGATTGATAAGTCTCCAGGTCCAGACCACATTTATCCTAGGCTACTCTGGAATACGAGAAAGGAGGTTGCTTAGCCGCTGGTGAGGATATTTGCCTCCTCACTCTCCATGGGAGTCATGCCGGAGGATTGGAAGGAGGCGAATGTTGTTCCTCTTTTCAAGAAGGGTAATAGGGAAATTACAGACCAGATAAAAACAATGACTGCAGATGCTGGAAACCAGAGTCTAGATTAGAGTGGTCCTGGAAAAGCACAGCAATTCAGGCAGCATCCGAGGAGCAATAAAATCAACGTTTCAGGCAAAAGCCCTTCATCAGGAATACAGGCAGAGAGCCTGAAGGGTGGAGAGATAAGTGAGAGGAGGGTGGGGGTGGGGAGAAAGTAGCATAGAGTACAATAGGTGAGTGGGGGAGGGGATGAAGGTGATAGGTTAGGGGGGAGGGGGGAGTAGATAGGTGGAAAAGAAGATAGGCAGGTAGGACAAGTCATGGGTACAGTGCTGAGCTGGAAGTTTGGAACTGGGGTGAGGTGGGGGAAGGGGAAATGAGGAAACTGTTGAAGTCTTGGATGCTGCCTGAACTGTTGTGCTTTTCCAGCACCACTCTAAATTACAAACCAGTCAGCCTTACGTCTGTGGTCAGCAAAGTTTTGAAAAGAATTCTGAGGGATAGGATTTATGACTATTTGGCGAAGCATGGTGTGATAAAAGAAAGTCAGCATGGATTTATGAGGGGCAGGTCATGCCTCACAAATCTTATGGAGTTCTTTGAGGAGGTGTCAAGACAGGGCAACGAAGGTCGAGCAGTGGATGTGGTGTATATGGACTTCAGCAAGGCATTTGGTCAGGTCCCCATGGTATGCTCATTCATAAAGTCAGGAAGTATGGGATACAGGGAGATTTGCCTATCTGGATTCAGAATTGGCTGGCTGACAGAAGGCAGAGAGGGGTTGTAGATAGAAATTACTGGCTGGCAAGAACAGGAAGGCAGATTACTACCTAAATGGAATCAATTTAGGTAAAGGGGCAGTACAAAGAGATCTGGGTGTTCTTGTACACCAGTCAATGAAGGTAAGCATGCAGGTACAGCAGGTAGTGAAGAAGGCTAATAGCATGTCAGCCTTCATAACAAGAGGGACTGAGTATAGAAGCAAAGAGGTTCTTCTGCAGCTGTACAGGGCCCTGGTGAGACCACACCTGGAGTATTGTGTGCAGTTCTGGTCTCCAAATTTGAGGAAAGACATTCTGGCTATTGAGGGAGTGCAGCGTAGGTTCACGAGGTCAATTCCTGGAATGGCAGGATTACCTTACGCTGAAAGACTGGAGCGACTGGGCTTGTATACCCTTGAGTTTAGAAGACTGAGAGGGGATCTGATTGAGACATATAAGATTATTAAAGGATTGGACACTCTGGAGGCAGGAAACATGTTTCCGCTGATGGGTGAGTGCCGAACCAGAGAACACAGCTTAAAAATACGGGGTAGACCATTTAGGACAGAGATGAGGAGAAACGTCTTCACTCAGAGAGTGGTGGCTGTGTGGAATGCTCTGCCCCAGAGGGCAGTGGAGGCCCAGTCTCTGGATTCATTTAAGAAAGAGTTGGATAGAGCTCTCAAGGATAGTGGAATCAAGGGTTATCGAGATAAGGCAGGAACAGGATACTGATTAAGGATGATCAGCCATAATCATAATGAATGGTGGTGCAGGCTCGAAGGGCAGAATGGCTTACTCCTGCACCTATTGTCTACTGTCTAACTATTCTGCCTGGAGGTCAGTGTTGAGTGGGGTCCCGCAGGGCTCTGTTCTTGGGCCTCTGCTCTTTGTAGTTTTTATAAATGACTTGGATAAGGAGGTTGAGGGGTGGTTTAGTAAATTTGCAGATGACACGAAGATTGGAGGTGTTGTCAATAGTATAAAGGGCTACTGCAGGCTGCAGCGCGACATAGACAGGATGCAGAGCTGGCCTGAGAAATGGCAGATGGAGTTCAACCTGGATAAATGCGAAGTGATGCATTTTGGAAGGTCGAACTCGAATGCTGAATATAGGATTAAAGACAGAATTCTTGACAGTGTGGAGGAACAAAGGGATTTGGGTGTGCAAGTACACCAAGTGGATAGGGTTGTTAAGAAAGTATATGGTGTTTTGGCTTTCATTAACAGGGGGATCGAGTTTAAGAGCCGTGAGGTTTTGCTACAAGTCCCTGGTGAGATCACACTTGAAATATTGTGTCCAGTCCTGGTCTCCTTACTATAGGAAAGATACAGAGGCTTTGGAGAAAGTGCAAAGAAGGTTTACCAGGATGCTGCCTGGACTAGGAGAAAGTGAGGACTACAGATGCTGGAGACCAGAGTTGAAAAATGTGGTGCTGGAAAAACACAGCAGGCCAGGCAGCATCGGAGGAGCAGGTGAATCGACGTTTCGGGCATAAGCCCTTCTTCAGGACTAGAGGGCTTGCCTTATGAAGAAAGGTTGAATAAGCTCGGGCTTTTCTCTCTGGAGAGAAGGAGGAAGAGAGGAGACCTGATCGAAGTATACAAGATAATGAGTGGAATAGATAGAGTCAACAGCCAGAGACTTTTCCCTAGGGCAGGATTGACTGGTACAAGGGGTCATAGTTTTAACATATTAGGAGGAAGGTATAGAGGAGACGTCAGAGGTAGGTTATTTACGCAGAGAGTTGTGAATGCATGGAATGTGTTGCCAGTGTGGTGGTGGAAGCAGAGTCATTGGGGACATTTAAGCGACTGCTGGACATGCACATGGATAGCAGCGAGTTGAGGGGTGGAGAGGTTAAGTTATTATATTTTACATTAGGATCAAACCCCGGCACAACATCATGGGCCAAAGAGCCTGTTCTATGCTGTACTTTTCTATGTTCTATAAGAAAATGAGAGGAGTTTAAAAAATTGTTTATGGTGAGGACAAACTCGACCAGGTGGAGGGTGATGGTGGGTGAGGATAGTTCAGACTTTGTTTCAGGGAAAAGCGGAGAACCCAGAGACCATCCTGGTGGGGGATGGACGTGTAGAGAGATTGCACGTCCATGGTGAAGGGGAGGCACTGCAGCCTGCACACTGGAAATTCCAAAACTGGCGTAAGCAGCAGAAGAATTGTGGATGTAAGGGGGCAGGGACTGCACGAGGAAGGAAAGCATGAGTCAAGGCAGGAAGAGGAGTTCTGTGGAGCAGGAACAGGCAGAAACAGTGGGTCTGCCCGGGCAGTCCTGTTTTGTGGATTTTCAGAAGGTGGTAGAAGCAAGCTGTGTGGCTTTGGGATGCTATCAGCTTGGAGGCAGTCGGGAGGGAGATCACCAAATGAAATGAAGTTAGTGACAGTAGTTAGTACAAATGTTTTGATGTTCTAATTTGGGGTCATGGTCCGGGGGAGATAGGACGAGGTACCTGAGAGCTGGTGCTCAGCCTCTGCAATGTAGCAGTCAGTATGCCAGACCACAATAGCACCACCCTTATCAGCAGTCTTAATAACAAAGTCACGGTTGGATCTGAGCACACACTGTGCAGTCAGTTCGGAGGGACATAGGTTGGAATGGGTGAGGGGCGCAGAGAAATTGAGGTAACCAATGTCAGGTCAACAGTTCTCAATGAACAGGTCGAATGCAGGTAGATGGACAAAGGAAGGGGTGCAGGTAGAGGGAGAATGTTGGAGCTGGGTGAAGTTGTGGGGAGAGGACTCCTAACAAAAGAAATGGGTATTGAGGTGAAGACAATCAAAGCAGAGTTCGATGTAATGTCATGCCCAAAATTCATTAAAGGGGGCATGCTGAAGGATAAAACTGAGACCTTTGCTGAGTACAGAATGTTCAGCATTGAAGAGCGGAAGGTTAGGAGGCATGGTGAATATGTAACAGGAGGTAGGGTTAGGGGAGGTGATGGAGTTAGAGAGAAGGGTAGGGGAGGAAGATTCCAGAGGGCAATGGATATCTGAGTTGTTGCATCTTGTGTGCTCTGATACCTGAAAGGAAAGGAAATGAGCCGGAGGGTGAAGTGGAACTGTGGAGTGGTGCAGCCCTGAGTCAGTGTGATGTCATGCTGTTGGGGAGGTGGAGAATGCGCACATGACGATGCATGGCACGGAGTGTGGATCTCAGGATATGGCGAGAGCAACTTTCTGTGGAACGTTGAACATCGTGGAGATGAAAGTAAGAAAACACTTGCTCTTAAACAAAAAACAAAAAGGACAAAAGAGTGTTTAGATCCCGTTAAGGTTTCAAGCTGATCCCACAACCTGTCAACACATTTATCACAGTCTCAAACATTTATCCGTAGCTTTCTCTGGTGGTTTACTACCAAATTATTCTTTTTTAATTAAAGTAACTCTTCTGCCCAATGTTCCTTCCTACTTCATAATTCCTTATTTTTAACCTGTTACATTATGCAATTTACTTGAATTATTATAGCAATAATAATCCTGAAACTGCAAATCAGGCTTCCTCAAAATTTCCTCTTTTCGCAAAGAGATCCAAGTAAAAATTCTACAAATCTTTTAGTTGAAGTTATAGTGCCAAATGTCCAGAATCACCCAATTTGCTTAGTAGCTTTCAAAAAGCAGAGAAAATAAATCAGATCCATTTTACACAACTGAATACAGACTCTATCAGAATTCACTCTTACCAGGGATAAAGAGCCACACAGAGGCTTGACTTGATCCCTGCATATTGACTGCCACACATTCATAGCGCCCAGCATTCTCTGACTGCACATTCCAAAATGCCAATGACGAGTTTCTCAAAGGGGTAATGTACTCATTGTCATCCTGAAGCTCAGTTCCATCTCGCATCCAAGTAATATTATATCGGATGCTTCCAAGAACTTTGCACGTCAGGACTACCTGATCCCCAGGGAATGCTGTGACGTTTTGAGGTGTTTCCACAATAGGAGGTGGTTCTGTGGAGAAAAAGGTTAACAGCAGTGAATGAAGATTGCACAAGTGATTTTTAGTCTACTTCACACATCCCATTCTACACTTACAAATACAAATCAAATGTTTCAATGAGGACTGGTAAGGAAGTCTCAGAATCATATTAATACACCCTGGATCACTGAGTATATTAGACATTTGAAGAAGCTTTCTAAAAACAGAAATTGAATTAAATACTGAGTATAATATGTGAACTGCTGATATTTGTGTAGGTGGTTACTATTTTAAAACACGAAAAGTATTATAACATTGGTCCAATTCAAATTAGGTCAACATGTCGTATTCTATTTCATGAAATAATCCTAGGGTAATTTGAAGTACAACTTAATGGCTTAAAAAACACATTTATAATTTTCTGCTCCAACACAGAGCTCATTGAATTAATCTTGAGTCACTTTGGCTACAGCATCACTGTAAGGATCCCACTCTGAGTAAAGTTTAGTGTTTTCAATTTCAGGATCAATTCTCCACAACTAATCATCTTCCTATCCAACTACTGAATTGGATTTTTCACTACCTGCACATTCAGCTGCTCAGCATATCAAACTTAATAAGGGTTTTTCCATGTTGACAATGTGAAGTAATGGGCATGTGTGTTTTTGCCACTGTCTGATGATGAATCGCTGGAAATATCTCTCAGAAATCTTGGGTCTTCTGCTGCAATATTAGATATTTTTCTCCTATAAAGTAGCTACACCAACTCACTGTTGCCCAGTAAACTTGACTGGAAGCAGGGTTTGATTTGGTTCACTTAAGTATGTACGTGCACAACGTATTTTTGGTGACACTATAACCATTCTGATGACTTCCAAATTATTGTTTGAATGCAAGCTTGTCAACACCAAGCTAGTGGCTGGTCCCTGCTTTTATGGCACATTTGTTCAGGGCATCTTCTTCAGGGCAGATTCCCTCTTCCATTCTCACACCAGTTTTTCAGTAACATGGAGTTCCCTCATTGTAGCATAGATATTTGCAAATGTTGTGACTTACAGTTTTAAATCAACTTTGTATAAATGATTTTTGCCAGAGAATCCCTTCTGTTGACTGGTCAACTGTAACTGCTCTGCTCTGTGTGCGCGAGTCCTAAATTCCCAAACATCAACTTGGCAATATAACCTTTATCACCCTGTTTGATCTTGTTGCTGATTTATAAACTGTATAAAATCCTAAACATGTATGCCTGAGCTTAAAAATTAAGGCCAACTTCTAATGCAAGTATGACGCTAACATGCACTTATTCGATGAAAAATGCGGTGTCAATTTATACACCAAGTATAAGCTTAACATGCACTTTGGCACCGAAGAATATAAGACTAGCGATTGTTCCTTAATTTATGATAAATAACAGCAATAGAGATATATAGCATGGAAACAGAGCCTTTGATCCAGTTTGTCCATGCCGACCAGACATTCGAAATTAATCTTGTCCCAATTGCCAGCATTTGGCCCATATCCCTCTAAACCCTTCCCATTCACTTAACCCATCCAGATGCCTTTTAAAAGTTGTAATTGTACCAGCCTCCACCACTTCCTCCTTCAACTCATTCCATACACGTACCACCCTCTGCATGAAAAAGTTGCCTCTTAGGTCCCTTTTAAATCTTTCCGTTCTCACCCTAAATCTATGCCCTCTAGTTCTGGATTCCCCCACCCCAGGGAAAATAACTTTTCTTTGAGTCTATCCATGCCCCTCATGATTTTATGAACCTCTATAAGGTCACCCCTCAGCCTCTGGCTTTCCAGGGAAAACAGCCCCAGCCTATTCAGCCTCTCCGTACAGCTCAAACCCTCCAACCCTGGCAACATTTTGTAAATCTTTTCTGACCCCTTTCACGTTTCACAAGATCTTTTCTATAGGAGAGAGACCAGAGTTGTACACAGTATTCCAAAAGTGGCCTAACCAATGCCCCATATAGCTGCAACATGACCTCCAAAACTCCCAACTCTGATCAATAAAGGAAACCATATCAAATGCCTTCTTCACTATCAGCCAATGTCCATGAAACTGTTGTCTATTCAGAACCAACATGTTTAGAAGACCAAAGTGTTAACAATAGGCTGACAAAAATGAATACTGTAAGTACCTGCCTGATACGTATTTTTAACAATTTTCTCACATCCTATACTAACTCAAGAAACCACAACATATAGTGGACAATTATTCAACCCGAAAGCCAAACACAGCCTCACCTGATTTCACACTGAAGTCACATACATGACTTATTATTAAGTTACTAAAAGGCAAACAGAAGGTGACTCATAGAACCCCAGCATTAATTAACCCATCATGGAAGTCCATGCATCATTTGACTGGATCCTGAGCTCTTCACCTAAAGAGCTCTGATTTTCTCACTTCCGTTAAGACATGCCTTAAAATCTATTTAAACATGTTTTTGGTCATCTATCCTAATGCCTTCCTGTGCGGCCTGGTGTAAATTACTGTTTGATAAATATTTCTGTGAAGTATCTTGGGACATTTTATTAACTTCAAAAATGCTATATAAATGCTAACTGCTGTTGCATATGCTAAAAGTAATGGCTACATTTAGCGTCTTAATGTTCAAAACATTACCTCCCACAGGAGTCCATGTTGGTTAGACAAGACCATGTATTTCTGAGACTTGAATTTAAATTCAGCTCAGACTGCTGAGAAGGAGCTTCCCTCTCATTGATCAGCATTAAAGAAGACTTGTCAAGAAACTTGTCTAATTTAAAGGAAAATGCCACAGTTGGAGATTTTCTGTGGTTATGGCTGAGACACTTCATTGAGGGGAGTGACACTACCTAAACCTTGTTCCATTTGAGCTGGAAGCACATGGCGCAGAGCCAGCAACTCCAACTTGACAAGTACAAAACAGATACATGCTACCAACTCTTAGCTTGCTTCTCCATCCATATGCCATCTGGTGTCACAAACAGCAAGTACACAGATTGTGGGCAGTCAAAAGGTAATGCAGATCAACAGCAATATCAAGTTTGCAGAGCAGTGCAGCTTGCTGTTTGTTTGATGGGAACTATAAAACCATCTGCTTCAAATTAAGACCAAAATAAAGAAAAGATAACTGGTTTATGGAAAGAGGCTAATATCATCTAGTTGTTTTTAATAGAGTCATACAGCATGCAAACAGGTTCGTTTGCCCAACTCGCTTCCTAAACTGAACTAGTTCCATTTGCTTGCATTTGGCTCATATAGCTCTAAACCTTTCCTATTCATGTATCTTTTAAATGTTGCAATTGTGCTTGCCTCTACCACTTCCTCTGGCAGCTCGCTCTGTATAATCATCACTCTCTGTGTGAAAAACTTGCCCCTCAGGTCACTTTTAAATCTTTCCCCTTGCATCTTAAACCTATGCCCTCTAGCTTGGATTCCCCTATACTGGGGAAAAGACCTTGGCCATTCTCCATATCTATGTACCCCATGATTTTATAAATCTCTTTAAGGTCACCTCTCAGCCTTCTGTGCTCCAGGGAAAATGTCCCAGCCTATCCAGCCTCTCCTTATAATGTTGAGATCAATTACCTTTGCAGAGAACAGTCGTGCATTTCTACTTGCTAGCAACATCAGAGATTCAGTCTTACAACCCAGCTTTTCAGCACCTGCAATAACATCTTCAGTGATGCTACCAAAGCCCCAGACCACAAATATGCAAGTGTGTCAATCATTTGTTAATGTTTTATAATTCACCTGGATTATGGTATATTTTTAAACCTGCTTGTGGAAATTTTCTATGCAAAATACCCGTAATCAGGGAACATACTTCAGAGGTGTTTTTCTCTGACTGCGTCAAAATCATAGACTAACATCGGTAGTGTGCATTTTGTTTATAATGAAAAAGCTTAACAATATGACAATGATCAGATCTTAGAATCCCTACAGTGTGGAAACAGGCCTTTGGCCCAACAAGTCATAATCTGATCCTTTTCATGATATTGTTTAAGAAATAGATATTGACAAAGGAATTGACACCATGAACAATTCACCTGCTCTTCTTGGAAATGGTAGCATGGGATCATTTACATCTATCTGAACAGGCAGGTAGGGTCTTGGTTTATCATCACATCCAAAAGGCAACACTTCTGACAATGCAGTGTTCTCTTTGCATTACACTAATATGTCGGCCTTGATTTTTAGGCACTCAAGCCCTCGTGTGGTTTCTGAACCAAGATGGATAGAGGCAAGTGTGCTATGAGGTAAGCCAGAACTGATCAGGATGAACCCTGTTTCCCAGGAGTAGAGAGGGATAAAACTTCAGCTGCCTGGTTTTCCATTTGAAGTTGCTTTGGGTCTGAAGCATCTATTTCCTTTTTTCCTCCTTGTTGTTTTATGGGATATTAGTGTCACTGGCTAGTACAGCATTTACTGCCCATCTACAAAGCCTCTTAAACTGAGTGGCTTGCTTGGGCAATTCAGAGGGCAATTAACAGTCTGAAGTCACGTGTGGGCCAGAACGTGAAATATTGGCAGACTTCCTTCCCTAAAGGACAGTAGTCATGAGCTGCCAGGGTACTATTTGAACTTTGTCTCCTGAGTATTAGGCCTGGTATCTGGATTACTGGTACAGTGACATTACCACCAAGTCACTGTCTCCCCTTAAAGGTGGGCCACAATAGTCTGACTTCTTCCATTCACTCACTAATTATTCGCCTCAAATCTAATTCCAATGAAATGTTTCCACACTGTTGCTGCCCTATCAATGTTCAAGGATAACAAGCCAGTGGCGTGGACTAGCCTTGGAATTTTCCCTCCCAATTTCCCCACCTGCAAAGGAGCATTTCACTTCTGCCATTGTGTAAAATGACAAAAGTTTTCATGTCTTGATAAAGAGATCAAGTCACCAAAGATACTCCAACATGAATCACTATGCTGCCCACAATTCTTCCCAAAACTGGATGTTGATGTAGGCAAAAGGGAAGTCATCCATTTTCACCTAAAAGCTCTAGAACTGGGTAATTTCTAAATGGTGGAAGTGAGGACTGCAGATGTTGAAGATGAGAGTCGAAAAGTGTGGTGCTGGAAAAGCACAGCCGGTCAGTTAGCATCCGAGGAGCAGGAGAGTCGACATTTCCAGCATGAGCTCTTCATCAGGGTGTGGAAGAGTTCATTCTTGAAATGTCAACTCTCTTGCTCCTCGGATGCTGTCTGACCAGCTGTGCTTTTCCAGCACCACACTTTTCAAATTTCTAAATGGTGTAAACTCAAACCTGTGGAGCCTAAACAAACTTTGGATCAGTTTTGATATATCATTGAAATGTAATGTCATATCAAAATAAAAAGGCAATTCGAATGCTGAACTTTATATCTAGGGACTAGAATACAAGAAGGTTTAGCTATACAAAACCCTGGTGCAACTACTCCTGCAGTCATTGTGATCAGTGCCAGGCAACA
Source organism: Chiloscyllium plagiosum (assembly GCF_037043375.1). Classification (NCBI taxonomy): domain Eukaryota; kingdom Metazoa; phylum Chordata; class Chondrichthyes; order Orectolobiformes; family Hemiscylliidae; genus Chiloscyllium; species Chiloscyllium plagiosum. The sequence goes on from NW_028270159.1 coordinate 15,299,999, forward strand.
GATCTCAATAAAGATATATAGGCCTTGGAGTATAGAGTAACTGGAATGATACCTAGATTTTAGGGTTAAATTTCTATGAGGGATTATGAGAAAGGTTGTATTCCCTGGAACTGATGAGGTTAGGAGGTGATTTGACAAAACTTTTCAAATAATAAAGGGAAACAGACAGAGTGGATAGAGGAGAACTTCTGCTTCTTGAAGATTCTAGGATGAGGGCCAGGAAACACAAACACAAAAATAGGGGGTAGAAGTTTAGAACTTACTTCCTCGCAAATTATGCCAAATTAATTGTTACAATTAAAACTGAAATTGATAATTTTTTATTATCCAAAGGTATTTCAGAATATGAGGCAAAGGTGGATCTATGAAGCTACACCATAGATTAACCCAGACTTGAGGGGCTACTGGCATCCTCCAGAACATGTATTCAAATGCCCCAAGGTTGGTGCTAGAACTACTCTTCAACATTAGCAGGTGGACATTTTGCAGCAAAATATTTGGCTCCGTTCGATACCCTATTGACAACTCCATATCTGGATGCTCAGAGGGAGAAAGATACCTTTAAGACCATACACAAGTACAAGTTAGTGATTTCAGAATATGACAGAAAGAAATTGAAAAGGCAAAGAATTTTGCATACAGTCTGGATAAACAGCAGCTTTGCTCTCATTATTTTACTTCACGTATCATATCTGGCACAAAAGAAGATGGTTGTGCTCGTAGCAGGTTAGTCATCTCAGTTCCAAGACATCATTGCAGAATTTCCTCAGGATAGTGTCTTAGGCCCAACCATCTTCAGCTGCTTCATCAATGATCTTCTCTCCTTTATAATGTCAGAAGTAGGGACATTGATTGATAATTGCAATTGTTGAGCATCATTTGCAAATCCTCAGATGCTGAAGCAGTCCATGCCCAAATGCAGCAAGACCTGGACAATATCCAGGTTTAGACTGACTAGTGGAAAGTGATATCCAAGCTACACAAATGTTAAGCAATGACTACCTCCAAAAAGATAATCTAACCATTGCCCCTTGTCATTCAATGGCATAACTATCACTGAATCTACCATTAGCAACATCCTGGGCATTGCTATTGACAAGAAACTGAACTGGACTAGCCATGAAAATACCGTGGCTACAAGAACAGGCCAGAAACTAAGAATCTTGCAGTGAGTAACTCACCTAACTCCTCAAAGCCTGTCCATAATTTACAAAACACAAGACAGGAGTGTAATGGAATACACTTGCCTGAATGATGTGCAGGTTCAACTGCACTCAAGAAACTTGACTCTATCCAGAATAAAGCAGCCTGTTGGACTGGTACCACATCCACAAACATCCATTTTCTACTGGATGCACTGCAGAAATTCACCAAAGTTCCTTAGATGGCACCTTCCAAACTTACAGCCACTACTATCTAGAATGACAATGGCAGCACCTGCAAGGGTAAACTACCATGTGTGCATTCCTGTTCAAGCTCCCTTCCAAGCCCTCACCATCCTGACTTGGAAATTTGCCATAATTTTGCTATTCCTTCAGGCCCATTGGATCAAACCCCTGGATCTCCCTTCCTAACCCGTTGTCGGTGCACCTACAGCAACGAATTGCACTGGTTCAAGAAGGCATTTCAGTACCACTAAAGATATGCAGTAAATACTGGCCCAGCCAGTGATGCTCACATCCCATGAGCAAATAGCAATGACTGAGGGTATTGAAGGCCCAATAAACTCCATTGCGGTTTCATGTCAAGCCAAGAGATGAACTACTACCCACCATTTTGAGCAGAGATCAAGTAGATTAAATTAGATTACTTCCAGTGTGGAAACAGGCCCATCGGCCCAACAAGTCCACACTGACCCTCCAATGCTAAGTGATTCCTGAAAAGAAGGGAACAAGACCACTAAGCCATTGGCTGATTCACAGCTTTGAGTGGTATAGCTTTAGAAGCTATTCAGCCAATGTTGGTGCTTGGTTCACTTAAGAGTAGAAATCAGATTGCAGATGGGTTACTTTTACTTTCTCCATGCCAATGCCTCAACCAATTAGAACTGACTTGCAACCAATCAGTCCTCGTTTGTTCTGTAGTATACACTGTTGGTTGAAATTTAGCATTCTTGCACTTGTCTTGATGTGTGCGTAATGAGAAGCTTCGGCCACATTTTCTTATTTTTCACCAATATGAAAACCTCACATTTACATCTTCTGCTTTTCCTGTGTTCATAAAAAGCGGAAAGGGATGATATTTTCAATTGTATTGATGCATAAATCAGAACATCAGTAACTACTCACCAGTGACAACCAAGAATGTTCGAGCTATACCTGTGCCTGAGTTACTGATAGCAACACAATCATAAAAACCTTCATCAGCTCCAGAAACACTTGGGATTTCCCATGTAGTATTCACTGAGCCCCTGAAAAGATAAAATTTCGGTAGTAAGGTAATGAAAAACAAAGTCGTAAAGCAGACCAACACTTCGCCAATTGTCACATTGAAGAGTCAAATTGGAAGATCACTTGGTTAAGAGTTCACACAGTGTGAAGGAAGGGTCTACTCTTTCAACTGGTGCTATGCTGCAGTATTGGGCTTCTGCCACTAGAGGTTCTCAATAAGCTATTTCAATTTTGGCACTCAGTCCATCGTCACAAAACCTATCTTGTTGCCATAACTCAGTTCCTCTAGGTTTTGCGGTTGTATTTTTATAATAAATCAAAGAAAATGCACATAGAGACATCTAACTAGTTGTCCCACTTTGTGTTATGTGGCCATTGAAGAACCTACTCACAAATGAAGACTTCCTACAGTTATCGGGGCGATACATTTTGGAAAGGAAACACCTCGTTAAAGATACTGAACTCATCTGGGTACTGCTCAGCACTATTCAACTATCTGTTACCAGTCTTCTGCCTATGCAGATCAAAGTCAAGCACTAGAAGATGTCACACCACCTCTGCAACTTCTAATTGCAGCCTCTTGCACATCTCCTATTTCCATCAGAGTCAAATGTGTGGCGCTGGAAAAGCACAGCGGGTCAGGCAGCATCTGTGGAGCAGGAGAGTCGACATTTCGAGCATAAGCCCTTTCCATCACTTCACTACTGGCAGTTTTCCTTCTTCAGCCTGACTCTGAGTTCTGAAATTCCTTCCATACAACTTCCACCTCTCCATTACTTTTTCAATTCTTTAGGGCTCCCAAAACCTATCTCATTTGTAGACATGGGTTTTAATGAATTTGTAAATCAGCCTTTGACATATGCTGAAATGTAACCACAACCTCATCCGTCATGTAATAGGACTCTGCTAGAAGGTTGGAACTAGCGCAGCTCAGAGCAAAGAGGTCATATCACTGTGTAAAGGTAAAAACAATGACTGCAGATGCTGGAAACCAGATTCTGGATTAGTGGTGCTGGAAGAGCACAGCAATTCAGGAAGCATCTGAGGAGCAGAAAAATCCATGTTTCAGGCAAAAGCCCTTCATCAGGAATAAAGGCAGAGAGCCTGAAGCGTGGAGAGATAAGCTAAAGGAGGGTGGGGGTGGGGAGAAAGTAGCATAGAGTACAATAGGTGATTGGGAGAGGGGATGAAGGTGATAGGTCGGGGGGGGGGGAAGGTGGAGTGGATAGGTGGAAAAGGAGATAGGCAGGTAGGACAAGTCATGGGGACAGTGCTGAGCTGGAGGTTTGGAACTAGGGTGAGGTGGGGGAAGGGGAAATGAGGAAACTGTTGAAGTCCACATTGATGCCCTGGGGTTGAAGTGTTCTGAGGCAGAAGATGAGGTGTTCTTCCTCCAGGCGTCTGGTGGTGAGGGAACGGCGGTGAAGGAGGACCAGGACCTCCATGTCCTCGGCAGAGTGGGAGGGGGAGTTGAAATGTTGGGCCACAGGGCGGTGTGGTTGATTGGTGCGGGTGTCCCAGAGATGTTCCCTAAAGCGCTCTGCTAGGAGGCGTCCAGTCTCCCCAAGGTAGAGGAGACCGCATCGGGAGCAACTGATACAATAAATGATATTAGTGGATGTGCAGGTAAAACTTTGATAGATGTGGAAGGCTCCTTTTGGGCCTTGGATAGAGGTGAGGGAGGAGGTGTGGGCGCAGGTTTTACAGTTCCTGCGGTGGCAGGGGAAGGTGTCAGGATGGGAGGGTGGGTTGTAGGGGGGCGTGGACCTGACCAGGTAGTCACGGAGGGAACGGTCTTTGCGGAAGGCGGAAAGGGGTGGGGAGGGAAATATATCCCTGGTGGTGGGGTCATTTTGGAGGTGGCGGAAATGTCGGCGGATGATTTGGTTTATGCGAAGGTTGTTAGGGTGGAAGGTGAGCACCAGGGGTGTTCTGTCCTTGTTACGGTTGGAGGGGTGGGGTCCGAGGGTGGAGGTGTGGGATGTGGACGACATGCGATGGAGGGCATCTTTAACCATTTATTAAACGTTTTGATATAATTCATAATGAGAGAATGATTGCTCATGGGGAAAAGTGTAAGCAGAGGTCATAAACATAAGATAGCACTAAGAAATCCAGTATGAGATTCAGAGGAAACTTTTTTATCTAGAGAGTGGTGAAAATGTGGAGCTCTCTACAACAGAGAAAGCAGGACATGTTTTTGAGGAAGGGGGTATGATGGTAGACTTACATGAGAAAACATGAGAATAAACTCGAGTGGACCCTAAATGTGTTGTTTGGGCTAAAAGGTCTGATCCCCTACTCACTATGAGCAACCAGTGTCCCTGTTTGTGATGGTATTAAGTGAGGACATCCAAAGGATTGCTGCAGTCAAGAACCTACAGCCGAATTGCCTTCCAGCATTCACCACTTAGATTCAGATGTGGCAAACAGCCAGTGTGCTGATTTTCCAGAGGATGGTGCATGGGTATGGAACTTCACCTCCAGATGGGGCAAAAGGTCAGAGGAAGATAAATATTGCTCATGGTTTACTCCTGCTGTCAGCAATTCCATGTTCTTTTTACACCTACTCACAGAAACAGACGGTCTGACTCAATTCTGGTCCCGTTTCTGATGATTCTCAGTGTGAATGGAATCAGACTCTTCACGGAGCACCGAATCGATGTGGGCTGCATGTAGTAACAGTGAGTTTGCCTGGGCATGCTCACTACCGGAGGTCCTAAAATAGATACACAAACATTTTAACATAGCAATGGTACTGAATTTGTCATTCAGAGGCCCAGTCTAATGTTCAGAAGATGCGAGTTCAATTCCAAAGGGCTGAAGGATTTTAAATTAGTTTAATAAATAAATCCATATAAAAAGCTAGAGTCATTACTAATGATCAAGAAATTACCACCTTATCGTCAATAACTCATCTGGTTCACTCATACCCTTCAAAAAGGAGGGAATCTGCCACTCTTAACCCGTTTAGCCTACATGTGACTCCAAACCCAGAGACAAGTAATTGACTCTTAATTGCCATTTGAAGTGTCCAAACAAGCCTCTTAGACAGGTCAGTACCACTGCTCGAAGGCAAATAGGGATAGACAATAACTGGTAATCTTGTTAAATGTCACATAACCCATGAACAAATTTTAAAAATTTTTTACATTTTACATTTCCAAGTTACATTTACATGTTACATTTTCAAGGTCTTCCTGCATCTCCCTGCTACTCACCCCTACAACCCACTCCATCACATCCAACCATCTGGGTCATCCAGAACATATATTTGGCTTAAAGTGATATCATTTATTCTGAAGCTGTTCCAAGGTTCACATTCCCTGCAATAAATCACCCCAGTGGTCAATTTTTCTCTACACTGTCAATAAGATGGCGACCAAATGGAAATATCACCTGACTACTATCCCTGAAGTCCAAACCAAAACTGTGAGAACATGATCTGAAATCCTACCACAGCAGCTAATGTCATTTAAATTCAATCAATACATCTGGAATTCAAAGCTAGTCTCAGTAACAACATTCCTTCTAAGTTGTGTGGCTATGGGCACATGTAGCTGCTCAGATGTTTAAGCATAGCAAGCACAGAAGTTAAGGGCAGTTAGAACCCTGTGCAGCCAATAAGAAAATTAGAGGGAACATTACTCAGTAGTGATGATCATGTAAATTCCCATAAATTTCATTAAAACCCTTGTTGGAAATAAGCCGTCCTTATCTGATTGGGCATACGTGGATTCCACATCCAGCCTATGGAGTCCAAGGGCAATTTGGGATGGGCAATAAATGTTGGCCTTACCATATCCCATTTAAAACGTTTTAAAAATCGAGTGCCAGTAGCTCAATTACTTCATTCTTCATTGGAGCCAAACAGTCGTCAGCTTTATATAACTGAAAACAGTGGGAGGGCTGTCTAAGTATCCTGGCCAATATTTATCCACGTCGAGAGTGTGTTGCTGGGAAAGCACAGCAGGTCAGGCAGCCTCCGAGGAGCAGGAGAACTGACGTTTTGGGCATAAGCCCTTCATTGGGAATGAGGCTTGTGGGCCGGGACTGAGAGATAAATGGGAGGGGGTTGGGGTTGGAGGGGAAGGTGGCTGAGAAAGCGATAGGTGGATGAAGGTGAGGGAGAAAGTGATAGGTCAGAGGGAGGAGTGATGGACATGTCCGGAGGGCGGTGCCGAGTTGGAGTCTTGGGACTTGGATAATGTTGGGGGAGGAGAAATGAGGAAGCTGTTGAAATCCATATTTATCCCGTGTGGTTGCAGGGTGCCAAGGTGGTATAAAATGTAATATTCTCCAATATTTATCCACCAATTAATGTCATTATAAAATCATTGTTGTTTGTGGGAGCTAGCTGTGCACAAACTGGTTACTGTATTTCCCACATTGCAGTATTGACAATGTTTCTAAAAAGTATTAATTAGCTGTAGAGTGTTTTTGGGTGTCCTGACATCATGCAAGATGCTACACAAATGTAATTTATTATCTCACCAGGGACCAGGTTTGTGTAGGAGACACTGGATAGACGCTGAAAACGATAACCTTCTCGATTGTATCCAGTCACTTTCAAGAAGAAGTTTTCATTGGGTGGCATGAATTCTGGAACTTTCCAGATGGTGTTTGTGTTTTGGCTGGAATTAGGCCTAATGGGCAGATTCATCAGAGTCTCTCCAGAAGTACTGAGGAGCTCTAATTGGTCAAGCTGCCCTGGAGGATGTAGGCCTGAGCAGTTCAACAATACATGGGTTGGGATTCCTGGAACGAAAGAGAACACAGTAATTTCCTTGAGAATAAGAATTATGAGTGTTACAAATAATTAATACATAGAAGATATAAAGAATACTTAGATACAAATCTATTCTATCATCCGTGATAATACCAGAACATATGCAATGTCATTAAGAGACGTAACTGATAATAAATACTTATTAATGGAACCTTAACAATCCATCAGCAAAATGAGATGTCAGAAAAAAAATCTACTATTTCATCATTGTTAATAGACTTTAAGATGGCTGGTGATCCAGAAGCTAAGACACATCTTTTCTGAATGGAGAGAGCTAAAGCCTGGTTCAGTGTTACAGTCATCATCCAACATTGTTAGTGTGTCTGCTGTCTTCTATTTCTACATACTCAAAGACAATTAATACTCACCAACTGTTTCGACTAACCTTAATAATAATGTTAACAAATCTTCATAATGTGATTCAGAAAACATTATCAATCATAACAGGGTGGCACTGTGGCTCAGTGGTTAGCCTCACAGCACGAGAGACTCAGGTTTGATTCCTCCCTCTGAATACTGTCTGTCTGTGTGGAGTTTGCACATTCTCCCTGTGTCTGAATGGGTTTTCTCTGGGTGCTCCGGTTTCCTCCCACAATCCAAAGATGTGTGGGTTAGGTGAATTGGCCATGCTAAATTACCCATAGTCTTCAGGGATGTGTAGGTTAGGTGCATTAGTCAGGGTAAATGTAGAGTAGTAGGAAAATGGGTCTGGTGGGTTACTGTTTGGAGGGTCAGTGTGGACTTGTTGGGCTGAAGGGCCTGTTTCCACACTGTAGGGATCCTATGATAACTTCTGAGCACTTCTCTTTATACATTGCGTATGATTTGATGTCAAATTTTGAGAAATAATGTTCCTGTGAAGTGTCTTGGATTCAATGAGACAGGTTAGTTACTAACCTCATTGTAAAAGATCCTCTGGAAAGAAGTTTTGAATTCTAAGATGATATAATTCTTGGCACACTTGGGATTTGTTTTAACCAAAAGATGCTCAGTTGCAAAATTGCAACTAATGCTAGATAACAGTTGCCAAAAAGATTAAGTGTGCAAAAAATTATGTTGCCAAAACAATTTAAGATTGCCAGTTGGGCTCACAGTATGGCACACTTGAGCATACTGAAAGTTGCATATATTAATAAATAGGAAAGTTCTGTTCTTTGCATTCAAAGAAACCCTGCACACATTGTGTTTGTTACAATGTAACAAAATAGTTGACATTGTTCTCTGGTTCATCCCCTGGGCAATGATATGACCACTCACAGTCAACTTGCCAGGTTTAAAGTTTAAATTGAAACAAAGCTTGGCAGTTAACTGTCAGTCATCATTTAAGTGCAGTATCAATGGGAGCACTTTTTATCAGAGACCCCTTGCCAGCAAATAGCACTCTCTTTCCAAACAGTGATATCCTGATGAGTGCAAAATGAATGTTTAGACAATATGTGTATATCCTCAAAAATCTTAAACTTACACAAAGCCAATTACATAGGAATGAACTGTGAGCTAGCTAAGGTAGTTTGGTGAAGTAGACTAAAAGGTGTAGCAGTAAATAAATAGTGGGAAACATGTAAAAAAGTTAATTCTTTAAAAAAAACACTAAACTCAACAAGAAAAATCCATCTGTGGCTCACAAGGAAAATTAAGGATTTTTTAAAGTTCAGGATTGTATTCAATTGGAAAAAAAAGGCTTATATTGTTGCAAAGAATAGACATAAGCCTGAAGATTTATTTTATAAAATAATAAAAGACAAGCAATTAATTGATTAGAAAGGGGGAAAACAGTTTGGGAAAGTAGACTAGCCAGGAGTATAAAAACAGACTTAAGAGCCTTTACAAAAATGAGAATAACTGAAGTACACAATGGTCCTTTAGAGCAGAAACTGATTTGAGGTAGAATATCAACATAATTATAATGAATGATGCAGCAAGCTCAAGAGCCACATGGTCTGCTCCTGCCCCATCAGCTGCTATATACTGTGCACTTTATAAGACACATGGCAAAATGAATTGATTAACTCTACCAAAAAAAAGAGCTGGGAAACTATCTAGCTGAGATTGGTTTGGGAGTGGGAATTTTATAGGGAAAGTTACATTCTGAGAAGTTAAGAAGACACCACAACATGCACTGGATCCTCTGGTACTGAAACTGGAGGGATGTTATCTCTGGATGTAAAAGAGCCAATTCCAGTAATGAAGATGTCAAGATAGATGAGTACTTGGGTTTTGTTTAAATTCCTCTTTGGAATTCCACAGTATTTGTGCAGAATTTTGCCTTGAGATTGAATGATTAGAATGCTTTTTTGTTAACTAAATTACTTGTTTGGAAAAATAAATTGATTTTCAGCTTCCACTTTCTAGTTCTGCACTCATATTCCCAGATTTATTTTGGGTATCTGGTACAAACAGAAACCCATCACAGTATTTCGAAGTCTCAGATCTAAACTAATGAGAAGCTCACAGGGGAAATTTCTGTTCGTTTGACATTATCTAACTACGCTTTTCTTGTGGTGGCACATACCACTCTGTCTTGAGGCCCAGAATGAGCAGAGCTGAGGAATGGGATTCTACAGTTGAAGAGAAGGCCACAGCAGGAATATAACCAACTACACCATACATTGCATCAGTTCAGTACCCAGCAAAGATCTTGGCACATTGGGTAAACTAATTATTTGAAACCAAGAGATCAACAACAATTTTCTTCCCTGAGTTCTTAGGAAGCAATGCTGGTTGATCAAAACAGTTCTACACTTAGTGACCTGCACAGGCCATGCTCAACCTCTCCAACATGACACCTTCATTTCAAAGAGGCATTATTCCCCCATCTCACAGATAGACAGATAGACACTCACCTCTGGTAAGACATCTACCTTCCCTAAGTCATTGCCTTAGTTTTCAGATAAAAAAACCAGGGCAGCAGGTGAAAGCTCTCCCAATCAATTCTGTATTTGGAAAGTTCATGTTGCAAATTTTGGCAGAATATTTTGTTTAAGCAATTAATCAGAGGCCTCTGTCTCACCGGCATGAAAACATTTTGGGTGAGTATTCTGCAGCTGAGGGAACATTTGCAACTTTCCACCTTTCTAAATGAAAAGTTCAACCTGAAATATTAATGCATTGCTTTTTTCAGATGCTGACTGACCTATTGTGAATTTCCTGTACTTTCCATTTTTGTTTTGCATTCCCAGAAAGAAAATGCTAAAGACTTCTCCCCCAGCCCCACCATATACCCCATTCAGCACATGCATTGGTGTAGAAATCATATCTTCTAGGGTGTAGGTTTGCTCGCTGAGCTGTAGGTTTGATATCCAGACGTTTCATTATCTGGCTAGGTAACATCATCAGTGGTGACCTCCAAGTGAAGCGAAGCTGTTGTCTCCTGCTTTCTATTTATATGTTTGTCCTGGAAGGGGAATTCCTGGGGTTTGTGGTGATGTCATTTCCTGTTCGTTTTCTGAGGGGTTGATAGATGGTATCTAGATCTATGTGTTTGTTTATGGAGTTGTGGTTGGAATGCCAGGCCTCAAGGAATTCACTGGCATGTCTTTGCTTAGCCTGTCCCAGGATAGATGTGTTGTCCCAGTCAAAATGGTGGGTTTTTTCATCCGTGTGTAGGGCTACAAGGGAGAGAGGATCGTGTCTTTTTGTGGCTAGCTGGTGTTCGTGTATCCTGGTGGCTAACTTTCTTCCTGTTTGTCCTACATAGTGTTTGTGGCAGTCCTTGCATGGAATTTTGTAGACAATGTTGGTTTTGTCCATGCGTTGTACTGGGTCTTTTCAGTTTGTTAGTTTTTGTTTGAGTGCTACTAGGATTCCGAGGGGTCTTAGTAGTCTGGCATTCATTTCTGAAACTTCTTTGATGTATGATAAGGTGGTTAGGATTTCTGGCTGTGTTTGGTCTGCTTGTTGTGGTTTGTTCTTGAGGAATCTGCACACTGTAATTTTTGAGTATCCGTTCTTCTTGAATACGTTGTATAGGTGGTTCTCCTCTGTTTTCCGAAGTTCGTCTGCGAAGCAGTGTGTGGTGGCTCGTTGGAATAGTGTTCTTTTTTTAGATTAGATTAGATTACTTACAGTGTGGAAACAGGCCCTTCGGCCCAACAAGTCCACACCGACCCGCCGAAGCACAACCCACCCAGACCCATTCCCCTACATTTACCCCTTCACCTAACACTACAGGCAATTTAGCATGGCCAATTCACCTAACCTGCACATTTTTGGACTGTGGGAGGAAACCGGAGCATCCAGAGGAAACCCACGCAGACACGGGGAGAATGTGCAAACTCCACACAGAGAGTCACCTGAGGCAGGAATTGAACCCAGGTCTTTGGCGCTGTGAGGCAGCAGTGCTAACCACTGTGCCACCGTGCTGCCCAGCTTCGTTTGTGTGTGTTGGGATGGTTGCTGGTGTAGTCAAGTATTTGGTCAGTCTTTGTCGATTTTCTGTATACGCAGGTTTGTAGTTCTCCGTTGTTCGTTCTTTCGACTGTGACGTCCAGGAATGCGAGTTTGTTGTCAGTTTCTTCCTCCTTGGTGAACTTTATGCCTGTGAGGGTGTTGTTGATGATGTTAAATGTCTCTTCTATCTTGTTTCATTTTGCGATGACAAAGGTGTCATCTACGTAGCGGACCCAGATTTTTGGTTTGATGGTTGGTAGGGCTGTTTGTTCTAGTCTTTGCATTACCACTTCTACTATGAATCCTGATAGTGGAGATCCCATGGGTGTGCCGTTGGTTTGTTTGTAGATTATGCTGTTGAAGGTGAAGTGGGTGGTGAGGCACAGATCCACTAGCTTCATGATGTTTTCGTTGGTAATGTGATTGATGGTGGTTGGGGTGTGTGTGATGGTCTCTTCTAAAAGTGTGGTAAGTGTTTCCTTTGCCAGGTCGATGTTGATGGAGGTGAACAGTGCTGTTACATCGAATGAGATCATTTTTACTTCACTTCACTCACTTCACTTGGAGGTCGCCACTGATGATGTTACCTAGCCAGGTAATGAAACGTCTAGGTATCAAACCTACAGCTCAGCGAGCAACCTTACACCCTAAACCTCAACCTGAGCTACAAACCTTCACAAATCTTGCAAAAATCATATCTTCTGCAGTTACATTAGAAGAGGTGGAACAAATTGCATAAATCTAGAAATGTTGATTTTACACAAATATTTAAAATGAAAACACTTAGGCAACAGGTCTTTAATGCTGTGCTAGAAATTCTGGATGTTAAAAGAACGAAGCAATCCCCAGAGGAAATTAAATAGTCACTGGTAATCCTCACTTGACTCAAATAAAACTAATTTGCTAATCCCATATTGCAATCTGTGTCTTTTACTACTATAGCTCAAATATACTCAGGTACTACGACTCAAAGTATATCACTGTTTCCTCATTGTTTCTGGATCAAAATTCTGGAACTGGCTCCTAGGACCACCCACACTGCAGCAGTTCAAGAAGGTGGCTCACCAACACCTTCTGTAATTAGAGTAATTAGAGATGGGCAGAACAAATTTTAAAAGTTGAATTTAATGACTGCCTAAAAAGTAATGTTCCAACAGAATAACATTCCTGGGAAGAGGATCCATGAATTTAATCAGAGTGCACAAAAAAATTAACACTTTTTAGGGGAACAGTTTTTTACAGCCATGCTTCAACAATACAGACTTCAGAATTTTATAGTTTTCACTTTTTAATAACTTCACTCAGCACTTGAACTTTCTGCAGATTGTACTGCACGCCATTTAATGTATCAAATGAAATGTTTTAGTCTGCTACTTGGTAAGTAATTGCAATGTTAGATTAATATGCTACATTTTAAAAATTCTTGACTCTGTTTAATTCCATGATTAAAATGGCGGAGGAGTTTCACACTTATTATCATCAATATCATATCCCACAATTTAAAATCCAGAGTAGATTCAATTCAGAATGAAGATTTTTGCAGACAAGAAAGGACTAGAAGATTTTGCTGGTTAGGGTTACATGAGCAGGAGCAGGAAGAGATTTTCAGGTAGCATAAACACTAAAATGACCATTTAAGCCAAGGATGAGTTGAGCTCTTGTTAGAGGTACAATGTTTAAGTTTGCCTACCTTGAATTGGACGCTCGCTTGTCTTTTGGAAATCTGAAGTAGGCTTTGTAGAAAACCCAGCTCGGAAATCGATACTACTGACTCCTGTGATCCGTGCGGAGTGGCGTCCAGTGCTGCGGAGCTTAAAGGAAGCAAAACTCACTCATCAGCATCTCAGTGAATAAAACAAATATAATAACAAGAGCAGGGACAATGTTTAACAAATTGATCCAGATTACTGATTATGCATAAAGACAAAGGAAAGTTCTCAAAAGCATACAGTGCACAAATCTTCAAAACTGGAAGAGGTGGAACAAATTGCATAAATCTAGAAATAACTAATGGGTGATAACAAGAGTTTTTAGAGACTACAGATTGAAGTAGTGGAGAAGTATGGAAGTCAAGGTTTTGAAACCCTTGTAACAGTGAATTGGATGGTGCATATGTCTTCATTGCTACACAAGGTTGATGCATAGACAGAATATGACGTGGTGCTTGAAGTTTATTAGAAATAAATCAATGAGGTTCAAAGAAACAATGACTATCAACACAACACAAACTAAGTCCTCACCTTGATTGTCCACATTCCAGGCCGTGGATTTTTCACATTGACAACTCGTGCTGAATTTGGAATGTTCAACAGTTCATTCAAACCCAATCCTCTCCACATGAATCGCCCTGAAAGAAAGTCAACAAATAAGTCTGTTTGGTCAGAATTAGCACTGCTTCCAAACATGATGCTAGTGGATAAACAGGATTGGCTGTGAAAACACCCAACCCATCTCTAAAATGTAAATTGATTGCAAGGGGCAGCCCAATGCTTCTAGATTTTGCAGCATAATAGACAAGGAAAATCCAACAATAAAAAGGATGCTGAAGAATGGAGAGTCTAAACAATAAATAACACTAAGAGAGTCAAAAAGTGAAAACTATAAAATCCTGAAGTAGGATATGTAAAAGGCATTAATGAAAAGTTCATCCATCCAATGGGAGCACTCAGCTGCATTAATCAACAAGTTGGTGAACAAGCTGAAACAATGGAAAATGTATCTTTACATTATTTTTACAATCTGTGCCTTCCTGCAATCTTAAAATAACCTATTTCTGTATGAATAATTCCCACCTTGATAATGTTTATACATTGAATAAGACTGACAATTTTAGTCCTGACTTTCAGGTTCAGGTTCAGGTTTACAAGCACATTTAAAAAGCACTGCGCAGTATGCTGCTCACGATCCTCTGCAATCTATTATTGGATTCAATTCATTCTTTTTGCTGTAAATCATATTTTAATGCAATAAATGTTTCTCAACATAGATCTTGGAAAAGGATAACATTGTGTAACCACCAATGGTACCAGAGATGTTTGTTCCGATGCGAGATTGAAGCATTTAACTTCTAAGCTTCTAATATCCAAATGTGAGCAAAATTATTATTTTTATCAGAAAGTCTATTTAAATTACTCCAGACAGAAATAAAAAGCACTTCACTGAAAGAAATGAAAGTGCAGACTGGACATGCGCACTCTATGACCTTGTGACTTAACAGCATTTTTCATAGATCAAAATCAGAACTGTACGCAGATGCTGGGCCAGAGAGTGCCAGATTAGGGAGGTCCAATACTGCAGTTTTGTTCTGTGGATTCTTCCTCACTAGAATCTAGCATTAAAATTAAGCCAGCCATTTCATGCTATTACATACCGTAGCAGTACAGGTGGTAATTCCTCCACAAACAGAATGCTGGCATCAAGCCAAAAGGACATTCTGCCTACCTGATAAATGAGCAATGTGCGATATGTGCATCTCAGCACCAGTGTAATACCAATATGTAAACCATATATCCCAACGTCTGTTGGATAGTGTCAAATAGCATGTCCGTATAACTGTATGCAACAGACACAGTGCTGAATGTACCCAATAATCCATGCTTGCAAACTTCAGAACAAAGTGCCTATCATTAGGTGTGATTCTGCAATTGGATGACACTTGCTAAACACTTGCTATTAAGTACAGAAACAATCAATTTAAGATCAGTTAGGTTCACAGTGTGGTTCATGTATGCACTTAAGAAACAATATATTTTCACACACAGCTTCATGTCCTTTGCAAAGATAACAAACAATACATTGCACCTTGTATGATTGAACGAAAGCTTGGGGACAGCCATTTCCTCTGTCTTGACCGATTGGAGTTGCCTTGCCTGGTTTTAATTCAAACAAAAGCTTGGCAGTTAACTGCAGCCTGGTGCATTCCCTATAGCAATGCCTCTCCCAGTCAGAGTCTATTTGTCAACTAATCAGATACCTCTTCTCATGTTGTATATATTTTTATTCCTTTTCAGATTTCATATTGTTGTGAATTTGTCCAGGTAAGATCAATAGCTTGGGCAACATGTCTCTTTTATTAGCAATGCTTAAATTCTGTAATATCAAGAAACCAAGAATATTTACCCTCTTATGTCTTACCTAAGGGATCCAGAATTTCTATGGTTGGCATGGGGCCACTGAGAGAAATGGTGACTTCTTTTAGGTTAGGATCAAAGGGCACCAGCCAGAGATGCTCCTCCCTCTCCTTATGATCAGTGGACAGAAGATGAACTTTAGAAATCTGGATAGTTCTTTCAACCCATTTCAGCACCTAGATCAAAATAAAATCAAAATGATAACCACACTGTTTACTTTACCCAACTGCTTTCCACCATTCCCTAATTTATTTCCATTCACTTTTCTTGAAAGTACTGCATAAAATTTAACTGGTGCCTATTTATTGCTTATCTTACCTCACTAATGAGCTGGCATTGAATGTAAAGAGTCCATTCAATTTCTGGAACCATCCCAGCTGAACCTGATTCAGTCCTCATCCAAACGCCATACATAGACTCAACAAACAGGATAGCCATACAATTGCACTTGCAATCAAGGTTCACCGTATTCTTCAATTTATGCATAATTTACCTTGTTGCAAATGCTGTGTGCAAGAAGGAAATTGACACCCTTACAATGACTTAGCTCAGAAGGGTTACTCAATGGAGAGAGTGTCTGTAAATTGCTCAAGGTGCACAATCCAAGAATACTTGTTTGTTAGCAGAGCACAGAAAATCATTCACTACAAAGACATGTGCCCTTTGATGCTTTAGAGCAAATTATTCCATGTTCCCCATCTCTGAGGAGTAAAATAATTATTTCAGCTAAATTAGAGGGGATGAGTAGTAGACAAATAGCAGGTTGAATGTTCCCTGGGTCACAATCTTGACCTCAATAACAGGACAGGAACATAAAAATGGCCAGGGCAGAACATCAGTCCTGATCTTTCCAGAGGTAGGCAATTACAAAGCTGCCTTCAGGAACTACATCCAATTAAGGAGGAGGAGGTTGGTCTGCTGATGTAAGTAGACTAGATGTTCCGCATCTCGTGTCATCTAAGATTCCTTTACCCCACCATCCCTTCCTTGCCTTAGTGGGACAAACCTATCCAGCATTCGCAGCAAGTGCTCCCGAAACAACCTTCACATTTCTGTCATGCATTTCCCTGAGAATATCTGCTCCCAATTTATGCTGCACAGTTCCTGCCTAATAGCATTGTAATTCCCCCCTCCCCCTACTAAATACTTTCCCATGCCATCTGCTCCGATGCCTCTCCATGAATATGGTAAAGGTCAGGGAGCTGTGATCACTATCACTGAAATGCTCTCCCACCGAGAGATCTGACACCTAACCTGGTTCATTGCCAAACACCAAATCCAATATGGATTCCCCTCTAATCTGCCTATCAACATATTGAGTCAGGAATCTTTCCTGGACACACCTAAAGAACAGTGCTCCATCCAAACTATTTGCACTAAGGAGATTCCAAGTAATATTAGGGAAATTGAAGTCACCCAAGACAACAATTCTGTTACTTCTGCACCTTTCCAAAATCTGCTTCCCAGTCTGCTACTCCATGTCTCTGTTGCTAATGGGGGGAGGGTCTATAGAAAACTCCCATTAAAGTGATTGCTCCTGTCCTACTTCTGACTTCCACCCATAATGACTCAGTAGACAAGCCCTCCTTGACGACCTCCCTTTCCGCAGCTGTTATACTCCCCCGATTAGCAATGCCACTCTCCCACCTCTTTTGCCTCCCTCTCTATTCCTTTTGAAATATCTAAACTCCAGAACATTCAACAACCATTCCTGCCCCCTGTGATATCCAAGTCTCCGTACTGGCCACAGTATTGTAGTTCCGAGTACTCTAAGTTCATCACCCTTATTCCTGACACTTCTTGTGTTAAAATAAACACACTTCAACCCATCACACAACTGCAACTCTGCCCTATCAACTGTCTATTCTTCCTCACAGACTCTCTGCACCCTATATTGTCTGTTCACCAGCTACCCCATCCTCTGATCCATAGCTCTGGTTCCAAATGCACTATTTATTTGCAGTAATGAACCGTAGTCATCTGTTAAGGACTAGCTTCACGGTGGCTCAGTGGTTAGCAGTGCTGCCTCACAGCACCAGGATCCCAGGTTCGATTCTAACCTCGGGTGACTATCTGTGTGGAGTTTGCACATTCACCCTGTGTCTGCGTGGGTTTGCTCCGGTTTCCTCCCACTATCCAAAGTTGTGGTGAATTGGCCATGCTAAATTGCCCATAGTGTAGTGTGCATTAGTTAGAGGGGAAAAAAAAGGGGTTTGGGTGGGTTACTCTTCGGAGGGTCGGTGTGGACTGGTTGGGCTGAAGGGCCTGCTTCCATACTATAGGGAATCTAATCTAAATCAAATAGCACAGAAGGAGGCTATTTAACCTGTCAAGCTTACCTCAGCTTTCAAAGAGCTACGTGATTAATTCCACCAGCCTGGTCCTTCCCCATAGTCTTGCAAACTTTTAAGTATTCTTTCAATCCTTTTCTGAAAAGTTAATACTCAAGCTACACTCAGCACCTCACAGGCGATGTATTTCAGATCTTAACTCACTGTGTGAAAAGATATTCTTAATTCCTCTCTGTTTCTTTTGTCAATCTGTGCTGATTGCCTGATAATTAGTCTAAATGCTGCTGGAACACAGCAAGCTTAAAAAAAATCAGAGTTCTCAACAGTGATCACTACCAAGCGACTGGCTGAAAGATGTGTACAGACATTATGATAACAAAAAACAGACTGATTTGTTACAGACTCAGGGCCAAATAGCTCATTGTGATTCAATAGTCCAGTTTCACAGGTGAAGAATGGCTATTTATAGAAGACACTAAGAACACCTGGTGTCTGTGAAACTGTACTAGGGTATGGGATAGGATGGGAAAGTAGAGCTGATCATCCATGATTTTAATGAATGACTGAGCAGGCCAGTGGGACCGGATAGCCTTACTTCTATTTCTTATTCTCTTAGGAACATTGTGCAGGAGTTGCTGCCTTGAGTACAGTATGGATGGGAAAATAAATCACTATCAAAGCAGAAAGCCAGACAGCCTTCTGCTTCTGCTGTCGCCAGTAAGATCCCAACTGGTTTCACTGCTGGGACAGGACTGTGAAAACTGTACAAAGCATTCTGCAAATTCTTGATTCTACAGAGGAATCAGTTTTAATAACAGGCAGATTTGACACAGTCATGATCTGGGCCAGCTTCCTGTGCCATTACTTAGCTTTACACACATGGTCCCTCGAGAAATCACATTAAAGTACGAGGCTCGTTGAAGTAATAACCTCAGCAGTGGAATGGAATACATGAAGCAATAAAACTTTTAAAGGAAGAGGCTGTAAGTCGAGCCCATTAAACGTTTATACATGAGGGTTTGATGCTGATAATCTTTGTATTGAGACAAATATAAGGAATATCAGACAAGGATTTAATAACATGCATATCAATTGTCACTTTGCAACATATACTATAAAATATGAGAGTTCAGTTTGCTCAGATGTTTAGAGGACTGGAATTAATGCAGAATAAAACTAACAGCATGAGTTCAAAACCTGTGCTGTTCACAGTAGTTTATAGAGGCCTGCATCTTCACCATACACTATGCAATGGAGTGGTTACCCTCAAGCTATACATATTTAATTGTCTCTCTTTAATGGAGAGAGATGACTAAGGTCCTTTGTGGATATCATAAGTTCAGGGAAACCTTGAATAGGAAGCAGGTTCAAGCCTGCTCTGAAGCACCATTCATCAACATTCATGAATGGGCGGCACGGTGGCACAGTGGTTAGCACTGCTGCCTCACAGCGCCAGAGACCCGGGTTCAATTCCCGCCTCAAGCGACTGACTGTGTGGAGTTTGCACGTTCTCCCCGTGTCTGCGTGGGTTTCCTCCGGGTGCTCCGGTTTCCTCCCACAGTCCAAAGATGTGCAGGTCAGGTGAATTGGCCATGCTAAATTGTCCGTAGTGATAGGTAAGGGGTAAATGTAGGGGTATGGGTGGGTTGCGCTTCGGCGGGGCGGTGTGGACTTGTTGGGCCGAAGGGCCTGTTTCCACACTGTAAGTAATCTAATCTAATCTAAAAAAAAACCTTCACAGTAAAACAATGATGAAGGATTTGAAGATGCAATTTATGTATACATAAAGGAAGCTTTTGAGATTTAGCAAGTTGATGTGGACTATGCGCTATAATATAAATATAAATGTGTTCAAGGTGTCGGTCAGAGCAGGAAAGAGAATTTGGATTTTGGTGGACAGGTCACTAAAAATATCATCACCATGTTCTGTGGTCCTTAAAAAAAAAACCAATATATTGGGATGATACATAAATCCAGGAAGGTCATTTTAAAACTCTACTTGATCCTGGTAAGATTTAAATTAGTTTACTCTGTGCTGTTTTGATCTGTCTGTTTCAAGAAGCATATTCAGTTATTGCAGACAGTAAATGAAAAGATCTAAATGTTGAAGTATGAGGAGAGGTAGACAATATTGAGTCTCTTCATTCATTAAAGCAAAATACCAATGTGGACATAAAAGAAACAATTAAAAATTATGAAAGAATTGGAAAAATTTGCAGCTCAGCAACTCACCAAGGCTTAAATTTCCAAATCCATTACCTCTTCAAATAGAAATTCAAGAGCAGTAGATGCATGGGAACACCATCACCTGGGAGTTTCCCTCCAAGCCACAAGCCTTCCTCACTGGACCTATATCCTCATTCCATCACTACTGCTATGTCAAATTCCTGTAACTGCCTTCCTAACAGCACTGTAGGTGGTCCGAACCACATGGACCGTAACAGTTCAAGCAGGCGACTCACTGGCAATTAGGATGCCCTTGTCAGCGAAATCCTTTCTCAAGAATGAATTATTTAAAAACAGATCCAAGAGAGCTTTTCTGCCATGTGCAGAATATCTACATTGTGAACAATGAAAGAATAAAGAAACCCAGGAGGAACATTGTTTCTAAAATTAAAATGATTAGTATGTGGGACAGATTCCTGGCACGGGTGGTGGAACAAGAAACTTTAAACAACTTCAGGAAGTGAGCAGACAGGCTTATGTCAGCAAATGAGCTTTAGGGTTTTTAGAAATGTGGCAGGGGATTATTGTGGATAGGTGGGCTCACTAAATCCAAAGGTCTTCCTTGTCAAAAGTTGTTACATCAAAACATTAGACTTCTTCACTTTTAAGGCTGCCTGGAGAGGAGTTGTAAAGAGCAAGAGAAACAGATGACCTCCCACTGCGGCTTAGTGTGCATGTATTCAACACAGTAATGTACTGAACTATACAATTAGTTAGATGCCCACTATGCTCCTAAGAAACAGTGTTCAATTTACACACTGAATAAAAATAATTTTGCCAGACGAAAACATTTGAAAGGTTGTTTTAGGTTCCTACGTCACATTGAGAGCTATCCACTACCTTCCTCTCTGTTCACTGCAACTGCATCAAACACAACAAGCAGTACCTGAAAATAACTTAACTAGCTTCTGAACCAACCAAAGTAAGCTGTGCAATAAGGAGGGAAATACACTCGCAGGACAGAAATACTTCTGGCAGCAGCAGCTGACAGACCTTCTATACCTGCTCTGGGAACATTTCTTCAAGTCAGGGAATTTCACTAACATCTGGTTTCTGCAAGGCTCACACAGGGATGGGACATAGGTCTGGGTCTGAACACACTCCTGGAGAACATGTATCAGACTAGCCTGACTGCCTCCTAATCAATCCTTGCCATTGCACACCAACATGAATTTCAACCAATGAGGCATACTGCACCTCTTATAGAGTGTGGCTGTGCTGCTCTGTCCCAGGAATAATCTGGAGATGGGGACCTGGCAGATCAAAAGGGGTGATGGCAGCAGGTCAGAGTTTGGCAGGGGCAGCTGGCAGATACTGGGCAAAAGCATGCTTCTTAATGCATGCACAGAAATAAATTTTCAAGCATGCTAAATTGAAACTCAATGATTGACATCACCATTCAAGAAAGCTCTGTCCTTAAAACAAAAAAGCATCCTGCAGAAAGGTCTCTAAGTGGGGGGATCACTACACAAATTCAGTTACTGTGCTGCCTTAGCTTACCTCAGTTAAAAGAAACTAGCAAATATAATTCCTCTATTTAAGAAAGAAGAGAAGCAGATTAAAGGAAATGAGAGACCAGTTGATGTGAAATCGGTCATTTGGTAAGGGTAAGAATGGATCATTAAGGACATTGCAATTATGAATTTAGAAAAGTTCAAGGTAACCAGAATTAGTCAGCATAGTTTCATCAAAAGTGAAAAACATTTAACCATTCATTGGAGTTTTTTCAAAATTGAACATGTGCTGTGGATAAAAGAAGCCTGTAAATATACTGCATTTGGATTTCCAGAAGATATTTAGCAAGGTGCCGCATAAAATGCTATTGTATGAAATAGGAGCTCATGATAGAGGGTGTAACATATTAGTCCGGATAGAAGATTAGCTGGTTGACATAGTAAACAGAAAGTAATGAAATGCTATCCTTTATAATAAGAAGAATTGAACATAGAAGTAATGGTGTTACTCTTCAGTTATATAGAGGTTTAGTGAGATCAAATCTGAGTACTGTGTACAAGTTTGGTGTCCTTATCTAGAGAACAATGTAAATAGAAGGTTTACAAAACTCATTCCTGGAATGAACTGTTCACTTAGGGAGTAAAAGTTGAACATTCTGGCCTTGTTTCCACTGGATTTTAGAAGAGTGAGTGGTGACATGATTGAAGTATATAAGATACCGAACAGTCTTCAATAGTGGATGTGGCAAGGAAGTTTCCTCTTGTCTGAGTGTCCAGAACTATGGAGCACTGTTTAAAAATTACTGGTCACTCTTTTAGGACAGAGATACAGGGAGATCTCTTCTCCGAGATGGTTCTGCAACTTTTAGAACTCTGCCTCAGAAGACAGGTGGCAGTTATTCAATATTCTTAAGGCAGAGATAGCTTCTTGTTAAGCAAGTGAATCACACATTTTTAAAGGGAGACAGGAATATGGAATTCGAAACACTAACAGATCAGCCGTAATCTTATTGATCTATGGCACAGGCTTGACAGACCAAAAGACCGCTTCTGTACCTAATTTATATGTTCACACAGGTATTTACTAGCCATCCAGACTAAGTTAAGTGCAGCTAAAGAAAATAAAGGCTGTTTTAAAATTGACTGTAAGGATAATAGAAATGATGAATAAACAACTATAGAAATCATGGGAAAGCTTCTTCAATAATGTGAGGAAACAGAATTGTTAAAGCTTGTACTGGTCCAGTAAAGGTTGTTCAAGAACAAGTCACACAAAACTCATTGGGAATTGCAGTAATATGAAATATATACTTTGCTTCCATCCACATCTTTAAGCTGATGGTTGGTTGTAAGAACGGAATTATGTTGTCAATAATAAGACTCAAATGTGAGATGATCCGTATGCTATCCCTGTATTTGTAAAAGAGCCAATGGCACTCCAAGATGATTCCAGTACATTGGAAGGAGGCTAATATATTCCGTCATATTAAGGAGAAATATGGACATTAGATAATTATAGCCCTATTAGTTCAACATACCTAGATAGATACTTTGAGGGAAGTATTAGGATATGGATTGTATTGCTATTACAGATCTGTTTGGCACTTGGTCACTAGTTTTTCCATACAGATCAACACTGGGGCCATTGCTCTTTATTAGTTTAACTGATAACGTAGATGGAGCATAGTATGCAAAATTGCAGATGATACAAAGATCTATGTGAGTGTTAGCATGTAGATAATACTTGGATGTTTCAGGTAGATCTCGACTGGGGGATGGTTGTTGGGCTTATTATTGGTAAAATGCTATTTACTTTGTAAAAGTGCACCATTGTTCTTGATTGTATGTTAATATTCACCCTATGCACTTCACTTAAAAGTATCAAAGAAGTTGGTGAAGAAAAGAAACCAAAAGAGAAAATGCTGGAAAATCTCAGTGAAGAGCTTTGACAAGAGCTTATCCGGTGAAGAAAAGAGATTTGAGCACACTAATGTATACGTTGCTGAAGTTCAAAAGTAATGTTTTAGAGAAATAGAGAACAGGACCCTGGCTGCGTTTTTAAAACAACTGACTATATGATGGGCATGCTAGTCTGTCTGATCAGTTGTCAGTTCAAATAATGTGTACATTGCAGTTGTACTTAGTAGGTGATATTGAGAAGTCGAAAAGTGCAGAGAAATGTCAGCAGACTACTTCCCAGTAAAAATTAAATCACTGACAATGATACAAAAACATTGCTGCAACACAACATTTCAGAGAAGCATGGCTATTGGGGTGATCAAATCAAGGTGTAGATGATGATGTAGGGAACAGACCATGTTTAAGTTAACAAGTTGTTCCAATTAAATAGGTTAAGAAGGACCAGGAGGACAACTTAAAGTCATTTAAAACCAGATTTCACAAGGTGGGTCATTCCCAGAGAATGGTACAGGATGTTGATTTATGTAGCAAACACTAATCCATTGAAGTACTGAACGGTGAATTCAGAGAATTGGTTGATCTGTTTTGAATGGGCCAGAAATCACATTGCACAAAAAACAGGCATACTATTACATTAATCAGGACCAGAGTTTTCTCAAACTAGTTTCAATTGTTTAGGAGTACAGAAAGGGGTTTCCCATTTTCTTTTTCCCTGCAAATTGATTGGAGGTTTTTAATCTGTTTTCTGGTCTCTCCTAAAAAAATTCACATGATCTTTCGGGGGGATGTATATATTGTCATGCCAGTAAAAGGTATATCACACCCAATACTGCTAAAGCAAGAACTGAAATCAGTGTGCAACCTTCTTTTAATTGACCTTTCTTTTAAAAATGATCTTAAAATTCTGCAATGGTGGCAATGGGAAATCACCTAGCTTAACCACCTGCATTCAGACTACCACATCTTCTCAACATGACAAAGTACCTCACAAATTTATTAGATTTATTTTGAAAAGATAACAAGCTGGTTAGATAAAGAGGAAGGAGTTGATGTAATATATTTATATTTTCCGAAGATGTCTGAAACATACCACATGTTAGGCTACTTAGTAAGATAAGAGCCCATGGTGTTGCAGGTAGTATGTTAGCATGGACAGAGGATTGGTCAACTAATAGAAGAAAGAGTTGGGATAAGGGGGCATTTGCAGGATTTTAACCTGTGACTAATGGTGTGCTACAGGGATCAATGTGAGGGCCACAACAATGTACAACCCATATTAATGTATTGGATGAGGAAAGTAGATGTTCTATACCAAGTTAGAACATAGAACAATACAGCGCAGAACAGGTCCTTCAACCTTTGATGTTGCACCAACCTGTGAACTATTCTCAGCTCGTCCCCTTACACTATTGCATCATCATCCATGTGCTTATCTAAGGATTGTTTAAACCTCCCTAATGTGGCTGAGTTGACTACATTAGCAGGTAAGGTATTCCACATCCTTACCACTTTCTGCGTAAAGAACCTGCCTCTGATGTCTGCCTTAAATCTATCACCCCTCAATTTGCAGTTATGCCCCCTCGTACAAGCTGGCGTCATCATCCTAGGAAAAAGACTTTCACTGTCTGAATGTTTGACAATGACATAACAACAGGTGACGGGCAAATACTGAGGATGATATAAAGAATCAGCATAGTGATCAAATCAGGCTAAGTGAATCAGAAAAAGGATTGGCGGACGGGATATAACGTTGAGAGATGTGAAGCTATGCACTTTGGCAGGAACATACTCTCATGCTCTTTCTACATAAAGGACATTTCTAGAAATTTGTTTCTGATCAGAAGTCTGAATAAAGCTGGATCTCTAATATTGAATATTACTATATTCTGGGAGAGAAGGCAAAACAACATAAGATGGGAAGATAGAGAGATCTACAATTTCAACAGAAATAGAGATAAAAATGACAACCGGACAGTCACCTCAGTTGTGCAGTGAGTCTTGATTTCAACACAGGACACAGACCCATACTTATGACCTTTATATTAAATCTGAATGGAAAATATGCATAAATGTGAGATAGCTTTGGTAAATAGAATTAAGGAGAATCCAAAGGATTTTTACAAATACATTAAGGACAAAAGGGTAACTAGGGAGAGAATAGGGACCCTCAAAGATCAGCAAGGCGGCCTTTGTGTGGAGCCGCAGAAAATGGGGGAGGTACTAAATGAGTATTTTGCATCAGTATTTACTGTGGAAAAGGATACGGAAGATATAGACTGTAGGGAAATAGATGGTGACATCTTGCAAAATGTCCAGATTACAGAGGAGGAAGAGCTGGGTGTCTTGAAATGGGTAAAAGGTGGATAAATCCCCAGGACCTGATCAGGTGTACCCGAGAACTCTGTGGGAAGCGAGAGAAGTGATTGCTGGGCCTCTTGCTGAGATATTTGTATCATCGATAGTCACAGGTGAGGTGCCCGAAAACTGGAGGTTGGCAAACGTGGTGTCACTTTTAAGAAGGGTGGTAAGAACAAGCCAGGGAACTATAGACAAGTGAGCCTGATGTCGGTGATTGGCATGTTGTTGGAGGGAATCCTGAGGGACAGGATATACATGTATTTGGAAAGGCAAGGACTGATTAGGGATAGTCAGCATGGTTTAATGCGTGGGAAATCATGTCTCACAAACTTGACTGAGTTATTTGGAGAAGTAACAAAGAGGATTGATGAGGGCAGAGCGGTAGATGTGATCTATATGGACTTCAGTAAGGTGTTCGATAAGGTTCCCCATGGGGTCTGATTAGTAAGGTTAGATCTCATAGAATACAGGGAGAACTAGCCATTTGGATACAGAACTGGCTCAAAGGTAGAAGACAGAGGGTGGTGGTGGAGGGTTGTTTTTCAGACTGGAGGCCTGTGACCAGTGGAGTGCCACAAGTATTGGTGCAGGTCCTCTACTTTTTGTCATTTTCATAAATGATTTGGATGCGAGCATAAGAGATACAGTTAGTAAGATTGCAGATGACACCAAAATTGGAGGTATAGTGGACAGCAAAGAGGGTTACCTCAGATTACAACAGGATCTGGACCAGATGGGCCAGTGGGATGAGAAGTGGCAGATGGAGTTTAATTCAGATAAATGCTGCATTTTGGGAAAGCAAATCTTAGCAGGACTTATACACTTAATGGTGAGGTCCTAGGGAGTGTTGCTGAACAAAGAGACCTTGCAGTGCAGGTTCATAGCTCCTTGAAAGTGGAGCCGCAGGTAGATAGGATAGTGACGAAGGCGTTTGGTATGCTTTCTTTTCTTGGTCAGAGGATGGAGTACAGGAGTTGGGAGGTCATGTTGCAGCTGTACAGGACATTGGTTAGGCCACTGTTGGAATATTGCATGCAATTCTGGTCTCCTTCCTATTGGAAAGATGTTGTGAAACTTGAAAGGGTTTAGAAAAAATTTACAAGGATGTTGCCAGGATTGGAGGATTTGAGCTATAGGGAGAGGCTGAACAGGCTGGGGCTGTTTTCCCTGGAGCGTTGGAGGCTGAGGGGTGACCTTACAGAGGTTTACAAAATTATGAGGTGCATAGGTAGGGTAAATAGGTATGGGGTCGGGGATTCCAGAACGAGAGGGTGTAGGTTTAGAGTGAGAGGGGAAAGATATAAAAGAGATATCTGGTCGGCATGGACAGGTAGGACCGAAGGGTCTGTTTCAATGCTGTACATCTCTATGACTCTATGTCTTGGACGCAAGTAACAATATAGAAATTTTTGGGAAATAGGTTCTAGATAGCCTGGCCCAAAGCCGTGAGCTGTCCTTCCTGTATATTCCTCAATGAGACTCAGACATTACTTCAGTCCATCTACAATGCAAAATAAGTTTAAGACAAAGAAAACAACTGGAAAATGCAGTTCAAGCTCAAACATGGTCTGGCAGCCAAGGCTATGTTTGTGTTCTTCCTATGGTTGCCTTGTCAACCAGCACTATTCTGTTCTTACAAGATGAAGCAATAATATCATAATTGCAGTTTACAGTCCAAAAATTGAGTAGTATTTTTCTTGCCACATTACAAGGACAATAAATTAGGAAACATTAATTTTTGGATAATGCTTTTGGATCAAACTGTACATCTTTAAGATCTCTGTGTTTCATTATCCACTAGATTCCAAGAATGCACAACAACATACAAAATTTCCAGGACCCAATACGTTATGAAATTAAATAAGAATGTGATTATGAGTGGTCTTAAATACCATTTTTTTTCCAATTAAAGTGTGGCTCTTAAAAGCAGAAGAATAAAAGATGCAAGATACTATGTACATGGCAGTTTGGACACACTTTTGTCATGCTTCTATTACACTTCATTATAAACATTGTGTTACAAGCCATAGGAGAAACTGAGTAAAAAGATGTCAAAGAAGCAATGAAGGCAGAATCGCACAATATATCGGAGAAAGAATCGCAAGGTTCTTTGGCTGTGGGCCAATCAGGAGCCACTGGCTGACCAATATTAATAGAGGATTGAGAATCTCCTCAGTTCAGGGGACTGACTCTGAGCTGGCTGGCCACAGCCAGTGTATTATGCACAAGTAAATAAAGGGTGACTTGGTGATGGGATACCTGCCTCGGTGCAATTATTTCAGTTATACTGTCATTTCTAGAAAGTTGCCATCTTGCTTCATGGAACGGGGATGATGGTGAAAGGGTTGCTTCCCAATTCCAGTGGTAAAAAACACTTGTCTTTAGCTACTCAAGCTGCTCAACTCAACTGCAGGCTCTTGTGTTTGTCTCCTTGATGCCAGTTCAGGAAAAGCAGAGGTTCAGGAGGAAACTGTGAAGGAAAAGGTTAAGTATATGTGCTCAGTGGCTATTATTAGAGTAAAGGAGCTATGTCATAATGATGTGAGAAAACATGGATCTGGGACTGAAATGTGATAGGTTCCAGGGATTTCCTCTCTTATCATCTCTTGGACATAGTTATATATAATAAAAGTTGCTGATGTTAACTGACATAAATGTGGACTACTTTCGATCAACAAGCCAGGCATAATCTTACTATAAAGTTAGTTAAAATATCTTCTCAATCGCAAAGTATTGCAGCAAATCAGGAAGAATATTGATTTCCTACTTTTATTCTGAGAAGGGAAGAAGTGTTGACAGAACCTAGAGCAGTTAAAACCAGAAGAGTAGTTAAGAGAAAGGAAAGCTTGTGCAACATATTGTTTGGACAGGAATGTGAAGGGGTAGCACAATTACAGAAGTTGCACTGTAGCCTATGTTCATTGCCTTCTCCAAGTTGACGGACCAAAAGACAAGCTGGACTGTCAAAGCAAATGCCAGTGAGGCTTCCAACTATCCCAAAACAAATTAAAATCCTCTCTAACTCTCTCTCTCAATGTCGCTTCTCGTGATATTGTCAGCAGTATTGGCCACTTTACTGCTGCAAATATTAATACTGACACTCTATAACAAGCAACTGAATGGAGATTGATTGGCTGAGGAGAAAAAATGGCTTTCATACAATGGACGATCCCAGCTGAGATTAGAATAATGAACGTTAAATACCAAGAAAAGCTGCTGGTGGAAAGATTTGAACGAGAAAAATAGCTATCACCAATGCTCTTGTTAAAATCTAATGTCCCCCAGATGTTGGATCTATTGCTGTAAGTGAAAAACTGGCAGCATCTCAGGCAGTGGCCAGGATTACTTGTAAAACAGCGAGCAGCATAATTTTCTTCTAACATGCGAGATAATTTACATAAGTTTACTTACCTATCTTGGGGTGAGTTTTAATGGAGTTTTTTGACTAAATTTGCTTATTATGTTTGAACATTCAAGTTCCTTCCCTTTTCTCCCTAGCCCTATATCTATGTCTGACCAAAGGGTGCAACTCTTACCTGCTCACAGGTTCTGATTTGAGATCCCTTCAGAGGCCTAGCTTCTGCCTAGTTCCGTACCAAAATAACACAGCGAAAATGAACAGTTCTGAACCATGAAATAAACTGTAAGGTTACCGAGTCATTAAAATACAGAAGAAGACAATTCAGCAAATTAAGTCCATGCCAGCTCTCAGCACAGTAATCCAGTGGTCCCACTCCCATACTTGTTTCAGTTAGTCCTACAAGTTTATTTCCTTCAAGTGCCCTCCAAATTTTCTTCTGAAATCATTAATTAAATCTGCTAATTTGAACAGTATTTCTTTGCCTAGAAATATGCATCTCACCATTTCATTATTTCACACCATCATTCCATGTTGCCACTTTAAACATCAAACAACATCCACTTAGAGTCAATAAACAATGGCGAGGCAAGAAAATATATTAAAACTACAGCAATATGACCGAAACAAATTTGACAAGTTGAGGTTTCCAGATTAAAGGATGGTTAATCTGTCAAACATAATACATACACAGAAGATTTATTCCTGTACTTTCCAGATATTAATTATTATTAGATAAAAAGGAAAATCTTATTGTGACAATACTATGGCTTTAAGAGGTGCATTTTGTTCTTGGTTTGTGAAGGGAGTTTGAGACAGAGGTTCCAAACACAGTCTGTTCCAAGCTCATGTGGGCTGCAGAGGAACTTGGAGTGCAAGGGGAGTTGCCATGGTCCACATAGGGACCAATGATATAGGTAAAAAGAGGAAAGAGATTCATTCTGCGGGGCTAACTTCCCATGCAGAACTAAGAAAGTAATAATCTCCTGATTACTACATGAGCCACAAAGAAATTGACAGATTAAAAAGATAAACACAAGGCTCAAAGATTGTTATGGGAGAAATGGGTCTGAATTCATGGGGCATTGGCACCAGTCCCAGAGAAGGAGGGAGGTGTTCCAATGGGATAGGCTCCACGTGAATCATGCTGGGACCAGAATCCTGGTGAATTGCATAATTGGAGATAAAAAAAGGCAAGAAAGGCACTATTACGATAATCATGGGGATCTTTAATATGTAGGTGGACTGGGAAAATGAGGTTGTTAACGGATCTCAAGCAAAGGAATTTGTAGAATTTATCGAGATGGTCTTTTGGAGCAGCTTGGGGTAGAACCCATGAAGACACAGCCTCAGAGTGCAGGTACAACCACTTAGAATTGAAATGAGGAGGAATTTCTTTAGCCAGAGGTAGTTAATCCGTGGAACTCATTGCACAGATTGTTGAGGAGGCCAAGTCATTGACTGTATTTAAGACAGCGATAAGTAGGTTCTTGATTGGTAAGGAGATCAAAGGTTTTAGTGAGAAGGTGTGAGAATGGGGTTGAAAAACATATTAGCAATGATCAATTGAAGAGCAGGCTCAATGGGGCTGAATGACCTAATTCTGACCTTATGTCCTATGGTACCAATCCAATGCAGTAATGAGACATGCTACGCACCAGAGTTTATATCCTTGAGTGACAATTTAAACAAAGGACCCATTTGCACCCTCAAGTGGACAAATAGGATCCAAAGGCACAATGTGTCCTGGCCAGTATCCAACCTCAATCATCATCACAAAATAAATTACCTGGTTATTTGTACTCTTTCTACATTACAACAACTACACTTCAAAAGTAATTTACTAGGTGGAAAGCACTTTTGGGATGATCTGTGGTCATGAATGGTGCTATAAAAATGCAAAGTTAAAAATCACACATTAGGTTATAGTCCAACAGGTTTATTCAGAAGCACTAGCTTTCGAAGCACTGCTCCTTCATCAGGTAGCTATGCAGCAGGATCATAAGACACTGAATTTATCGCAAAATATTACAGTATCATGCAACTGAAATGATATAATGAACAAACATAGATTGCTGTTAAGCCTTTCATCTTTTAGAATGGATTGCAGGTTTCAGTTCGTAAATATGTAAATCCCAGAACTTCTTTCAAGAGACATTCTCGAGATAACTTAAGGTTTTATAAAAAAAGGTGACATCTCAGCTCAGATAGCGTATAAACGGTGTGAGGTTAGAGTTTGTCTGTAGCCCAATCTTGACTCAGACTGGTTCTATTTCCAAAGTTGGAATTTATAAAATGTTAGGAGAAAGTGAGGACTGCAGATGCTGGAGTATCAGAGTTGAAAAATGTGGTGCTGGAAAATCACAGCAGGCCAGGCAGCATCCGAGGAGTAGGAGAATCGACGTTTCGGGCATAAGCCCTTCTTCTGAGAAGGTCTTATGAAGAAGGGCTTATGCCCGAAACGTCGATTCTCCTGCTCCTCGGATGCTGCCTGGCCTGCTGTGTTTTTCCAGCACCACATTTTTCAACATTTATAAAATGTTACATGGATTGACTGAATGCATTGATTGCCTGCAGACTGTATGCTTTTTGAGCAAAATAGAATGTGTCTGCAAACATAATTCTGCAAATGCACATTCACCCCATAGACTTATACGTATGGTTGCACGCATGCGAGACAGCGAGTTTGAATGTATGCATGTGAGTGGTGTGTATGAGTGCACATGAAAGAATGTGCGTTTGCGTGTCTACATGCTTGGTATAGTGTGTGTGAGTGTGATGGAGTATAAGCCTGTGAAAGAGTGTGTGTGTGGTTGTGAGTGTGCGGGGGTGTATGCATGTGTGGGGGTGTATGAGAGCATGTCTATCGGAGAAGGTCTGCGTGTCTATGTAAGAGTGTGTGTGTGTATTTGTGCCTGTGTGTGAGAGAGTGTATAGTTTAGTGGGATCACCTGTAGTGTGACATGAACCCAAGTCCCAGTTGAGGCCATCCTCATGGGTACCAAACTTGAACTTGGCTATCAGCCTCTGCTCGGCCACTCTGCATTGTTGCGTATCCCAAAGTTCGCCTTGGAGGATAGTCATCCGAAGATCCGAGGCTGAATGTCCCTGACCACTGAAGTGTTCCGTGACTCGGAGGGAACATTCCTGCCTGGTGATTTTTGTGCGGAATCCATTTATCCATTGTTGTAGCATCTGCTTGGTCGCGCCAATGTACCATGCCTTTGAGCAACCTTACCTGCAGCATATGAAGTAGACAACATTGGCCAAGTCACATGAGTACCTGCCACGTACATGGTGGGTGGTGTCCCCATGTGTAATGGTGGTATCCATGTTGATATTCTGTGACACAATGTATTGTAGACTGCGAAGAACATTATCGATGAGGGTGAGCACCTCGCCAAAACCTTCCCCACGCCTCCACTTCTTGCCTTAAAAAACCGCCAAACCTTAAACAGACCATTGTTCGCAGCAAACTGCCCAGCTTCAGGACAATATCAACCACAACACCATTCAACCCAGTCATGTCAATCACTGCAAGACGTGTCAGAGTGTTGACATGGATACCGCCATTACAGGTGGGGATAACACCCACTGTGAATGCGGCAGGTACTCATGTGACTCGGCCAACGCTATCTATCTCACACACTGCAGGCAAGGATGCCCGAAGGCATTCTACATTGGCGAGAACAAGCAGACGCTACGACAGTGAATGAATTGACACCACATAACAATCACCAGACAGGGATGTTTCCTTCCAGTCAGGGAACACTTCAGTGGTCAGAGACAATCGGTCTCAGATCTTTGGGTGACCGTCCTGCAAGGCAGATTTCAGTATATGCAAAAACGCAGAGTGGCTGAGCAGAGGCTGATAGCCAAATTTGGTACCCATGAGAATGGCCTCAACTGGGACCTTGGGTTCATGTCACACTACAGGAGACCCCACTACACTATACACTCACACACACAAGCACACATACACACATACTCATGCAGACTCGCTTTCATACACACGCTCTCTCATACACCCCCACACTTAAACTCATGCACACACCCTGTCACAGTCTTATACTCCGTCACACTCATGCACATTCTACCAAGCATGATCACATGGAAACACACACTCTCTCGCACACACTCACATGCACACACTCTCTCTCTCTCTCTCTCTCTCTCTCACATGCACACACACACACACGTAACTCTATGGGGTGAATGTGCATTTGCAGAATTGTATTTGCAGACACGTTCTGTTTTGCTCAAAAAGCACACAATCTACAGGCAGTCAATGGAGGCAGTCAATCCATGTAACATTTTATAAATTCCTACTTTGGAACTAGAACCAGTCTGAGTCAAGATTGGGATACAGACAGACTCTAATCTCATACCTTTAATGCATTGTCTGAACGGAGATGTCACCTTTTTTTATAAAATCTTAAGTTACCTTGAGAATGTGTCTTAAAAAAAGTTCTGGGATTTACATAATAATGAACCGAAACCTGAAATCCATTCTAAAAGATGAAAGACTTATCAGCAATCTAGGTTTGTTCAATATATCATTTCAGTTGCATGACACTGTGATCTTTTGCTATAAATTCAGTGTCTTATGATCCTGCTCCACAGCTACTTGATGAAGGAGCAATGCTCCGAAAGCTAGTGTTTCTGGATAAACCTGTTGGACTATAACCTGGCATTATATAATTTTTCATTTTGTCCTCTTCAGTCCAACACTAACAAATGCACATCATAAAAATGCAAGTCTTTTTTCTTTCAGATTGGTATGGTTCTGGAGTCAGATGTAGCTTAGACCAGCTAAGGATAATAGGTTTCAGATATTAAAGGAGAAAGTGAGGATTGCAGATGCTGGAGATCAGAGCTGAAAATGTGTTGCTGGAAAAGTGCAGCAGGTCAGGCAGCATCCAAGGAGCAGGAGAATTGACATTTCGGGCATGAGCCCTTCTTCAGGAATGAGGAGAGTGTGCCAAGCAGGCTAAAATAAAAGGTAGGGAGGAGGCACTTGGGGGAGGGGCGTTGGAAATGTGATAGGTGGAAGGAGGTTAAGGTGAGGGTGATTAGGCCGGAGTGCGGGTGGGCACGGAGAGGTCAGGAAGAAGATTGCAGGTTAGGAAGGTGGTGCTGAGTTCAAGGGTTGGGACTGAGACAAGGTGGGGGAGAGGGGAAATGAGGAAACTGGAGAAATCTGAGTTCATCCCTTGTGGTTAGAGGGTTCCTAGGTGGAAGATGAGGCACTCTTCCTCCAGCCGTCGTGTTGCTATGGTCTGGCGATGGAGGAGTCCAAGGACCTGCATGTCCTTGGTGGAATGGGAGGGGGAGTTGAAGTGTTGAGCCACGGGGTGGTTGGGTTGGTTGGTCCAGGTGTCCCAGAGGTGTTTCTGAACAAGTAGGCGGCCTGTCTCCCAAATATAGAGGAGGCTACATCGGGTGCAGCGGATGCAGTAAATGATGTGTGTGGAGGTGCAGGTGAATTTGTGGCAGATATGGAAGGATCCCTTGGGGCCTTGGAGGCCTTGGAGTGGCTCAACACTTCAACTCCCCCTCCCACTCCACCAAGGACATGCAGGTCCTTGGACCCCTCCATCACCAGACCATAGCAACACGACGGCTGGAGGAAGAGTGCCTTATTTTCCACCTAGGAACCCTCCAACCACAAGGAATGAACTCAGATTTCTCCAGTTTCCTCATTTCCCCTCCCCCCACCTTGTCTCAGTCAAATCCCTCGAACTCAGCACCACCTTCCTAACCTGCAATCTTCTTCCTGACTTATCCACCCCCACCCCCACTCCAGCCTATCACCCTCACCTTAACCTCCTTCCACCTATCACATTTCCAATGCCCCTCCCCCAAGTCCCTCCTCCCTACCTTTTATCTTAGCCTGCTTGGCACACTCTCCTCGTTCCTGAAGAAGGGCTCATGCCCGAAACGTCGATTCTCCTGCTCCTTCAGATATTAAAGGACATTAATGAATGAGTGGATTGTTACCACAATGGTTATCATTGTGTTTTCATGGTCAACCTGCTGGAAAGTATCTGCATGATCAAAAGTGAAATTATGGTGCTTTTCCTGGTCAAGTAGCTGCCTTTGACTGAGAGCTGCCTATATTATGGCAGGCTGGAGGTTTATAGAAAATTTGACAGGAACTTGTTTTCACCTAGGAGTTGTTGGGAATCTAGAACTCACAGCTTGGAAGGATGGTAGACACAGAAAGCTGATCATATTTAAAAACTACTGGGCTTTGACAAAGACTCCAGCAGGGCTACAAGAGCTGAAGATCTTCTAAAACTCTTTCCATGCAGAATATTTCTAAACTTTGGTGTGACTTCCTCCAGTAACCATTGTTCATGAATTTACGACTTCCAAGAATGTGATTGGACTAGGGAGGAGAAAAATCCCAAGGTTTCTGTTCCTGATCACTGTCCAGTAGCACATATTTAACGTACATTATGTTATTCCAGAACAACAAACACAATTCAGGTTTTTCAAAGCATTTAACCTGGCCCTCTGGGAAACATCCCTGTGGAAAAGGATCAGTTCAGCTAAAGGGTGCATCTGCTTACCTCATTGACCTGCTGTTTATCCAGGTGGAATATTTGACCTGAACTCATTGAAGCTACCTCTTCAAATGCTCGATAGCCAGGATGGTCTCTATCCCCACAGTCTCCAGTTAACACAAACACAACCTGTTTGGAAAATAATTTCAATCACTTTAATCTACTCCCAATTAATATTCCTCAGGAGCCCCTCAACCCTTAGATTAGCATTAGGTTTTAACATTTTGCTTAAAGAAATCCCTTTCAGAACAGAGTCTATAAGTTTAGTTTCAAACCAAAAAAATGACAAAATATTGTGAATACCAGATATTGGAAATAAAAGTAAAACTCTGTAAATAGTCAGCAGATGCAGCAGAATTCTGGTTTAGTCTCTCCACAGGCACTGCTAATCCTGTCGGGTATTTCTAGCATCTGTTTAGCTTTTGCCAACAACACGCTAACAGTCTAGCATAACAATACTCACTGAACATCTCACGAAAGTAACAGAAAATAGGCTAAAGCTTTCAGAACATGTTCCTTTGGACTTGCAGGACATCAAAGACAGCAAAGATGACAAGAGGGGAGAAAAGATGGTACAAGGAGGTGCAGCAATGAGGGAGGGCAAGGGAACAAGGGCAGTGAGCAGGAGAGGGAAGGAGGAAGTCAGCAAATGGAGGAGTGAGGCATGGATGTTGTTGTAATCATGGAGTTCAATGTAGCTAAGTGTGAGGTGATTCAGTTTGGTAACAGTAACAAAAAGATGGGGTACTGGGCTAATGGTCGGATACTTGGTAGTGTGGATGAGCAGAGGGATCTTGGTGTCCATGTACACAGATCTTTGAAAGTTGCCACTCAGGTAAGTAGTGCGGTGAAGAAGGCATATGGCGTACTGGCTTTTATTGGTAGAGGAATTGAGTTCCGGAGTCCTGAGGTCATGTTGCAGTTGTATAAGACTCTGGTGCGGCCACATCTGGAGTATTGTGTGCAGTTTTGGTCGCCATACTATAGGAAGGATTTGGAGGCACTGGAACGGGTGCAGAGGAGGTTTACCAGGATGTTGCCTGGTATGGAAGGAAGATCGTATGAGGAAAGGCTGATGCACTTGGGGTTGTTTTCATTGGAGAAAAGAAGATTTAGGGGTGACTTGATAGAGGTGTACAAGAAGATTAGGGGTTTAGATAGGGTCGACAGTGAGAATCTTTTTCCACGTATGGAGTCAGCTATTACAAGGGGGCATAGCTTTAAATTAAGGGGGGTAGGAATAGGACAGATGTTAGGGGTAGGTTCTTTACTCAGCGAGTCGTGAGTTCATGGAATGCCCTGCCAGTAGCAGTGGTGGACTCTCCCTCATTATGGGCATTTAAGCGGGCGGGCATTGGATAGGCATATGGAGGATAGTGGGCTAGTGTAGGTTAGGTGGGCTTGGATCGGCGCAACATCGAGGGCCGAAGGGCCTGTACTGCGCTGTATTCTTCTATGTTCTATGTTCTATGAGACGAAGGGAGAAAGAGTCAGCACATCGCTGTGCAGTGGAAGGGTGTAGCAGTTGTCAAAGAGTTATGGAGACCCTTTGGTCCAACTTGTCCATGCTGACCAGGTTTTCCAAACTAAACCAGTCTGATTGTGAAGAAGGAGGGCAGAAATCTCAGAGGGCAAGTTAAGGATAGCGACTGGAAGAGTAAGCAGAGGAGAATGCAGCCATCGAGAGAGAGGATAGCCAGCATTGGAAGATGGTGATTTTAAAGCAAAGCCGTGAGATTCCCTACGTAGAGCGGTTCTTCAAATTTAGATAATCATTACTTATTAAATGCTTCGCTTTTTTGGTGGTAGCCTGCAGAAGTCTCTTTGAGGGATTTCCATGTAGGGCACATTTTCCAGAATACAGCTGGTCCTCACCTTCCACTCCACCAAGCACCGAATACAATATATCATCCTCAGCTATTTCCGCCACCTACAAACAGACCCACCACTAGAGATATATTTCCCTCCCTACCTCTATCAGCATTCTGCAGAGACCATTCCCTCTGCGAGTTCTTTGTTAGTTCCATGCACCCCACCAACCCACCATCCACTCCCAGCACCTTCCCTTGCCACCGCAGAAAGTGTAAACCTGCGCCCACACCTCCCCTTCACCTCCGTCCAAGACCCCAAAGGATCCTTCCACATAAAGCAGAGATTTTCCTGCACTTCCACACACATCATCTATTGGGTCTGTTGCTCCCAATGTGGTCTCCCCTACATTGGGAAGACAAGATGCTAACTTGCGGAACATTTCAGCGAACATCTCTGGGACACAAGCACTAAACAACCCCACCACCCTGTTGCTGAACACTTCAATTCCCCTCCCACTCTGCCAAGGTCATGCAAGTCCTGGGCCTCCTCCACCACCAGATTCTAGCCACCCGACGCCAAGAGGAAGAATGCCTCATCTTCCGCCTTGGGACCCTCCAACCACATGGGATCAATACTGATTTCAGCAGTTTCCTCATCTCCCCTCCCCCCACCTCATCCCAGATCTAACCCTCCAACTTGTAATCATCCTCTTAGTCTGTAGTACCTGTCCATCTTCATTCCTACCTATCCACTCCACCTTCCGCTCCAACTTATCACCATCAACCCCAACCTATCACATTCCCAGTTACCTTCCCCCCAACCCCACCCCCATCCCATTTATCTCTCAGCCCCTTTGTGCCTCCCCCAGTTGCTGATTAAGAGCTTATGCTCGAAACGTTGATTCTCCTGCTCCTCGGATGATGCCTGACTGGCTGTGCTTTTCCAGCACCACAAGTTTTGACTTCAAAAGTGATCTCCAGCATCTGCAGTCCTCAATTTCTCCCCCACAGCTGGTGCCACCAAAACAATTTTATAAAGGGTCCTAAATAGTAATTAGACTCTTCATTTGCATATACAAAACATCCAATGCTGATTTCAAGTGTGGGGTTTGCTTGACACCTTGTTTTCCTTCACTAGTATGTTTTGGACAGAAGGCTAAGTACTTTTAGCATTAATCTTACTCCACTCCCACAGCATTAGTCTCAGGTCCTATAACAATGCAATACAAATAAGGTTATAACACATCCTGTTCAGCTTGTACTATAATAACTCCAAAATC
Organism: Chiloscyllium plagiosum; assembly: GCF_037043375.1. NCBI lineage: Eukaryota > Metazoa > Chordata > Chondrichthyes > Orectolobiformes > Hemiscylliidae > Chiloscyllium > Chiloscyllium plagiosum. Next base: position 15,338,964 of record NW_028270159.1, read on the forward strand.
ACACAAAGATAATTGACAAGAAAGGCCCACCAGCCTATTTAACATAGTCTTGATGCCTTATATATCACAATACTGTACTTATCTACCCAGCTGTGTAATCTCCTGGAAGATGAGAAAAATCCAGTTACAAATCGCAAACTCTTAAGTGATGGTAAAGTAGTCTAAAGGATCACAGAGGTGTTGTGTATATTAGAGGAAAGGTATCCCTCTGCTGGCCATGAGTTCATCCACTCAAACACCATATTGGAAGCTTAACCAATTAATTCTCCCAACAGCATCAAATAGGTTTTTGATATCTACACACATTCTGTGATCAAAGTCTTGTTGCTATATTTTTAGTCAGAATTTTCAGTCAACCTTTCCTGTTATGAAGTCCTGAGTGCACAATTCTAATGTGAACAGCTACTATAAACATTGCACGCTGTAATTACAGCAGCCTACTGCATCTCCTACTTTTTCAACCTGGACTGCAGAGAAACTGTTGTGGGCAATATCAACTGAACTGTAGAAACCAAAGAATTCTATCACTGAAGTATGTTTGAATATCTTCACACGATTATCCCTCTTCGGCCAAAGTCTATATTTGGTTTTGAATCTGTGACAGCAATTCCACAGAAGATTTACAACTACATAAATAAAACAATAAGCTAGAAAACACATTTCATGGCTGTCGATGTTAAGCATTTTGAGGTACTTTTTCACCTTTTTCAATCCTATTTCAAACTATTGTTGAGAACTCCGCATCATGGAATGCATCTGAAATCTATCCCAAGTGCATTGTCACCATACTTATTAGAATAAGTGGGCGGCACGGTGGCACAGTGGTTAGCACTGCTGCCTCACAGCGCCTGAGACCTGGGTTCAATTCCTGCCTCAGGCGACTGACTGTGTGGAGTTTGCACATTCTCCCCGTGTCTGCGTGGGTTTCCTCCGGGTGCTCCGGTTTCCTCCCACAGTCCAAAGATGTGCAGGGTCAGGTGAATTGGCCATGCTAAATTGCCCGTAGTGTTAGGTAAGGGGTAAATGTAGGGGTATGGGTGGGTTTCGCTTCGGCGGGTCGGTGTGGACTTGTTGGGCCGAAGGGCCTGTTTCCACACTGTAATCTAATCTAATCTAATTGTTCATCATCTGTTGGTGAGCAATGCCAGAGGCATATTTACAATGGTACATTTACAATAATGCATCTACTTTTATTTAAAAATGCACCAATGACTTCCACCTTGAAGAAATAATTCCATCAGGACCCACACACCCACTTTGACAGATGGAACTTCAGTTTTGATATGTCGTGCAAGGAAGAAACCATTGCTACCTCTTCAAACCTCCTTGGCTCTGCCTCAGAATAGGCCCGATGCATTATGAAGCATCTCCACTTACCAGGAACCCAGTACCTCAGGGAAATAGAATGCTGGCTTGGTATATTGTGAATACAACAGGACACCTACTTCCATGCTGAGCTTCAATGGCAAGTACGAAGCCCCACTGACATGCTTCCACAAGGTAGCTCAAAAATCTTTAATGTTCTATCGAAAAGCAACAGGTAGAAATCAGCCTCAAAACTCTGAAAGGAAATGTCAATCTGTAACTCACTCATTGAATCAACACTCACGATTGTAATGTTCACCCTTTTTTGCGGATTCAGAGGCCAGACCTGTACCATCTCAGTTAGCTCTTCTTACTTACCTGGGACTGCTTCAGTTGGATGAGTTGCAGGACATCCTTCGTCAGTTGATAGTCCTTTGCCCGGGCATCAGTAAAAACATAGATAAAAGAACTAGGTTGGGATACTTCGAGCGCTTGCTTAATTGCTCCCATACTCATCTCCGGGCAGTCCCCGCCACCCTGCAAATAAAGAGGATAAAATCAGATCCATCAATACTGCAATTGTTTCTCTTGATCCCAGCTACTTACTTGATATGCAGTGTCTGAATGAAGAGAAATCAAACAACATCTTCACCCAATACCAAACACAGAAAATACTTTCTTGCAGTGGCCAATATTCAAGATAAAGAAACCTTCTCAGATAGGCCAAAGAGATAATAGATTCAGAGCCTAACAATAGTAGCCCAATTCCCACCTAGATAACAGATGACACATTAGTGCAAGGGTCCAGCAACCAGTGTTCTTTTAATATCTTATTCACAGTTCCCAAACTTATCCAGTTGGATTGTGTGAACACAAAAGAAGCCTAAACAAAATAGTCAAGTAACAGCTGTGTTTTTGTTGTACAAATAAAAAGCTGATCATTATACTACACTTTATGGATTCGTCTAATTATTTCAGTGAGAAACACCTCTATTCTAAATACAGTAGCGCCTCGACATACGAACGATCCCGTTCATGTACAAATCGGTTTCTGAACAGGACTGTACGTAACATTTTGCTTCAACATATGTACGAAATTCAAGGTACGAACAAAGGTCCGAACGCCTGTGTGCGACCACGTGGTTTCATTGTTCTGCTTTGCTACGCGCTTGTTGAACGCAAAAGCTCTCGGGCCCCACGTGATCTCATTCAGTTCGTCTTTGGCGCGTGCGCCGTGAACAGCCGTCCAAGCATTCCTACGCTATCCGAACAATGGGAAAAATTGATTCGGTTCGCAAACTTTTCGGTTCGTGAACCGGGTCCCGGAACGGATTAAGTTCATAAGTCAAGGCGCTACTGTAAACCTGTTTGAGTAGTATAGCTGCATAATGATCCCAGAAACATCCTGCAAACATCACTACACTCTTCACACTATTTGGTCTGTGTCTCCTCAGCCAACAGAAGACAAATTTTATGTCACCAGTGCCTAGACCTCTGTGATTCTCTTTCTGCATGACCACCTCCCTCCCACTCTTGAAAAGTTTTATTCAAGTAACAGTTTTCCGAAATTACAAATCCCTTTCTCACCATCAAAATTTGACTCCAGTTTCTCACTACCTCCTTAATCCACTTGGTTAGAGTTTTGGACACATCCTTTGTATTTTCAATGGCTCCTCCCTAACCTTCCAGTCGTAAAATCCTCAAATCTCTGCAGTCCTTCAATTCTGGCCCCTTGCACATCCCTCATCATTGGGAGGCTACGTTCTATGTTCTTGAATTCTTTCCCTAAAGCTCTACACCTTTAAATGGTTTGGTGTCATAATTTTCATGACTGGAAATGTTGAGATGAGGTTGAGATGTAGAAAGGAGCCCATCTGCACCGTTGTGTTTGTGCTGACCCTCTGAAGAAAGCAATTGACTCAGTGTCCCTTCCACCTTCTCCCTGTAGCTAAGCAAACCTTATCTCTTCAGATAATGAGATTCTCTTTCCAAGGCAAAGACTGAATCTGCCTCTCAGGCATTCCAGATCCTGAATAACTATACTAAGCAATGCAGAAGGCAGGATTTTGCAGGCCTGTTAATGGCAAGCCCAGGCACCACAGTAATGCTGAGTTTGGTACTAATTACTTTAAGTAAGACATCTGCTCCTATCTCAGGAGAAAGTCCTGCCAATTGGATAGCCAGCAGCTCTGCAGTCCCAGAAATACAAGGTGAGAGTGTTAGCCATAGCTGGCTTTACAGGCAATTCTGACATAGAAGAACCCAAACTCAGGCAAGGCTGACCAGAGTGGGGACAGTGCTGGGGAAAGACACGACCGAGAGACCAGAGGGTGAAATGAAAATGGAGAAAACACAGGGGCGTCAAAGACTAGTTTCCTCATATTGTTTGCCCACACCTGTGCCAAAGATCAAGGCCACAGGCCATAGATGTGACACAGTCACCAATAAATCGAACTCCGTGAAATCTCTGTCCCAGAGATGGTGAGCATGTCCAATTTGAACTCAGATGAAGTGATCACAAGAAAATTGTAAATGTATTTAAGGGGAAACTAGATAAGCATATGAGGGCAAAGGAATATAAGGAAATGCAGAAGTACAATGGGAGGAGAATTGTGTGGCTTGTTTCTGCACTGAAAATTTTAAATAATGATGCACAATTCCCATTCTCTGCTAAGTTGACCGAGTGTAGGTGGGTAATAATAGTCACTGGACTTCATTCCCAAGACTCATAATGAGCGTCCAGTGACTGAGGGAAAGCAAAATACTGCAGCTGACGGAAATTTGAAACAAACATGGATGATGCCAGAGAAACTCAGCAGGTCTGGCAACATGTTTGGAGAAACAAATAAAGTTTATATTTCAAGAATGGTATGATTCTTCTTCAAAACTGGTTATTAGGCTAATAGAGAATATTTAAAGACTCTACTTAAAGAAAAAGAAAGCATCAATATTATTGAAGCACATCTAACTGTGGGCTATAGCTACCATGAGGTATTCTAATACTATGTGAAGTGGCCTCACTTCCTGTGATGCTGCACACTTTTGATTACCACAACAGTTAGAATTAACCCTTTATACTATACAAGCTGCACAACATCCTGACTTGGAACTATATCACTGTTTCTTCATTATAACTGTGTCAAAATGCTGCAAATCACTCCCTAACCAACAACACCGCAACTCTTACATCCTATGAATGTAGTAGAAAAGCACAACAATTGATTTGAAAGGATTGGGGTATCAGTGGTTGTGCAGGGTGAAGATTTAGCATGTGGTGGAAAACTTGTTGCAATCTATAAATCAAAGAAGGGAAACTAAACACCTCGAACATTTTCAGCTAATCAGGGAAAGCCAGCATGGATTCATGACAGGCAGGTTATATCTGACAAACTTCAATGATTTTTTTGAAGAAGTGACTAAGAAAGTGGCCTGGAGAATGTCTATGGATGTTGTTTATATAGACTTCCAGAAGGCATTTGATACAGCGTCATATAAGAGCCTATTAATTTCAGCAGAGGCCCACTGAATTGAGGGCAAATTACTGACAAGACTGGGAAATTGATTGAGGTAGCAAGCAACAGAAAAATAGGGATAATGGCTCGGTACTCAATTTGGCAGGATGTGAGCAGTTGACCCACAATTATTCACATTATTTATTAATGATTTGGATAATGGCATAGAAAATCATAAATTAAATTTGCTGATGAGACAAAATTAGGCACCATTGCACACAGTGCAGATAATAGAATAAAATTTAAAAGGGACATTGATGGGTAAAACTGTGGCAGATGGAGTTCAAAGTAAGCAAGTACAAGGTTTCCCATATTCTACTTTCTGGATAGTGTGAAGTTAAATACTGTGGATATTCAAAGAAACTTGGGGATTCGGGCACATAGGTTTTTACAATTTCACTAACAGGTGCATAAAATAATTAAGATGGTAAATGGAATGTAGGTCCTTATATCTAGAGGACTGGCATGTAAGGATGCAAAAGATGCAGCTATAAAAATCCTGGAGTATTTTGAGAAGATCTGGGCACCACACCTGAGGAAGAATACATTGGCCACGGAGGGAGTACAACATAGGTTTACAAGAATGATACCTGGACTTCAGGGATTAAGTTATGTGGAGCGATTACACAAATTAGGGTTGTTATCTATAGAATTTAAAAGTCTTCAAGATATTAACAGGAGAAGACAGAGCAGATAAACTATTTCTGTTGGTTGGGGATTTTAATACTAGGGGCATGGTAAAAACATTAGGACTATACCATTCAGGAGAGACGTTGCTAAGCATTTCCATGAACAAAGGGTGATAGAGGGTTGCAACTCACTTCCACAAATGACAGTTGATATTAGATCAGTTGTTAATTTAAAACTGAGATAGATAAAATTTTGTTCAGCAAAAGTATTAAGGGAATTAGGCCACAGATCAGCATTATCTCATCAAATGGTGGAGCAGGCTCAAGCACCAAATGGCCTGCTCCCATTCCTATATTTCTAGTATTGTTATTTTTGTTCTGTTAAAAGCGTCAAGTCACCATCACATCAGGCCAATGATTTTTGGCAAATGGAGGAACAGACTTAATGGCATTAACACACCAATTACTATAAATAACATGAGCATAACCCAGCATGAGCAAAACTAATGTAGTGTACAAAATCCCATGCAAGGACTGCACAAAACACTATATAGGACAAACAGGAAGACAGCTAACGATCCGCATCCATGAACATCAACTAGCCATGAAACGCCACGACCAGCTATCCTTAGTAGCCACACACGCAGATGACAAGCAACATGAATTCGACTGGGACAACACTACCATTATAGGGCAAGCCAAACAAAGAACAACCAGGGAATTCCTAGAAGCATGGCACTCATCCACAAACTCCATCAACAAACACATCGACCTGGACCCAATATACCGGCCACTACAGCGGACAGCTGAAACTGACAACCGGAAGCGGCAGGGACAGGCCACTATAAATGCCGGAGGAAACACCACAGAAGCGCTTCACAGGAGGCTCCTAAGCACTGAGGATGTCACTTAGACAGGACACGAAACGTTTGCAACAAAAATTTCCAGCTCGGCGAACAGAACAGAACAACTATAAATAACACCTAGAAATTTCCAAATGTAGGAAATCTGCAATTTCATGATTAAGGTGATTTGAAGCAACAGAACCAGTCTTTAACAAACTTCACAACTGGAGTCCAACTCTTAAGTTTGCACAAGACTTTGGCTAGACTGAGAACCTATACTGGGGAAACTTTACTGATTAAGGGTATAACATCAGTTCCAGTTTCTTATGCGAAGCAGCTGGTTCAGTTACCACTGATTGTAGTAAAAGGCTCTGACCCAAGCCAGATGGGGCAAAATTGGTGAGAGAGATTCACCTAGATTGGCTCAACATTTTTTAATGAGAAAGTCAGTGCCTGAGTGAGATCCTAATTAAATAACCAGAAGTCTTTCTACTCTACGAAGTACCAAAACACAGTAAAATATAAGAAAAAAAAGCTATATAAAAAAAAGCTACAATAGTAGCAATAGTAGCAAAAAAAAGCAATAGTAAGCAGACCCGTATTTATACAGGATTTTTCATCTCAAAGGCACCCGAACCAACAGACATTATCCTCATGGCTAGACAAAGGCCCTAGATAATATGGCCAATATATTCGCATCGATATAGCTCAAAAAGGGCCGCCATGTTCTATAAAACAATTCAATTTTTTGGTGCACCATATTCGTAAGGAAGTCCAGGGAAATGTGTTCCACAACTATCCTGTACCAATTCGAGAGTCCTGGGGGACTTTCCGGTACCCAGCTTACTAAGATGTTTTTCCTTGCACAAAAGGAGAGGATAGTAAACAGTTTCTTCCCATGTGCATCTAGAGAAAGAAAATTTGAAAAACCCAAAATCCAACCCAAGATCTTTGCCAAGGCATTCACTACATTGTGCCAATATCAGCAGATCTTATGGCATGTCCGCCAAAAATGAATGAGAATACTAACTTCTATTTTACACTTAGGGCACATTGGGGACACTCCTATCTTAAACTTTGCAAGCCGCTCTGGTGCTATATGGGCCCATGAAGTATCTTCAATTGAATAGCTTGAGTCCTATTAAGATAGATATCTTACTGGCATTTTCCCAGATGTCCTCCCACATCTCCGAGGAGATTTCCATCCCCAATTCTTGAGTCCAGGATTTATACAGTCATTCCATGTTCTTCGACACATTATTACCTTGCGAGTGATGGAGAGTACTGACCGAGGAGGCATCCACTGGCTGAAGCACTCCATGCTCCATATCCGATTTATAAGGATTGGCCATCAATGTGGTTTTTTTTGTATGAAGTCTCATACTTGTAAATATCCAAAGAAGTCCTTGCTAGGTAACCCGAACTTCTGACACAACTGTTCGAAAGATATCATGACCTCCCCATGAATAGATCTCCCAAGCAGCAGATTCCTCTGGACTCCCAAAGTTTAAAGTCAGCGTCTGTCAAGCCTGGCTGAAATCCCAACATTTCCACCATAGGAGTGAAGGGGGAGGTTTTTTGAAGATTACCTTCATCCTGTTGGATCATCCTCCAAGCTTTGCTGTATTTAGGACAATTGGTCTTTTACAATGACAGTTCTCATCTTATCCATAAACAATAGGTTGAAGAGGGGGCATTTTTACCTGGGAAGCCTCAATATCCAATACTTTTCTTGTGGGAGCTACAATTTATCTAATTTGATAAGGGGCCGTCTATGATGCCAAACAAAGGAACTGAGCCAACCATAAAGCCTACGCAGCGCTTGCCTCAGCAATATCAAAGGAAGCATTCTCATAGGCTATAATAGGCAAGGGAGAACATATATCTTGACCAGAGCTATTGTCCCCAACTAGGATATCGGGAGATCTTCCCAGCCTCATTTTCTGTAACAGATTAGATTAGATTCCCTACAGTGTGGAAACAGGCCCTTTGGCCCAACCAGCCCACACCGACCCTCTGAAGAGTAACCCACCCAGACCCATTTCCCTCTGACTAATGCACCTAACACTATGGGCAATTTAGCATGGCCAATTCACCTGACCTGCACATCTTTGGACTGTGGGAGGAAACTGGAGCACCCGGAGGAAACCCACACAGATACAGGAAGAATGTGCAAACTCTACACAGACAGTCGCCCAAGGCTGGAATTGAACCTGGGACCCTGGTGCTGTGAGGCAGCAGTGCTAACCATTGAATCACCGTGCTGCAGATGCACATAGTTAGCTTTGTGCTGGGGTAATAAAAATGCCTAAGTCGAGAAAACCTCCCTGCGACCACCGAAGGGGGAAGCGGGTTCCATCCACAAAGTTGGATATGCTGGTAAGACCTCCCACCAACATGGCTTCTGTTTTCATAAAATTAGCTTTGTACCCTGAAAACGAACCAAATAAATTAATCACTTGTATTAAGTGGAGCACAGATGTCATTGTCAAAGAAAAGAAGGACATCATCCGCAAACAATAATTTTATGCTTGCCTGATCCTACCTTGGTGACCGTTATATTGGGGTCCATCCGAGAGCTTCTGCCAGCGGTTCGATCACTAGTGTAAATAATAGTGGCAAGAGAGGGCACCCTTTCATGTCATTATATAGCACTGCGACCCATTTGGTTAAAAACCTCTCCAAGGCCAATCCGCCCCATGATATAAAAAAGGTATGGCCATTCCACCCAATCGAATGCTTTTTCTGCATCTAGGGAGATGACCAAGCCTGGTATTGCTCTTGGCTGGCGTACTTGTACCATATTTAGTACTCTTCTAATATTATTAGTAGATCTGCAATGCTTAATAAACCCCGTCTGATCCACTTTTATGATAAATGGCAATACCCTCTCCAGTCTTAATGCCAGCATTTTCGACAGGATTTGAAAGTCCACGTTCAGTAAGGATATAGGGGCTTTCCCTTGACGATGAGAGAGGTATTTGCTTCTCTCAAGGAGGGAGGGAGACTACCTTGACTAAATGAATAGTTGTACATGCCTATAAGTGGTCTGGCCAGTTCATCTATAAACTCTTTGTAGAACCCAGTCTGAAATCCATCTGGCCCGGGCGCTTTACCGCTCTGGAGCTGCCTCACCGCCTCCTGCACTTCCGGAGTTGTCAGGGAGGTATTCAAAAATCACCTGCTCCAAGGTTACACCCGAGAGGTCCAGGTTCTTAAAAAAGGACTCCATCTTCCTCGCTACATCCTCACAACCCCCCGACTGATACAGCTCAAACAGAACTTTCTAAATGCTGCATTGATCTTTTTAGGATCACAAGTCAAAGTACCAGCACTCTCTCTAATAGATGTAATAGATTGGGGAGCCTTCTTCTTTCTGGCAAGGTATGCTAGATACCTGCCCGGCTTATCACCATACTCAAATAGTCTCTGCTTCTCAAATAGATGTAATTTAGTTATGGAAGGCCTATCAACAAACGCTGACTCCACTGCCTTCAGGCAAGCATCGAGCAAACATTGTTGTTCTCCCCTCTGTCATTTCCGGGTTGCAGAATATGCGATAATCAAGCCCCGCACATAGGCTTTGGCAGTCTCCCACATCACCCGATGGGTTGCTGGCCGTACCTAAGTGGAAAGCGCATCTGTTACGAATTTAAAAGGATGTGCCGGGGGGCAATATACATTCAAAATCCCATATCCCTCTCCATACATTAGAGCTTTAAGTTGCCCGGACTCATCCTTTATTTGACTTAACATTTGAAATGTAAGGTTCTTCCAGATAAGATTGGGCACTCCTCTACTTTGAGTTGAAAGATGAGAAGAATACCTGGCCAAATCCTCCCTGCTGAAGCTTCAAATGCTCTTTGTCAGTTAGGTGTGTTTCATGTAAAAGGGCTCCAACGGCCTTCTCCTTTTTTAAGATTTGACAGTATCTTTTTCCTTTAAATTGGAGAGTGACTCCCTTTAACATTCCAGGTGCCCCATTTAAACGAATGACTAGCCATGATCGTTCAGGAAAATCCGAGACCCTCCCAGGAGGAGGAACCCCCTCTGTGGGGATTTTAAACAAATGGCAAACCACTTTTCGCAACTGGATAAATACCCAATTTCTCGCACGGAGGATTTGGATGCAAAGCTGGCAGGGGAGCTATCCTTCACAAAGATGGACATGAGCCATGCATATTTGCAATTGCGGTGAGGAGAAGATTCTCAGATGTATGCTCCAATTAACATCCATAAGGGTTTGTACCAATATATCAGAATGTCACTTTGAGAATTGTCAGCCTGTGCAATTTTTCAGTGAAAGATTTTGCAAGATCCACCCCATTTATCTCGATGACGTGCTAATAATAGAGAAAACCAATAAGGAGCACTTAGAGAACTTGGACATAATCCTTAGATGTTTCTCCCACACGGGCTTATGCCTAACAAAAATGTGTGTACCAGGCACCCCAACTGACCTACTTGGGTTACAGAGTCAACACCAGCTGGTTACATCTGTTGGAAGATAAAGTGAGGGCAATCAAAAGTGCCCCGGCTTCCATATCTGCATCAGAATTTACGTCCTTTCTTCAGCTGGTGAATTATTACGGGATGTTCATACACTACCCAGCCTCTATCCTGGCACCTTTGCATCAACACCAAAGCAAAGGTCAGCCTTGGAAATGATTGCGTAGCCAAGCCATAGTTTTCAGGGAAGTGAAGAAACAGCTAGCATCTTCTAAGGTGCTTTAACACTATGATCTTAAGTGAGATCTGGTATTGACGTGTGATGGCTACCCGTGAGGCATCAGGGTAGTATTAGCTCATGGTTGGCCCAATACAGAGGAAGTCCCAATAACATATGCATCAGGACTTTGATTAAGGCATAGCGCAACTACGTCCAGATAGGGAAGGAATGTTTGGCGGTCATATTTGGAGTCAGGAAGTTCCACCAATGTCCTTATGATTATAAATTTGTAATAATAATGGACTACAAACCCCTATGGACAATGTAGTGCCGCCCATAGCATCGGACCAAATTTAACAGTGAACTATAATACTAATTATAGATTGGAACACAATCTGGGAGGCCAAGTAGTGATGCAGATGCATTTGCTGCCACCCCCTGATGAAACGGCATCAGGAATGCCAGTGCTGGACACCAGTCTCTGCCAAGCAAGAGAGACCGTTTACTACAGGGGACAATGTTTGATGTAGGAACAACGGAAATGGTCCTGCATGGGTAAGAGGCTTGGTCAACACAAGGTCAGGACCAGTGATGCACAAAGTTTTTGTAGGAACAAATACATGGACCATATGAAAGGCACAAACTTGGTGTGGGAGCAAAACATTCCTTGTTACAGTTGGAAAGGCTTTCAGAACCCATGTATACACCCTCTCCATTAAGTTTTGAAGCTATCTTATAATCTGAGATGGATAATGCGGATCTTGCTGCATCGTTGCCTTTGCCACTGAAAAAAGAGCATGAATTCCTCCAAAGATGCTCCAGGTACAAGAGGTGAGCTCCTGTACATTACATGCCACCCGTATCTAACATAGAGTCGGAGGAATCTGACCTGATGCTAAAACGCTCCAGGACATGCTAAAACAGAAAAGACCAGAGGGGGAGGGATGTAGAGATTGCAACTAGGTCAACCTCATAGAATATGAGTTCCCTGACTGACCAGATTAACAGTTCCAATCAGGGAGCTCTGCCTGAAAGATATAAACAGGAATGTCAGAGGTTCTGTTCACTCTTAAGAGCTGGCTTTGAGGAAGCTGGAGCAGTGTCAAGGACTTTCCATGTGTTAATAAAGGGTAACTTGGTGGTGGGATACTAACCTCTGTGGAGTTATTTCAGCCCCTCTGGCTAATTTGCCATAATTTGGTGGAAATGTGGTGGAAGCAGGTTCAATTGTGGGCATTGAATGATTATTTGGATAGAAATGGTGTGCGGGGATGTAGGGAAAAGGCAGAAGATTGGCTCTACATAATTGAACTGGTATGATAGGCTAAATGGCCTCCTTTAGTCAATTCTGTGATTTAGTCATTGTTAATATTTTTGAGAATCATTCTTTCCTTATTTCCTTCTTCAGATATTGTACATTGCAGCCAATTAAATATTTCTGAAAGTATGATCACTGTCCCATAATGACTTGAAACAACCTGAGTCTTGAAAGGTAGAATATACATTTCCTTACCCTGATTACTACAGGTCATAGGTTGGATTTGACTTTCATCCAAACTTTTCTTGGCTTGTAGCAAAGTACCTTATTACTTGTTTCATTTGAAACAATTGATTTGATTTGAATTATTGTCACATGTACTGAGATACATTGAATAGTACTGTTTTGCATGATATTCAGGCAAATCATGCCTTATATCAATACATCAGGGTAATAGAGCAGAATGCAGAATACAGTTGGTTCAGCAATAAGATGTGTTTCTTCCACATGAAGTGGCTTTAAGTGGAGAATTTAGACCGTCATTTGAAGAATGCAAACTTTCCTTACCTCTATTGGCTAGAACACAATTCTGGCTCTATTAGTTTACATGGCGCAGCTATTACACGATTTTCTTATAATGTGAAATCGCATGAGAACGGACCTATCGATTATATCAGAACCAAATGTATAGTGTTACAGCTATTGAGCAAGTGCAGAGAAAAATCATGGCACAGACTGAGACATTGGTGGGCATGGATATAGTGGCATCCATCCCATAGGACCAATTGTGTAACCCATTTATTGATCTCAACTGCTCACCAAATAATCTCTGCAGTGAGTAGAGAATCACTTTCCATGCAAGTGGTTTTTATTTCAGCCTTTAGTTCAGTCCCCTTCTATTCCATCAACAACTTACAGAATGTTTATGGGCCATCTGATCCGAGGCTACAATGACCCTGATGTGTTCATAAGACTTATAAACTCTAAGGAGTCCAGTTAGATATGTAGCTTACATTCCATAGTGGTTCAACGATAGAAAAATCAAATTTTCACTGTGCAATCCCATTAGAATACAAACAGGTTACGGCAGTTCATCATCTCTTGAAGACAGTACTTGGATGCCACAAATTTGCCTTGCTTGTAATTACTAGGGAAATAACAAATTCTAAGCTCCTTTGTGGGCTTGGTTCATGGGTGAACCACTTGGTGTAAGGTTTACCAATACGGATGGCAATTAGATCCTCCCTATATGTAGAGTTACCTGACCTCAGTTAAATGCTGCAGGAGACCTTAGTATCCATGTGTTAGTGAGTGAGTGGAAAATCAGTCTGAATGCCTGCCTATTGTAAAGTTAGAGACAAATAAACTGCAAACGCTGGAATCCAAGGTAGGCAAGCAGGAGGCTGGAAGAACACAGTAAGCCAGGCACCATCAGGAAGTGGCGAAGTCAATGTTTCGGGTGTAAAATCTAAAGAAGGGTTACACCCGAAACATTGACTTCTCCACCTCTTGATGCTGCCTGGCTTGCTCTGTTCTTCCAGCCTCCTGCTTGTCTACCCATTATAAAGTGGCAGGTGTGGACTTTGGTAAGGAAAGGATCAATTATGATTCTGATATATTTGACAGCAGAATAATCTGCTAACGTAGCCTGCGTTTAAGATGAAGGGTATCAACATAATATATCCCAATATAAATGAACATAGTCAGAAGACAAGAATAAAAATGCAAAAGGTGTAAAAGTTCAATCACTCCCCATCTCATAGTGGGTCATTTAGGTAAAACTATGTTTATCAAATCTTAATCCACTGATGGAGTCACTGAAAACAAACAAAGTAGATAATTTACACACAACAAGATTCCCCAGCAACACGGTGAGATGAATTTTCAGTAATCTATTTTCTTAGTGGTGAAGAAACTCATAATTTTTTCACTTGCAAAAGATAGCAAAAAAACCTGCAAAATCACATAATATTATTTGCAAACTAGATATGAATGAACATTTAATAGATATAAGTGAAAATCACTGGAAAATCAATAAAATCACACAGGAATGCGAACACTGCTGCCAGCCACAGGTGAAATTGCTGCACACCAGTGATGGTACAAATACTGTTATATTCCAAGAATCCAGGCTATGTGGTATTTTCCCAGATGATCATGCCTAGCACTTTGTTGAATTTGCCATATCTCTATGTGGCACTGGGTACAGGTCATTTGAGGTCGTTCACTGCCATAAATTTTCCTTTGCTTTGTCATGGGCTTATATTGTGATTAGTGGTAGAGGATAGCTACCATAGAGATCTATAGCAGACACACTGTTCTTAGATCACAAAAAGGTTTGTTGTTTAATAACTAGGAAGTTTCTGTTATTAAATAACAACAATAAGTACAACACATTTGGCCAGGGATAATTACCAGGAGTTGGTATGGATACACTTACTGAGGAAGTGGTGGATGTGGGACAATTACAATGTTTAAAAAACATTTGGATATGTACATGAATAGGAAAGGTTCAGAGGGATATGGGCCAGGAATAGGCAGGTGGGACGAGTTTAGTTTGGGATTATGTTCGGTATGGGCTGGTTCGACACAAGGGTCTGTTTCCGTGTGTATGACTCTACGAACATCAGGGCAAAGGTGCTGACAGTCAGCTGTAAAAAAGCAGTGGTCCATCTTCATTTATGGCCATTTTGGAGGCTATTTGTTCACTTAATTCATTGGTAGATACCTGTAAATCCTCATTTGCTACTAATGGAAAGAGATCATATGATTACCATCAGAAAATGGATATCTTTCCTACTACTGCTACATGTTGGATACTCTAAAATATGAAAGACACTGGGTATTTGGACAAGGTGACATGGTTAAACAAAGGCTCAGTTGGTGAAAGTAACAATGAGGCCATCAGCACACACCATTACTTACATATAAATTGCATGAAGCGGGTGAAGATGGCAGTTAAATATGAACATACAAGAGCTTTTCCTGAGATGCGCCACACTGTTAGTTCTGGGAAAATAGCGTCTCGCTGTCTGACTCACCATATAAATACAGTTTGTTGTCCTGCTGACAGGAGAAGAAGGAAATCTGGCCATGCTGTGGTCTTATTATAATAAAAATGGAACTCAGCTTCTTCCAGCAATGACTCCAGCACATGTTGAGAATTTATTGCAGCTGTGTGATTTGGGAGTCAATGTACAATAATGAAATTGCTTTAAAACATTCCCTGTCCAAGAAAATAACAAATATGAGCCAGCCTGTAATGTTATTTCCTAACTTCTAAAACAAACGTACAACTTTTTCCTTCCATAAGCAGCAGGCTTTCACAAATGGATGTAACTTTAATTAGTTAACTTTGAATTTATTTTTCTTGAACATCCTACAGACAGCAGTTCTTTACCATACAGTGAATGTCAACCAGGAAAGGCATCACAGCTGAGCCCTGTCACACAATCTGTCACACAATACCCATTGGTGTATAATTAGCACTAGGACCCTTGGTTGATGATTTTCTCTATAAATCTCCATTGACTCCCTTCCATTTGAAATGAACCATACAGAACAGAATTGGAAGCTGAAACCCTGCGTATTCTCTTAAATGTCGATCATTGCATTAATGTATCCTTTAACCTAATTTGCCAATTCACTTTAGCCAACTCTGATTTCATGCCCTCGTAATTCTTCTGATTTAATCTTTAAAAATAGTCTCGGACCTGATGCTGTCTTTCACAAACAGTACACAATATTGAATCATATTACAGTCACTGCTACCTTGGGGAGTCTTCACTGTGACGTCATTCAATATCCGATCTCAAAGAATAATGCCAGCTTTATGCAAAAATCGCCAGATCTGAAGGCTATCTCTCTTTGGCTATTTTACTTGCTGTTCCCCACAGCTCATTTGCCGTACTGATCCTTCAATGTCTTATATAGAATGTATACTACTGTAACAGGGCATTCTGCCCAACCAGTCTATGCTGTGATTTTATTGCCTTCCTTGCATTGCCTCATCTCTACCTTCTAGTCAATATTTTTGATCCTACTCCTCTATTTAGATTAGATTTGATTTGATTCCCTACAGTGTGGAAACAGGCCCTTCAGCCCAAGCAGTCCACAACGACCCTCCAAAGAGTAACCCAATCAGAACCATTTCCCTCTGACTAATGCACCTAACACGGTGGGCAATTTAGCATTGCCAATTCACCTGACCTGCACATCTTTGGACTGTGGGAGGAAACCGGAGCACCCGGAGGAAACCCACGCAGACACAGGGAGAATGTGCAAACTCCACACATACAGTCACCTGAGGCTGCAATCGAACCTGGGACCTTGGTGCTGTGAGGCAGCACTGCTAACCATAATTCTATAAAACAAATAAATGTTTGGGCCCTCAAGTCTACCCTGCCATTCAATAGGATCATGGCTGATCCAATATTCCTCATGATCACTCTTCCATCTTTTCTCCATAACTCTCGATTCCCATAATGATCAAGAATTTATCTCAGCTTTAAATATACACAACGACTCTGCCCCCACAGCTCTCTGTGGCACGGAGTTCCAAAGATTACAACCCTCTGAGACACGAAATTCCTCTTTACTTCAGCCTTAAACTGACATTCCTTTATTCTGAGACAACGCCCTCTGGTCTTCGACTCTCGGATGTGGGGAAATATCACATTCACCCTGTCAAGCCCCTTAAGAATCCTATCCGTTTCAATGAGCTCACCTTACACTCTAAACTCCAATGCGTAGAGTCCCAACCTATTTAGCCTTTGCTCATAAGACAATCCCTCCATAATGGGGATTGTCCTAGTGAACCTTTCATGAACTGCCTCTAATGAAATGATATCTTTCCTTAAATAAGGGGATCAAAAAACTGCTCACAGTATGCCAGATGTGATCTCACCTGCACCTTGTACAGTTGCAGTAAGACTTCCCTATTCTTACACTCCAACTCCTTGAAATAAATTCCAACATTCCATAGCATTAACATTAATTGTCTATAAGGAGGGACAAAGATGATAAACAAAGAGAATTCCTAGTATTTAACTTGTGCTCAGCACTCAAAAGAAATCTTGAGAAGTGCACAAGAATCTGTGTTAGAAGCATTGTATAGGAAAGAAAAGGAATGACAGGGAATCTCATTTGATTTTCAGACAGCGACTGAGGTAGTTGGTAAACACTGTGGGCTCTGCAGTCAAAAACCACAGCAGTCTGTTTAACTTGAACACCAATGCTTGGGGCGATATTGAAGCTACGACTCATTAAGACGCATTGACAGCTTTAGATCCGTCCCAGTGAAAAACAGATCAGCTCTCATACACTGCAAAACATGGTCTCAGTAGTTAGCAAGCTATGTTTGACATATGTAAAAAACCTCCATAAACTCTTTAGATAGTCTCTCTATGAAAGGAACAGCCCTCAGTCTGAGTTTAATGAAGCCTCGTTCAATGTTCTTGTTTAGATTGAATTGCAACCATGTACAAATGTGCCTCTTGGTCTGCTGCAGTCATATGACCTCTACCATGAGGCATGTAGACATTGTGACTTCATTTCAGTAAAGATCTTGTGTTGAATATATTGTGTTAGAAGTGGAACTGAGGTAACTATTGCAGAACCATAAAGAAGCACAGTTACTGAGAGCATGAGAGAGACACAGCTGCCAGTATATGTATATAAAAGAGAATAAAGCAACTCACATTTAAAACACAGATTAAAGGGGAACAGATGCAGCTTTACCCTGACTAGCTCCTGTTCAAATGACAGAAGATATGAAGCTGAGATAAGTCTAAAGAGACCGATACCCTGTCACCAAGTCACCCTTTATTTACATGTGGAAAGTCCTTGATATTGATCCAGCTTCCTCAGAGCCAGTTCTCAGAGTGAACAGGATGTCTGACATTCCTGCTTATGTCAGCCAGCCAGGGCTCCCTGATTGACCAGATTAACAGCCCCCAACCAGGGAACTCATATTCTATGAGGTCCATCTGGCTGACTTTGATATAATCACGATATCACTCCCCACAAGTCCAAGGATACAGACCAATGTTATTTTCTGAAGGCCTCCTGGGTGTTTCAGCATTGGGTAAGGTGTTACAGGCAGCATTTAATGCACAGCAGCTCACCTCTTGTGTCCAGAGCATATTTGAAAAAAATCATTCTTCTCTTCAGATGGGCAAAGGTGTCAAGGCAATGACATCTGTCGTGTCCATCTCAGATTATGAGGTATCTTTTATGCTTAACAGACAGGGAGAACCTGTGAGTCCCAAAACAGTCAGAAAGGTCAGTGAAGGGCCTGGGTACATTTTGCTCCTGCACTATTTATGAGTTTATTTAGTCCATGTGCTTATTCAGGACTATCAAACCGACTTGAACTTTGTATGTCATTGGACCTGACCTCACATCAACCATGCCTCTTACCCATGCAGGACCAGTCTTATGGCTCCTACACCAAACTTCGTCCCGGCACAGTGGTTAGCACTGCTGCCTCACAGCGCCAGAGACCCGGGATCAATTCCCGCCTCAGGCAACTGTCAGTGTGGAGTTTGCATATTCTCCCCGTGTCTGCGTGGGTTTCCTCCGGGTGCTCCGGTTTCCTCCCACAGTCCAAAAACAAATGTGCAGGTTAGGTGAATTAGCCATGCTAAATTGCCCGTGGTGGTAGATGTAGGGGAATGGGTTTGTATGGTTTGCTTTTTGGAGGGTCAGTGTGAACTTGTTGGGCCGAAGGGCCTGTTTCCACACTGTAAGTAAGTAATCTAATCTAAACTGTCACTCTGCCATTTAGGGGAGTCTTGTTCCAGCACTGGTGATTCTGATGCTGTTTCACTCTCCACCCCAGGTCTGGGAAGATCACTGTTCTGACGAAGGGTCACTGGACCCGAAACATTAACTCTGATTTCTTGCCAGAGATGCTGCTGGACCTGCTGAGCTTTTCCAGCAATTTCTGTTTTTGTTTCTGATTTCCACATGGGTAGTTTTTTTGACTTTTCTTTGATACATTAAAAATTGTAGATCAAAGTTAAATTCCATTGATCAATATGTAATGTCTTTAACTCAGCCAGCTTTCGGAAAAAAATGTCCATAGTTCCAAGAGAGAGAGGAGGTTATCCAGAGTTCCTATGGAAATGCCCATGGGGCTTAGGGAGATAACTTCCTACACTCCAATGTTCATTTTCATTTTGGGCTGGGAAGTCATAGAGTCATACAGCACGGAGCATCTGTTAAGCTCTGAAATGCTGAGAAGTCTGTCATTGGAATAACATGTGTATGTAGAATTCCTAAGTAAAGAACAAACCACTGATAAACCATCTGACACAGAGGTCCACAGCAACCCAACTACAGACATGGAACAATGACATGTCAACGAATGATACAGAAATGATACGCCGTCAGGAAACAGCACCCAGTTACACAGCCGATGACAACAATGCACATGTATATCATCAACAGACCATCTCAATTCAACAAATGTATCTGCAATGCATATGTAAAGGCTGATGGGAATAATGAATTAATGCATGAGATCAGTTATGTATATTTGTTAATTTGGGTAACTCAAAATGTAAATGATAATTGAGGCACTGTTTTTTTCTTTTGCATGAAAAAGGGGATGTTTCGATTGAACTGCAATCATGTACAAATGTACAGTCATGTATACAGTCCACTGGAGTCATGTGACCTCTCCCATGAGGCACTTTACAGGTAGATATCTTGACTTCAATAAAGACTTTACGTTGAATATACTGCTGTGTTGCACACTCAACAGTTCTAGTCATTCCATGTGCAGTTTTGTTAGGCCAGGGAGATCTGCTCTTGAAAAGACAATTTGTTTTTAAAAAGCTGCAACTTCAAGATCAACCTTATAGCAGAAAGAAGCGAAAGCTTAATTCCTAACAAGACAAAAAAAGTTCAAATCCCAGAATACACTCACATTCCTGAAAAACTGAAATTGCTGCTAATCAAAACAAAACCAGAAAATGCTAATTGCACAACAGATCAATCAGCACTAGCTACATGGAATACAGAGTACAAAAGTTATTATATATATCTAGATAAAACCCTGAATTGGTCTTAACTGAATAATTTGTGTATAATTGGGAGATTGTGTATAATCTCAAAAAGCGAAATTATCTAATTGCAAATTAGGAATTTGACACCAATCTGACTGTCCTTGAGCATTCCGATACAGGCTTTGGGAAGTAAACTCTGCATACTTTTAATACTGCCCCAGAAGGTCAGGCAACTATCTGACAGCCATGATCAGCCAGGACAATTATTATCAAAGCAGCACATTTTGCTATATTTTATATATTGGAATTTCACATGCGTTTAATTTGATAGAATCATAGAGGTGTACAGCACAGAAGCAAACCCTTTGGTTCAACCCGTCCATGCACACCAGTTATCCTAACCTAATCTAGTCCCATTTGCCAGTGCTTGGCCCATATCCCTTTAAACTACTCCTATTCATATACCCATCCAGATGCCTTTTAAATGTTGCAATTGTACCAGCATTCAGCACTGCCTCTGGCAGCTCATTCCATACACGTACCACCCTCTGCGTGAAAAAGTTGCCCCTTAGGTCCCTTTTAAATCTTACCCCTTTCACCCTAAACCTATGCTCTCTAGTTCGGAATTCCCCCACCCCAGGGAAAATACCTTGTTTATTTATCCTATGCATGTCTCTTATGATTTTATAAACTGCTGTTAAGTTCACCCCTCAGCCTCCGACACTCCAGGGAATACAGCTCCAGCTTATTCAGCCTCTTCTTATAGCTCAAACCCTCCAATTCTGGCAACATCCTTGTAAATCTTATCTGAACCTTTTCAAGTTTCACAATTACAGAACTGGCTCAGAGGAAGAAGACATAGGGTGGTGCTGGAGGGATGTTTTTCAGACAGGAGGCCTGTGACCAGTGGAGTGCCACAAGGATCAGTGCTGAGTCCACTACTATTCATCGTTTATATAAATGATTTGGATGTGAGGTATAGTTAGTATGTTTGCAGATGACACCAAAATTGGAGGTGTAGTGGACAGTGAAGAAAGTTACCTCAGATTACAACAAGATCTTGATCAGATGGGCCAATGGGCTGAGAAGTTGCAGATGGAGTTTAATTTAGACAAATGTAAGGTGCTGCATTTTGGGAAAGCAAATCTTAGCAGGACTTATACACTTAATGGTAAGGTCCTTGGGAATGTTGGTGAACAAAGAGACCTTGGAGTGCAGGTTCATAGCTCCTTGAAAGTGGAGTCGCAGGTAGAAGGATAGTGAAGAAGGCATTTGATATGCTTTCCTTTATTTGTCAGAGTATTGAGTATAGGAGTTGGGAGGTCATGTTGCGGCTGTACAGGACATTGGTTATTCCACTTTTGGAATATTGCGTGCAATTCTGGTCTCCTTACTATCGGAAAGATGTTGTTAAACCTGAAAGGGTTCAGAAAAGATTTACAAGGGTGTTGCCAGGGTTGGAGGATTTGAGCTATAGGCAGAGGTTGAATAGGCTCGGGCTGTTTTCCCTGGAGCGTTGGAGGCTGAGGGGTGACATTATAGAGGTTTTAAAATCATGAGGGACATGGATAGGATAAATAGACAAAGTCTTTTCCCTGGGGTGGGGGAGTCCAGAACTAAAGGGCATAGGTTTAGGGTGAGAGAGAAAGATATTAAAGAAACCTAAGGGCCAACTTTTTCACGCAGAGGGTGGTATGTATATGGAATGGGCTGCCAGAGGAAGTGGTAGAGGCTGGTACAATTGCAACATTTAAAAGGTACCTGGATGGGTATTTGAATAGGAAGGGTTTGGGGGGATATGGGCTGAGTGCTGGCAGGTGGGACTAGATTGGGTTGGGATATCTGGTCGGCATGGACAGGTTGGACCGAAGAGTCTGTTTCTGTGCTATGCACCTCTATGACTCTATAACATCCTTTCTATAGCATAGAGGCCAGAATTGCACACCATTTTCCAAACGTGGCCTAACCAATATCCTGTACAGCTGCAACATGACCTTCCAACTCCTATACTCAATAGTCTGACCAACAAAGGAAAGCTTACCAAACACCTTCTTCACTATCCTATCTACCTGCGACTCCACTTTCAAGGATATATGAACCTGCACTCCAAAGTCTCTTTGTTTTGGCAACACTCCCCAGGACCTTAACATTAAGTGTATAAGGAAAGTTTGGGCTTTAATTGCTAACCAGATGATCACTTCCCCAAAATATTCCTCAGTCATCAATCACAAACCACTGAGCTAGTTCACAAACACACCACCCCTATTTTGGATCAGTCAAAGGGTTTTTTTTCACCTTTGCTTTATCAGTGGCACAGTCTCTTCTGCTTTCTTGCACTGGTTTCCTTAAGAGAATTTGATGTAGTAGCGCAGTACACATTGATCTGGAAAGGATTTCTGAATAAATGTCATCGTTTTTCCTTCAATGTTAATTGTGCTTTGCTAGTGGCTACTTGTAAAACTTGAATATGAACATTGAGATCATTGTCTCCCTTAGTTCAATGAAGACTTCCTAAAGAGGCTCTTCTGAGTTTTGAACCTGCACTTTGGATCTCATAACAACAGCAATAATAAAACAGTGGACCTGTTTATGCCAGGAAGGCTTTGGACTGTTGAATTTTGACATCATGTGGATGGATAGGAAGATGTTTGCATCACTGGAAGTCTATGTGTCAGGAATAAATGGCACGAGATTTAATTTGATTGTGCATTTCTTCTGACCTTGCAATTGTGACTACATTTCAACAATTGTTTAGGGCGTCCTGAGGTTATGTGCAACACCAAACAAATGTAAATTCTTCCTTTTAATCATTAGCATGCTCTCACCAATTTCACCATTGTTCACTTTTTACAATGGTCAGCAATACAATTCAAGGTGCTGTACTGGTCCATTGAAAATTCAATTAATTGCAATATGAAATTGCTGCTGTATCAATGTTATCCCTTCAGTAAGGTTAGGGTTCAAAAGGTGACAGTCAAAGCATGCTCAGCACTAACCTGTACATACAGATCACGGAGTTCTCTTTGAAATCTCTTTGAATCCGAGGTGACAGTAACAGGACCAATTTCTGCATGAGATAAGAGAAGAACAATTAACCTAAACCACTCCTCACAAATCCCTCTTACAAAAGTGTTGGTCAGTTTGATCCTGATTGACGTGAGGCATATGAGTGGCCTGAAAGGGATGTCTTCCTAATTCTGGAGTGCTGACATCCTGATTTCTGATGTTGTGTAATGCTTTTGCAAACTTAACTGACCAAAAACATGTGAGTTTAACAGAAATCTGCTTTATACTGCTACAAAACTTAAATACAAGGATATCACCCTAGAGGAATTTAATATGCTTTCCCACTCATAAAAATCAAGTTTCTTTTGATGAGCACTAGTAGATATTCTTTTTCTGAGGCAAGTCCAGTGAAACCAGGATGACTTCTCTCCACTTCACAGTGTTGGTCCTGTGTTAGTCCAATGTTAGATCCATACACTCTGCCACATGTGTGTTCGAAGAGGCAGGTAGTTGGGATGCTTCGGTTTTGGCATACTCCTTCACTTTTTGACCTTGCCTTTTGTCTGGGCCTGTTGGAAGTGTTCAAGATGGTTGACATTTTTGCAGATGCTTCTTCGCTGTTTGGGTTGTCTCGACCATCATATGACAGTAGGGATATCACATATTTGGGGCAGGCTTAGAGAATGTCCTTTAACTACTTTTTCTGCCCTCCTGGTAAATACTTGATATTACAGAGTTCTGAGGAGAGAGTTGGTTTTGAAAGTCTTGTGTCTGGGATACCAAAAGAGCAGCCTGCCCAGTCCAGTTGATCAAAAGTAATCAATGACTTCACGCTGGGATGTTGACCTGAGAGAGGAACTGACAATGGAGCACATATCCTGTCATTAGAATCACAGAGGCATTTTGTTCCTCAGATAGCTAAAGGCTATGCTAGAGACAATGTTGAATTGCATCCTCAATGTCTGCCCTCGTTGAAAGGAGGTATAGCTCAACATGAACTCAAACACCTTATGATCTCTCGAAATCACATCACCCATTCTCCATTAACATCCCCAAGTCTCACAGAAACAATACTGAACCAGTATCCTATTCTCCCCACTGCTACAGCTTTCATCATGCAATCTCTCTATTTACTAGGTACTTGTGGCCAAATTTGAAAATGCTCAGTGTAACATACTTCTGCCTATTTGGATATGCTAACCCATTTCACATTCATTGCAGCCAACATAAGAAGGATGCATTCTTCATGTGGATCAGATTTAAACATGAATCAATGACCAACATATAACTGCATCAGCCCAGGTCCCCTACTCCCAATCTCATATTAAAATGTTAATTGAAAAGTAGCCAAGATTTCTCAAATCTCTGATGCCATTCCTATCTTATCAAAGCAATTTTATCTTCATCATCGGTGTATATATCATATAGTTTTAAGTGAAAAATTTTAGGTAGTGAATCATAGTATTGTAATGCTGCAGTTAATAATGCCAGGTTTGATATTGGTGCTGCTTTAAGGTATCCTTGCACTGTTCCACACAACAGCTTCCTAGATAATCAAGGGCAAAAGAAGGAGACAAAGTAAATATAATAACATCACTAGAGAGAAAATGCTAGTGAAACTAACAGGGCTAAAGATGGCTAGGTCCTATGGACCTGATGGGATATACCCTAGGATATTAAAAGAAGGAGCTGCAGATATAATGGATCCACTGGTAGTAATCTTCCAAGAACCCTTAGATTCTGGAAAAATCTAAGACGATTCAAAAACCACCAATGTAACAGTGTTTTTATACAGGTAAGGATACATAAAACAAACAGATAATTATCAGGCAGTTAACTTAACGTCTGTCATTATGAAAATGTTGCAATCTATTACAATGGATATCACAGCAGAGCATTTAGAAATAGGTAGCATATGAGCAATGGTTAGAGGTTTGGCCAACTAACAGAAGACAGCTGGGATAAGGGGGATATTTTCAGGATTGCAACCCATAATCAGTGGCATGTCACAGAGACCAGTCTTGAGCCCACAACTTGGAGGAGAAAGGCAAATGTGCTATAGCCAAGTTTACAGATGCCAAAAACAAGTGGGAACGCAAGCAGTGAGGATGATTCGAAGAGTCTGCAGAAGGATATACACAGGTTATGCAAGTGGGCAAAGTACATGACTGGTGGAATATAGTATGGGGAAATGTAAGGTTGTGCACTTTAGCAGAAGAATAGAGGAGTTGAATATTAAATAAAGACTCAAGAAAGCTAAAGCACAGTGAGATTTGGGAGTCTTCATATATCAATCATATATAAAAAAGCTAGGAAACAAATTCAGAACGTACTAGGGTGGACAAATGGATGTTGACATTTATTTGAAAGGTAATGGAAGACCTTGCTAAAAATATAAAAGGCACTAGTCACACCACACCTGGAATGCTATGAACAGTCTGTTCTCTTCTCTAAGGAAAGGTATAATGGCATTGGAGCAGTCCAGAGAACATTCACTAGGCTGATACTGAATATGAAGGGACTGTCTTATGAGGAGAGGTTCAGTAGTTTGGGTGTGTAATTATTAGAGTTTAGAAGAATGAAAGGTGACAAAACTGAAACCTACAAGATTCTTTTGGGGGCTTTACCAGGTAGATGCAGAAATGTTCTTTCCCCTGTGGGAGAGTCTAGGATCAGAAGGCATAATCTCAGAATAAGGAGCAACCAATTTAAAACAGAGTGGAAGCGAAATTTCCTGCAAGCACAGACAAATATACAAAATCTGCTCAACTCAACTGTTTCTAACTATTCAGGAACAATGGATCAGAGCGAAACACAGAGTAAGTTGTAATTTACCTGGCTTTGGAGGCTTAAGCATGCGCAGTTGATAGGGAATCCTGGTGTCAGCAGATACTGCCTTCTGTAATAGATATCGAGGCTCCAGAGGAGATCGGAAACATGGACACGGCCTCATCACTCAGTTAAGCTTCCCAAAAAGTCTATGGCACACTGCACTTTGTTGCAATACACGGGTTGAAAACCACCGCCACAGAAGGCAGCACAGGCTGAGTTAGGCAGATTTTTAATCAGTAAAGAAATCATGGATTTTGGGGAAAAGGCAGGAAAGTGGAGTGAAGGATTATCAAATTATTGGTGATCTCATGGAATGGTGAAGCAGGCTCGGTGGGCTGAATGCCTACTCTTTTATTCATTCACATGATCTAGGGGTTACTGACTAAGCCCGCATTTATTGCCCATCCCTATTTGCTAGAGGGCAGTTAAAAGTCAACCACATTGTTGTAGGGCTAGGTTCACATGTAGTAAGGACGGCAGTTTCCTTCCCTAAAGGACATCAGTTCTACTAGATGAGGTTTTTTGACAATGGTATATGTCATCATTAGACCCTTAACTCCATATTTTCTTTAATGAATTCTAATTCCACTATCTATGATGATGTGATTCAAACCTGGGTTCTTGGAACATTTCCTGAAGAAGGGCTCATGCCCAAAACGCCGATTCTCCTGCTCCTTGGATGCTGCCTGACCTGCTGCGCTTTTCCAGCAACACATTTTCAGCTCTGATCTCCAGCATCTGCAGTCCTCACTTTCTCCTTCTTGGAACATCACCTGCCTTCTGGATAGTCCCACTAGGTCATCACCTCCTACAACTTATAGTCTTCTTTGACAGATGCTCTCCAGACTGGTGTTATGTACTTGGTAAACAGAAACACTGCACCCTTGTGATCCACGTGAATGTTGGTGTAGGTTTTGAAATTTCCATTGGAGACTTGTCTCTTAAGTAGTAACTCCTGCACCTTGCCTACTTGGGCATTTACCACATGTCTGGGTCTCAGACATTAAGCAGCATCAATGATGGGGCAGAGAACATCACAATCTTATTCATACAGGTTGACGGGAGTTGCTGGGATGATGTTTCAGACCAGGGACTCTGACTTGGGTCCACTTCACTGATTTGCTGGCACTGATCTTTCACAAGTAGATATTTGCTAATTCAGGACACAGCAAGTATTGAATCACACAACTTATGCTCCATATGGCTTCATTCCACAATGGGTTTTGCCTCAAGTGTAAAACACAACCTATAAGACAATTTTCACATCTACATTTTCCCACACCCACCCTGGTAATGTCTGATTGAAGTTGCCAATTCTGTTAACAGTGTGTGCTGAATTATTGACAATTTTTGCAAAATGCAGCATTGTGATTGACCTGTTTCATTGCCCAAGAGACTTCTTTAATGCCACTGTCTTATAGATTCAGCATTCTCCATGATTCTTAATGCCGGCTTCTGCACCTTTATCTATCTATTTAGTGCTATAGGCCATTGACACGTTCTGATAATTTAATGCATTTGAATTTGAAGCATTACTGTGGACCATTGAGTATCTTTTATGTCACTCCTAATGTAGCACAATATCAGAGGAGATTCCACAAACCGCTCAAAAGATGGCTGACTGTCCACACACACATGAAACTAGGCAATACATGCTTTTAAACATGGATCAAACTATAAAAAAAATCACTAGCGAGTAAGCTGAGTACAGCACTTTACATACTTATAATCATAATGTGATCTCCCATGAGATAGGGTTTCTGTTACTTGTGAGAGGACAATGTTGGGACCTGAAAAATATCATGTGACTTCACATGATTTCTGTTTGAAACTAAAGTTTATCATTACCCCATTGGAATAACTGTGATAAGTGCAGCTCTACAATGATTAAAAGGTGATGAGCAAATAGACGTATTTCAGTCAAGGAGAGGGAAAAAGACTTGCAATTGTATAACAACTTTCACAACTACCTGATATCATAAAGAACTTTACAACCAATTAAGTATATTTGAATTGTAGTAATTGTTTGGAATGTGAAATTAGACAACCAATTTGCAGGTGGCAAGCTCTCACAAACAGCAATGAGATGATGACCAAATCATCTTGGTTGACTCTTGATTGCCCAAGTCAAAGGCCCCGCAAGTCAAATTCAAGGTCAATTAGGGTTGCACAACACATATTGGGCACACCAGTGATGATCACATCCCCTGAGAGAACTTAAAAAAAAAACAAAAGTCTGGTACCAGGTACAACATGAACATGTTTTCCTGGGAATGACAGGACAACACATGTTCCAGTCATATAGGACTCAAAACAATAACTATTTTTCTCTCCACAGATGTTGCCAAACCTGATAAATTTCTCAAGCACTTTCTGCTTTCATTTTAGGACAGCAAATGTGTGTATTGTGAAAGGTTAAGTCACAAGTAAATAAAGAAACAGGAAGACAGAGTTGAGTGCATTGGATACTAAGGAATGGTTAGGCATTCGAAAGGTGCCACTATTCTTCTGAAAGAATGAAAGCACCAACCACATAGGCCCCCCCATCCCCATTGGAAGTAGCAGCTAAAGAATTTGGAACAAGCAGCTTGAATATAAATTCTGCCTTCAATTTCATCTATCTCAGTCCATGCTTCCAGGTCTCATGTTCTCAGAATATTTGTGGAATCATTAAGCTAGGTGATAGGACCAGCCATAGAAAACGTTGAAACTTTATTGCTGGAACAGCACAGCAGGTCAGGCAGCATCCAGGGAACAGGAGATTCGACGTTTCGGGCACAGGCCCTTCTTCAGGAATCCTGAAGAAGGGCCTGTGCCCGAAACGTCGAATCTCCTGTTCCCTGGATGCTGCCTGACCTGCTGTGCTGTTCCAGCAATAAAGTTTCAACTTTGATCTCCAGCATCTGCAGACCTCACTTTCTCCTCCAGCCATAGAAAACATCAAACATGTCTTTTTACACCACACAATGAACAGATCGAATCACTGATCCAAGAATGGAATGCATCAACTATAGTGAAACTATATTTTGTCTTGACATCTGAAGGATTATTAAACAAGTGTTCACCCAGCCATTGTTCTATAAACACAGCTATAGAGTCATAAAGTTCCACAGCACAGGTAAAAGTACAGTCTTTTGACTTTAACTATGCTGGCAAATTGAGCAGCAACAACATTAAATATAACTGCACCAAGATGGTGTTCTGGCCAGTCACTTATAGCCAATGGGACAATTCTACGTAACAATGCATTGTTAGAAGTACACCAGCAGCTTAGTAATTTATAAAAATTGATTTCTGTTCCTGTTTAAAATATTTTTTGTGCCAATTTCCTCCTCCATTTTCTCTCCTGAAGCTATTTTATCATTCCATGACTTTGTGTGGTCACCCTCCAATAGTTTTTTCGAATCACATTAGTCATTTTTAAGCCCAGACATAGACACTTAACCTGTGGGAGACAGTGGAGTCAAACATATTCTGTCCTGGCCCACAAATGTGCAAAGTGCCACCAAAATACATCAAATAACATCCAACAGCAGATACAATTGTTTATTTTCCATTTTCCCACTGTCCCAAACCATGTTAAACCACTCAACTACTGCCAACTTTACTAAGCACACTAGTCATTAAACTTTGAACTTGCTGCGGATGAAGAGTTTATGCTTGAAATGTCGATTCTCCTGCTCCTCAGATGCTTCCTGACCAGTTGTGCTTTTCCAGCGCCACACTCTTTGACACTGATCTCCAGCATCTGCAGTCCTCACTTTCTCCCTGCTCTATATTCCTGTTAATCGAATAAGCTCATCAAGCCACGAGATGAACTTTCTTCTTCTATACATAAAATAATAATTTTATTTCTTACTCTACCTTTCAGGTCTTCTGCAGACCTCATTCCCCAGATGAAATGTGGAATGTTAGAGAAATGTTTGCACAGGCTTCATCAAGCCATAATTTCTTCCCTCTCCTGCATTTCTGTGATGACACGATCTCCTCCCACCTTCAACTTGACCCTTGTTAGAAGCCTTTCAGTTATAACTATTTAATTATGAGGCTGTCCGTTATAAACACCCTCTCTATTACACTCCATGTTCATTATAAGCTTTGCCACTCTGAGTTCCACTTAACACATTATGAGGTTCTTACTTAATAAGACTATCCATGACAAAGTTTCCTGCACCTTGGATTCTGAAAATGATACTGTTATATCTATTGTAACACTCTCTCTCCCATAAATACAACATTCAATTGCCCGTGTTCCCTCTCCTGATCACTACACAAAGACTAACACGTGCACAACTGCGAACAGCCAATATTGAACATTATTTAGAGAAAGAAGGCAATATAAAAAAACTGCTTGGTTATTACAGTAAATAATACAACCTTTCCTATTGGAAAGAATGCTTGGGAGTGTGATGTGAGAGCAGACTAAAACTCAGTGACAAAGTCTTCCATAATGGAACAGTCATGAACACAGAAGTCTTACATATGAATGGTCACTTGGATAATGACACTGGAGGGAGACTGCAAAGTCACAATACAACACAATTCAATTTCTTCAGAAAAGAGAGGGTGGGAGGGAACACGGTGATCGAAATCACAAACCAACTCTAAACTAACTGACCTTGGGCAGTAGTTTAGGGAGAGCATATTAAATCTGACGGATAACAATCTACATTCTTGCTTGCTACTGTGGTTACCACAGAGTGGCTAAACAGGAAAATTATCACCACAGACACTCCCTACACCAATAAGCTTCAAATCTCAGTCACGGAGTAAGAACCAATAAATGGACACCAGGTGTTTCCAGACAAGGAAGGAAAGCAAAAAAAGAAATCTGATCAAATGGAAAGAGAGTAGAGAAATATGAAAGAAAAATATATCAAAAATATTCTGTCTCACATCAGTCTGATCCAAAACCCTTGAGGGTACATGAGAAAATAATGATATGTAACTCTGCTGTTCACAGTAATTCACATAACCTCACCCAAGACAGCTGACAGTCAAAACTTCTTATTTATCTCCTGACATTTTTTTTGCTGTGACCTTTTCCCTCAAATTAGCAAATGTTTCTTCGAAAACAGAATTTTTCCTTCCTTCCACTAAGGGGCTGACTGCACATTTTTAAAATTCTTTCATGTGGACATCGCTAGCAATGTCAGCACACATTGCTCATCCTTAATTGCCCTCAAACTGAGTGGTCTGCTGGGCTATTTCAGTAGGCAGTTAACAGTCAAATACATTACAGTGGATCTGCCATCACAAAGGCCAAATCAGGTCAGGATGGCAAATGTCCTTCCCTGTCATTAATGAACCAGATAGGTGTCTACAACTATCAAAGATACATGTCATGGTCCCCATTACTGCGAATCCTAATGTATTAATCAAGAACAAATCACATGGCGGAGCAGGCTCAAGGGGCTGAACTGCTTACTCCTGCTCTTAGTTCTAATAGATTCATAGATTCGTACTGCATTGAAAAGGTCCTTTGGCCCATCAAGTTTGCAACGAAATAACTACCACCAAAAATGTGCTAATCCCAATTTCTTGCACTTGTAACATATCTTTGAATGTTATGATATTTTAGGTATTCATCCAAATATCTTTTAAAGGTTGTAAGGTTTCCAGTCTCTACTACATTCCCAGGCAGTGCATTCCAGATTCCAACTACTTGCTGAGTGAAAATCCCAAATCCCCTCTGAATCTCCTGTTCGTACCGTAAAACTATGCCCTCTTGTGAATGACCCCTCAGCCAAAGGGAACTGCTTCTCTCTATTCACCGTGTCCAATCCCCTCATAATCTTATACATGTCTCCTCTCAGTTTCTCTGTTCTAAAGAAAAGAATCTTAGCCTATCTAGTCTCTACTTATAGTTCATTTTGGGCAACATCTTGGTGAACTTCCTCTGTACCCCCTCTAGTGTTATCACATCCTTCCTATAGTGAAGTGACCAGAAATGCATACAGTACTCTTTCAAACCTTTGCCTGGCTTCTTTCCCCAGAACCAGATCCTGCATTGTGCCGTCCCTAGATGTGCCTTCTAATTATTGATACAAAAAAACTCCCCGATACATTTCAAGAAATCTGTCCCCTCTAAACTATGAATACCCCAATTTATGTTGGAAAAGTTGAAATCCCCTAGCAAAATTACCCGATTGTTACTCTGACATACCTCTGTGAACTGTCTACATATTTGCTCCTCTATTTCCCACTGACTCTATAATACGCTCTCAGTCAAGTAGTTGCCTCCTTAACACTCCCAAGTTCTATTCAAAAAGCCTTATTTGAGGATCCTTTCAAGATATCATCTCTCCTTATTACAGTTGGTGACTCCTTAATGTGCTACACCACCACCCTTTTTACACCCTCCTGTGTCTTGCCTAAGGATTCTATAACCGGGAATGTTGAGTTGCCAGTCCAGACCTTCCCTCAACTATTTTTCTGTGATGGCAACAATATCATACTTGCATGTATCAATCCATGCTATTAACTCATCAGTCTTACCTATTACATTCCAAGCATTAAAGACCTCCAGCCTTGACTTACTCTCTTGAGAACTTATGCTCTAAAGAGCTGTTAAATATCTATTCAATTTAAGAATACTTTGAAATTATGCTGAAAAAGACAAACCAATGAAGATTTCTGTCTTGCATTCAGCAGGGCAGACACAAAGATACTGAATTTCAAAGAGAACAGACTTCATACTACAGGTGAAAAGGGTGTTGATTAGGTGTCAAATTATCTAATACCTCCTTCTCTTCCTGTGCTTCTCTTTAACATACCCACTACTGCATCTTGTAGCACTTCTTCAAAATAGAACTAGGCCATAAGTCTGAGCATGCTGTTTGACCATGAGGTAATCACTACTGACTTCTGATCTCATTAGAGCCTCATGCATCTCCTTATCAATTTGCAACTCCTGATAATGAATAGGAAGAGGATCATTGGCTGATTTCCTTCTTGTACACAGAGACAATGAAATCAGTTTTTCCATCTTTCAAGTAGGCCCAGCTGACTAGCTCAGCAGGCACTAGGACATCTGCAAAATTCAGTACCATGCCACAAAGCTTTCTTAATAACTGAGCATTCTCAAGGAGCTTCAGATATTTGAAATAGATGCATTATTGAAATAAGCTGCCACACTCCAGTGTAGTAGAAAGTGAGGGATGCAGATGCTGGAGATCAGAGTTGAGAGTATGGTAAATTCCTAATGATGGCTTTATGCCTGAAACGTCGATTCACCTACTCCTCGGATGCTGCCTGACCTGCTATGCTTTTCCAGCACCACACTCTCAACACTCTACAGTGTTTTTGGCCATGAGTGGGGAGTGAGAAGGGGAGAAGTGTGCAGTGGGGAAGAAACAGAGTGGGAGCAGAGAAGCAGTACATGCTAGAATGTTAGAAATAACTATGCAAAAGTATTCAGTCTGTGTTTAATATTGGGGACATGTCTTACATTCCTATTTCAAAGTCAGAACATTAGTTCAGTCAATTTGTGCATACTGCAAGAAGATGGGACGTTTGGGAGAGAAAGGGATGGTTGGGAGACAACATAATGTGAGAAGTTACTGGAGAGATCCTGCTGCAAGAACAGGAGGTCAGAAAGATTACTAACCCTTTCAAAGTCTGGAATTTATAGCTTGCAGCAGCCAAGAGGCAGTGAGCTGTAATACTAGTAATTTCACAAAGATCTCTTCACTCGAGGGTGGGAGTTAGACACAGGAATTTCAGGGATGGGACTGGGGAGGAAGGGGCAAGAGGTTGTGGCAGGGAAAGCTGGTGAATGAGGAGAGGTAGTAACTTTTTTGAAAAGATAAACTGGGAAATAGAAATTTGGACACTGCAGTGGTGCAGAGAACTAGTTGCTTTGTTTTAAAGCTCAAGTGAAAATAACTTCTGTGCAGTATTCCCGTATTGATTATACAATGCTGTGTAACTAATGGGGAAGCTGGATTTCGTGTAATGACACCAAGTGTCTGTGTTAAAATCTTCCTACAAACTGCTTTTATAGTTAAGTTGCAGATTGCCTTAGAATCAAGAGAAGGCTGCAAACCAAGACAGGTCACTCACTCTCTCTCTCTTATTTTCTCTATGAGTGGAAATGGAACAACACTCATTGATTCTTAAAAAGAGGACTTCTTACTCAAGCAAAAACTGAGTTCCAGTAAGGCGTATGACGAAGTTCCTCATGGGAGACTAGTTAGTAAAGTTAGATCACATGGAATACAGGGAGAACTAGCCATTTGGATACAGAACTGGCTCAAAGATAGAAGACAGAGGGTGGTAGTAGAGGGTTGCTTTGCAGACTGCAGGCCTGTGACCAGTGGCGTGCCAGAAGGATTGGTGCTGGGTCCACTACTTTTCATCATTTATATAAATCATTTGGATGTGAACATGGGAGGTATAATAACTAAGTTTGCAGTTGACACCAAAATTAGAGGTGTATTGGACAGCAAAGAAGGTTACCTCAGATTACAATAGGATCTTGATCGGATGGGCTATTGAGCTGAGGAGTGCCAGGAGGAGTTTAATTTTTATCAAATGTGGGGTGTTGTATTTTGGAAAAGCAAATCAGAGTAGGACTTATACACTTAATGGTAAGATCCTGAGGAGTGTTGCTGAACAAAGAGACCTTGGAGTGCAGGTTCATAATCCTTTGAAAGTAGAGTCGCAGTTAGATAGAATAGTGAAGAAGGGATTTGGTCTGCTTTCCTTTATTGGTCAGGCTATTGATTATAGGAGTTGAGAGGTCATGATGCGGCTGGACAAGTCATTGGTTACGCCACTTGTGGAATATTGTGTGCAATTCTGGTCTCCTTCCTATAAGAAAGATGTTGTGAAACTTGAAAGGGTTCAGAAAAGATTTACAAGGATGTTGCCAGGGTTGGAGGAGTTGAGCTATAGGGAGAGGCTGAGTAAGCTGGTGCTGTTTTCCCTGGAGAGTCAGAGGCTGAGGGGTAACCTTATAGACGTTTATAAAATCATGAGGGGCATGGATGGGATAAACAGACAAGGTCTTTTCCCTGGGGTGGGGGAGTCCAGTATTAGAGGGCATAGGTTCAGGGTGAGAGAGGAAAGATATAAAAGGGCCGCTAGGGGCACCGTTTTCACTCAGAGAGTGGTACGTGTATGGAATGAGCTGCCAGAGGAAGTGGTGGAGGCTGGGATTCTGGGTAATCCAAGATGGAGGACAGGAAAAGTTTCAGGCTATAAGAGCTGCTACTTTTTCTGAGGTATTTTAGGCACTGGAGGTGATTTCCTTGAATTCCAGGAACAGCAATTACTGTTTTATATGCTGTTGCATTGTTTTGGAACTTTGGAAAAAAAAGTCAAAACAACAGCAGTTTTAAAAGGGAGACAAAGTCAGACAAAGGAAGCACATGGTGAGGACAGTGCAGGGGAGAGAGAGAGAAAGAAAGAACCTGCACAGTTACTGCCTTTGCTCTTTTTGAATTCATGTGTCGCTGGATATCGGAGTGCATCTGGGAAAATTAACAAACAATGAATTTCACAACTAATCTTGGAGGAACCGGTTTGAGTGAAGTTCACAGCACAGAATCAGATAAGTTAATTGTTGTTTTAAGTCTGTCCAAGAGAAAGGCTGTATTAGTGGGTACAGTGGGTTCTTTCTTGATTATATGTTTTTGGAGATAAGTCTCTTGATTAAACTTAAAATATACGCCACAGCTATTAATTTAATCTGGTACAGTATTTTGCAGAGGAATATGACAGTGTTATTTTTTGGGTCTGTAGATTGTGAAGGAGCAAAAATGGCCTTTGCAGTGATATGTATTTCTTGTCAGATGTGGGAGTTTAAAGAGAGTTTAAGGGTTACTGCGGATTATATCTGCCATAAATGCTGTTGGATGCGAATCTTATCAGATCGAGTGGATCGGTTGGAGAGACAGATAGAAGCGATGAGGAATTTACAACAGCAACAGTATGTGATGGATGGCAGTTATAGGAAGGGGGGCAAGTCTCAGATACAGTGACATAGATGGGTTAACTCCAGGAAGGGTAAGAAAGGTCGGCACCTAGGGCAGGGGTCTTTTGTGGATATACCCATTTCAAACAGGTATGCTGTTTTGGAAAATGTAGGCGGTGATGGATTCTCAGGGGAACGTAGCACGAACAGCCAAGTTTCTGGTATTGAGACTGGCTCTAATGCAATGAGGGGTACGTCGGCTTCCAAGAGATCAATTGCTAGGAGATTCTGTAGTCCGAGGTACAGACAGACGTTTCTGTGGCCAGCAGAGAAAAAGCAGAATGTTGCCAGGATCAAGAATGTCTCAGAGAGGGTGCAGAATGTTCTCAAGGGGGAGAGGGGCCAGCAAGAGGTCATTGTGCACATTGGAACCAACGATATAGGAAGGGAAAAGGTTGAGATTCTGAAGGGGGGATTACAGAGAGTTAGGCAGAAATTTAAAAAGGAGGTCCTCAAGGGTAGTAATATATGGATTACTCCCAGTGCTACGAGCTAGTGAGGGCAGGAATAGGAGAATAGAGCAGATGAATGCATGGCTGAGGAACTGGAGAAAGATTCATATTTTTGGACCATTGGAATCTCTTTTGGGGTAGAAGTGACCTGTACAAGAAGGACAGATTGCACTTAAATTGGAAGGGGACTAATATACTGGCAGGGAAATTTGCTAGAACTGCTTGGGAGGATTTAAACTAGTAAGGTGGGGGTTGGGACCCAGGGAGATAGTGAGGAAAGAGATCAATCTGAGACTGGTACAAGTTGAGAACAGAAGTGAGTCAAACAGTCAGGGCAGGCAGGGACAAGGTAGGACTAATAAATTAAACTGCATTTATTTCAATGCAAGGGGCCTAACAGGGAAGGCAGATGAACTCAGGGCATGCTTAGGAACATGGGACTGAGATATCATAGCAGTTACAGAAACATGGCTTAGGGATGGGCAGGACTGGCAGCTTAATGTTCCAGGATACAAATACTACAGGAAGGACAGAAAGGGAGGCAAGAGAGGAGGGGGAGTGGCATTTTTGATAAGGGATAGCATTACAGCTGTGCTGAGGGAGGATATTCCCGGAAGTACACCCAGGGAAGTTATTTGAGTGGAACTGATAAATAAGAAAGGAATGATCACCTTGAGGTAATCATCAAGCCTGAGGAAGGGCTTATGCCCGAAACGTCGATTCTCCTGTTCCTTTGAGGCTTCCTGACCTGCTACGCTTTTCCAGCAACACCTTTTTAAGCTCTGATCTCCAGCATCTGCAGTCCTCACTTTCTCCTAGAGAATAGGACCCCTGAAAGATCAGCAAGGAGGCCTTTGTGTGGAGCCACAGAAAATGGGGAGGTACTAAATGAATATTTTGCATCAGTATTTACTGTGGAAATGGATATGGAAGATATAGACTGTAGGGAAATAGATGGTGACATCTTGCAAAATGTCCAGATTACAGAGGAGGGAGTGCTGGATGTCTTGAAACAGTTAAAGGTGGATAAATCCCCAGGACCTGATCAGGTGTACCCGAGAACTCTGTGGGAAGCTAGAGAAGAGATTGTTGGGCCTCTTGCTGAGATATTTGTATCATCGATAGTCACAGGTGAGGTGCCGGAAGACTGGAGGTTGGCAAACGTGGTGCCACTGTTTAAGAAGGGCAGTAAAGACAAGCCAGGGAACTATAAACCGGTGAACCTGACCTCAGTGGTGGGCAAGTTGTTGGAGGGAATCCTGAAGGACAGGATGTACATGTATTTGGAAAGGCAAGAACTGATTAGGAATGGCACGTGGCTTTGTGCATGAGAAATCATGTCTCACAAACTTGATTGAGTTTTTTAAAGAAGTAACAAAGAGGATTGATGAGGGCAGAGCAGTAGATGTGATCTATATGGACATCAGTAAGGCGTTCGACAAGGTTCCCCATGGGAGACTGATTAGCAAGGTTAGATCTAATGGAATACAGGGAGAACTAGCCATTTGGATACAGAACTGGCTCAAAGGTAGAAGACAGAGGGTGGTGGTGAAGGGTTGTTTTTCAGACTGGAGGCCTGTGACCAGTGGAGTGCCACAAGGATTGGTGCTGGGTCCTCTACTTTTTGTCATTTACATAAATGATTTGGATGCGAGCATAAGAGGTACAGTTAGTAAGTTTGCAGATGACACCAAAATTGGAGGTGTAGTGGACAACGAAGAGGGTTACCTCAGATTACAACAGGATCTGGACCAGATGGGCCAATGGGCTGAGAGGTGGCAGATGGACTTTAATTCGGATAAATGCAAGGTGCTGCATTTTGGGAAAGCAAATCTTAGCAGGACTTATACACTTAATGGTAAGGTCCTCGGGAGTGTTGCTGAACAAAGAGACCTTGGAGTGCAGGTTCATAGCTCCTTGAAAGTGGAGTCGAAGGTAGATACGGTAGTGAAGAACGCGTTTGGTATGCTTTCCTTTATTGGTCAGTGTATTGAGTACAGGAGTTGGGATGTCATGTTGCAGCTGTACAGGACATTGATTAGGCCACTATTGGAATATTGCGTGCAATTCTGGTCTCCTTCCTATCGGAAAGATGTTGTGAAAATTGAAAGGGTTCAGAAAAGATTTACAAGGATGTTGCCAGGGTTGGAGGATTTGAGCTATAGGGAGAGGTTGAACAGGCTGGGGCTGTTTTCCCTGGAGCGTAGGAGGCTGAGGGGTGACCTTATAGAGGTTTACAAAATGATGATGGGCATGGATAAGATAAATAGACAAAATCTTTTCCTTGGGGTCGGGGAGTCCAGAACTAGAGGGCATAGGTTTAGGGTGAGAGGGGAAAGATATAAAAGAGACCTGAGGGGCAACTTTTTCATACAGAGGATGGTACGTGTATGGAATGAGCTGCCAGAGGAAGTGGTGGAGGCTGGTACAATTGCAACATTTCAAAGGCATTTGGATGGGTATATGAATAGGAAGGGTTTGGGGGGATATGGGCCAGGTGCTGGCAGGTGGGACTAGATTGGGTTGGGATATCTGGTCGGCATGGACAGGTTGGACCGAAGGGTCTTTCTATGCTGTACATCTTTATGGCTCTATGTTACAATTACAGCATTTAAAAGGCATGTGGATGGGTATATGAATAGGAAAGGTTTGGAGGGATATTGACCAAGTGCTGGCAAATGGGACTAGATTAAGTTAGGATAACTAGTCAGCATGGACGAGTTGGACCAAAGGGTCTGTTTCCGTGCTGTACTGTACTCTATGACTGTATGACTGGATGCTAAACGAGGATCACTGTGATTAACAGCATCAAGATATTATTGGCAGAAATCAATGAAACTGTGAGAAAGTAACTTCATTCCACCCTTGTGGTTTGGAATTTAACTCAGAATTTGTTCCTTTTTTCATGTTTGTCAGTTTTTAAAGTAGGTTTAGTTTAAATTGTCATCTTACTAATTAATGATCTGTTTTGCCACTTGTGAAAAAATGTTTGCTTGCATATAAGTTCTGTTTTCTATTTTATAGATGAAACTTTTTTTAACCTTAGTGATCAAAGTCAGCCAAATTAACCCTCTTAGTGATTCAACTACTCACATTTGTTACAGCTCATGGCATAGTGGGACTTGATTTCCATCAGAGTCATGACAATGCACCAGCTGCAATATATGTGCTGTCACAGGCTGAGGCTTTAAGGGCCTTTTCCTGCCTTCAGGTATCCAAAGCCACCATCCATTTGCTTGGATTCTCTGCTAAAAATGCAGACCAGAATGCTTTGAAGATGAAGATTAGATTAGATTTTTTTAGATTAGATTACTTAGTGTGGAAACAGGCCCTTCGGCCCAACAAGTCCACACTGCCCCGTCGAAGCGCAACCCACCCATACTCCTACATTTACCCCTTACCCAACACAATGGGCAATTTAGCATGGCCAATTCACCTGACCTGCACAGCTTTGGACTGTGGGAGGAAACCGGAGCACCCGGAGGAAATCCACGCAGACACGGGGAGAACATGCAAACTCCACACAGTCAGTGTCTCTGGCACTGTGAGGCAGCACTGCTAACCATTGTGCCACCCACGGTGGCACAATTAAATAGTTGAAAATGCTCAATAAATAGGTCATACTTTTATAAACAAAATAGGTTTCCCACCTGTTTGAGAATATTGCAGTGGAGAATATACATTGGGGAGCATCCAGTTTTCTCAAACTCTAGAATAACCTCAATAACAGATACCCAGGTCTTCTCTTCCCACCAGTTGTAAGAACTGAGGCTCATTCCCTTAATTAGTCTGAACTAATAAAAATGCTTACTTTTCTAAATTTTAAACAGTAGCTATTAATTACTAACTGTTAACTATTTAACAATAGGGAGGCATGGTTGTTCCCACTGACGGCTAGACAAGAAGTCCTTATCATGTGAGGTCTGACAGGGTGGTGACAGTGCACCCTGATGTCGTCCCAACCTGGGTACACTTGTATGCTATCACAAGGCGAGGTATTAAGCGCCTTTTCCATCCTTCAAGTTTACAGTGCCATGGCCCACCACTCCATTGTGTTAAACATGCAGACAAGAGTATTGCGAAGATGATGTTAAGTTCGAAGCTAACAAAACATCATGCTTGCTTGCTTTCTGTGATATGCCTCACTTAGGTAGAGCACAGGGAATCAAGCCCTATATTCCCACAGTCATCATAAAGATAAAGATTCTCAAAAGTATGCAGAATTCCACAATTTATTTGTCTTTCTGACCCAGGTTAAAAGAAATCCTGGAGCAGGTTACTGTAGTTAACAAGAATTACACACACACTTCGGGAAAATAACATGGGTGTATGGATGGAGGGAAAGTCTGGGAAGGCAATTCAATGTATAGTCATTGGAACCAGGGCCAGGTGGATCTCATTGACTATGAGATCCTTGATCAGGGTTGTTAACCTGGGCCAATCCAACTCTATTTTGATTTAATCCCTGCCCTGTTAGGTGGTAGTGTGGGGGTAATAGAGAAAAAAAAGGGAAAAAAAACAAACAGGAGAGTGGGATTCTGGAATTACTTGTTCTCTAATCCAATTCTGATTCCCTTGTATTGAATATGGAAATAAAAGATTTATTATTGAACTAGTCTGGTTAGCTTTCTGCAATTGTATAGCCAAAACTTAAAGCTGAATAAATTGATTTTCTAATGGAAAAAAAACAAACAGGAGATTCCCCCTCCAATTCTATTTTGATTTAATCCCTGCCCTCCCCTTCACTGTTTGATCACACAGCATTGCCCTCTGAGAAGGGCACTGCTTGTCACTGGCCACTTCGGTGTTTCCTTTCTTCCTGGTGGTGGGAATATAAATAAAGATTTACACACTTGTTGTTTTTCACTGTGTCCGACACCTGCACACACATGACATGGGTGCGTGGGGAAAATAAGCACTACCACTGTTATGCGGTACTGTGGGGAAAAAGAAGAGATTTTAAAAAACAGTAGTATCAAAGGTTTTGTTCACTCTGAGAGCTGGCTCTGTGAGAGCTGGATCAGTGTCAAGGACACTCCATATGTAAATAAAGGGTAACTTACTGATGGGATACCAGCCTCTGAGGAGTTATTTCAACAGCCTTCCTCCAATAGCTCATCCAACTATTTTACAGCAGATATTTACTCAAATAACTATCATCGTTCAGTTCAATGATGTTGATGTCATCATATGAAAAAAATACACAGGAGATTCATCGCTGCTAGGCAGTAGTGAGGGGGAAAAAAAGAGAAAAAATAAACAGAGTCAGAGGTTCTTTTCAGGCTGAGAGCTCTGAGGAAACTGGGTCAATGTCAAGGACTCTCTCTGTGTAAACAAAGTGTGACAGTGACAGGTCACAGGCCTCTGTGAAGAAATAAAACCAGGAGATTCACAGTCTCCGTAGTCTCGGGACTGGCTTTGAGCTGGCTGGTATTGTACTGTGTACATGCAAATAAAGGGTAATTTGTGATGGCACATCAGCCTTATGCAGTTATTTCAGTAATGATGGGAGAAACCAGTATGGGCCTGAAGAACATTTGCTTGCAATGGTCATCTTCAAGTTGGGTGAACATTACTGGCATCATGCCTTTATTTGGAAAGCTTAACTCATTTGAGTCTGCCATTGAAGACTGGGCCCAGTATGTGGAAAGAAGGTAACTTTTTTCCAGGCAAATGACGTTTGGGTAGATGCAAATCAACCAGTTATCCTTCTAACTGCTTGTAGACCTGCTGCATTTTTGGTTATTAGGAGCTTAACTTTCCCTGAGGCACCAGATACTCAAACCTTTCAAGAGTCATTACGTGGAGGTGCTGGTGTTGGACTGGGGTGGGCAAGGTCAGAAGTCACATGACACCAGGTTTTAGTCCAACAGGTTTATTTGAAATCAAAAACTTTTGTCATATTGCTCTTTTGTCAGCATTGACCCTATCCTGAATGACATTCAGGCTGAAACATGTTTGAATAAATCAGCAAAATGCAATGTTTTCAGGGGTGGCATGGTGGCTCAGTGGTTAGCACTGCTGCCTCACACTACCAGGGACCCAGGTTCGATTCCAGCTTCGGGCGACTGTCTGTGTGGAGTTTGCACATTCTCCCCGTGTCTGTGTGAGTTCCTCCCAAAAATGTGCAGGTCAGGTGAATCGGCCATCCTAAATTGCCCATAGTGTTAGGTGCATTAGTTAGGGGTAAACATAGGGTAGGGGAATGTGTCTGAGTGGGTTACTCCTCTGAGGGTGGACTTGTTGGGCTGAAGGGTCTGTTTCCATACTGTAGGGAATCTAATCTAATCATTTACACCTCCTCAGCCTGGTCCCCTAATTTCTCTGCTAATTCTGAATGAACACCCAGCAAGATTCAGAGAACATTAAATGTAAATGCTATGAATGGGAGGTTATTTGTAGTTTCATGTTCAAACAGAGTGAGCCTAAACATTTAACATGCCTCAATGTTGCACTGCCTTCAATTTGAAATAGAGGGTAACTTCCACTTATTACAAAATAAAGGATCACAATCCACTAGCCCCTGGGTACGAGCCCATACACCGTGCAGGCTGCGGTGCAGGTCACAACATCACTAGGTTGTCAAGCAGTGGAGGGGAGGAAGGTGTTATCCCCACTCCTCCCTCCCAGACTGTTTTTCTGGAGGTCTTGGCCCTGGGGAAGGACCTTTTCCCTGAGGAGCCGGGCGTCCCGGTGTTGGGAGATGAGCAGGGCCCCGAGCCCATGCTGCCTGACGGCCTGATCTCGAGGCATTCCAGGAAGGGGTGCACTGAGGAGATTACAGCCGGTGATCCAAGGGGTGGGGTTGCTGGGGGTTGAGACCAGTTGGCGGTGTCGGACCAGCCCCCACTCTCATGATTGGGGGAGGGGCCAGTGACCAAGGGCGACTTCTCGGAGGAGGTTTTGGGATCGGTGGTGGACATTGGGGACGATGCGGAGTTCGTCTCCAGTGAGGTTTTTGAGTCCCAGGTGTCCCCCACCGAGCTCCCCTTCATCTCCCTCGAGGAATTCTGGGAATTTGCCGATGAAACTTAGAGTCTCCGGGATACAGCCCAACTGGCATTCGACCACTGGAGCTCCTTTGAACGAGTATACTGGTCGGCCCACGCTGCTCGCCAAGCACCTGGGCTTGATGCTAACGAGTGAAAGCGAGTCAGAAACTTCCTGGATGCACTCCTGGTGAGGGCGAGGGACTTATGTGCCCCTCCCTCGTCCTCCCAATAAATGTATACAGTTTTTAACTGTACTGGTGGTGGTTGCACTGTAAGGCTGACATGAAGACGACTATAGCCAGCCTCAACATCAAAAGCAGCAGGGAGTCACAGCGCAGATTCCTTCGGGACAGGAAATAATTGGTGTGCTTTCTGCAAGAAACCCACACTACCCCGGGAGACGAAGCCACCTGGCTCCTGGAGTGGCAAAGAGGGGGTCTATGTGAGTCACCTCACCCGCAGAGGGTAGCTATCTTGTTGGCCCTACATTTTCAGCCGGAGATCTTGGGAGTCAGGGAGCCTGTGCCAGGCCATTTGCTACACCTGACGGTTCAGCTTGGGGATGCAGTGCTTCACTTAATGAACATCTACGCTCCCCTGGCCGGACCGAGGCAAGCGAGCTTCTTCGGAGAAGTGTCTGCTCATCTCGCCTCCATCGACGAGAGCCAGTGCATCGTCCTCGGCGGGGGGTGGGGGGGGGGTATTTTAACTACAGCCTCGAAGAAAGGGACCACAGTGGTGCCCACACTGGTTGGGCATTGGGGAGGAGGTTGGGGGACTTGGTCAAGTCCTTCGACCTGGTGGACATCTGGCAGAATCTCCATCCCAACTCCATCGCCTTCACCTTCGTGAGGCCTGGAGTCGGAGCGT
The DNA here is from genome assembly GCF_037043375.1 of Chiloscyllium plagiosum. Taxonomy (NCBI): domain Eukaryota; kingdom Metazoa; phylum Chordata; class Chondrichthyes; order Orectolobiformes; family Hemiscylliidae; genus Chiloscyllium; species Chiloscyllium plagiosum. The sequence continues at coordinate 15,383,325 of NW_028270159.1, forward strand.
CTAGAATCGACCACATGTACGTTTCGTGGGTGTACGCTTCCTGTTTTCTGACGGCCTCCATGCAGCAGGTGTCATGCACGGAACATCACCTGGTGTGGGCGGAACTCCTTCTGTTCGGTGCCAGGCTCGGCTCTGCGTACTGGCACTTTAACAACCTGCTGCTGGAGGACAAGCGGTTCTGGGGCTCATTTCGTCGCTTCTGGGCCGGCTGGAGAAGGAAGCGAGGAAGCTTCCCCTCCCTGAGGCTATGGTGGGACAGGCTCACGTCCGCGTTTTCTGTCAGAAGTATGCGAGGGGGTCGACAAAGAGACAGAAATCCAGGATTGAGGAGTTGGAGAAGGAGATGCTCGACCTGGAGTCACATCTCAGTCAGCCCAATGTGGACCTGGCCCTATGCAGGGTGTACCAAGAGAAGAATGTTCACTATTGGATAAGTTTGCTTCTATTAAAGGTGACAAATGAGGAACAATCAGCCCTTCCAGCATTTATTGTATTTCTTTGTGGGACATGGCATTTAATACATCTATAATTGCCCTTGAACCAAGCAGCTTACATTTCAGAGGAGAATGAAGAGTCAACCACAATGCTGTGGGTCTGGAATCACAAGTAGGCCAGACCAGGTAAGAAAGAAAATTGAAGGTAGGTTAATGCCTTTCAATTCAAAATTTCATTTCATAAATTTAAATTCCACCAATTACCATGGTGGCATTTGAACCCCTATCCTCAGGGCATTAGGCTGGAGCTCTGGATCATTAGTTATCACTACATCATTTTCCCATGTTAAAAGTTCAGTTAAGGACAGAGTCAATTAAGAATTAAGCAGTGTCTGATTCTATAATAAGTCCATTTATCCAACGCCAGTTTAATATAATTGAGCGTTTATATGAATTCCATTCATTTCATACTTCAAATACTTAAATCATGTAGCATAAGAACAACCTGCACCACAGGAGGAGAGGTGAGCAAAGATGGCTAAAGGAAAGTCAGAGGTGAGTTTTTAAAAAGGTCTCTATAAGGAAAGAGTGAATAGTGAAGTTAACAGAGGAAATTATGTTTGCGGATCCTAAGTAGATGTCAATATTTGTGTCCTTTTAAACATGGGATTTTTAAAAATATAAGTCAACTTGTTCAGACACATTTGGACTAGGTAGGACTTGAGCCAAAACTTTCTAGCGCAGCAGTAGGTATGCTACCACTGCAACACAAGAGCCCGACTAGGGAATATATTTATTTATTTACTTCACTTTTAGGGATGACAAGTAGCAGTTGTTGTGGGTATGTTCACTGAGCTGGGAAGTTGGATTGCAGATGTTTCGTCCCCTTTCGAAGTGACCTCCTCAGTGCTTGAAACCTGATTGGCAATTATGAGGTTGGAAACATATCACTGAGAATGTATTAGCAGTGTTGTTTCTCTGGACTAGAAGGCCTAGTTTCAATCTTCTGTGATCCAGAGGCGTTTCATAACACGAGTAAACAAGTTAATGAAAAAAACAGATTGAAACTATGGTTGCAAATACTTATAATGAAATTCTTGTGACGCAGTTGTATTGGCCTTACAATGTCGGCTAGAAGTTTGGTTTCACGTCCCATACTCCTGGAGCTGTGCCGAATGTTTGATTAAATGGTTGGTTGATTAAAATTGACAAAACATAAAGTGGCCTTGGCCTATACTATCCTGAAAATGCATGTTCTCGTCTGATCTCAGAAGCTAAGCAACTCAGGCTTTTGCTAGTACTTAAAGGCTGCTGTGGCACAATGATAGTGTCCCTACCTCTGCACCAGAAGGCCTGGATTTTAGCCTCACCTGTTCAGAGGTGTGCATGAATAATTTGACTTAAAATAGAAACGCAAAGTGGTTTGTGGCAATGTCACTATCTTTGGGCCAAATGGTCTGGGTTTAAGTCCTACCTGCTCTGGAGAGTTGTCATAACATTTCTGAAGACTTAACTTTATTAAAATACCAACCACTAATCGTATGGCTCTTGTCATGCAGTGGCAGTGACCCACCTACTCCAACCATGTGTCATAACATGTTGATTAAAAATCCCTGTAACAGAAACCACACATGGGCTCTTACAATGCCAGTCTAAATGGGATTCCAAACTGGAACAGTCAACAGTCTCCAGTTCTACTGCTGTCTATTGCCTGGCAGCAGCCACGATGAGTTCAATGACAAAAGCAATTAAATAGTAACACATTCACTCCCAAGTAATTTGCCAATTCTTTTACAAATTGAATTACTTCAATTTTCTCATGAAGAGATTTAGTACTTTTAACGTTATGAAGTAATGCAGAGGTTAAGGAACCCAACGTATCAGTGCAGTTTTAAGGTTAGACTTTGTGTTGAGTTTACACTACACCCAAAACCCAGCTCAAATGGAGAGTGCCTGCCTACTTCTGCTGCTCTCACTTCTCTTGCATTAAAAGATGGTTGTGGTTGTTGGAGGTCAGTCACCTCAGTTCCAGGGCATATCTGCAGGGGTTCATGAGGGTAGTGTCTTAGGCCAAACCATCTTCATCTGCTTCATTAATGACCTTTCCTCCATTGTAAGGTCAGAAGTGCAGATGTTCACTGATGATTGCACAATGTTCAACAACAATCATCACTCCTCAGATACTGAAGCAGTCCATGTTCAAATGCAACAAGATCTGGACAGTATCTAGGCTTGGGCTGATAAGTGGTAAGTAACATTTGTGCCACACGAATGCGAGGCTATCACCATCACCAATAAGAGACAATCAAACCACCGCCCTTGATATTCAATGGTGTTACCATCAACATCCTGGGGATTATCATTGATCGGAAACTCAACTGGATTCCCATATAAACACAATGGCTATAAAAGCAGATCAGAGGCTAAGAATACTGCAGCGAGGAACACACCTCTTGACTCCCCAAAACTTGTCCACCATCAGGAGTGTAATGGAATACTCCCCACTTGCCTAGATGAGTGCAGCCCCAACAAAACTCGAGAAGCTTGACACCATCCAGAACAAAGCAGCCTGCTTCATTGGCACTACATCTACAAGCATCCACTCCCTACACCACCTAAGTTCAGTAGCAGCAGGATGCTACTACAGAGATTCACGAAAGATCCTCGACAGCACCTTCCAAACACATGGAGTTCAATCTGGATAAATGCAAGGGGAGGCTTTATACAGTTAATTGTAGGGCCTTGGATAGTATTGTAAAACAGGAATCTAGGGGTTAAGGTACATAATTCTTTGAAGTGTGCATCATATATCGACAGGGTGGTTGCAAAGATGTTTGGCACTCTTGCCTTCATTGCTCAGTCCTTTGAGTATAGGATTTGGGAAGTCATGTTGAGGTTGTACAGGACATTGTAGAGGCCTCTTCTGGAATATGGTATCTATTTCTGTTTGCCCATTATTAAGGATGTTATTAAGCTGGAGAGAGTTCAGAAGAAATTTACCAGGATGTAGCTGCATATTGAAGGTTTGAGTTAAAAAGAAAGGCCGTTTAGGCTGGGAGTCTTTTCACTGGAGCATACGAGGTTGAGATGCAACCTTATAGAAGTTTATAAAATAATGAGGCTTACAGATAGAGTTAATGGCAGTTGTCTTTTCCCCTAAGATGAGGGCTTTCAAAACTCAGGGGCATATTTTAATGGTGAGAGGAGAGAGATTTAAAAAAAGACATGGGGACAAGTTTTTTACACAGAAGATGTTTTGTGTGTGAATGCACTTCTAGAGGAAGTGATGGATGCTGGTACAATGTTTAAAAGACATTTGCATAAGTGCATGAATAGGAAAGGTTGGGAGGGATATGGGCCAGAAGGAGGCAGATGGGACTGGTTTAGTTTGGGATTATGCTCGGCATGGATTGGTTGGACCAAAGAGTCTGTTTCCATGCTCTATGACTATGACAAGGGTAGCAGATATATGGGAACACTACCACCTTCAAGTTCCCCTCCAAGCCGCTCACCATCCTGATTTGAAAGTATATCTTTCACTGTCTCTGTGTCAAAATCCTGGAATTCCCTCCCTAATGTCATTGTGGTAAACCCACAGTAGGTGGATCAGAGCGGTTCAAGAAGGCAGTTCACCAATACTTTTTCTCAAAGGCAACTAGGGGTGGGCAATAAATGCTGGTCAGCCAGTGACATCCACATCCCACAAATGAATTTTTAAAAAGTAGATTTTACATTTGCCATGGATATAAAGGCACTTTTCTCCAAGCATGAATGACAGCAACTTTTACATTAAACAAATGTGGCGCAGTACTTTGGGGAAATATCACCTTGGAGTACTTACAGTGTGCCCTTCTCTCCAGCTGAAAGATTCTATGAGAAATTGAGTCATTACAGCACAAAAGGAGCACATTCAGCTCATCGGATCCATGTTAACTCTCTGCTGTCTCCAGTCAATATCTTTTCATTTAATGTGTTCCACTACTATTAATTATTTATTAGATTACTTACAGTGTGGAAACAGGCCATTCGGCCCAACAAGTCCACACCGACCCGCCGAAGCACAACCCGCCCAGACCCATTCCCCTACATTTACCCCTGCACCTAATACTACGGGCAATTTAGCATGGCCAATTCACCTGACCTGCACATTTTTGGACTGTGGGAGGAAACCGGAGCACCCGGAGGAAACCCACGCAGACACGGGGAGAACGTGCAAACTCCACACAGTCAGTCACCTTAGGCGGGAATTGAACCCGGGTCTCTGGCGCTGTGAGGCAGCAGTGCTAACCACTGTGCCACCGTGCCACCCACTGTTAAGATATTGTCAATATCTTTCATCCCTTACCCCAAAAACAGATTGTCTTTTTTTTAATCTCCTCGCTGTTTTTAGGATCTTGCTGTGAACGTGATTGCCATATCTTTCGACAAAGCAATGGCAAGTGCACTTCAATAGAATTTTATTTTGAAGACTGTTATGATGTATTTTACTAATGTGCTTGGTGCTTTATTTCTCCATTCACTTACCTTGTCACCGCTCCAATGCTTCAAGCCTGCAGATTTTTACTTGAAAGGACTCTGGAGTTTAAATTTTAACTGAGGAACACATGACACAAAAAATCAGCTTGCCATTATTGACAGGTCTGAGGTTGCCATGTGTAGTAAAGAGTTGACTATACTGCAAAGCACCAGGCTCACTGTCAGAACACATTGTCAGTATCAAACCATCTTTAAAATAAAGGGCTTGCAGGCCTGTAGTGTCATTCATGATATCAAGACCTTCTCAAGTCCTTTACAACCAATTAAGTATTTTTGAGTAAAAGCAAAACACCACAATTGCTCAAAATTAAATTAAAATAAGGAAGTGTTGGAAAAGCTCAGCAAATTTGGTGGCATCTAACAAGAATCCAAACAATTTTTGTTTGGAATGCAAAAACTACTTTTAAGTGGATCACTATTGTAATGAAGGGGGACGGGACAAATATTTGTACACTGCAATGTCCCTACCTCTAAGGAAACAATGTTAATGATTCAAGTCAATGACATTTCATTATACTGATGAAAAAAAATATTGCCCTGACACATCAACTGTTTCCCTCTCTACAGATCTTCTGCTGAGAATCCTCACCACATATTTATAATTTAGATTTTCAGCATCTGTGTCTCAATTTTAAACTCTAGGTTTTATTGGAGAGGTAACAATGGACCAAACAGCTTTCAGGTTCCAGTCTTAAGCTGTGAACCAAAAGCCTGGCATTCTTTATTTTGGTTACATCAGGAGGAGGTCTGTAAGCCATTTAGATCATAGCACTGTGTCTAGGTGCAGCAACCATCACCTCAGTGCAAACTAAGACCTATAATTTCTAGCACAAAAGTTATTGAATGTCACCTGTACATCATCCACCAGTAGTTATGTTCCCAACCTGTCTGAGTTATCAGCGCACTCCATTACTGTGTGCCATGTACAAATCACCCTCAGAGAATACTCCAATTATGTTCTTCAAATTATGTCCCTGATTTCTGAGGAGTGTGTAAATTATCTGAAGTGCTGCTGTTTGAGGTTTGCTGCCAATTTCTGCAAGCCAAACTTCCGAAAGCAGCAGAGATAAATAATCAAACCAGCATTTTTATATATCTGATTAGTGCCTTGTATAGTTTTAGCAAGGCCTCCCTTTGAAACCATTCCCTTTGAAATAAAGCCTAACATTTCATTTATCTGCCCTATTACCTGCTGAACTTGGGTATTAGCTTTTTGAGATTCATGGATCGGAACCTCAAATCTGTCTATTCTGTGCCTCTCTGCAGTCACTCTCCACTTAAATGATATTTAGCTGTTCTATTCTTGCTGCTAAAGTACATAACCTGACATTTTCTCATTGTACTCCATCTGTCAAGTTTTGCCCATTTACTTAACCTGTCTTTATTCCTCTGCAGACTCTATCATTATCACCACTACTCTTCCAATCCATTTTTATGTCCTCTGCATATGTAACTATAGTACATTCACTTTCCTCATCCATATCATTAATATATAGTAAATAATTGTTGCCCCTGCACTCATCCCTGTACCACATCATTTAGGTTACTAATTATAGGTTGCCATCCTGAAAATGTCTCCCCATCCCAACCCTTAGAGTCAGAGTATGGAACCTAAACAACTTCCAACATAATGGGCACTTATCTTATTAAGGAGCCTAATGTGTGATACCTTATTAAACGCCTTCTGAAAATGCAAATAAATTACATCTATTGCATCCCCCCCCCTTATCTATACTGCTTGTTACTTCCTCAAAGAACTCTAATAATTTGTCAGGCATGATTTCCTCTTCAGTAAGCTATACTGACTCTTCTTGATAATATTATTTATTTCTGAATATTTTGCTATTACACCCTTTATAATAGATTGTAACATTGTCCCAATAACAGGCATGAAGCAAACTGGCCTATAGTCAGTCATCTGTTTTATATCTTCTTCCTTTTGTAATACAAAAATAGGAGTTTTCCAATCTTCTGGGAATTTTGTAGAATCTAAGGATTTTGAAAGATTACTACCAGCTCATGCACTTTCTATAGAGCTACTTTTAATATCCTAGGATCATTAGGTCCAGATGACCTATCAGTATTTAGCCCCATTCGTTTTCTGAGTGCTTCTCTGGTAGTTTTGTATTTATTTCATCTCCTCCTTCTGCCTGATGAATATTTAGCAATTTTGGAATGTGATAAGTGTTTTCTACTGTGAAAACTGAAGGAAAGTTTTTATTCAATTTCTCTGTCATTTCCTGTTTCTGGAGCCTCAATTTTTAAGATTCCTATGTTCACTTTGGCTTCTCTCTTCCTTTTTATGATATTGAAAGATGCTCTTGCTGTCTATTTTAATATTACTTGTAAATTTACCCTCAGAGTTTATTTTCTCCCTCTTTTGTTTTGGTCATCTTTTATTGGTTTTTGAAATTTTTCCAATCCTCTGATTTACCAATAATCTTTGTTTCATTGTATGTCCTTTTTAACCTGAGATAATATCTCAGATAATAAAGGGAAAATTATGCTGAAAATCTGAAACAAAGACAGAATTCTGGAGCAACACAGCAGTCCTGGTAGCATCAGTGATGAGGGAAACACTTAACATTTTGAGTCTTGTATGATTTCTTCAGAACTTGAAGGTGTTGGAAGAGAGGTTCATTTATATACTTTTGACAGAGGTAGAGAAGGAACAAGAGAGAAGATAGTATAGAAATCTAATGGAAAACACAAAAGTATTGCCAATAGTGGAGAAAAGATGAGGTATGAATGTGGGGAAAGTTAAGATGTGAAAGGGAAAGAATGGTTTCTTGCCACTAAGTGCAAAGTAACCAAGATACAAAGAAGACATTCTGTGGGGACAAATGGAGGGAAGAGAATCTAAGAAAAAATGGAGAACAGATATAAAGCAGTCAATTTCTGAAGTTATTGAATTCAACTTTGAGACCTCAGTTGTAGTACATTGAAACATTGCAGCAGGTCTAGGACAGGAATATTTGTATTAGAGCAAGGGGTTTTATTGAAATGGCAACCACGCAATAGGTCAGAATTATGCTTACCAACAGAATGGACATCTGAAATAAAACAAATTGTTGCAGAAATTCAGCAGGTGTGGTTGCATCTGTAGGGAGAAAGAGTTCACATTTTGAGTCCGGTGATTGTCCATCAAAACTGGACTTGAAATGTTTTCGGCTTTCTCCTCTCTAATACTGCCAGACCTGCTGAGATTCTCCAGCAATTTTAGTTATTTTTTTCAGATCTCCAGGATGGCCAGTTCGTTGTTTTATTATAACAGAATGGAGGTGCAGCACAGGAGGCTGCTAAATAACAGCCTTTAGTGTTAAGGGCGAGGTACTGGCATGGATGGAGGAATGGCTGACTGGCAGAAGGCAGAAAATGGGGATAAAGGGTTTGTTTTCAGGATGACAGCTGGTGACTAGTGAAGTTCTATAGGGATCCGTGATGGGACCACAACTATTCACATTATAAATTAACAATACGGACAAAGAAACGGAGGGCTTTGTTGCTAAGTTTGCACAAAACACAGATAGGCGAGTGGACAGGTAGAATTGAGGAGGCAAGGACTTCAGAAAGGCTCGGACAAGCTATGAGAATGGGCAAAGATGTGGGAGATGGAATACAATGTGGGAAAATGTGAGATTTTGGACTTTGGTAGGAAGGTAAGCTGTGTAGACTATTTTCTAAATGTGGAAAGGATTTGGATATCTGAAACACATAGGGACTTGGGTGTCCTAGTTCAGGATTCACTTAAGCTTAACATGCAGGTTCGTTTGACAGTTAGGAAGGCAAATGCAATGTTAACATTCATTTTGAGAGGGTTAGAATACAACAGCGGTGATATACTGCTGATTATCTATAAGGCTGTGGTCAGACTGCATTTGGAACATAATGAGCAGATTTTGGACCCATATCTAAGGAAGGCCTTGAAGGGAGTTCAGAGGAGGCTTACAAGAATGATCTTGGGATGAAGGACTTGTTATATGAGGAGCACGTGAAGACCTGGGTCTTCACTTGACAGAATTTAGAAGGCTGAGGGGAGATTTCATTGAAATTTACAGAATACTGAGAGGCCTGAATAGAGTGGATGCGGAGAAGATGTTTCCGCTAGTCAGAGAGACTAGGAACAAAAGGCATGACCCTTACGAACTGAGTTGAGGAGGAATTTCTTCAACCAGAGATGGTGAATCTGTGGAACTCATTGCCACAGAAGGCTCTGGAGGCTAAGTTACTGAGTGTATTTAAGACAGAGATACATATGTTCTTGATTAATAAGGGGATCAAAGGGAAAAAGTCAGGAGAATGGGGTTGAAGAACATATTAGTCTTGATCAAATGGAGGAGCAGACTCAATAGGCTGAATGGCCTAATTATTCTCATGTATGTTATGGTGTTCTGCAAAAGTCCACCAGGGATGTTGGATGCTGAGTACTCGAGGAACAATGCTTAATTTTCCCCTTACAGTGTTTACAGCCTTGAGGTTTCATTGTTAAATTTAATAACTTCAGAAGCTGATTGTTTTATATCTTCTCTACATTTTCCTTACATTCTCTCCTGCACCCCTACTCCAGTCGTATCTTCCTTAATTCACATGTAGTATCAAGGACCCGGTCTCCTCCTTTCAACTTAATCTACACCATTTTCAAATATATTTTTTCTTTCTCCACTAATAGCCTCTCTGTTTTGCATTGAGCCTCTATAATGTACACTCTCTTGCTCCTGTACTGCCTTCTTCAAAAGTATAAAACAGAAGCTATTTTCTAACACCTTTCAGTTCTGAAGAATAATCATACGAGGCTTTTTAATCTATTCTTTGTGGTATGTAGGCTTTGCTGGCTGGCCAGCATTTGTTGCCCGTCCCTAGTTGCCCTTGTGAAGATTGTGGTGAGCTGCCTTCTTGAACTGTTGCAGTTCATCTGTTCTTGGATGGCCACAATGGCATGAGAGAGGGAATTCCAGGATTTTGACCCAGCAACAGTGAAGGAACAGCAATATATTTCTCAGTCAGGATGGTGAGTGGCTTGGAGGGGAACTTGAAAGTGGTGGTGTTCTCATATATCTGTTGCCCTTGTCCTTCCAGATGGAAGTGACCGTGGGTTTGGAAGGTGTTGCCTGAGAATCTTTGGTGAATTTTTGCACCTTGTAGAAGTTACACATTGCTTCTACTGAGAATAGTGGTGGAGGGAGTGCATGCTTGTGGATGCAGTGCCAATCAAGCGGGTTGCTTTGTTCTGGATGCTGTCAAGCTTATTGAGTGTTTATGGAGCTGCACTCATCCAGGCATGTGGGGAGTATTCCATCACACTCCTGATTTGTGTCTTGTAGCTGGTGAACAGGCTTTGGGGAGTCAGGAGGTATGTTTCACACTGTTATAAGCCTCGCCTCAGACCTGCTCTTGTAGCCACTGTGTTTATGTGGTGAGTCCAATTGAGTTTCTGGTTAATGATAACTCCCAGAATGTTGATAGTAGACAATTTCGTGATGGTAACACCATTGAATGTCAAGTGGTGGTGGCTGATTGTCTCCTTTTGGTGATGGTCATAGCCTTGCATTTGTGTGGTGCAAATGTTGCTTACCACTTGTCAGCCCAATTGTCCAAATCCCATTGCATCTGAACATGGACTACTTCAGCATCTGAGGAGTTGCGAATGGTGCTGAACATTGTCAACAATTGCACAAACATTCTCACTTCTAATTTTATGATAGAGGGCTGGTCATTGATGAAGTAGATGAAGATGCTTGGGCCTAGGACACTAACTTGAGGAACTCCTGCAGGAATGTCCTGGAGTTGAGATGACTGACCTCCAACAACCACAACCATCTTCCTCCAAGACAGATATGACTCCAATCACGGGAGAGTTTGACCCTGGATTCCCATTGATTCCAGTTTTGCCAGGGGTCCTAGATGCCACACTCAGTTGCATACAGCCTTGGTGTCAAGGGCTATCACTCTCACTTCACCTCTGGAATTCTGCTCTTTTGTTCATGTTTGTACCAAGGTCAGGAGCTGAGTGGCCTTGGTAGAACCTACACTGGGTGTCACCAAGCAGGTAATTGCTGAGCAGATGCTGCTTGATAGCACTGTTGTTGATGCCTTCCATCACTTTACTGATAATCAAGAGTAGACTGATGGGGCAGTAATTGGCTGAGTTAGATTTGTCCTGCTTTTATGTACAGGACATACTTGAGCAATGTTTACACACTGCCAGTGTTGTAACTGTAAAGGTCTAGCTTGGCTAGGGGAGCAGCAAGTTCTAGAGCACAAATCTTCAGTACTATTGCTGGGATGTTGTCAGAACCCAAAGCCTTTGCAATATCGAGTGGCTCCAACCATTTCTTGATATCACAGAGTGAATCAAATTGGCTGAAGACTAGTATCTGTAATACTGGGGACCACTGGAGGAGGCTGAGATGGGTCATCCACTCAGCACTTCCAGCTGAAGATTGCTGTGAAAGCTTCAGCCTTATCTTTTGCACTAATTTGCTGGGCTCTTCCATCATTGTGGATGGGGATATTTGTGGAACCTCCTCTCCAGTGAGTTGTTTAATTGTGCACCACCATTCATGACGAGATATGGCAGGACTGCTGAGCTTAGACCTGATCCATTGGTTGGGGTCATTAATCTGTCTATTACTTGCTGCTTTTGATGTTTGACATGCAAGTAGTCCTGTTTGGTGGCTTCACCAAGTTGACACCTCACCTTCAGGTATGCCTGGTACTGTTCCTGGCATGCCCTCCTGCACTCTCAATTGAACCGGGGTTGATTCCCTGACTTGATAGTAATGGTTGAGTGATGGGTATGCCAGGCCGTGAGGTTACAGATTGTGCTGGAGTACAGTTCTGCTGCTGCTGATAGCCCACAGTACCCTATGGACGCCCAGTCTTCAGTTGCTAGATCTGTTCGAAGTCTGTGCCATTTAGAATGGTGATAGTGCCACACAACATGGTGGAGGGCAATCTCAATGTGATGGTAGGACTTTGTCTTCACAAGGACTGTGCCATGGTGGCTCTTATTGACACTGTCATGGACAAGTGCGTTTGCAGCTGGCAGATTGTTAAGGACGAGGCCAAGTATGTTTTTACCTCTTGTTGGTTCCTTCACCTCCTGCAGCAAACCCAGCCTAGCAGCTGTTTCTCTCCATGCAGATGCTCTCAGACCTGCTGAGTTTCTCCTACGTCCTTTGTGATAGCTTTACCACTTTTAGAAACTTTTATTTCCACATATTTTTCTCGCTTGCAGATCCCATGCGAAGTTTTCTTAAGTAACGGCTGTCCAGTCCGACAATTTTAAACTTCTATTTAATTGCAAACATTGAATCTTGAACATAAACTGTGATCACAATTATTAACACGTTTACTGTATGTAGAATGTCGACTCCTCGCAGTCTCCTCTCACTGCCTTTCTAATCTTAGGAGCAATACAGAAAAGAGTACTTCTCAGCCGCTCTAACGTTACTTAAGGCACAAAGCACCATTTACGCTCAAATTGAATTTCACCCTCTCAGCGCCCCAGCCCCTGGTGAGAGAGACTCACCTCCATCGGGAACCCTGTATTAAACTCAGCTCTCCACCCATCCCCCAGCCATCTCTTCCCACCCACCCAGGCGATGAATGAAGGAATTAAAAACAAACCCAGACTCCAACATCTGCTCCATATTTCTCTTTAAATTAATCAAATATAATTTAATTTGAAAGAATCCTGCTTTCCTGTAACAAGACCTATCTAAATTCAGGCTCCTCATCCACTCCGTCATCTCTCAGTTGTATTTCTTTGCTCATTAAACATATCTTCCTGGGTTTTCTAATTTAGATCACATACTGGCAAAATTTCCTCATGTTCCTCACCACTACACGTTTTTTTTTAATGAATGGAATACCAGCTTTTGGAAAACTTTGTTCTCCCCCACAAAGGGGTTTACAGACAGAGTGGAAAGTCTCGCCTACTGATGGTTCCCATTCCCAGTTTGATCATTTCAGTCAGGTAGCAGCTCCGCGAGTTAGGAAAGGGGTATTCAACACAGCTCCTGCTCCCGATTACTATCAAGAAACCCGGAGATGGTAGGCACTATGTGGGAGTATTGTCGTCTTTGCTTCTTTTCGACGCTAGCCCAAAATCCTTCCTCTGTAAAAGCCGGCCCAACCGCAAGAAACAAATTCGTCAACTGTCCCTGGAAGCAAACTCCAACCGAAAGCAGTAATTTCTAAATATCTTTCTCCTCCCATTTTAACAGTCTCTGACCTTATATTTTACTGTTGGGGAAGTTGGAGAATTATTTAATCATAGATACGTTTATGCGTCTTTTGCTGTTACAAAGAAATGAGAAACACATAGCTTTCAATCTGTCTCCAATCATTCTATAACTAATCTGAGCTCACCCTGCTTCAGAATGAATCCATGCTGTCAGAAGAGGTTGAAGGTGAGAATAGAAACGAGAGGAGGAAACAACAGGAAAAGTCCCAGAGAGCAGGGAGAAAATGTTCCGATCTCACCCTGAAATAAGAAATTCTGATCAAAAACCTGCCTCTCCAGTACTGCACTAACCCATTCTTTCCCATTCGTCTGGCTCTTACTCCTGCCAACCTTCATTCATTCTTACCTCGGTCTGCTCACTTCTTCCCCAATCCTCTTCCATCATTCTCCCTCCCGCTTCCCCGGAACACTGCATCTTTTTTTCACTGGTCCCCTCACTCACCTGGGTCATGGAAAGGCACCAGTGCAAAGTTCCAGATCGGGGTGCTGGCTCTGTCCAACGTGCTCTCCAGGATTTTCGCTGCTCCCTCCATGACCTGAAGCAGGTCATCGTACATGGAGCCGGTCACATCGAAAACGAAAGCCAGGGTGGAGGCTCCCTCTCCCCGGGGATGTGCTGCCAACGCCGGGAGAAAGCCGACAGCGAAGAGCCACACAGCGAGAGCCATGACCAAAGGTCCAAGGGACCACCTCAGGCCGCTGTTCACTCACTGCAAGGTGTCACCGCCGGCACCCTGAGACGCTCCAGCTCCTTCAAGTCTTCCCCAACTCCAAACAAAAAAGGAGCTTTCTTTGCGGGAGCGATGGCGCTGCGGTCCTAACGCCCACCGACTTATTGACGAATGAACGGGTCGGGGCGCCACTGAAAGGGATTCAAATGGAAACGGAAAACGAAGGGAATCGGTCAGAAAACACGAGAGGTAAAGGTCGGAGATAATAAGTTTAGGGAATGAGAAAAAAATGAATGACCTACCTTTATGTAGTGCCTGCACGGAACCAACGATCCCTAAATTTATTTTCCGTTTTAATCTTTCGCCTTCCTCCTAGTGTTTAATAGAAGTGCCAAAACCTGTTTGCACAGCCACATCTCTTCCCTTAGAGACAGTCTCCAGCTCTGCCTTATCCCGCTCGATTTCCAATCCATAACGTTTCGAACCAAACCAAGATTACACGTGTCTCTGAGACAACCTGCTGCAACCTGAGATTCGCATTCAGAGCCATACTGTCACCACTTGCACTCTCTCAAACGCGCTCTCCAGCAACACTGTCTCACGCGATCTCAAAGTTGTCCCTGACCTCAATTTTATTTCATTCTTCATCTCATTCAGCGCTTTTCAAGAGTAACATTTTTCTCCTAGTTTCAGGTGTCAAGGAAGGTAAACACTAGAATCTCCAGCACTATCTTTAGGATTCTTTCTCCCCTTCCATTGTCCTCATTTTCTACCACACCAGTCTCGGCATTCAAAGAATCACTCTATCATTTCTGCCACCTCCAGTAGGATACCACCGTGAAACATCTCCTATTGTCACCATCCAGTAGGAACTGTTACCTCTGCATCATCCTGTCCACTCCTCTAACACTTCCTCATCCCTCCAACACCACCCCACGGTACCTTCCCATGAAATTTCAAGCGTAATGCCTGACCTCACTGTCCAAGGACTCAAGCACAGCTTCCAGATAAAGCAGTGTTTTATTTGTACTTCGTTGTATCTCATCTACTGTATTCACTGCTCACAATACAATCTTCTTTACACTGACAACACCAAATGCAGCAATTCACAAATGCTCCTTTTGAAAGCACTGTCCAAACCCATTATTCTGTCACCTGTAAGGACAAAGGAAGCAGATGTATGGCAGCAGCATCACCATCTGCAAGAGTTCCTACAAGTCACACAGTTGGCAATATATTGCTATTCCATTAATATTGCTCGATCAAAAACTTGAGACTGCCATCCAAATAGCACTATTGGTGCATCTGCACTAAATGGACTGAAGAGATTCAACTGACTGCTCTATTCACAAGGACCACAAAGTGGGTCTTTAAAAGGCATTTGGATGGGTATATGAATAGGAAGGGTTTTTGAGGGATCTGGGCCAAGTACTTTCAGGTGGGACTAGATTGGGTTGGGATATCTGGTCGGCATGAACGGGTTGGACCAAAGGGTCTGGTTCCGTGCTGTACATGACAGTTAGGAATAGGAAACAAATATTGACCTTGCCAACAGTACCATATACCATTAATTAATTAATTAATGATGATTAGATTAAGTGGCAAGATTATTCTTGAATGAAGTTGGAATAGATACAGGAGGATGTCATTCTGCCCCTCTAGACATTCCTCCATTCAATAGATCATAGGGGATCTGCACTTTAACTCCTTCTACCACTGTTCTTCCATATCCCTCGATATTTTCACTGAAAATATATCTTATCAATCTTTTTAAATACCATCTGACCCAGTATCCAAAGCCATTTGGGAAGTGAGTTCCAGCTTTCACATTCTTTTACATGAAAAAGTATTTTTCTTAAGTTAACATATCACATTAGAAGTGCTAATGCAAAGAACAGAGACAAGAGGGGGCAAGTGAGAAACATTACACACTAACCTAATCAAATTCCTACAAGTGGGTCCTAAAGAAAAGTGCTGGAAATATTCACCAATCTGGCAGCATTTGTGAAGAGACCTAACAGTTAACATTTTGAGTCAAATCTGACACTGAATTCCATCCCGTATTCCCAATTCCTCCACCTCCGCCATATCTGCTCCCAGGAGGACCAGTTCCACCACAGAACACACCAGATGGCCTCCTTCTTTAGAGACTGCAATTTCCCTTCCCACGTGGTTAAAGATGCCCTCCAACGCATCTCGTCCACATCCCGCACCTCCGCCCTCAGACCCCACTCCTCCAACCGTAACAAGGACAGAACGCCCCTGGTGCTCACCTTCCACCCTACCAACCTTCGCATAAACCAAATCATCCGCCAACATTTCCGCCACCTCCAAACAGACCCCACCACCAGGGATGTATTTCATTCCCCACCCCTTTCCGCCTTCTTCAAAGACCGTTCCCTCCGTGACCACCTGGTCAGGTCCATGCCTCCCAACAACCCACCCACCTGTCCTGGCACCTTCCCCTGTCACCGCAGGAATTGCAAAACCTGCACCCACACCTCTATCCAAGGCCTAAAGGAGCCTTCCACATCCATCAAAGTTTTACCTGCACATCCACTAATATCATTTATTGTATCCGTTGCTCCCGATGCAGTCTCCTCTACATTGGGGAGACTGGACGCCTCCTAGCAGAGTGCTTTAGGGAACATCTCTAGAACACTCACACCAATCAACCACACCGTCCTGTGGCCCAACATTTCAACTCCCCCTCCCACTCTGCCGAGGACATGGAGGTCGTGGGCCTCCTTCACTGCCACTCCCTCATCACCAGACGCCCAGAGAAAGAACGCCTCATCTTCCGCCTCGGAACACTTCAACTCCAGGGCATCAATGTGGACTTCAACAGTTTTCTCATTTCCCCTTCCCCCACCTCACCCTAGTTCCAAACTTCCAGCTCAGCACCGTCCCCATGACCTGTCCTACCGGCCTATCTTCTTTTCCACCTATCCACTCCACCCTCCTCTCTGACCTATCACCTTCATCCCACCCCTATCCACCCATTATACACTTTGCTACCTTCCTCCACCCTCCTCTCTGACCTATCACCTTCACCCCCACCCCCACTCACCTATTGTACTCTATGCTTTCTCCCCAACCCCACCCTCCTCTCATTTAGCTCTCCACCCTTCAGGCTCTCTGCCTGTATTCCTGATAAAGGGCTTTTGCCCAAAACGTCGATTTTAGTGCTCCTCGGATGCTGCCTGAACTGCTGTGCTTTTCCAGCACCACTCTACGCCAGAAACTGATAATTCTGGCATACTTTCTAATTTATTTATGTTCCATTAGTGTTTAATCACAGACATACAAGTCTGTGGTTAAAAACAACAAATCAAATTTGTTCTGTAGGAATTAAAATCACCCACTACCAGAATCTAGCTGCACCACAAAGATGATTGGGAAGAGATCAGTTGAAAATTACTGTTAGCTAATGAATCCCTTCCCTCCATTGTTAAATTTTAGTGTGAAAGAAATCTGGAGCAATGTTGAAAAGTGTGTCAGACAAAACATTGTTTGAGTATTTCTGCTACAGATGTGGCAGGCATGGAATTGTTGCTGAGTGACAAACTGGCTACCTTGAAAAGGTGCAAAACGCTTTGAGATTGTCTTAGAGAAAAGAAGCAATAACAAAACAGCACCATTCATGGAGACATTGCGCTCAAGAAGTCTCCAGTTTACTCCTTAGCAATGCTGTCCTGAGAGTATTTAACTCAACTGAGGGAACAGTATGAAAAAGTAGCCGTTGTTGAAGGGTTCATTATGTGTTAAACCCAACACACCACATCAGATCACAGATGTGGACTCAGTCCAAATACAAGGAACCATCTCCCGCTACAGTTAGATTCAGTCTGGCTGGATTCTGAAGATCAATCATAATCTTTACATTTTAAATTAAAAGAATCTGTTATACCAAAGGCAATTAATCATTCCTTAGATTGTAATAAAGGATATTATTTATTTTCTAGAACTTTACAACTAAGTCAGTTACAGTAACAAATCTCACTTAATTCTGTGACTGCATTCTGTCCCACTGTTTTGTGGATATGTTATTCTTTAAAAATTGTTCAACAATGTACAGCTCACTCATGAATGAAGTAATTAACATTCTCAGACTACTAGTTCTCTAAGCTAACAATCTGTTGCATGTGTAATTATTATCAAGCTCTCGAATGGTTAGCGCATCAGGGGTTCCTGTAAGCAAAACTCTATTTTAAGCAAAACAGAAATTGCTTGAGAAACCAAAGAGTTCTGGCAGCTTCTGTGGAGAGAAAGCAGAGTTAATATTTAGAGTACAGTGATCCTTCTTTATAAGTGCATGAAATCACGTCAGTCCTAGCCCTCCATGGAGTTTCCAAAGTTCATCAGGCACACTCCACTCTCCTTTTAAGTGACTGGCACACTGCTCAAGATATTCACTGATAATTCTCTGAATTATGGAAGGAAAACTCAGCTGAGACTCTCTCCATGAAGAACCTGAATATTTTCTGCATTTTCTCTTTCTTTTTAATCACTGGATAATTGGTGGTACAATGAGATGCTGTTGCTTTCATTACATTCTTCTAGTTAACTAGAGCTGGTGTCACTCTACTTTAGATAGACATCCTTGATTGAAGGGGTGCTCATTTTGGATCACTGTTTTCTAGAGACTGTTATTAGCTCAATTATAATTGGTTGGAGAGGGAGGTATTTTAATTCAAGTTATTGAGTTTCTTTTGAAGTTTCAGTTTGTTTTTGTTCCAGTGGGTCAAGTGGTTTCTGAAAGAAGTATAAAGTATATCAGACTCAAATTGTGGTGGTTGGTTTAGGAAATGTATGCTTGTAATGTGTATATCTGTAAATAAAGCAAATAGTGAAAATACACATATAAAAAAAAAGGATACCCTGCCTTTGTGGACCCCTTCCACGTGGAACATTCACTGCAAACATTTACTTAATCACTCACAGGTTTCTCTGCAAACTTTTGGTGATGAATTTGTCTGGTCGAAACAAAAGGTTTCAAGGAAGAATTTCAGTGGAACATTCTGGGTGGCAGGTGGCTGTTTCTCAAGGTTGAGGTTCTTTCTGATCCAACATGTGAGACCCCAGCTTCTCTTGAGAGTCTGAATAATAGAAAATAAAGAATCAAGTGATCTCAAGCAAGTGACTTAATTGTTCAGGAATAGCACTCAGTTGGAAAGTGATTAGGCAGACCTTCTTTTACACATTTCCTGGGGGTTCTTTGGCAAGCAGTAGTGTTCCTACCTCTGAGCCAGGAGACCCAGGTTCAAGCCTCACCTCCCCCCAGAGGTGTCTCATGACATCTCCAAACAGGTTGATTAGAAGTTATCTCAAATATTTCGTCTTTTACTATGATACTAACCAAATTTACAGAGCACAGTTTTACACAGATACATTCTCATTTATGCTGCAAAACTGCCAAATCTATTTTCATTCTTGGAACCTTGCTATTTAGGGGCTGTCCATCTGGTGTAATAGCTGGGTTTCTCTTTCAATGTTCATGGAACTCCCATGAGACAGAAGGAGAGGCCACGGCACAGTGACAAACTAGTCTCTGAGTCTGCAGGAACTGGTCATTATATACATTGAAAGTCTAAATATCTGACTCAATATTTACCATTATAAATTCCTGTGACAGCATTTCCCATTCATTTTATACGCAGTGTCATAATGTAAACACAGGCTCCACCCACTAGATTTCTGTCCCTCCATATACAGTATTAGAACGTTATGTTCAGGTACTTACAAGGTGCCACCCTATGTTCTGTTTAATAGTACTGTTAACAATTGCATAGTATTAAGGGACACTTTTAAGTTAACCTGATACATTAGAAAAAAACAATTAGAGTTGCTTGTAAAATGTTGGAACATCTATATATTTGAAATCTTTCGAGCTATGGATACAGTGATGTATTTGGTTTTTTAAATTATTTTACTTTAGAAAGATCAACTTTAATAATTTATTTGATGCCATAGTATGTTTTAATATAGTAATCGCCTTCTTTGAAAAATTAGTTTATTTATAACAACAACTCAGATAAAAAATGTGTCCTCCTACCTTGTGCTATAGAAATATAGTAAATAGGAACAGCAGTAGGCCATTCAGCCCTTTGAGACTGCTCCACCATTCAGAATGATCATGGCTGATTGCCCTTTTCAGTGCCCTGTTATCCCCTTCACCTCCTACCCTATGATATCTTTAACCCCTGTTACCCCCTTCACCTCATACCCTAAGAACCATATGTATCTTCTTCTTGAAAACAATTAATACTTTGGCCTCAGCCACTTTATGGCAGAAATTCCACAAACTTACTCTGGGTGAAGAAATTTCTCATCTCTGTCCTAAATGGCTTACCCTGTATCTGACCCTTATCTTATTTTTCTGTCTCAACCTCAAAAACCACAGAAATTCTTACCTTCCTCTTTGTCGTAAAATGGCAGCTCCTCAAGCTGCTCTGCCATTCAATAGGTTGAAGCCCAGCTTTAGCCCTTCCTTCTTGTAATATCCCATACCCCTCAATTTCCTCTGTGTATGAAAATCTATTAATCTGTATCTTGAATAAACTGAAGGACTGAACATCTATAGCTCAGATTCCAAAATACACATAACCCTCGAAGTGCAGGAGTATTTTTTAACCTCATTCCTAAATAGCCAAACATTTATTGAGACTGTGACTCCGATACTGTAAAGCGGGAAACATGCTTCCAGCATGGACCCTGTCAAGCTATTAAAAACTTTATATGTTTCACTGAGGTAACTTCTCATTCTTCTAACCTTCAGAGAACAGAGGCCTAGTTTACTCAATCTCAAACCCATATGGCAATCCCTTCCTCCCAAGAATCAATGTATCAAACCTACATTGCAATTCTCTAAGGCAAGTACATGCTTTCTGATGTAAGGAGACCAAAACCCCCACTCAGTCCTCCAGATTTATGTTCATATATCAACATTCCTTTAAATGTTGCTGGATCAAAGTCCTGGAGCCCCCTCTTTAAATGGTGTTGCAGGTCCACCTACAGCATATGGACTGCAGCTGAACAAGGCAACTCATCACCACCTTCTCAAGCAACTGGGGATGGGCAATAAGTGTTGGCCCAACAAGTGACACCCACATTCCATGAATGAATAAAGAAAACAAAGCTTGGTAGTACACACCCACTTACTCTTGATTTTGAAATCAATGGTTACCATGCAGAAGGATGCCATTTGTCCATCAAGTCCTTCCTGGATTTTGGCATACCTATTTAGCTCATTACAATCCATCCATCCATATCCCATAATCATATGTTTTGTGTACCTTCAGGGACACAATTAAATTTATGGATGTAGGTTTGCTCACTGAGCTGGAAGGTTCATTTTCAGACATTTTGTCACCATACTAGGTAACATCTTTAGTGAGCCTCCAGACAAAGCACTGCTGATGTTTCCTGCTTTTCAATTATATGTTTGGGTTTCCTTGGGTTGGTGATGTCATTTCCTGTGATGCCATTGCCTGTGGTGATGTTGTTTCCTGTTGTTATTCTCAGGGGGTGGTAAATGAGGTCCAAGTCAATGTGTTTGTTGATAGAGTTCCGGTTGGGATGCCATGCTTCTAGGAATTCTCGTCCTTGTCTCGGGTTGGCTTGTCCTAGGATGGATGTGTTGTCCCAGTTGAAGTGGTGTCCTTCCTTATCTGTATGTAAGGATACTAGAGAGAGAGGGTCATGTCGTTGTGGCTACTTGATCTTCATGTATCCTGGTGTCTGGTTTTCAGCCTATTTTTCCAATGTAGTATTTGTTGCAGTTCTTGCACAGTATTTTGTAAATGACATTAGTTTTGCTTGTTGTCTGCATAGGGTCTTTCAAGTTCATTAGCTGCTGTTTTAGTGTGTTGGTGAGTTTGTGGCTACCATGATGCCATCTGAGTAGTCTGGCAGTCATTTCTGAGATGTCTTTGATGTAGGGGAGAGTGGCTAGGGTTTCTGGACGCGTTTTGTCTGCTTGTTTGAGTTTGTTGCTGAGAAATCGGCGGACTGTAGTTCAATAGGTTTGCTCACTGAACTGGAAGGTTTATTTTCAGACATTTTGTCACTAGGTAACATCTTCAGTGAGCCTCTGGACGAAGCAGAGACAGTAACGCAGAGACTTGAACAAACAGCTCTGCCAACCATCCAACCCAAATTTTGGGTCTGCTACATGGATGACACCTTTATCATCACTAAATGAAACAAATTAGAGGAAACCTTCAAGACTATCAATAATACCCTTACTGGCATAAAATTCACTAAAAGAGGAGGAAAACAACAACAAACTGCCACTTTGAGATGTCACAGAGTGAACAGCCAATGGGGAACTTCAAACCAGCATCTACAGGAAAACGACCACACGGACCAAATATTGAACTACAGAAGCAATCATCCCAACATCCACAAATGAAGCTGCATCAGAACATTATTTCAACGAGCCACCACACACTGCAGCACAGAGGAACTATGCAGAGCAGAGGAAAATCACTTATACAGTGTATCCAAAAAGAATGGGTACCCAATGAACACAGTCCACCAATTTCTCAGCAACAAACCCAAACAAGCAGACAAAACACATCCAGAAACCTTAGTCACTTTCCCCTACATCAAAGTCGTCTCGGAAATGACTACTCAGACTCCTTGGCATCATGGTAGCCACAAACTCACCAACACATTAAAACAGCAGCTAATGAACTTGAAAGACCCTATGCAGACAACAATCAAAACTAATGTCATTTACAAAATACTGTGCAAGAACTGCAACAAACAAACATATAATTTGAAAGCAGGAAACATCAGCATTGCTTCGCCTGGAGATTCATTGAAGATGTTATTTAGTATGGTGACGAAATGTCTTAAAATGAACCTTCCAGCTCAGTGAGCAAACCTACATCCAGAACCTCAACCTGAGCTATAAAACCTTCCCAAAACTCGCTGATTAAATTTATCTCCATGACACTCTCAGGCAGTGTATTCCAAACCGTAACGACTTGCAGCATGAAAGTTTTCACATTACCAGTGGTTCTTCTGCCAATTGCCTCAAAACTGTGTCTTCTGGTTATCAACCGATCCACCAAAAGGAGTAGTTTCTATCTATTCAGGGCAACAGGTAAAACCCAGGCGAGTGGCACATACTGAATTGCTTTTGCAGAAATCCTGCCTAGATACGATGGATCAAATAATCTCCTGTGTTATAACCATTCAGTGATTCTATTTTGATTTAGACTTCCTATGGTTTTGAACAACTTGCTTTAAATTTTGTTTCAACCTTCCCTTCTTTCGGGAGGGCAGTCCTAGCTTCTCTAATCTAACCACAGAGTTCAATTCTAAACAGGCAATTCAGCTTTTTTTTTGCTTCTCTCCTTACTGAATTATGCACAATTTTCTTCCTGATTCTCTCCAAGCTTGCTAACATATTATGTTGTGATACTTTGCAATCTCTAAATGGAAATTGGAATGCAAGGCAAATAAACCTTCTGCTTGGGGATGTGGGACTACCCTGATTTTGAGGAGAAGTAGTATTCACCTAAGAAAATCAGGAATTTATTCCAGTGTAGATTTGTCTCCAAAAATTCATCAAAAAAAAAAAGGAAAGTCTCAGCTTTTGTTTTTGGATATAATTTAACTAGGTGGGAGCAGTGCACAGTGCAATGATGCAGAGGGCCATACCAGGGAAGGATTCACATGCATACTGAGTGACAAGCAGCTCAGTGTTGTGTAGAAAAAACTAAAGAAGCGAAAGTGTGAGTCAGGGAAGATTAATTTATTCAGAGTAGCATCAGAAACACAGAACCACAAAAAGAAAGAAGGGGGAGAGAAAACAGAGGTCTTACTTCACATTCCAGCACCTGCAATACTTTACTTCTGTTCAAATTCAGAAGAGTGGTCAGTGGAATGAGACAGACTGAGGTTAAGGGCTTCCCTGCAGAGCATTGATTGTGAAGAGAGAATACTGCTCAACACAGCCCAGCTTTCAAGGTTGACTTGTAATTAGCCATCATTTTTATCGAAAGAAAATTTAGCTTTTAAGACAAATCAATGATTTTTTTTTGTCAGTTAAGATGCCAAGGGATATGGAGCTAAACTGCTGATTTGTATCTCAACTTCACTCAACCAAGTTTTAATTGAATGGTAAATATGCTCATAGGGATAGATGGCCTCCTCCTGTCCTCATATTATTAGGTACAATACAATACAGCATAGGAGCAGGCCCTTTGACCCACCAAGCCTGCGCTGATTCTCACTTCTTATTCAGACCTGGTACTTTCCCCAAATGTGGTTCTGTCCCTCTGTTCACCTCCTCTTCTTGTGTCTACTAAAATATGCCTTAAATGTTGCTAATGTGCCTGCTTCCACCACCTCCACTGGTACTGCATTCCAAGCACTCATCATCCTTTGTGTGAAAAAGTTCCCTTACACCTCTCCCCTAAACTCCACCCCCCCCCCCCCACTTTCACCTTGAATCTGTACCCTCTTTTAGTTGACCTGTCCAGCTTGGGAATAAGCTTAAGTCTATCCACCCTGTCTATGCCTCTCAATTTTGTAGCCCTCTATCAGGTGACCCCTCATCCTCCATCGTTCTAGTGAGAACAATCTGAGTTTATTCAACCTCTCCTCATAACTAAATCTTTCAGACCAGGCAATATCCTGGTAAACCTTCTCTGAAGCCTTTCCAAAGTATCTGTGTCCTTCTGGTAGTGTGGCAACCAGAACTGCACACAACATTCCAAATGTGGCCTAAGTTTTATACAAGTGCAATAGAACTTGCCAAGTTTTATATTCGATGCCCCAGCTAATGAAGGCAAGCGTGCTTTTTGCCTTCTTGACCATTTATCCACTTGTGTTGCCAGTCTCAGGGATACGTGGACCTATTTGCACAGGTCCCTCTGTAAGTCAATACTCCGAAGGGTTCTTCCATTTATTGTATAATTTGCACCTGAATTTGATCTTCCAAAAAGCATTACTTAGCATTTATTTGGAGTAAACTCCATCTACCATGTCTCTGCCCAAATCTAAGGCAATGATCTGGGGAAGATGGTGTTGTAGTGTGTTCTTTGCTTGGAGATATTGTCAAGGACAAAAGAGGCTGAAATGAATTGTAAAGATATGAGAATAGATGAATGTTTTGGAGTTTCCCTTGCTTATCTATGAGGATAGGAAGTATTTTCCTGCAGAGTCCTTAGGAAGTTAAATTGATTAAGTAAGTTCAAAGTGAAGTGAGAATATTATACATTCTGTAAATAAGTGGAGACCATTCCATCGCACTACTGATTTTAAATACGGTCTTTATCTGGCACTTATGTTCCATGAATATTATGTGCCACTTAACAGCTCAAGTCTGGATGTATTCCAGATCTTGCTGCAATTAGACAACAGATTGCTTCTGTTCTATTTTAAAGAAGTGTATTACTACACTTAGCCACACTGCAAACATGGCATTGTGCATTCAGGGATGTGGAAGATATCACACCTGCTTTCCCAGTACTTACTGTCTCGGTGACTGAATGGAAAATTGGGAATCATCCATTTCAAAAATTTGTTTCCCAGCAAATTCTCTGACAAACCATTCAAGTTTAAAGTTATTTTTATCGGATCTCCTACCAGTATTCTTAATGAATGCATCATCTGGAGTACCAGTGGCCATTACACATTGGGAAGGGGAAAGATTGGAGTCTCTATTGAGTTAGGTAGAGTAGCACTAGAATGGATGTCTTAGAAGAGACAACAGTTGGAGATCCTCCACTTGCTCACTGGCCTTCGAAAGACAAAGAATTCAGATGCTGGGTGAAGAAAGTATTGAGTTTGAGGGTGGGGGGTGGAAATCTCTGAATCGCATCCATTTCATTGTCAACTTGCACTGTCTGGACCCACACAGAATCCTATAGTGTGAAAGCAGACCATTCAGTCCATCAAGTCCACATCAACCCTCCGAACAGCATCCCACCCACCTACCCTCTCCCTCTAAATCTGCATTTTCCATGGCTAATCCACCTAGCCTGCATATCACTAGATGCTACGTGCAATTTAGCATAGCTAATCGACCTAAGCACCATGGCTTCATCCACATGAGGAATTACACTTTGGACAAGATTTGAGATTGATGCTAGTATAAACAGAATCAACCCTCAACAGGAGTAGGTGCCTTCAGGTGGGGAGAGGAGAGAGTTGGCAAGGACTATCGCTAACTAAACAAAGAATTTCAGGTAAAGTAATAATGTGTTACAATGCCAATTTTAGTAAAACATCAGTAGCCCTTAATGGAAAAAAAATTAAATCTCTGCCTAAACTATATTTCAACTCAGCTAACCTTTTTACAAGTTTGCAGACAAGAGCATATTGTTAAAATTGTCCAGATGGGAAGGCAACTAAATTTGTGGAAATTGGTCACACCCAAGGTATCTCAAAAATTACAAACCTACTAAGACACTGTTATGGATTGAGTGAGTGAGGAACAAAAGTTGTGAACTGATGGTGGCCTAAAAAAGGCAGCAAGCATGATGATGCAAAAATGATGGAAACAGTAACACAATTACACCATAAGAGAATGTTCAGAAATTTTGCAGAGTCACTCTGCCATCTGGTGACCATTATTGACTTTACAGCTCACCCCTTTTATTGACAAATCACACCACAGTATTAATATAAACATGTGGAGGTGCTGGTATTGGACTGGGTTGGACAAGGTCACAAATCACACGACACCAGGTTACAATCCAATGGGTTTATTTGAAAAAACTAGCTTTGAGCTATAACCTTGTGTGATTTTTGACCCTAACATAAACAGCTATATTTTTTCCCAATTTTGCATCCATGGTTTTGAGTGAATCACTGCCATTTCAAAACCAAAGTATCAGTGTTAACTTGTAGCAAAAATTATGCAATGCTTGGATCTGTCAATTATTTGTTGATTTATTGTTGTCCTATAGAGTCATAGAGATGTTCAGCACAGAAACAGACACCTTGATGCAACCCGTCCATGCTGACCAGATATCCTAAATTAATCCAGTTCCATTTGCCAGCATTTGGCCTATATCCCTCCAAATCCTTCCTATTAATATACTCATCCAGATGCCTTTTAAATGTTGTAATTGTACCAGCTTCCACCACTTCCTCTGGCAGTTCATTCCATACACACCATTCTCTGCGTGGAAAAAGTCCCCCCCCTTAGAACCCTTTTAAATCTTTCCCCTCTCATCTATGCCATCTAGTTTTGGACTCCCTTACCCTGGGAAAAAAATCTTGACTATTCACCCCATGATTTTATAAACGAGATACAGTGAAAAAGTGTTGTTTTACGAGCTATACAGGCAGATTGAACCATACAAAGTACTTTAGGGTAGCAGAACAGTGTGCAGAATAGAGTGTTACAGCTGCAGAAAAGGTGCAAAGAGAGAGATCAGAATTAACATTTGAGTGGTAATTAATAAATGCAGGAATGAAATTGGAGTTGAGGATTATCAGATTAGTCATGATCTCATTGAATGGTGGAGCAGACTCAATGAGTTGAATGAACTACTTCTGCTTCCTTGTCTTAAGGGATATTTGTGAATTTTCTTTTCTTTTTCATCCATTGTAGAGTTTCTGGGATGGAGATTTATAGAGCTGCAGGAGACGTTGGAGATGATAAATGGCAAGGTCATTGAAACATTTACAGTCAAGAATTTTAAAGCTGAGGCGCCAAAATATGGGTCAGTATGGACAGAGTTTTGTGCAATTGAGTTTGTGGAGGATGGAAAATGTGGATATGCTTGAAGAAACAGACGATTAATTGTAGTGAACTAATTTACTGTATGAAAAACTAATTGTCAATAACTAATATTGTTAAAGTATATCAGAAGTGATGTGTTTACAATTTCGAGGACAAATTGTAAGGAATTTAAGAGGCATGTACAGGACAGCACATTCAGTAAATTAGATGCTTCGTTCTAATTTGTGTACTAATCACAAATTCCTTAACATCTGATTCTGGATATGTTAAGAGAATGTAACAAGTTTTAAAAAAATAATACAAGCAGTTTGGTAAGCTACTTCTTTTCAATCACTTTTCAGTAAAGTTTTGTTTTGCTGGTAGCAGCTGTGACATCACAATTAATAATAATGACATCTAACATCAAATTAAAGAATCTGAGTAAAACTAGAATTTTTCTAAATAAAAAGATAGGTTAGTGAAACATTCAAACCCTGAACACAATGAAATCAAAGAACAAATTAGCACAGCTGATGTTTGAAGTGATTATGCGAATGGACTCAGAAGGCTGACTCAGGAGTTTCTCATCTGGAAAGGGAATCAGTGAGAAACAATGAGAAGGCAGGTGACTGGAATTGAATGGGCATAAAGAGATGAGCTTGCCTTTTCCAGTTGCTGAAAATGAATTATGTTACTAAAAAATTAAACATATTTTATTTCACCCCACATCTTTTGGGGAATATTTCACACTGTACACACTTCTAATGAAGTCCATGTTTCTGGATTCTGTGTTGCTCTAGATTAAATAATATCTGGAGTAGTGGAATGCCATCAGCTTTAGCTGTTCAGACAGTTTTTAATGCAAAGGAAATATTTTAAAGATGGTAATCAGCTTAAAAAAAATTTGGCATCTCCCCCAACAAGAAACCAGTTAATCACTTGCAGTTGGTTCCGCTGGCTTTTTACTGAGCCAGTAACATCACACAGCAGGGAAGATGAGGCCAGGCTGGTGGAGTTTCAATTCGGACAAAAAAAGCTTGGAACTGTTGTCACCAGATACTTAAATAAAATTGGGAAATTGATTAAATGCAACTTATCAGTGAAGGAATTAAGTCTTTATATCTCAAACCTATCTGTTGAATGAAATCAGTTACATTTAAGGTCACAGGTTTACAAAATTCTCTTAAACATTTGTCATTAATCCATCAGAGTCTGGATTCACAATTTCATTAGTGAGAAATGAATATTCAACAACTTCAATGTTTCACAACAAAATTCTTGAGTTATTTTGGCTGCTGTTAGATCCAGCCCTGCTTTGAGCTGTTAAATTTCAGCTTGGACTAAGAAAGATTGCTTAAATATACAAAGATCATCTATTGCAGTATTATTAGTTGCAACACAAAAACGAGTCTGATCCTACACCCACCCTCTGTGCCCTGAACTTATCTACCATTACACTAACTTACCAGCGCTAGTCCTGATCTAAATGATTAATTTCTACCCAACAACACATACTGACTATAACACTGTATTAAACAAGTCTTGGAATCCCATACATTACACATGTGTAGATGTATCATACTAACACATGGAGCAAACTGGGAAAACAAGAGAGTTAAATTAAAAGGACCTCAAAGGTAGTCATCTCAAGATTACTCCCAGTGCCACATGCTAGCAAGAGCAGGAATAGGATCAAATTAATGTGTGACTGGAGAGTTTTAGATTCTTGAGTCATTAGGACTGATTCTGGAATTATCCATGCAGAGGTGTTCACTAAAATAGAGTGGCACTCATATGGAACCTGAGTGGGGTTACAATGGTGAGGGAAACAAAGATGGAGATGAAAGATAAGTAGAAAGCATAAGTACAAAGCAGAAGAAGGGATAGTAGGAAATAGGGCTGGAGTACAAAAAAAAGTAAACATTTCAAAAGGGACAAGTAATTGTATCTGAATGCAGAGAGCATTTGCAATAACATAGACAAATTAACAGTGCAAGCAGTAGTACAGAAATGCGATATAACCAATATGGGTGGAGTAAGAAGCAACAAAGGTGGATAACATTGGTGGGAGTGTCATTCAAAAAAGTGTGAGTGAGTTGGAATGGCATTTATTAGAACAAGTCAACATGGATTTAGTAAGGGGAGGTCGTGCCTGACAAACCTGTTGGAATTCTTTGAAGAGGTGACAAGTAGGTTAGGCCAGGGAAACCCAGTGGATGTAGTCTACCTAGACTTCCAAAAGGCCTTTGATAAGGTGCCACATGGGAGGCTACTGAGCAAGGTGAGGGCCCATGGTGTTCGAGGTGAGCTACTGGCATGGATTGAGGATTGGCTGTCTGACAGAAGGCAGAGAGTTGGGATAAAAGGTTCTTTTTCGGAATGGCAGCCGGTGACAAACAGTGTCCCGCAGGGTTCAGTGTTGGGGCCGCAGCTGTTCACGTTATATATTAATGATCTGGATGAAGGGACTGGGGACATTCTAGCCAAGTTTGCCGATGATACGAAGTTAGGTGGACAGGCAGGTAGTACTGAGGATATGGGGAGGCTGCAGAAGGATCTAGACAGTTTGGGAGAGTGGTCCAGGAAATGGCTGATGGAATTCAATGTGAGCAAATGCGAGGTCTTGCACTTTGGAAAAATGAATACAAGCATGACTACTTTCTAAACGGTGAGAAAATTTGTAAAGCCAAAGTACAAAGGGATCTGGGAGTGCTAGTCGAGGATTCTCTAAAGGTAAACATGCAGGTTGAGTCTGTGATTAAGAAAGCGAATGCAATGTTGTCATTTATCTCAAGAGGGTTGGAATATAAAAGCACTGTTGTGCTACTGAGACTTTATAAAGCTCTGGTTAGGCCCCATTTTGAGTACTGTGTCCAGTTTTGGTCCCCACACCTCAGGAAGGACATACTGGCACTGGAGCGTGTCCAGTGGAGATTCACACGGATGATCCCTGGAATGGTGGGTCTAACATACGAGGAACGGCTGAGGATCCTGGGATTGTATTCATTGGAGTTTAGAAGATTAAGGGGAGATCTAATAGAAACTTTCAAGATAATACATGGCTTGGAAAGGGTGGACGCTAGGAAATTGTTTCCGTTAGGCAAGGAGACTAGGACCCGTGGACACAGCCTTAGAATTAGAGGAGGTAAATTCAGAACAGAAATGCAGAGACATTTCTTCAGCCAGAGAGTGGTGGGCCTGTGGAATTCATTGCCGCAGAGTGCAGTGGAGGCCGGGATGCTAAATGTCTTCAAGGCAGAGATTGATAAATTCTTGATGTCACAAGGAATTAAGGGCTACGGGGAGAATGCGGGTTAGTGGAGTTGAAATGCCCATCAGCCATGATTGAATGGCGGAGTGGACTCGATGGGCCGAATGGCCTTACTTCCACTCCTATGTCTTATGGTCTTAAACTGGAAATTACAGATACATATCACAAATGTACTACAGTAATCATGGGTGACATTAATAGAATCATCGAAAATAGGTGTAGACCATTTGGCTCTTTGAGCATGCTCTGCTTTTCAATATGATGATCAAGGCTGATTATCCAACTCAATAGCTTGTTCCTGCCTTTCCCCTATATCCTTTGATCCCTTTAAGCCCCATGGATTCCAACTCCTTCTTGAAATTGTACAATATTTTGGTCTTGACTGCTTTCTGTGGTACTGAATTGGACAAGTTAACCATTCACTCAAAAGAAATTTCTCCCTTCATTCTTCTAAACTCCAGCAAATAGAAGCTGAACTCATTATCTCCAGGGAGACATGATAACCTAGTGGTTTTTATTGCTGAATTGTTAATCCAGAGATCCAGGTAGTGTTCTGGCTCCCAGGTTCAAACCCTGCCGTAGCAGATAGTGGAATTTGAATACAATGAAAAGATCTGTAATTAACAGTCTAATGACGATGATGAATCTATTGTCAATTAATGGAAAAATCTAACTTGTTCACAAACGTTCTTCAAGGCCTACATATGATTCCAGAACCAAAGCAATGCAATTGACTTTTAACTGCCCTCTAGGCAATTAGGGATGGGCAATAAATGCTGCCCTAGCCAGTGATGCTCTCATTCCATAAATGAATTTAAAAAAAGAATTCAACATCGATTTTCCTGCTCCTCGGATGCTGCCTGACCTGCTGTGCTTTTCCAGCACCACTCTAATCTTGACTCTGATCTCCAGCATCTGCAGTCCTCACTTTCGTCTATACTATTTACCTTCTTTACTGCCTGCTGCACCTGCATGCTTACCTCTTGTAACTGGTGTACAAAGATATTCAGGTCTCATTGCAGATTTCCCCTCTCTTAATTTATAACTTTCCAGTTAATCATCTTGCTGTTTTTGCTCCAAAAGTGGATAACCTAACATTTATTCACATTATACTGCATCTGCTATGCATTTGCCCACTCATTAAGCTTGTCTAAATCACACTGAAGCATCTCTGTTCACCTCCCCCCACCCCGAAGCAACTTTATGTTATCTGCAAATTTGGAGATATTACATTTAATTCTCTCATCTAAATCATTAATATATACTGTGAATAGCTGAGGTCTTAGCACTGATCCCTGCAGTACACCAATTGTCACTCACTGTCTGCTATTCAGAAAATTACTGGTTTACTCCTACTTTGTTTTCTATCCATTGTAATACACTGCACCACGTCCCATGTGCTTTAACATTATAAACTAATCTCTTAAGTGAGACTCTGTTGAAAGTCTTCTGAAAGTTCAAATAAACCACATCTGGCTTCCCTGCAACAATTCTATGAGATACACCCTTAATAAATTACAGTAAATTTATCAATCTACATGTAGACTGGGCAAAACACATTTGCAATAATAATATGGCAGAAGAATATGTACAAGATAGATTTTGTCCAAACCGAAACTTATTTTCTAAATGTAAGCAAAGAATTATAGAAAGGATGTGAAAGCTTTGGGAAGGGTCCACAGGAGATTTACTAGGATGTTGCCTAGCATGGAGGGAAGGTCTTATGAGGAAAGGCTGAGGGACTTGAGGCTGTTTCCTTTAGAGAGAAGAAGGTTGAGAGATTACTTAATTGAGACATATGAGATAATCAGAGGGTTAGGTTGGACAGTGAGAGCCTTTTTCCCCGGATGGCAATAGCTAGCACGAGGGGACATAGCTTTAAATTGAGGGGTAATAAATATAGGACAGGTGTCAGAGGTAGTTTCTTTACTCAGAGAGTAGCAGGGCGTAGAACATACCGCCTGCAACAGTAGTAGACTCTCAAAATTTAAGGACATTTAAATGGTCATTGGATAGACATATGGACAAAAATAGAACAGTGTAGGTTAGATGGGCTTCAGATTGACTTCACAGGTTGGCGCAACATCGAGGGCCGAAGGACCTGTCCTGCGCTGTAATGTTCCATGTTCTAAAACTCATAAGTACGATAGGTAAATTGACGCATAAATTAAATAACTTCATTTAAAGGCATGGCAGTGGACAGGCAATGGCTAATATTTAAGGAATGCATGCACAGCAGCAGTTATACATTCCTTTTGAGTGAAAGAACACAACAGGAAAATTGGCCCAACTATGGCAAAACAAAAGAAGGATATTATTATATCCAAAGAGAAGTCATATAAAGTTTTCCAAAAAATAGTAAGCCCGAGGTCTGGGAGCAGTTTAGAATTCAGCAGAGAAGGACCAGCAGATTGGTTAAAAGGGGAAATGTAGAGTATGAGAATAATGTTGCAAGGAACATAAAAGCAAAGTGTAAGAGCTTCTATGAGAAAAGAAAAATATTAGTAAAGCTAAATATAGGCCCCTTATAATCTGAAATGGGAGAATTCATTCTGGATCAGAAGGAAATGGCAGAGCTATGAAACAACTATTTTTGTTCTGTCGTCACAGAAGCAGTCATAAATAACTCCCAAAAGTGCTAGGGAATTGAGTGTCTTTTGGGAATGAGTTTAGTAAAGTTAAAAAGAAATGCTGGAAAAAGTAACGGAACTGAAAGCTGAAAATTCCACAGGGGTTGAAACTATGCTTTAGAGTACTAAAGGAGGTGACCATGAAAAAATGAATGCATTAGTTGTCATCCTCCAAAATTCTATAGATTCTTGAACACTCCCAGCAAATTGGAGGGTGGTAAATGTAACCTCACTGTTTGAAAAAGGATAAAGTGAGATAATTAGACATTACAGACTGGTTAGCTAACATCAGTAGTGGAGAAATGCTGGAATCTATCATGAAGTGTAATATGGTATTCCAGATGCTATTTGATTTGTCTACCATTTGGCTTTAATCAAAACATATGATATTCTCACAACACAGTTAAAATACAAAACTAATTGGTATAACCTGATTGAAATATCTAACAAGATAATGTATTATTTAATCATTAATCATCAACTGTTCCAATATAGGCAGCATTCCCATTAACACACCCTTCGGCAAAAAAAAGCAGTTCAGTAAAAGTTATGAAGCTCATGTGCTGTCTTTCTCCAGTGCAGAAGAAAGAAACAACCAGCCCTTTTGATATTTAGAGGAAGCTTCACGGTCTAGCAGCCAGTAACCCAAGCCTTTACCTTAGAAACCAGCGAAAACTTTCTCATAATTGAAAGCAAAACTACAAGCCCTGATCCCATCCAATTATGATTTTTTTGTCTCATTTAAAACAAAAATATCTGGGAGAATTGAAAAGCTGTTTACCAACTTCCTATCTGAAGGAGACATTTTTGCACACAGTGATAATATGCTGCAAGAGAAAGATCCCTCTTAAAGATAGTCTCCTCACAATGGTGATAAGATTGGGAAAAGGTCTTGTACAAAAGGATGTGACTGTACTTTATACACTAATCATTTAAAGCAAGCTGCAAGTGTAGCCAGCAGTTAGAAAGGCAATTGGGTTGGTGGCCTTCATCACTTGAGTACAGGAATAAGAAGGTCTTCCTGCAGCTGACAGGGCCTTGGTAAAATCACATCTAGAGTACTGTGTCAACACTTCATCTAACAAAAAGCTGATTTTACAGAGTGGAGCAAAGATCCACCAGATTGTTTACTGAAATTGCAGGATTGTCACATGAATAAACATGAGTTTAACTGGACCTGGCTCTTGTGGCACAATGGTAGTTTCCCTATTTTTCAGCCAAGAGATAAAGGCTCAAGTCCCAAAGGTCTGTAATAACATTGCTAAGCAGTTTGATTAGAAAATATTTCAATGGGACCTGTACTTACTGGAGTTTATAAGAATGAAAGGGGATCTCTTTGAAACAGATTAAATTCTGACAAGCCTGGACAGACTGGATGCAGGGATGATGCTTTCCCCTAAACCAGGGATTCCAAAATAATCTCAGGATACCCTGTAGGCCATTTTGGACTGAGATGAGAAATTTCTACATTGAGACATTGCTGAACATGTGTAATTCTTGACCAATTGGTGAAATACATTGAAGAAATAGATTTCCTGAAGTTAAAGGTATCAAAATGAATGAGGAATGTGTGGGAGTATGGTGTTGAGATAGAGATTCAGACATGATCATGTTGAATGGAGGGGTGGGCTTTTCTGGCCGAATGGCCTACTTCTGCTTCAAATTTCTGCTTCTAAATGGCTATTACACTTGCACTGAATGACAGTGCAGGCAAAAAAAAACTAATAGCCTATCTTCATTTCTCTGCTAATTAGAAAGGATCTCTTCTGCTTGATCCCAGTTGATGTCATTTGGAAAACTGCAGCTGTGAACACTGAAGAGTACACTCACCTCTCGTTATCGCTAATTCGCAATCCGCAGATCTACATTGTCGCAAAGTCAGCCCCAGACTCCCAGTTTTTTCCTCTCATTGACTCATCCTGTATCAATGTGCGGTACAGATTAACAGTAGAACGGTAGCCCTTTTTTTTGTTATCCGCAATTCCACCCCCGCAAAGAACAAAGGTTTGGCTCAGTGCACGCCTCGCTTCGTTTATTTATCTAGTTAAAAATCACACAACATTAGGTTATTTATCTAGACTTCAATGTTTAAAGTTAGTATGAATTATGGGAACTGAAGGGACTGAGGAAAAAAGCAGCAAATATATTGATGGTTGGGAGTTGGACAGAAAATCATAATATAACTTCAAACTCTAACAACAGCAAATTTAAATTTGGGAGGGAAATATAAAAAAAGTAACTGCTGATGACGTGACGGGGATTGCATCATTCATGAGGTGTAACGGTAGCTTATAGTGCTCAAGCTTTAGATTTAGTGTTAATTTTTAATGATTAAGGCTCATCCAAAAAAAAAACACTGCTTTCATCAATAAAATAAGCAGTTCAACATAAATGAATTGTTCAATATTTAAACATTTCATTATCCTCCACAGTGAAATAACCAATACACTGTTCGTCCTTTTGATTTAACAAACAAAAAGTTCCAGTTGATTAAATTCAAATTTTCATTCGCTGTTTCCTCTGCTTTGATGCAATATTTGATTATGCTCCTGTGAAGCTCAATGGAATGTTACTACATCAAAGGCACAATAAAATACAAGTTATTTGTGTTTCTTAGTGCCTCCAGTTGGAGTTGCATATAATATCAAAGCCTGAACAAGTCCAAACATCAATATTTTCTTTGGGCTGTTGTTCTTGGGCCAGATGTAGATTGAGATTTGCCCCCATTTGCACAGAAGCTACAGTGCCATTTCATAATTTGCAGCATTTTGATTTATACAATTGTAACCAACTATTATATAGCAACAAAGCACTTCTCCCAACAGAGAAGTATTCACAAAAGTAATTCTGCAAGGCTGACAAGGGAGAAGGTGTTGGCAATAAGAATTGCATAATCAAAATAAAACCACCAGATATTAATGATCACTCCTCCAAGATTTTATTACCTTACTCTGATCAAATATTGCTGCATTTTCAGTGCTTCACGTGTCACATGCAATACATTGCTCACACAAATTTAGAGCAGAAACATGTAAGACGTAAGTGGGACATGCAATCAAACCAGATGAATAGAACCAGGGAACGTTAATGTAGATAGATTCTGGGTTGCATTTGGTCTGTGGCACCACACTCTCCATTGGTTTGGTTCTTGATGTGACCAAGTAGCAGAAATGTACAATTGTACACAGATACTTTCCTAGACAAAACAGGGCAAAATGTGTCTTTTAAAGAAATGTGAATGAAAATTTGTATATGATTTTTGAAGCATTTTCTGCAATCCTCTTGAATAAACTAACTCTTAAGTAGGGTAGAGCTCACCAAATATCATCTGCCTTCTATGACTATAGCCAAATAGTCATTCTTTGTGACTGCCAATGAGTACTTCAATCACAGCCATCATCCATAAGCAAACTGATTGAAATAAGGAGTCAGGATCCCTTCTGACTCAAGAA
Organism: Chiloscyllium plagiosum; assembly: GCF_037043375.1. Lineage (NCBI taxonomy): Eukaryota > Metazoa > Chordata > Chondrichthyes > Orectolobiformes > Hemiscylliidae > Chiloscyllium > Chiloscyllium plagiosum. The sequence goes on from NW_028270159.1 coordinate 15,420,257, forward strand.
ACCCAAAACACAGGTCCATTTCAAATCAGTCGTCTCAGCACAAACCAAGATCAAATTTGGGATATTTTGGTCTGAGTGGCTGAATACTACAACACAGAAAAACATTTAACTGTTAACATTTATTGCATCCCATTTATTTGGTGTCTTCCAGGTTTCTCGCAGTTAATGATTAACAATGTTATTTGCATGTATGTAGGATCAATGTATTCTAATCAAGTTGGACTACACAAGTCAAGTAATTTTGCATTACTCAGCTGCCAGAGGACATTTTCCCCTGAAAGTAAATAGGAAAATTTCACACCTATTCTTAAACTCTAACCTTACTATAACAAAAAGTTATATAATACAAGGGCTGGAACAGGAAATAAATGATAACATAGCTTACATTTGACAATTATCCTTAACTTGTCAACATCACATCAGTATCCAAGATTAGATCCTGCCAGTGAAATTTACACCAAGTTTAAAAATTTAAATCAATGATACCTAATTATTGTAAATCCAAAGAGGTTTAAGTGTAAGAGCTACATGCTGAAGATGCTGGCAATCTGAAATTAAAATAGAAAATGCTGAAGAAACTCAGCAGATACAGTAGCATCTGTGGACGGTGTTTTTCTCCAGCATTTTTGCTTTTTATTTCAGAATTTAAAGATGGCTTCTTTAAAACACACAGACACTAAGCATACAGCTGGTAAAAGAAACATGTTATTTACTGTTCTTTAGCTGCTGCCACAAGGAAGTAAAACAAAATTTTGCAGAATTACAAGCAAGGAGAGATCAGGAATCAAGCCCAAGCATACTTATCAACTTTTAAAGTGTGGACCAATAAGTAGTCACTAGAAACCAGGCAGCTTGCAATGTGGTGGAAAACCAAATCATGGTGGTGAGGGAGAAACACAGAAAAAAACTGTAAGTGATAGCAATTAGTTTAGGATTTGTTCATGCCATATGTCCTCATGAAATACTGCTAAAGTCTCTGCTGAGAAAATCACCACAGCAAAAGCCTCATTACTATTTGTAGTCTTTCTCTGACTTTGATTTTGAGCCTCCAACCACATACAAGTGAACACTAATCTAATCAATACTGCTGATATTTACAAATGAATGTCAATATGTCTTGCCTTTGGATCAGCATTCGAAAATGGTAACTTGTAGTTCAGGCCTGAAATCCCTTGGTCCCAAAACTTTAATTTTGACAATACGGGAGCTTGGAAACAAATTAGGTTTGAAATGCTTAATCTATTCATTTAAAAAAAACATTCACCCAGATAGTCAAATCTCTTGTGTACTTTGATATCGCATAGCTTGAGGCTCTAGAAATGTTCTGCCAAAATACAATCAAGTGGAGAACTATATGTTTCCTTTTCCTAAAGAAAACACAAATTAAGAAGATAGAATCTCCATTAATTTGGATTTATGGAAACCATTAGGAACAGTGAATGCCAATTTACTGAACTCCTTTAAGTTCAGTGTCTGAGGAGGATGAGGTCACTCCTCAAAAGAGAAGCACTGTACAGTATTAACCAGGGCCAGAATGATCTTTCAGTTCAATTTTGATCACGTAAAAAAGATCAGAAAGGAACTATCCTAAGTTATTTCCTGAAAAGGATTGGGTTTATCATTTGAATTTAAATTTTACCAGATTTTATGTGGGTTTGAACAGAGGATTCATCTGAGCATCTGGATTACTAATCTAGTGATATTAGAACTTTGTCACTAACTCCCATGATTATTACAACATTGAAATTTACGAAACCATTTCACAGCCATTTAAAGACTTTTGGTTGATGGTCACCACTGTTATTATAGCAAATATAACCATCAATTTAAAGTTTCTGTTTCAAAGAGCTCTCAGGATATTAAGGGAATGGTTTGAGTGAGTTCTTAGGATATTAACAGAATTCCTGCTAATAATGCTGTAACATCGGCGAATTTTGAGAAGATTTGTAGATCAGGTTGAAATTCTGAATGTAGGTTTGCTCGCTGAGATGGAAGGTTCATTTTCAGACATTTTGTCACCACACCTGGTAACATGAAGCACTTCGTTTGGAGGCTCACTGAAGATGTTACCTTGTGTGGTGATGAAACATATGAAAATGAACCTTCCAGCTCAGCAAGCAAACCTACATCCAATGCTGTAACATCTTTTATGTCCACCTAAACATGAAGGCAGGGCCTTGGTTTACTATGTCATCTGAAAGATAGCATCTCCAGCAAGGTGACACATTCTTTTATTAGTTAATCAGTCTGTAATGGCCAATTATCTCATTTTCCTTTACATTTCCCACCCTCCAATTTACTAGAACTGTCCAAGAATCTATGGAATTTTGGAGGATGATAACCAGTGCATCCCCATATTTCCATGGTCACCTCCTTTAGATTAGATTAGATTCCCTACAGTGTGGAAACAGGCCCTTCGGCCCAACCAGTCCACACCGACCCTCCGAAGAGTAACCCACCCTGACCCATTTCCCTCTGACTAATGCACCTAACACTATGGGCAATTTAGCATGGCCAATTCACCTGACCTGCACAACTTTGGATTGTGGGAGGAAACTGGAGAACCCGGAGGAAACCCACGCAGACACAGGGAGAATGTGCAAACTCCACACAGTCACCTGAGGGTGGAATCGAACCTGGGACCCTGGTGCTGTGAGGCAGCAGTGCTAACTACTGAGCCGTTGTGCCGCCCCTTTAGTACCCTGAACTGTACTTTCAAGCCCTTAAGAATTGCTTGACAAGGGATAGATTACATACTCCAGGGCTTTAACATATCAGTGTGTTTTAGATGTGTATGTATTACAAATTAAGTAAAATTCACATTTTGAGGAAGTACAACCTAAAGTATGTCAGATGAGGAGTAATCTCAGGATTGCTATCGGTGCCATAGGCTAGTGAGGCTAGGAACAGACAGTGAGTGCAGCTGAATACGTAGCTGTAGAGCTGATGAAGGAGAGAGGGCTTCAGATATGTGGATCATTGGGATATCTTTTTAAGGAAGGTGGGACCTGTACAAGGAGGACAGGTTGCACTTGAACTGGAGGAGAATCGATATCTTGGGCAGGCGATTCGCTAGAGCTCTTCGGGAGGGATTAAAGGAATAAAAGGATGACTAGGGTAGGAATAGGGCCAGTAAAAGACAGAAGTGAGAAATTGAGTGTGCACCCTGTGGAGATCGGAGAGGTGCTAAATGACCACTTCTCATCAGTTTTCACTCAGGAAAAGAAGATTATTGTAGAGGAGAAGAATGAGATAGATACTAGACTAGAAAGGATCAAGGTTAGTTATGAAGAGGTGTTATCAATTCTACCATGAGTGAAAGAAGACAAGTTCCCTGGGGCAGATGGGATTTATCTGAGTATTCTCTGGGAAGCTAGGGAGGAGAAAGCGGAGCCTTTGGCTTTGATATCTGAGTCGTCATTGACTACAGGTTTAGTACCAGAGGAAAAGAGACCTAAGGGGCAACGTTTTCACACAGAGGGTGGTACGGGTATGGAATGAGCTGCCAGAGGAAGTGGTGGAGGCTGGTACAATTGCAACATTTAAGAGGCATCTGGATGGGTATATGAATAGGTAGGGTTTGGAAGGATATGGGCCGGGTGCTGGCAGGAGGGACTAGATTGGGTTGGGATATCTGGTCGGCATGGACGGGTTGGACCGAAGGATTTGTTCCCAAGCTGTACATCTCTATGACTGGAGGATTGGAAATGTTGTACCCTTGTTAAAAAAGGGCAGTAGAGATGACCCAGGTAATTATAGACCTGTGAGCCTTACTTCTGTTGTAGGATAAAGAGATAGGATTTATAATCATCTACCAAGCAACAATTTGATTTCAGATAGTCAACATGGTTTCGTCAAGGGCAGGTTGTGTCTCACAAACCTCATTGAGTTTTTTGAGAAGGTGACCAAGCATGTAGATGAGGGTTGGGCAGTTGACGTGGTGTACATGGACTTCAGTAAAGCCTTTGATAAGGTTCTTCATGGTAGGCTGTTGCAGAAAATGCAGAGGCATGAGATTGAGGGTGATTTAGCAGTTTGGATTAGAAACTGGCTTTCTTAAAGAAGGCAGCGAGTGGTGGTTGATGGAAAATATTCAGCCTGGATTCCGGTTACTAGTGGTGTGCCACAAGGATCTGTTTTGGAATCGCTGCTGTTTGTCATTTTTATAAATGACTTAGGCGCAGGCTTAGATGGGTTAGCAAATTTGCAGATGATACTAAAGTTGGTGGAGAAGTGGACAGTGTGGAAGGATGTTACAGGTTGCAGGGGGACTTGGATAAACTGCAGAATTGGGCTGAGAGGTAGCAAATGGAGTTCAATGCAGCTAAATGTGAGGTGATTCACTTTGGGAAGAATAACAGGAAAGCAGAGGTCAATCGAAAGATTCTTGATAGTGTGAATGGTCAGGGGGATCTTGGAGTCCATGTATATAGATTCCTGAAAGTTGCCACCCAGGTTGATAGTGCTGTTATGAAGGCATTTGGTGTATTAGGTTTCATTGGTAGAGGGATTGAGTTCCGGAGCCGCAATGTCATGCTGCAACTATACAAAACGCTAGTGCAGCCATACTTGGAATATTGTGTACAGTTCTGGTCGCCCCATTACAGGAAGGATGTGGAGGCATTGGAAAAGGTGCAGAGGAGATTTACCAGGATGTTGCCTGGTCTGGACGGAAGCTCTTATGAGGAAAGGCTGAGAGACTTGGGTTTGTTCTCATTGGAAAGAAGAAGGCTAAGGGGGCATTTGATAGAGACATACAAGATGATCAGAAGATTAGATAGAGCAGACAGTGAAAGTCTTTTTCTTAGGATGATGACGTCGGCTTGTACGAGGGGACATAACTACAACTTGAGGGCTGAAAGATTTAATACAGATGTTAGCGGCAGGTTCTTTACTCAGAGAGTGGTAAGGGCGTGGAATGCCCTACCTGCCAAGGTAGTTAACTCAGCCACATTAGGGAGATTTAAACAATCCTTGGATAAGCACATGGACGACGATGGGATAGTGTAGGGGGATGAGCTTAGAATAGTTCACAAGTTGGCGTAACATCGAAGGCAGAAGGGCCTGTTCTGCGCTGTATTGTTCTATGTTCTAAGTGGGATGGGAACTGGAGCTACTGATCAGAGGATGGGATATCCGGTGAATGCAGATACAGCATGCAGAGAATCTGTGAGGAAGGATAGACAGTTGATAGGGCAAAGTTGTAGTCACTGTGATTAATTGAATTGTGTCTATTTTAACGAAAGAATTGTCAGGAATAAGAGTGATGAACTTAGAGCATGGATCAGCACTTGCTGCTACTATGTTGTGGTCATTACAGAAACTTGGATGTCACAAGGGCAGGAATGGTTGTTGGATGTTCTGGAAGTTAGATGTTTTGAAAGAAATAGGGAGGGAGGTAAAAGAGGTGGGGGATGGTATTGATAATCAGGGATAGTATTACAGCTGCAGAAAGGGAGCAGTCACTTTATTGGGAGTTTTCTATAGACCCACCAATAACAACAGAGACATAGAGGAGCACATTGGGAGGGAGATTATGTGAATGTGCAGAAGTAACAGGGCTGTTGTCATGGGTGACTTTAACTTCACAAATATTGATTGGAATCCCCTTAGTGCAATAGTTGGGTTAGAGCAGATTTTGTCTGTTGTGTCCAGGAAGGATTCCTGGCTCATGTATGTAGACAGGCCAACTGGAGGGGAGGCCATATTGGATTTGGTGGTTGACAACGAACCAAGTCAGGTGTCAGATCTCTCGGTGAGAGAGCATTTCAGTGAGAGTGATCACAAGTGATCTTTACTATAGTCATGGAAAGGAATAGGAACAGACGGTATGGGAAAATATTTAATTGGGGGAGGGGGAATTACAATGCTATGATGCAGGAACTGTGCAGCATAAACTAGGAACATATATTCTCAGGGAAATGCAAGACAGAAATGTAGAGGTTGTTTCGGAAGCACTTGCTGCGAATGCTAGATAGGTTTGTCCCACTGAGGCAAGGAAGGGATGGTAGAGTATAGGAGCCTTGGATGACACGAGATGTGGAACATCTAATCAAGAGGAAGAAGGAAGCTTACTTAAGGTTCGGGAAGCAAGGATCAGACAGGTCTCAAGATGGTTATAAGATAGCCAGGAAGGAACTAAAGAATGGACTTAGGAGATCTAGAATGGGTCATGAAAAAGCCTTGGCAGGTAGGATTAAGAAAAACCCCAAGTTGTTCTATGCTTATGTGACGAACAGGAGGATGGCCAGAGTGAGGGGAGGACTGATCAGGAATAGTGGAGGGAACTTGTGCCTAGAGTCAGAGGAATTAGGGGAAGTCCTTAATGAGTATTTTGCTTCAGTATTCACCAGTGAGAGGGACCTTGTCGCTTGTGAGGACAGCATGGAACAGGTTGATGTTAAGAAGGAGGATGTGCTGGAAATTTTGAAAAACATGAGGTCAGGTAAGTTCCCTAGGCCAGATGGGATATACCCAAGTTTTCTAGGGGAAGCAAGCAAAGAGATCGCTGTGTCTTTGGCAATGATCTTTGCATCCTCACTGTCCACTGGAGTAGTACCAAATCATTAGAGGGTGGCAAATGTTATTCCCTTGTTCAAGAAAGTGAATAGGGATAACCCTGGGAATTACAGACCAGTCAGCCTTACATTGGTAGTGGGCAAATTATTGGAGAGGATTCTGAGAGACAGGATTTATGATTATTTGGAAAAGCATAGCTTGATTAGAGATAGCATGACTTTGTGAGGGGCAGATCATGCCTTACAAGCCTTACAGAATTCTTTGAGGATGTGACAAAACACATTGATGAAGGTAGAGCAGTGGATGTATTCTATATAGATTTTATCAAGGTATTTGATAAGATTTCCCCATGGTAGCCTCATTCAGAAAGTAAGGAGGCATGAGATACAGGGAAATTTGGCAGTCTGGATACAGAATTGGTTGCCCCATTGAAGACAGAGGGTGGCAGTAGATGGAAAGTATTCAACCTGGAGCATGGTGACCAATGGTGTTCCACAGGGATCTGTTCTGGGACATCTGCTCTTTGTGATTTTTACAAATGACTCGGATGAGGAAGTGGAAGAATGGGTTAGTAGGTTTGCCAGTGATACAAAGATTATTGGAATTGTGGATAGTGCAGAGGTATAGGTTGCAGTGGGACAGACAGTATGCAAGACAGGGCTGAGAAGTGGCAGATGGAGTTCAACCTGGAAAAGTGTGAAGTGATTCATTTTGGAAGGTCAAATTTGAATGCAAACTAAAGGGTTAAAGACAGGATTCTTGGCAGTGTGGAAGAACAAATGGATCTTGAGGTCCACACCCATAGATCCCTCAAAGTTGCCACTCAAGTTGATAGAGTTGTTAAGAAGGCATATGCCGTGTTGGCTTTCATTAGAAGGGGGATTGAGTTTAAGAGCCATGAGGTTATGCTGCAGCACTATAAAGCCCTGGTTAGACCACACTTGGAATATTGTGTTCAGTTCTGGTTGTCCCATTATAGGAAGGATGTGGAAGCTTTAGAGAGTGTGCAGAGGAGATTTAACAGGATGCAACGGAACCCATCACTACATTCCGTGATCAGCCAAGCAGTTTCCAAATGCACCATGAGAAGAATGCACTATTCATATATACAATAAATACCTTGTTACTAATTATTGTAGTGTGTATCTGATGGCAGGGTATCTGGATATACACCTCAAGTGCTGTAACCCTCAGGGCTAGGGACCAAATGCTACAAAGTGGGATTAGACAGAGTGGCTCGTTTCTCAGCCAGTGCAGACATAGAGTCAGACAGCACAGAATCAAACCCTTCAGTCCAACCCGTACATATGGCCAGGTTTCCCAAATTAAACTAGTCCCATTTGCCTGCATTTGGCCCATACCCCCTCAACATTTCCTATTCATGTACCTGTCCAAATGTCTTTTGAATGTTGTAACTGAACCTGCATTTACCACTTTCTTGGGAGTTCATTTCACATATGAACCACACTCTGTATGAAAAAGCTGTCTCTCAGGTCTCTCTCTTAAGTCTTTCTCCTGTTACCTTTACTCAATGGTCTGTGTAATGAAGGGAAGAATGCCAAATGCCTTCTTTACCACTCTGTCTACTTGTGATACAACTTTCAATGAACCATGTACTGCAGCCCTAGATCTTTCTGTTCTGCAACACTCTTCAGGACCCTACCATTAACTGTGCAAGTTCTGCCCTTGTTCATCTTACCACAATGCAACATTTCGTATTTATCTAAATTAAACTCCATCTGCCATTCTTTGGCTCATTGGTCCAATTGATCGAGATCCCTTTGTAACCTAGATAACCTCACTGTCTACTCACTGTTTGGTGTCATCCCCAAATGTACTAACCGTGCTTCCTATATTCTCATCCAAATTGTTTATATAAATGACAAACACAATTGACCCATGACTTCTTTCTGGGCCACAAATATTATTTAATTCTGTGAAAATATATACACCAAGGAGATAACTGTCAGCACTGCTCAGAATGGTTTCATTTTGATGAAGCTAATGTATAATGATCCTAGTTACCTTGGTCTTTTAAATAATGATGCGACTTAAGCAAGAGATTAGATCTGATCTCAGCAAACTCGAGACAAACTCATTGTATCCCCATGAAGAGATAAACCTACAGTTTCTACCACTTCTAACTGAAATGAGTTTGTTGTATTGCATTTGCATGCGTTGCTTTGAATTACAGCTTCTCCTAAGCATGCAGCATTTGTTAAACATGCATAGCAATTTTATATAGCAAATGATTAAACAGAAAGTTATGGAGAACATTCAGACAAGACACAGATGTGTGCCACGGAAAATGGGAGTAACAATAGCTAAATTTGAAAGTATGATTTCCAGAAAAAGCTAAATGTAAATAAACTCTTCCAAGTGACATGGAAAAGGAGCAACCAAAATAAGAAAATGAATAATTTGAAAAAAAATTCAAATGGAATTACTTGAGTTGGAACTGGAAAAACTGTGGCAAAAAGTGCCCATTGATTAACATAGAGAAAGTGCCAAGAAGAAGAAGGGGACAGGGAAGAGGGAGTCCAGCAAGAGGCAACACTAAACCACTTTTTGAAATGTTTCCTCTGAGCCTGCCAAACATTAGTGCATGACATGAGGTGGGGGCTCTTAATTACATTTTAGAACTGGAATTATCTGGAGTGTAGGACTTTGCACTTGTGCATTGAGTGAATAATTGGCATCACAGCATGAAATTGAACAATGCAACATTAAGCAAAGCAATTTAAAAATATAAAAATCATAACAACACTATTGTAAACCACGAAATATCATTCATGCAGCAGGTATAATATCATTTCTATTTCTTAATTTTAAATGTAGTAAAGAAAACAAATCAAAGGACAACAAAACAATTTCAAAACAAAACAATGTACCCTAAAGGGGTTATATTAAATATATCAATCAGTTTTAGAAAGCTCAAAAATTTTTAAGGGACCAATAAATCTTTACTGATATGCACTTCACATATTCAATTCAGATCAATTATATCCAACTCAGGACTTTTAATACATAAGTAGATACTCCCTTTTTTAAAAGTTAGATTCTTGTAAACTGCACATATTGTCAGTGCATAGCATTTCCTTACTGTCTAACTCATTGATAGCTATGAGACTTCCATTAATTCACAAACTGGGGAAAAAATATTTCCTTCTAAATTTAAGAACGAGCAAAAACACATAATTGCCAAAGAAGTTTAGACATGGGTATGACTGACAGGAACTGACTTGTGTGAATAACACTGTACAAGTACTGTACCACGCATTAAGATACTAAATCAAATTAATTCTGTAACGTGGTGATTTAAAGCCTCAAAACCAATGCAGGTCAGATCAAGCTACAACCTCCTTCCATTAAATGCAACCATGATTATATTATGTACCATCCCTATTGAACCATGGTCAGCCCAATTCAGGTTATTTTTCTGCTGACCCATAAATGAAACATTAACTTATAATATTACAATATAAAATATTACAACTGAGGATCTCAATTGTGTACAGCAGATAAAAAAAACAGGTGAATTGCAAGGGCACAAGATTAGACAACAGCTTTTGTCCTGGATTTGTATTATTGCCCCATAATGCGTTTCAAACTGCACATTGCCTAGAGTTAAACAGTGTCTGAGAAGATATTAAATCAAGAAACTATCATAACTTGAACATTTGCAATGGTAAGAAATTGGCTCAGTTATGATACAACAGTTGGATATTCACAGTTCCTACAAGTTTGATTTAATTGCTGATAGGTACAAGTACAGTTTTGAAAACTAACATCCTCTTTGCCTCAAAATAAAAGACAGCACAAGAATACAATGCTATTTTGCGATTAAATAAATAATAAACATGATAAAACACATTTCACTTAAAGCACAAAACACACACACAAATCTCACTTTGCAGTACTCCGCTGCTATCATTTTCTGACAATACAAGAACAGCAATTTATTTTTTGTTCATTTAAAACAGTAATTGAGGCAGCCAGTGCAGCCAAACAAAAATAACTTACAGCTAGAGCAATTTAATTCAGTCTAAAATTGTACAAAAAGGCAAATATCAATGCTCCTTTCGATCAAGTCTTTCCAAAAAAATGAGGTGTGTGTCTACTGCAGAGTTCTCAACTGTAAAAAAAACATTTTGGGTTCTTAAGCTGAGATTGGCAAATGGAGACAAGCAAAAGAGCTCAGCTTGCACACACCCGTGCACTCCTGTTCACATCTGGGTGAAGGTGAGCGACTGCTGGACCATCGAGCTTCTGCACAGAACCGTTAAAATGGCACCAAAATGGTTCATCCCTGGACATCTGGAAAGGAAATGGATAAATGTTCAATACTGTAGATAGAACCATAACTGGCAGGGTCTATGGGCAGTTACTGATAGGATAATTGGGGCCAGTTTACATTCTCTTTTTTCATTTCCTATCCTGACTGATGTTCTTACAGATTCCAGGTGCATACCTAGTCTGTCTTCAGTTAATTGATCTTGCACAAGGTGACAGTGAGCCTTTGAGTTAGGAAAAGAAATCAGATGGATTTTCTGCTTTGACTGTTATCCGGTGACCCTTGCTGGAATAAATGCACATTTGAGCGGGTGAGGATCATAAAAAATAATACTTCCACTCAAGCACAAAGATCATGATACAGATATTCTAACAGCCAGACAGTTGATGCTGCAGTGTAGGCTGGAGTTGCATGTTGGGACACAGCTGAATCCCTAATGCAACTTATTATGTGGGAATTGACTGGGACATTGAAACATTCAATTGATAATTCTGTATCTGTAACCCTCTGAAAAAGGCTCTTTAAGTCAAAGAGACTTTGAGGGCTTTGACTCATCTAAGCTTAATAGTTACCCAGGAAAAGTTACAGGATTAAAAACCTACTCTCATTCCTGTGTTACTTCAAGAGAACAACCAACTCACTATTGACGAGGCTCTCCCACAACCAGCACCATTATGGGGAGGCATTGGTTTATCGCTATACTATTAATCCAGAGACCTAGGTAGTATTCTGGGGACTCTGGTTTGAATCCCACCTTGGCAGATGGTGAAATCTGAATTCCCTAATAGTCTGGAATTAAGAGTCTAATGTCGACCATGAAATCATTGTTGATTGTCAGAAAGATCCATCTCGTTCACTAATGTCTTTTAGACAAAAAAACTGACATTTTCACTTGGTCTGGCCCATGTATGACTCCAGACCTACAGCAATGTAGTCGACTGTTAACAGCTCTCTAGCTATTAGGGATGGGCAATAAATGCTGATTTAGCCAGCGATACCCACATCCTGAGAATGAATTTAAAAATCCCTGATCCCCTGACACCCCCGCAGCCAGAGCCCACATCACTAATATAGTTTGAGTTATCAAAGGAGTAATCCTAATAATGGTATTAGGACATATTATTTTATATTCATAAAATTATACAGCAAGACTTTATCAAACTTTTATGGCAGAAAACATGTATATCTGTAATTTGAAGAACCAAGGCTATTGTAACCTACCATGGCACAAGGGTGGTTACAGGAACTATACTAGGCCATCATATAGAGAAAGCGCTTGGACGATGGATGGATCTGCTTTCGATCCCTCTTGAAACTCCTGTAGGGTCAATTTTCCATCAGCATTCTGTAATACAGGTAACCAAAATTACTGAAATAAAAACAAAATATTATGGATGCTGGAGATTTGAAACAGAAACAAAGTGCTACAGAAAGAGTCATATCAGACTCAAAACATTAACTCTCTTTCTCTCTCCATAGATACTATCAGATTTGCTGAATTTCTCCACTACTTTGTTTTTATTTTAAACAGAATTACTGAACTGCCATAAATGTAGGGAAAATATGTAAAGCTCCCCAAAACCAACTGATAAGTGCAAATACAAGGTTAAGTTTTAATTGGCAAAAACACTGTAATACTCATTTTCAACTGTTCCATCTTGGCAGTGACATAGCGGAATGGAGCACATGGCAAGGAACCATCCAATTGTCATTGCCATTCAATGGAATGCCAGTTGGGCAGACTCTGGAATGGCCAGTCAATGTAATCTATCAGGTAACAGCTCACGCTCTGAATTGAGAATTAGTCTTGTTTTATATTCAGTTACGATTTAATTAAAACTGAAACAATACAAAATCTCATTACCTTGTCCATCATGGCAAAAATCCTATCCACTCGTTTCTCTGGTGTATTTTCCTCTTCAGGGAGTTCCACTGTATTACCCTAAGGGCCCAGAACATTACATCTTAAAAACTAAGAATGGCAAAAACTTTAATAAAAACCAACATTCTATATAATCTGACCTAAACACATGTTTATATACAAATCTAATTGGACCAGGAGCCACGATTACAGAATATCTGTCAAACTAATGTGTTCTTCAATGTTAATGAGTATGGTTGAGTCTGGCAATGGGAGGAGGGACTTAACCTGGTAAGAGGGTGGGCAGACAGGTTGGGTCCTGGGCAGGAGAGGGGCTGTCATGTCATGGGTGTGTAAGGGGTCTGGTGAAGGTATAGTTTTCAGGTAGGTGTTGGAGTTTTTTGGGGAGGGGAGAACAGGTGGTTGAACAGTTATTCAGGGATTACACTATGAATTTAATAGTTTAACTTCCCATGATTAACTATTTAAATGAATACAATCAAAGGGTTTCAAGTGTAGGAGAACTGTCAAGCAGAATTTCCTCAACAATTCCTTTGAGGAATGGGAATTTTAGTGCTTCTATGCACAACTCCTATCTATACTGGAATACAACTATCTAGCAATTGGAAAATTTAGGGCAATATTACAAATCAACAATAATAAAAAAGAATGGAGTAAAAGTCTCATTGTCTTGACTGCAGTGAACAAGGAAAATGTTCACAGAATGAGGGAGGTGGAACATAGGTGTTGAAGTAGGTATTTGAGCACTTCGTGCCTTCCCATTATTTTAGACTATAGCCTACATTTACCACAACACCATTCCCCTGCACAATTTTCCACATCCTTTTATGACATTACTACGTAAGAACGATAATTTAATTTGGTGTGGAGCATAATTCAAACAGAGATGTTCTCTACATATTCAAGAGTCTGGATATCTCCCTCTAACGAAAAGATGCACGAGAGATGGGTTGGCTGCCTTTTAATTTGTTATCATTTTACAGTGATAGATGCAAGGTGGGGACCATTTCATCAATCTATAACTTTTGACAAATAAAAACTTTGATTTTGTGCATTCTCTATAGTTCACTTCTAGTTTAAAGTGGATGAGGAAGTAGATGAAAGTTTTAATCTTCTTTTTGCAGGTAATTTTGCCCACTCTGCCATATTTGCCAATTAACGAGGTTAAAATTGCCTTTATTTTAGCTTCCAATTCAAATTATCATCAATAACTGCTACTGGGATCATCATAATCCTTACTGACTGAAACTTAAGGACAACCTCTTTTATTCAGCAGAAACTGCACATTTGATTCTTTATTCATCCTTATTCTGATTCTTTCATTTTCAATATGGTTATGTTTTAGTTTTACAAGAGTTTGCAATAGTTTATCTTGATTGAAGTTTACTTTTAAGGTTTAAAAAAACCTTTTGTGGGTTTGGAAGGTGCTAAGATCTTTGGTAAATTTATTCAGTGCATTTGGTAGATATTACAGACTGCTGCTATGAAGCATTAATGATGGATGGAATAGCTGTTTGTGGATGTGGTGCTAATCAAGCAGGCTGCTTTGTCCTGAATGGTGTCAAGTTGCACTTATCCAGGCAACTGGGGAGCATTCCATCACACTCCTGACTTGTTCATTGTAAATGGTGGACAGGGTTTGGAGAGTCAGGAGATGACTATAGCATTCCTAGCCTCTGAACTGTTTTTGTAGCCACTGTATTTATATGTTGAGCCCAGTTGAATGTCTGGTCAATAGTAACCCTCAGAATGTTGATAACAGTAAATTCAGTGATGGTAACACCATTGACTTTCAATTGGCAGTGGTTAGATGCTCTCTTATCAGAGATGGTCACTGCCTGACATTTGTGTGGTGTGAATGTTACTTGACACTATTCACCCCAGGCTTGAATATTGTCCAGGTCTTGTTTATTTGTACATCGGAGGAGTCGCGAATGGTGCTCAATATTGTGTAATCATTGGCGTACATCCCTGACCTTATGGTGGAGAGAAGGTGATTGATGAAGCATGGTTGGGCCTAGGACACTACCCTGAGGAACTCCTGCAGAGATGTCTTGGATCTGAGGTGATTGACCTCAAACCATCTTCCTATGCACCAGCTATGACAAACCAGCAGACAGTATTCCCCCAATTCCCATTGATTCCAGTTTTGCTAGGGCTCCGTGATGCCACCTTGATGTCAAAGGCCGTCACTCTCACCTTACCTCATTGGGGTTTCAAATCAGCTGTGGTGCAAATCAAAGAAACTGTTCTTATTCTAAGCTGGATGCTGGAAACAATCTATACAATAGTATATTGCTTGTGCCTGCAAAGCCCACAGCCTGCCACATATATTCAGCACTCATGATTTACTAAATTGGGTTTCCAAGAATAAAAATGTGCACAACCTTGGAAGGTTAAATCCTTATTTATAAGGGAACTGCCAGTATTTAAAAATAAAAATTCTCAACTTTAGGCACAGTAAAATGCATATAATTTATACCTTATTTTGAAATTATTTTTAAAAATTAAGAGAAAATATTCCTTGAATATCAAGAAACAGACTATTTCAAAAGAGAGAAAATATAGTTTATTTACAAAACTGGAAGACAAAAGTACAATTTATGTTGGTATTAATAAATTACTTACCACCATCTGATAAATAGCATCCACAATATCCAGCATCTCATTCCTGGTGATGTAGCCGTCATTATCTAGGTCATACAATTTAAAAGCCCCTGAAACAACATGTCAAACATTACTGTATGTTCAAAATTAGTGCTCCCAGGCAGTCCACCAAAACCTAATCTTTGATAATCATGTTCATGTTAACATCTCAACTACGACCTAACCAAAGCTGACATTTACTCTACAACCATTATTCCGCGAGACACTATTAGACAAGACACATGTAGATGGAGAAGAAGGATTTCAGTAACACAATGAAACATGTGAAATGTCTATGTTAAGTCCACTTATACTGTGAAATGATGCTGCAGGAGAACTCCAGATTATTTTCTTTTAAACTTAGGTTGTGTGTAGACAGTATTTTAAGTGACAAAATTAAGTACAAATGGTTAGAAGGTCTGTGATTAGTTTGAGTTGTTGAGATCTGCAATTATCTGAGTACAGTAATGTAGTGTAGTGTCACTTCTTTTCTTTATTCATTGAAAGGATGAAATGCAGGCGAGGCCAACACTTATTGCCCAACACAGGTTGTCATTGAGAAGGTGGTGGTGAGCTGCATTTTTGAAGTGCTGCAGTCCCTAAGTGTCGGCACACATACAGTGCTACTAAAGAATGATGTTCCAGGATTCTGACACACCAACAATTTAGGAATGATGGTATAGAAAAAAAATCAGGATAGTGTGAGATTTAGAGGAGAGCTTACAGATGTTTCCATGCATCTGCTGCCCTTGTCTTTTTAGGTGGTAGATGTTATGGGTTTGGAAGGTGCTGGCAAAGGTGCCTTGCTGAGTTACACCTTGTGGATGGTACACACATGCTACAGTATGTTTGTGGTGAAGGGAACCAATTAAGGTAGTTGATGGAATGCCAATTAAGTGGGCTATTTTGGTAAATTTCATGCATACAGTCAGTTTTGATATAACGCGATGGCTCCATTCTTGTGGGATCTCATGTTCTAAGAAAATCATACAATAAATGCGCCATTTAAACTAATGGGGCAGGAATCGCTATAGCCAATACAGGTTAAGACAGTTCGCATTCTACAAATAACGGTCTAATTGTGTTAAAGCCAATTTGCGTTGAAGAAACACAAATCCAGGCAATGGAGAATTTTCAATCACACTCATAACTTGTGTCTTATAGATGGCAGAAAAGCTTTGGGGAGTTAGGAAATGAGTTACCTGCTGCAGAATTCCTAGCCTCTGGCCTACTCTTGTAGCCACAGTACTTATGAGACTGGGGTTCAGTTAAGTTTCTGGTCAATTGTAACTCCCAGGATGTTGACTGTGAAGGCTTCAGCAAAGGTCATGGCATTGAATGTAAAGGGAAAATAGTTAGCATGTCTTGTTGGAGATGGATATTTCCTCATACCTTTATGGTGTCGATAATACTTGCCATTTATCAGCATAAGCCTGAATATTGTTCAGGTCTTGCTGGAAGCGGACACGGACTGTTTTAGATAACTGAAGATTTCCAAATGGTGCTGACTATTGTGCAATCGTTGGGAGAATATCCCCATTTCTGACCTTATAATGGAAGGACAAAGTAGCTGAAGTTGATTAGGCTAAGTACAATGCCTTGAGGAATTTCTGCAGTGATGTTCTGGAACTGAGGTTGATTATTAGACCAATAATTCAGAGATTGATTGATAAGCAAGAAAAGAAGTGACCATAAACCTATTAAGAATGTCATAAAAATCCACTGGTACACTAATGTCCTTCAGGGAAGGAAGTCTGGCATCTCTACCCCCTGACCAATACATCACTCCAGTCCCACAATAACTTGAATGACTCTTAATTGTCCTACCAAGTGGCCTAGTAAACATTCAGTTGTACTAAGCTTTTCTCAGGAAAACTAGGAATAGACAGTTAATGCGAATTATATTAGTTTTAAAATTATATGACAGTGGCTTTAGAAAGTGGATTATATTTCAAATTGCAACACTGAAGTTTTTTTTCAAAAAACATTAAAACTCCACATTTGTTCAATTGTGTGCAATTAGTACTGAGAATTGAAGATGAAATATTGAAGAAATGAAGACTAAACAAAATGAACAGAAAATTTGGGTCAAGTGAGTTACTTACATCGTAGTTTCTCATCCAGAGTCCCTCTTGAAGTTACTGATAGTGCTTGGATGAATTCAGAGAACTCAATTTTTCCATCCTGAAATCCATTTAAAAATGCACCTTCATCAATTAATTTGTGAATTACTTTGGTTTTCAGCTTTATCTCAGTTGTAACGCTTTTGACCCTGATTCACAAGATTTTGGGTTCGAATCCTATTGCGGGATTTACAGTCATTGAGTCATACAGCATGGAATAAACCCTTTGGTCCAACTAGTGCACGCGACCATGTTTCCAAACTAAACTTGTCCCACTTGCCTGCATTTGGCCCATATCCCTCCAACCTTTTCTATTCATGTACTTATCCAAATGTATTTTAAATGTTGTAACTGTACCTGCACCCACCACTTCCTCTGGCAGTTCATTCCACAACAAACCATTCTCTGTGTAATTCAGCATACAATATAGAGGCTGTCACTTCGATGTATTTATTTGTGAGTGTTGCTTTGTTGAGGGCACTGTCTTTTGAATGAGATGTTAAACTGATGTGCCATCATTTCGGATTTTAAACGTAATGTATGTTGCTGTAGCCAAAGCTCATTGAGCAATTTTCACATGCACTATTCAACTAGTTTGAAAATTATTCTTCAAGCCGCATTCAGTCACAATCCAAACAATATAAACTAGCTCTCCATTCTAAACAGACATTTATTCAGCTCACTTCCAAACATGTCAACTGACACACTAACTGCTTTATTTGATAGTTTGTCCCATGTACTCATTAGCTTGTGGAGACAAGCCACATCATATTGATCTGAAATCCTGCAAGTAACTTGTTAATTTTAAGGATGTGCATTTCAACTCAGCTTGAAGTGTGCACATTATTACAAGTTAAGTCTGTTTCTCTTGTGAAACTCCACTGAGGTCAAATTTATCTTCTTCAATGGTAGAATCTAGAAAACAAGCTACTCACTTTATTTTCATCAAACACATTGAAGACAAATGTAGCAAACTTGGTTGGGTCTCCACAGGGAAAGAATTGTTTGTAGATTTTCTGAAAGCCTGCTGCATCAAGCTGTCCACTGGGGCAGTCTTTAATGAAACCTTTGTACCTGTCAGACAAAATATTAATGAAGATTATTTTACCAGTAAACTTACAAATTAAAATGACACACTTCAAATAAAATTTTAATTTTAGAATTAAAGAACAGTGATATGTGAAAATAGCTTCAGAACTCATTTAATCATGGAATGGTTACAGCACAGAGGGAGGCCCACACATTTGGTCCATCATGTCTGCGTCAGCTCTCTTAAGAGCTACTCAACAATCTCACCTATTTTTACTTGTAGCCCTACAATGCTCTCTCGTCACATTATAATGGAATTGCGCTTTGCAAACTACAACCAAATCAGCTTCCTCAGACTCTTATTTTGAAACCCCTAATCACATACTGTATTATAAAGCCATTTCTCATGTTGCCTTTGATTTACAATTCACCCATCAGGATAATCTGAGAAAGACTGAGTATGTTTCAGGGCCAAAGGTGGCAGCCTTGGGCTCTTCCATGATATTGCACAATAAGATAAAATTCCATTGTTCATAAGGGATGCATTTCCAATAAATATCATAATTGGTAGCTTTTACAAACAGTGAAAATGGCCAACTGCATGTGTACAATTCAGAAAGCACGCATAGTGTGCACATTTATTCTTGGAAAACTACAGATGAATAAACATCAAAGTCACAGTGGTCAAAGAGATACCCATTAAGTGTCCCACTTGTCAGTAAATTCATGAGGGGCAGGCATGCGAGCAGTGGGACTATACTGCATAACTTGAACAAGGTTCACTTACCATCTATTGCACTAACTCTGGAAAGGCCTAAAGGCTGCTTTTGGCCTAAAAGGTGCTAAGTCAACCATGAAAGAGGAAGGTGTGTCAAAGATTTGAGCAATTGGTGAAGCCAGTAAGTCCTCTCACACTGCTGCTTTGCAGTAAACACACAAGTGGCATTCTCCACTAAGAGGATATTGCTGCCAAGCCAAAAACGGTCTGCATATCACACAAATCAGTAATATGGTATATGAACTTCAGTTCAGATTTCCAGCATTCGCAATATTTTGCTTTTCTATGAATTTCAGTGTTGGTGTGAGACCAGGAATGTTAGCTATATATTCCAATGACTGGTGGACTGTACCAACTACTCCTTCGACTGTTTACAGCAGGGTGTATGCTGGCATTGCTCCCAATATTAGATGTGGTTTTGCTATTGGACAATAGGTGCAAAATAACTCTTAATACACTTAGAATTACACTGAAAATCAATTTAAGATTATCAGTTTGGTTCACAATGTGATTAATTTGCTATATTTATTCACACACAGGACCACATTCTTTGCATGGAAAAAGAATAGGTCAACACATTGTACCTTTTTCACTGAGTAAAGGTCTATGAAAACAACCAATTCTTGCTGCATCCCTATGGCAATGCCTTAAATCGTCAGCTTATCTACTAGGTCAGAATTTAATCAGTTAACTAAGGCAGTTGAGAGATCCTGCTGCATCTCTATATAGCTCGTTCCGCTATAACACACGTTTCGTTAATGCCAATTCGCTATAACACGATTGACGAATTGGCTACACTGTTACTATAGGAGGACCTTTAAAACCATGTATTGGTTAAAAGGTGATTCCGGCACCATTAGTTTAAATGGTTCTCGATTTTCTTATAACATGGGTTGCACAAGAATGGAACTACTGTGTTATTACAGAATCCGCAGTAGGTTAAAATCTTCGAGGAGAAAGTGAGGACTGCAGATGTTGGAGATCAGAGCTGAAAATGTGTTGCTGGAAAAGCGCAGAAGGTCAAAAGGATGCCTTCCTTGAAGAAGCTCTCTTCCTCCCTCTACAAGGATTTCAGTGAGTCCCTCTCTCACTGCACACCCCAGGTCATCTCCTCTGCACAGAAGCCACCTATCGCATCTCCAACGCCCCTACCCCAAGCCCCTACCTTTTATCTTATCTGCTGGACACACTTTCCTCATTCCTGAAGAAGGGCTTATGCCCAAAACGTCGAAACTCCTGTTCCTTGGATGCTCCCTGACCTGCTGCGCTTTTCCAGCAACACATTTTCAGCTCTGATCTCCAGCATCTGCAGTCCTCACTTTCTCCTCGAATATTTATGTCCACAATATTGGCAACATTTCCCATCATGTTTCAAGAAAATACTCATAACTACATTTATCTATTCTAAAGCTATCATCATACTTTTAAATATCAATCTTAATCAGTTTTCCCAAATGGTCTTGCTTCATCTACTACAAATATTGACTCTAGGCACTGTTCCACTTGATATCTGAAGACATAATAGGGGAACTCTGACTCTTCTCACTTAGTATCACATGAGAATGTTTCAATAGTGTCATAGAGTTATACAGCACAGCAATAGATCCTTCAGTCTAACACGTCTGCGCCAAGGGACATTCCAATCTGGCCTAATCCCATTTGGCAGCATTTGGCCCATATTCCCCCGAACCCTTCCTATTCATATACCCATTCAGGTGTCTTTTCAATGTTGTAATTGTACTCAACTCCACCACTTCCTCTGGCAGCTCATTCCATACATGTACCACCCTGTGTGTGAAAAGGTTACCCTTCATGTCATTTTTAAATTTTTCGCCTCTCTTCTTAAACCTATGCCGTCTAGCTTTGACCTCCCCTACCTCCCCTACCCTGAGTAAAAGACCATGTCCATTCACCCTATATATGCCCATTATGATTTTATAAACCTATAGAACATAGAAAATAGAAGAATACAGCGCAGTACAGGCCCTTTGGCCCTCGATGTTGCGCCAATCCAAGCCCACCTAACCTACACTAGCCCACTATCCTCCATATGCCTATCCAATGCCCACTTAAATGCCCATAAAGAGGAAGAGTCCACCACTGCTACTGGCAGGGCATTCCATGAACTCACGACTCGCTGAGTAAAGAACCTACCCCTAACATCTGTCCTATACCTACCACCCCTTAATTTAAAGCTATGCCCCCTCGTAATAGCTGACTCCATACCTGGAAAAAGGTTCTCATGGTCAACCCTATCTAAACCCCTAATCATCTTGTACACCTCTATCAAGTCACCCCTAAACCTTCTTTTCTCCAATGAAAATAACCCCAAGTGCCTCAGCCTTTCCTCATACGATCTTCCTAACATACCAGGCAACATCCTGGTAAACCTCCTCTGCACCCGTTCCAGTGCCTCCACATCCTTCCTATAGTATAGCGACCAAAACTGCACACAATACTTCAGATGCGGCCGCACCAGAGTCTTATACAACTGCAACATGACCTCAGGACTCCGGAACTCAATTCCTCTACCAATAAAAGCCAGTACGCCATATGCCTTCTTCACTGCACTATTTACCTGGGTGGCAACTTTCAAAGATCTGTGTACATGGACACCAAGATCCCTCTGCTCATCCACACTACCAAGTATCCGACCATTAGCCCAGTACCCCATCTTTTTGTTACTCATGGGTCTGATGGGTCACCCATCAGCCTCCGATGCCCCAGGGAAGATAACTGCAGTCTATTCAGCCTCTCCCCAAAGCTCAAACTTTCCAGTCTTGGCAATAACCTTGTAAATTTTTCTGTACCCTGCTCAAGCTTTACACTAAGGATTTACAGATCATTAAGTCTGACCTCCATTATGAGCCAGTCTTCTGTGACCATCAAGTCCCGAGTTGGAGCTTGAACTCAGAGATTCTGACCCTGGGATTTGAGACACTACAGCTTGTTACTTTGTTAACAATGGCAACGATTGCGGGGTGGCACATTAGCACTGTGATTCACACTGCTCCCTCACAGCGCCAGGGACATAGATTCAATTCCAGCCTCGGGTGATGGTCTGTGTGGAGTTCACACATTCTCCCCGTGTCTGCGTGTGTTTTGTCTGTATGGTCTGGTTTCCCCCCACAGTCCAAAGATTGCAGGTTAGGTGGATTGGCCACAGGAAATGCAGGTTATAGGTTCGGGGTGGGATGCTCTTTGGGGGATTGCTACAGACTTGATGGGGTGAATGGCCTCTTAATGAATTGTAAGGATTCTATGATTTCCATATCCAACCTGTTGTTTAGTTGCAGCTTATACAAGTTAGATAACTCCAACTGGAATGTTATGAATGAACTTGCACAAGTGTCCCACAACACCAAAGCAATCAAATTACTATGAACACAAGCCAGTACTATGCAAACAGTCCCAACTTTATTAGGAGACAAGTTACAATAGCTTTTAATGTTATCTCTGATCCTATTTGGTCTCTTAAGCTTACAAGCTTCCCCAGTCTCTCAGAGGTTTTACAGAGCTATTCTCTCTCTCTCTCTTTCTTTTCCTCCTCCCCCACCTCCCCCCGGAATGAAATTGATTTTTGTCAGAACGATGAAAGGAGCTTTCCTTTTAAGCTTATGAACACTGCTGTGATGAGTCAGCAGCTGAAACAAAAAACAAAGACCTTCACTCAATTCAAAAAACAGACCAATGCCTGGGGAATAACTCCGCACTATCTGTACACAGAGACACTGCAACTGTGGAACCAACAGAAAAACTATTTACACAAAGGAATTGCACCAAAGACAGAACTGAGAGATGGGAACAGAGATGCAGGCTTCCGTTAAAACCATCAGACAGAAATACATGATAGAAAAAAGTATTTAAAACAATTAACAGCTTGTCCTAATCCCCAGCCCTGAATATCACCCTCACCAAAAATCCCCATCCTGATCCAATCCCCTCCCTCTCCACTGACCCAATTACTTACCTTCTCTCCTTAATCTTTTACATTTACCTTTTTTCCATCTTAGAATGCACACTGAGAATGACAATCATCGAGGCAATAATGCAGTCAAATGTCCCAATTAATATTTCTTAGAGCGATGAACCATTTATCACAAAGTTGTTTATTACTTTATGAACTTCTACTGCATGACAGCTACCAATATCGTTCACAGAATATCAAATAAAGATGTTTTAAATAGTGTTGCATGTAAGAAAGGCATTAGGATCATGTGAAAAGGGCTGGCTTTGGCACAGATTCCATTTCAACTCTATCACCCTTCAATATTTACCCACATTTCTGCCATATTACACTTTTTGGAACCCGACATTCACGTAACAACAGTCTTACACGGTACTTGTAAGAAACTATGTCAGTGTTGTCTCACAAGTAGGCATCACAAAAATTGAGGCTGTGATTATCCACCAGTAGTTTCATTAAATTGGTCATATAGTTTAGTTGTCAGATGCCAGGTTCCCAAGAAAGTTGTCTCTTTCCAGTTTAATTAGGGAAGATACATGATATGAGGACAAAAGCAGCACTTCAAGAGATATGTAGAATGCCATCATCAAAAAAACACACATTGATCTCTTTGGAGACCATTGCCCTGGACAGAACCAGATGAGGATAAGGTCTGTGGGAAGAATTCCAGCATTTTGAGATTCAATAATGTCAAGTCAAAGAGAAAAAGTGAAAGCAGCAAAAAGCACTATTAATGACTTGAGATAATGATACACGTCCAGACATCCCATGTGACAACGAAAACTTGATGCACCATGAAGACTGACAGATTCCAAACTGGCCTCATTAGCCACTTAGGACCTATGAGTGATAGCCAAGAATATGCGATAATAAATACCAATTGTCAGTGATGTTAAACTGGTGTTACTCAATCAAGCAACATTATAATCCCCATTCGATTTTCCTAGTCATGACTCACTTATCATGCGTTTCTACATTGTTTGTGTATGTGTATATGTATATATAAATGTATATATATATTTAATTTTAACCAGAAACACATAATTTATTTAACTTTCATCCTTTCAACAGTATATGACATTGCTGTCTTTTCTAGCTTCAACTACCAGATCAATTCTTTTTGACAGCCTTAGAAATAAATCTTCTATTTATTCCTTGTCATGCTATGCTCCCTGAAGCTAAGTTTTATTTCTGCTGTTTAAACACGAGTTTTGTTTAAAGCTTACCTAAGTTTGTCAAATGCTACTCTAGACTTTACTTCTTTTAAGAAAATAAGTTCAAACTGTGCTGGCCATACAGTTCCTTGATAGCAACCTGCTCCAAATTTCAGTAAAATCATGGTTGATCTAAAACAACTCCACACTCCTAAACAAAATACATATTCACTTTTTTCTCTTGTGATCAAAGATCTATCAACATTAGTCTTGAAGTACTTAATCACTGACAATTATAAATATTCGTAATCCTGAGTGAAGAAATTGCTCCTCATCTTAACTCTAAATTCCCGATCCTTTATTCTGACAGTTCTACTTTACAGTAAGGTAAAACAACTACTCAGCGTCTACCTTATCAGGCCCTTGAAGAGTTTGATACTTTTCAATGAAACAACCTCTTGTTCTTCTGAATTACTTGGGACAAATGCCCAGTCTACGCAATCTCTCCTCATCATCCCATCCCTGGAATCAGTTCAGTGGACTTTCAATGGTTCTCATCAAAGGTAACCATATATCCTTCCCATACATAAGACGACCACCATTTCCAGATAGACCTTCAAATCTAGTCAGTATCACATTGTTAACTGTGGGAGCTTGCAGTGCACAAAGTGGATAAATATATTTCCTATATTACAATGGTGACTACACCTCAAATGTACTTAATTGGCTGTAAAATGCATTGTGCCATTCTAATACGGTGAAATGCACTATGTGAATGCAAATATTTTGCTTCTTTCCTTTCATGTGCAATCTCAGCAAAGTTCTTCATAAATTCAGCAAAACTACCTCAATCTCAAGTAGCAAACACTTAACACGAAAGGCTAATATAACATTTATCTTCCTAATTACGTGTTGTAGCTGCTTGTTAACTTTCTGATTCATGTCAAGCAACATCCTATTCTCTCTGCAGCAGGCACCTTGCAAGAAAAGTGCAATTCTCCCTAGACCATAAGACGTAGGAACAGAAATTAGTCCATTCAGCCCATTGAACCCGCTCTGCCATTCAATTATGGCTGATAAGTTTCTCCCACATTCTCCCCGTTACTATTGATACTCAAGAACCTGTCTATCTCAGTCTTAAATCTACCCAATGAACTGTGGCAATGAATTCCATTGATTCACCACTCTCTGGCTGAAGACGTTTCTCCTTATCTCCATTCTAAAAGGTCTTTCCTTTACTCTAAGGCTATGCCCTTGGGTTCTCTCTTCTCCAATCAACGGAAACATTTTCCCAACATCTACTGTGTCCAGGCCATTCAGTATTCTGTATGTTTCAATTAGATACCCCTTCATCCTTCTGAACTCTAACGAGTATAATCCCAGAGTCCTCAAACGTTCCTTAAATTGAAGGAACATTTGAGCCTTTCATTCCTGGGACCATGTTCACAAATCTCCTCTGACCATGCTCCAGGGCCAATGGACCCTTCCTGAGATATGGGACCCAAAACTGCACATAATACTCCAAATATGGTCTGACCAGAGCTTTATAGAGCCTCAGACATACATCCCTGCTTTTATATTCAAGTCCTCTCTAAATAAATGTCATCATTGCACTTACTTTCCTAACTACTGATTCAACCTGCAAGTTTACCTTGAGAGAGTCCTGGACTAGAACTCCCAAGTCTCTTTGTACTTTGGACTTGTAAATATTCTCTCCATTTAAAAAACACTCCATGCATCTATTCTTCCTACCAAAGTGCATTTCCTCACACTTTCCCATGTTGTATTGCATCTGCCACTTCTTTGCCCACTCTTTTAACTGTCCAAATCCTTCTGCAGAATCCCCACCTCCTCAATGCTCCTATTTTTGTAAAGTCTGTAAACTTAGCCAGAATGCCTTCAGTTCCTTCATCTAGATTGCTAATGTATAAAATGAAAAGTCGTGATCCCAGAACTGAGCTTTGTAGAACAACTTGTCACCAGCTGCCATTCTGAGAAGGACCCTTTTATCCCCAGACTTTCTGCCTATGCTAACACATTATCTTTGACACCATGGGCCCTTATCTTACTCAGGAGCCTTCTGAGCACTTGTCAAATTCTGTCTTAAGTGCAGATAATTAACATGTGTTGGCTCTCCTTGTCTAACCTGCTCATTACTTCCTCAAAGTTACAGTGAATAAACTTGTGACTTTTAGAGGTTCTTCCAGCCATCACCTAAAAGTTAGCTTATCCAATATGCAGGTCCCTCCTACTATATCCAGTATTTTGGAATAACTAAAACCCCAACTCCCAAACTTCTAACTAACCACAAAGACAGACAGAGATGAGAGAAAGAAAGAGAAAGAATGAGCAAAATAGAAAAACAATAAGATTAACCAGGAATGGGAAAGACAAAACATAACAATCCACATCATAGCAAATACTCCTTTCAATGGTATTTGAAACCGAGACAAGCTGAGATGGGACTGAATTGGTTTGTGGTTGAACTGGCCAGTTATACCAAGAGCTGAAGTTTACTGGCTCCATTCTCAAGTATGGACTGCTTCCATTCTCACTTAAAGGTAACGGTAAACTTAAAATAAGACTGTAAAGAAAAGATTTTAGTGAAAACTTTCTGATCGATCATGTGTTAAAACCAGGCATGAGGAGTTCTGATATTCCAAATTAAAAACCGATATTATGAGCAAAGCATAATATTTCTTGCTGAATTAGTAACGTGAACACATCTTGGTTCAAGTTTACTACAAAGGTACAATGTAACTGTAAATCTCTGTCTCAAATACATTACTGGGCACGGAATCTATGGAAGTAGACCTTGAAGTTTGATCAAATTGTAATGCCAGCTCCCACTTTTATCAGAGTGTGTTGCTAGAGCTTCATGTATCAACATTTACAGTTCTTTTCACAGATGCAGGTCTCATTTTAAAGCAAGTTAAAAATAAAATAAATCTCCCCTAAAAGAAGTGATTTTCACTAGAGTCGAATTCCACATGTGCCTGCTGCGATATCATGTCTTCCTAGTTTGCACATCCTTCACATCCAAACCCACATAGAAAATCCTGGAAAGCTATTTAATTGTAACATCTCACCCTGCCCACAAACATGCATACTTTAATCTCTTTGGATAGCTATCAGCAGAGAGTACTTTGGCTGACATTTTCATCCTGTTTTTTTTAAACCTGACTGACCAAAATGTTGGCACACTTTTGTTATTTAGCTAAGTTGAGAGCAAATCTGATAAAATTTATAATGTGCCATTCATGGCCTTACGACTTTCCAAATAACAATGAGACAATGACAAAATAATCTGATTCAGTAGTGTTTATTAAGCTATAAATTGATCAGGGTACTGGGGAAAATGTTCCTGTTCTTCATAATATTGCTGCAGCACATTTTAACTAGGAGAAAGTGAGGACTGCAGATGCTGGAGATCAGAGTCGAGAGTGGGATGCTGGAAAAGCACAGCAGGTCAGGCAGCATCCGAACAGCAGGGGAATTGATGTTTCGGGCAAGAGCCCTTCATCAGGAATATTAAGTCCATCTAAATGGCTGGAGCTCTGTTTAAGAATCCGACTGAGAAAAGACCACTGCCACCACAATATTCTCTCAATACTCTACTGAAATGTCATCCTTGATTTTGTGCTGAAGTCTCTCAGGTACAACTACAACCTTTTGTCTCAGCACACAGTCATGACTGATAGTCTAATAGTTTGGTAGCAGGGGAACATGGCTTTGATGGATACACTCACCAACCTGGATGAGAATATCAGTACTCAGTGCCTCCAATTTTCAAACACTGAGTACTAGGCTGGAATAAATACAGCCAGAAGCATGCACTGCTTTGCAAACTAATAAATCTAATTGCTCAAAGCCACTAAATACAAAGGCAAGATGAAGATGCTAAAAGTTACAATATAGCACTGTGAAAATGGGTTCAAACTTGTGTAGGATCCACTCTGATTGGCTTTTTTCTCCTGATGCTGAAAACTCATTGTTTTGGGGATGTAGCCTTTTGAGAGATTGTTTAATCAAAAATAACTGCACAATACTGTTCCATAAAGTACATAATTGAGGACATTTGTGGACCATAAAATGTTCTTCAAAAGCATAAACAAGGTTATACATGCTTTGGAAACTGAAACAGCACAGATCATCTTGTTTCAGGGCTTTTGTATTGTCACTATCTAGACGTTACCACCAACGCAATTGGGACTTGTAACTACAGATGCATTTTAGCCACAAAGGGGAAATATGTTACAACATATTGAAAGTTTATGATAGAAATCAGTTACTGTGAGCTTAAGGATCCTGTACACATCTCCGAAAACAGCCTGCAGATTTGAGCAGTGTTGTAATTAGATCTTCAATAATGTGCACAAAAAAAATCATTCTACTTGGAGCCCATCAGATAAACTAATCAGCAGTTGTTCAATTACTACATGTTAATTTCAATACATTCTTCTTCAACAAACGTGATCAGTATTCAGGCAATTGTTAATGTAATAATACACTTTCTGCATAAATATTCAGGAAGCAAAACATTGTTTCCAATGATCTTGTATGAGAATATAAACTAATTAGTGAGAGTGGACAGATGGTCACATTTCATTCTTATTTGGATTAGCTGACTCAATTCAGAAAATCAGTGCACTCCCTGCAGAACAATGTATCCTTTCAATTAATAAATCAGAATGCATGTTCACTGTATCTTTAACAGAACTTTTATCCTATGGTTGTGACAGGTAATGTGCTTTTTATGATTTGCACAATTAGGGCACTCAATTTCTGTGATAATGAGTGTGGCACAGTTCAGAGCCGTAACTGTAGAATACTTATCAATTCTAAAGTGTATTTAGCTTATCGCATTTAGCAGCAGGCTAGCATTGCTGGCTGAACATGCTCCTCAGTACATGTGCAATCAGTTGAATTGAGCAGTACACTGATGGGAGTACTGTATGTAAAATAAGATTTATATGTAAGGAAAACCATTAAGATGCATGAACCTAATTAGCTTTTAAGTGATTCTGATGTTCTTGCATCCATTGCTCTATCATGAAATGATCATTAATTTTGTGTAAAATGCCCTAATACAAATACTTTATATTTTGCTTACTTGCTTGAGCCAGTGGCCTTTCTTGTCTTTTTAAAAATTCATTTGTGGGATGTGGGTGTTGCTGGCTAGCCAGCATTTATTGCTCATCCCTAGTTGCCCTTGAGGGCTGGTGGCGAGCTGCCTCCTTGAACTACTGCAGTCAACCTCTCATATGTTAAGTAATACTCCAGATCAATCTCTCATACTTGTCTAATCTCTCATTTACCTCAAAAATCAATTGTCAGATTTCTACAGTAGTAAAAAAAGGCCAAAGAACAGCGGTCTTCTCTCAAAAAGATTTGGAACATAACAGTGAAGAAGTAATGCATCAATTTCCTCGAATTCCAGGAGCAGCAATTATTGTTTCATTTGCTGTTGCATTGTTTTGGAACTTTGGAAAACAAAAGTCAAAGCAACAGCAGTTTTAAAAGGGAGAAGATCAGACAAAGGAAGCACGTGGTGAGGGCAGTGCAGGAGAGAGAGAGAGAAAACCTGCACAGTTACTGCCATTGCTGTTTTGAATTCATGTATCGCTGGACATTGGAGAGTGTCTGGGAAAATTGACAAACAGTGAAATTCACAACTAATCTTGGAGGAACCTGTTTGGGCGAAGTTCACAGCACAGAATCAGATAAGTTAATTGTTGTTTTAAGTGTGTCCAATAGAAAGGCTGCAGTAGTGAGTAGAGTGGGTTCATTCTTGATTATATGTTTTTAGAGATATGTCTCTTGATTAAACTTAAAATATAAGCCATAACTATTAATCTAACCTGGGGCAGTGTTTTGTAGAGGAATAAGACGGTGTTATTTTCTGGGCTGTAGATTGTGAAGTAGCAAAAATGGCCTTTAGTACAGTGATATGTACTTCTTGTCAGATGTGGGAGTTTAAAGAAAGTTTAAGGGTTACTGCGGATTATATCTGCCATAAATGCTTTTGGATGCGACTCTTATCAGATCGAATGGATCGGTTGGAGAGACAGTTAGAAGCAATGAGGAATTTGCAACAGCAACAACATGTGATGGATGGCAGTTATAGGAAGGGGGGAAAGTCTCAGATACAGTGACATAGATGGGTTAATTCCAGGAAAGGTAAGAGAGGTAGGCATCTAGTGCAGGGGTCTTTTGTGGATATACCCATTTCAAACAGGTATGCTATTTTGGAAAATGTTGGGGATGATGGATTCTCAGGGGAACGTAGCACGAACAGCCAAGTTTCTGGTATTGAGACTGGCTCTAATGCAACGAGGGATATAGCGGCTTCCAAGAGATCAAGTATTAGGGGATTCTCTAGTCCGAAGTACAGACAGACGTTTCTGTAGCCAGCAGCGAAAAAGCAGAATGGTGTGTTGCTTCCCTGGTGTCAGGGTCAAGGATGTTTCAGAGAAGGTGCAGAATGTTCTCACAGGGGAGAGGGGCCAGCAAGAGGTCATTGTCCACATTGGAACCAATGACATAGGAAGGGAAAAGGATGACCTTCTGAAGGGAGATTACAGAGAGTTAGGCAAAAATTTAAAAAGGATGTCCTCGAGAGTAGTAATATCTGGATTACCCCCGGTGCTACGAGCTAGTGAGGGCAGGAATAGGAGGATAGAGCTGATGAATGCATGGCTGAGGAGATGGTGTATGAGAGAAGGATTCACATTTTTTGGATCATTGGAATCTCTTTTGGGGTAGAAGTGACCTGTACAAGAAGGATGGATTGCACCTAAATTGGAAGGGGACTAATATACTGGCAGGGAAATTTGAGCTGCTCGGAAGGATTTAAAATAGTAAGGTTGTTGGGGGGTGGGGGGAGAGTGTGGGACCCAGGGAGATAGTGAGGAAAGAGATCAATCTGAGACTGGTACAGTTAAGAACAGAAGAGTCAGGGCAGGCAGGGACAAGGTAGGACTAATAAATTAAACTACATTTATTTCAATGCAAGGGGTCTAACAGGGAAGGCAGATGAACTCAGGGCATGGTTAGGAACATGGGAATGGGATAGCCTAGCGATTACAGAAACATGGCTCAGGGATGGGCAGGACTGGCAGCTTAATGTTCCAGGATACAAATGCTACAGGAAGGACTGAAAGGGAGGCAAGAGAGGGGGCGGGTGTGTGGCATTTTTGATAAGGGTTAGCATTACAGCTGTGCTGAGGGAGGATATTCCCAGAAATACATCCAGGGAAGTTATTTGGGTGGAACTGAGAAATAAGAAAGGGATGATCACCTTATTGGGATTGTATACCCCCAATAGTCAGAGGGAAATTGAGAAACAAACTTGTAAGAAGATTTCAGCTATCTGTAAGAATAATAGGATGGTTATGGTAGGGGATTTTAACTTTCCAAACATAGACTGGGTCTGCCATAGTGTTAAAGGTCTAGATGGAGAGGAATTTGTTAAGTGCATACAAAACAATTTTCTGATTCAGTATGTGGATGTACTTGCGAGAGAAGGTGCAAACATTGACCTACTCTTGGAAATAAGGCAGGGCAGGTGACCGAGGTGTCAGTGGGGGAGCACTTTGGGGCCAGCGACCATAATTCTATCAGATTTAAAATAATGATGGAAAAGGATAGACCAGATTTAAAAGAGTCACAGAGTCATAGAGATGTACAGCATGGAAACAGACCCTTTGGTCCAACCCGTCCATGCCGACCAGATATCCCAACCCAATCTAGTCCCACCTGCCAGCACCTGGCCCATATCCCTCCAAACCCTTCCTATTCATATACCCATCCAAATGCCTCTTAAATGTTGCAATTGTAACAGCCTCCACCACTTCCTCTGGCAGCTCATTCCATACACGTACCACCCTCTGCGTCAAAAAGTTGCCCATTAGGACTCTTTTATATCTTTCCCCTCTCACCCTAAACCTATGCCTTCTAGTTCTGGATTCCCCTATCCAGGGAAAATATTTTGTCTATTTATCCTATCCATGCCCCTCATAATTTTGTAAACATTTATAAGGTCACCCCTCAGCCTCTGACACTCCAGGGAAAACAGCCTCAGCCTGTTCAGCCTTTCCCTGTAGCTCAGATCCTCCAACGCTGGCAACATCCTTGTAAACCTTTTCTGACCCCTTTCAAGTGTCACAACATCTTTCTGATAGGAAGGAGACCAGAATTGCATGCAATATTCCAACAGTGGCCTGACCAATGTCCTGTACAGCCACAACATGACCTTCCAACTCCTATACTCAATACTCTGACCAATAAAGGAAAGCATACCAATCGCCTTCTTCACTATCTTATCTACCTGCGACTCCACTTTCAAGGAGCTAAGAACCTGCACTCCAAGGTCTCTTTGTTCAGCAACAGTCCCGAGGACCTTACCATTAAGTGTATAAGTCCTGCTAAGATTTGCTTTCCCAAAATGTAGCACCTCACATTTATCTGAATTAAACTCCATCTGCCACTTCTCAGACCATTGGCCCATCTGATCAAGATCCTGTTGTAATTTGAGGTAACCCTCTTCGCTGTCCACTACACCTCCAATTTTGGTGTCATCTGCAAACTTACTAACTGTACCTCTTATGCTCGCATCCAAATCATTTATGTAAATGACAAAAAGCAGAGGACCGAGCACCGATCCTTGTGGCACTCCACTGGTCACAGGCCTCCAGTCTGAAAAACAACCCTCCACTACCACCCTCTGTCTTCTACCTTTGAGCCAGTTCTGTATCCAAATGGCTAGTTCTCCCTGTATTTCATGAGATCTAATCTTGCTAATCAGTCTCCCATGGGGAACCTTGTTGAATGCCTTACTGAAGTCCATATAGATCACATCTACTGCTCTACCCTCATCAATCTTCTTTGTTACTTCTTCAAAAAACTCAATCAAGCTTGTGAGACATGATTTCCTATTCACAAAGACATGTTGACGGTCCCTAATCAGTCCTTGCCTTTCCAAATACATGTACATCCAGTCCCTCAGGATTCCCTCCAACAAATTGCCCACCACCGAGGTCAGGCTCATCGGTCTATAGTTCCCTGGCTTGTCTTTACCGCCCTTCTTAAATAGTGGCACCACGTTTGCCAACCTCCAGTCTTCCGGCACCTCACCTGTGACTACCGATGATACAGCTGAAGTTCCAAATTGGAGAAAGGCTAATTTTGACGGTAATAGGCAAGAACGTTCAAAAGCTGATTGGGGGCAGATATTCGCTGGGAAAGGGATGGCTGGAAAATGGGAAGCTTTCAGAAATAAGATAACGAGAATCCAGAGAAAGTATATTCCTGTCAGGGTGAGAGGAAATGCTGGTAGGCATAGGGAATGCTGGATGGCTAAAGAAATTGAGGGTTTGGTTAAGAAAAAGGAAGCATATGTAAAGTATAGACAGGATAGATCAAGTGAATCCTTAGGAGGGTATAAGGGCAGTAGAAGTATACTTAAGAGGGAAATCAGGATAGCAAAAAGGGGACATGAGATGGCTTTGGCAAATAGAACTAAGGAGAATCCAAAGGGTTTTTGCAAATATATTAAGGACAAAAGCGTAACTAGGGAGCGAACAGGGCCCCTCAAAGATTAGCAAGGCGGCTTTGGTGTGGAGCCACAGAAAATGGGGGAGATACTAAATGCGTATTTTGCATCAGTATTTACTGTGGAAAAGGATATGGAAGATATAGACTGTAGGGAAATAGATGGTGACATCTTGTAAAATGTCCAGATTACAGAGGAGGAAGTGTTGGATGTCTTGAAACGGATAAAGGTGGATAAATCCTCAGGACCTGATCAGATGTACCCAAGACCTCTGTGGGAAGCTAGGGAAGTGATTGCTGGGCCTCATGCTGAGATATTTGGATCATCGATAGTCACAGGTGAGGTGCGAGAAGACTGGAGGTTGGCAAACATGGAGACACTGTTTAAGAAGCGTGGTAAGGACAAGCCAGGGAACAATAGACCAGTAAGCCTGACCTCAGTGGTGGGCAAGTTGTTGGAGGGAATCCTGAGGGACAGGATGTACATGTATTTGGAAAGGCAAGGACTGCATGGGGAGAGTCAATATGGCTTTGTGCGAGGGAAATCATGTCTCACAAACTTGATTGAGTTTTTTGAAGACGTAACAAAGAGGATTGATGCGGGCAGAGCAGTAGATGTGATCTATATGGACTTCAGTAAGGCGTTCGACAAGGTTCCCCATGGGAGACTGATAGGCAAGGTTGGATTTCACGGAATACAGGGAGAACTAGCCATTTGGATACAGAACTGGCTCAAAGGTAAAAGACAGAGGGTGGTGGCGGAGGGTTGTTTTTCAGACTGGAGGCCTGTGACCAGTGGAGTGCCACAAGGTTCAGTGCTGGGCCCTCTATTTTTTGTCATTTACATAAATGATTTGGATGCAAGCATAAGAGGTACAGTTAGCAAGTTTGCAGATGACACTAAAATTGGAAGTGTAGTGGACAGCGAAGAAGGTTACCTCAGATTACAACAGGATCTTGATCAGATGGGCCAATGGGCTGAGAAGTGGCAGATGGAGTTTAATTCAGATAACTGCAAGGTGCTGCATTTTGGGAAAGCAAATCTTAGCGGGACTTATTCACTTAATGGTAAGGTCCTCGGGACTGTTGCTGAACAAAGAGACCTTGGAGTGCAGGTTCATAGCTCCTTAAAAATGGAATCGCAGGTAGTTCGGATAGTGAAGAAGGCGTTTGGTATGCTTTCCTTTAATGGTCAGAGTATTGAGTACAGGAGTTGGGACGTCACGTTGCGGCTGTACAGGACATTGGTTATGCCACTGTTGGAATATTGCGTGCAATTCTGGTCTCCTTCCTATCAGAAAGATGTTGCGAAACTTGAAAGGGTTCAGAAAAGATTTACAAGGATGTTGCCAGGGTTGGAGGATTTGAGCTATAGGGAGAGGCTGAACAGGCTGGGGCTGTCTTTCCTGGAGTGTCAGAGGCTGAGGGGTGACCTTATAGAGGTTTACAAAATATGCGGAGCATGGCTAGGGTAAATAGACAAAGTCTTTTCCCTGGGGTCGGGGAGTCCAGAACTAGAGGGCATAGGTTTAGGGTGAGACGGGAAAGATATAAAAGAGTCCTAAGGGGCAACTTTTTCACACAGAGGGTGGTATGGGTATTGAATGAGCTGCCAGAGGAAGTGGTGGAGGCTGGTACAATTGCAACATTTAAGAGGCATTTGGATGGGTATATGAATAGGAAGGGTTTGGAGGGATATGGGCCAGACGCTGGCAGGTGGGACTAGATTGAGTTGGGATATCTGGTCGGCATGGACGGGTTGGACCAAAGGGTCTGTTTCCATGCTGTACATCTCTATGGCTCTTTGACTAAATAATTGTACAGAGGTTTGGTCGGACTCCATTTAAACTATCATGTTCTGCATTGGACGCTGCATCTCAAGAAAATTGTGCAGGACAGAGTTCAAAGAGAATGGTTGCAAAAACATAGTTTATGTTCATCAGAGTTTGGAAGGTAGGTTAATGCTTTAATTAGGATGTCAGTACGATAGATACAAAGGAACTATTTCCTTTTGTAGTAGAATGCAAGTGAAAGGCATCTTAAAATTAGAACCAGACCAAAGAGGAACCTTGATTATCCGAACATCGATTATCTGAATTTCGGATTATCCGAGCAAGATCACAAGGTCCAGATGCTTGGCCAAACTGTGTATCTGAACATTCGATTATCCGAACATTCAATTATCTGAACAAAATACTGCCCGCCCATGTCATTTGGATAATCGAGGTTCCTCTGTGTATAGGAACAAAATTTGTATCAAAGTTGTTAGTAACCTGGAGTTCTCTCCTGGCAGAAAGCTTTGGAACTTGTGGTGTTTATTTCAAGTTTCTAACAATACATATTAGCTTGAAAGGTTTTTAAAAATATAAATTTTTGATGTAAAACAGATCTGAGGTTCAGATTTGCATGATCCAACTGAATGCTGGAACAGGCTTGAGCAGATGAATAGTCTTTGTCTGTTTCTATTATTACAGGCTCAAAAATCCAGATCTCATAACTTTTCTCATAACACTGAGTCTTGACATTTGGGATTAACATTGCTGCTCTTCTCTCTGCTGCCTGCAGCATTTCAGTATCTCCTTGGTGCCTCAGTAATCAGAACCAGACAGAGTACTCATGCTGCAGTCTGATCAGAGCATTGTGCATTTTGATTATTATATCTTCTGTCTTGTTTCAAAGAACAAAGAAAATTTACAGCCCAGGAACAGGCCATTCGGCCCTCCAAGCCTGAGCCAATCCAAATTCACTATCTAAACCTGCAGCCCAATTCCTCAGCATCTGTATCTCTCTGCTCCCCACCTACTCATGTATCGGTCCAGACACACCTTTAATGAAGATACTGTACCTGCCTCTACCACCTCTGCTGGCAACGTGTTCCAGGTACCTACTACCCTCTGTCTAAAGTACTTGCCACGTTATATCCCCCTTAAACTTTTCACCTCTCACCTTGAGAGGGAGAGAGAGTGTTTATAGTCTACCATAAGTTCTGAAATGGGGGATGTTCCCCGATGGTTACACCATGTTCAGCACCATTCCCTGCTCCCTCAGAAACTGAAGCAGACCATGTCCCAAACGCAGCAAGGTCTGGACAATATCCAGGCTTGGGCTGACGAGGGGTGGGGAACATTCACAAACACCAGGCAATGACCATCACCAATAAGAGACAATCTAATCATCACCCCCTTGACATTCAATGATGTTACCATCACTAATTCCCCCTCCCACCTGCTATCAACATTCTGGGGGTTCCCATTGAGAAAGAATCTAACCATCGCCCTCTTGACATTCAACGGTGTTACCGTCACCGAATCTGCCTCCCCCCCTATCAACATCCTGGGGATTCCCACTGAGCAGAAATTGAACCGGATCCAGCCCCCATATCACTCCTGTTCTGGTCATGTAGTTGAAGATCCTGTGATTTTGTTGGTTGTTCTGCACACAGTACTCACTGCTATTGCTATATTGCATGTGGCACTGTAAAGATAAAGTTGCCATAGTCCCAGAGGACCACAGGGCTGCTCCCCCATTTGACTGATGTTGAGTTTAACCCAAGGATCACCATGCCTGAAGCGAGAGGTGAGGTTGAGAAGGTGGGACCTTCATGGTAACCTCAGCTGGTGCAAAAATTAAACCAGCGCTGTAGGTGTCACTCTACATTGCAAACCACTGTCCAGCCAACTGAGCTAACTGACACCCAACTATACCAACATTCTCAGTAGCTCAGTGGTGTCCTGCACAATCTCAAATAGTCAGGGTTAAGTCTTTTTTTTTGGGTGTGTCAAGTCTTTTGGAGGGCTTCTCACAATGAAACTTAGCAAGACGTCTTGTCATAGCTTACCAGGCTCTGCTCATTAACTATGTATCCTGTCCTTATGGTCCCTCTTCACCTACTTTTAGCTCCATCATACTACACATCATTCCTGCAAGAACTCACCATTCACCAGATATTCGCTGAAAGATCAGCATCCCTGGTTAAAAATACCATATTCAAAATGCTGCTGTACACTAGACGAGCACTGGCATTCCAAAGCTCATTCACTGTCTCTCTGCTATTGCACCCCCTTCCCACCAAGGCTCAAGTTTGACCACTTTCACCATAACCTGCAATATCTTTCTTCATTTACTCATTTCACCCCCACCCTTCCAGACTACTAACCCTGCATGTCTTCTACACTGCCTCCTCACCCCTTCAGTGCACCTCATCTTTTCACCACATACACTTGCTCTAAGAGCTGTGCTATCCATTTTCATCTCACTTAATTCTTCCCTTTTTCTCATTCCAAGAAAAGGTAGCCAACAACAAGGGAGAGGTGGAGGTGCATTTAATATCAGGTGCCTCATCCACAATGAGGAGAATCCTGCTCTTGCAACAGAAGACTGGGACTGCTCCTGAAGGGATGCCAAAACATCCATATCCCACCAAACAACTATGTGACATTATTCTTTCTGACGCAGCTCTCACATTAACACCACTGTCAGTGCCATTCATTGCATACCATTTACAAACATTGGCCGCAACAACATTCTCTCCCTTGTGCCTTGCAGTTACCAATGGGATATCATGGATCCAACAGAAAAATAGGCTGCTATACTACAAGCCAACCTCTCAATGTCTGAGGAAGACAGTACAAAGGCCTCAGAGAAATCATTGGCAAGGCTGCATCTTGCACCCCAACCAGGTCAGAAACTACTATCTTGTTGGAAATGTCTCGCTTAGAAAGCTTGGGAGCACAATCTAGTCAGCAGCTCATTATGACACCTCTCCACCTGACCAAAAACAAAACTTCAGGCTGCTGGCATTTGGAGGACTCTCAGAAACTGGGCACCTGTTCAGCACCAGATAGGAGAGACTGCTGTTGTCTTGGTAATAAAGGTCTTGTCAACATGCATAGTGTGGGACTGGAGCAATGTGGAAGGTAATGATCCTCATAGCTCTAAGGCTGCAACAGTGCAACTGGGGATCCAGCTGCCTCAAACATGCCATCATCTGCTTCCTTAGAGAACCAGGTCCAGCTCCCTCAGGGTTTGCAGGAGAGATGCATATACCTGAACACCAATCCTCCAATCATTAGTTCTCAGGCCCAAAGGCACAGCAATGGCCAAGAAACAGGGCACACACTCCAGATGTCCCTTCCTCATCAGGAGACAGGGTGGTGCCATGGTGCCTATCATCATGTCTGTACAGGATAGATCGTGGATCAATGTCTATGTTGAAAGCTTGTTGTTGCATGTGAAAGCAAGATGAGTAAGGCATATATAGGATTTTTAAATCTATTCACTTGTGGGATGTGAGCTGGTCAGCATGTATTGCCTGTGCCTAGTTGCCCTTGAGAAGGTGGGGGTGAGCTGCTTTCTTGAACCACCAGAGTCCACCTGCTGTGGGATGACCACAATGCAATTTGGGAGGGAATTCCAGGATTTTGACCCAGCGCCAGTGAAGGATCAGTGATATATTCCAAGTCAGGATGGTGCGTGGCTTGGAGGGGAACCTGGTGGTGGTGGTGGTGTTTCCATATATCTGCTGCCCTTGTCCTTCTAGATGGAAGTGGTAATTGGATTTGAAGGTGCTGTCTGAGGACCTTTGGTGAATTTCTGCTGTGCAACTTGTAGATAGTACATACTGCTGCTATTGAGCATAGGTAGTGGAGGGAGAACATGCTTTTGGAATGTAATGCCAATCAGGTAGGCTGCTTTATCCTGAATGGTGTCAAGCTTCTTGAGAGTTGTTGGGACTGCACTCATCCAGGCAAGTAAGGAGTATTCCATCACATTCCTGCATGTGCCTTGCAGGTGGTGGGCAAGCTTTGGGGAATCAGGAGACGTGTTCCTCACCGCCGTATTCCTCGCCTATGACCTGCTTTTGTAGCCACAGTGTTTATGTGGTGAGTCCAGTTGAGTTTCTCATAGAATCATAGAATCCCTACAGTGTGGAAACAGGCCATTTGGTCCAACATGTCCACACCTATCCTCCAAAGAGTGACCCACCCAGACCCATTCCCCCACTCTATTGCCTTACATTTTCCCTGACTAATGCACCTAACCTACACACCCCTGAACACTATGGGCAATTTAGCATGGCCAATTCACATAACCTAGGCGAAAGTGAGGACTGCAAATGCTGGAGATTAGAATCGAGAGTGTGGTGCTGGAAAAGCACAACTGGTCAGGCAGCATCCGAGGAGCAGGAAAATAGACTTTTCAGGCAAAAGCCCTTCATCAGGAATGAGGCTGGGAGCCTCGGGGATGGAGAGATAAATGGAAGTGGGGTGGTGTTGGCAGGGGGGATGGTAGCTGAGAGTGTGATAGATGGATGGAGGTGAAGGTAATAGTGATAAGTCTGAGGGGAGGGTGGGGCGGATAGTGGGAAGGAAGATGGGCAGGTAGGACAGGTCATGAGGGTGCTACTGAGCTGGAAGATTGGAATTGAGATAGGTTGGGGGGAGGGGAAATGAGGAAACTGGTGAAATCCACATTGATGCCATAGGGTTGGAGGGTCCTGAGGCAGAAGATCTTTGGACTGTGGGAGGAAACCAGAGCAGACAGAGGAAACTTATGCAGACACAGGGAGACTGTGCAAACTCCACATACACAGTCGCCCGAGTCATTTCTGGTCAATGATAACTCCCAGGATGTTGAAGTGGGGGACTCAGTGATGTTAACACCATTGAATGTCAAGGGCGGTGGTTAGATTGTTTCTTGTTGGTGATGGTCATAGTCTGGCTTTTGAGTGGTGCCAATATCACTTGCCACTTGTCAGACTAAGCCTGGATATTGACCGGAACTTGTTGCATTTGGATTTGTATTCCTTTCAGTAGCTAAGGAGTCGTGGATGGTGTTAAACATTTTGCCTTCATTAGCAAACATCCCCACTCTGACTTCATGATGGAGAGATGATCATTGATGAAGCAGCTAAAGAAGGTTGGGGACCTAGGACACTGAGGTACTCCTGCAGAGATGTCCAAGAGCTGAGATGACCGACCTCTATCAACCACAACCATCTTCCTATGTGTCAGGTATGACTCCAACTGCCAGAGAGTTTCCCCCAGATTCCTATAGATTTCAGTTTTGCCAGCGCTCCTTGATGCCACACTAAGTCAAATGCAGTCTTGATGTCACTCTCACCTCACCTTTGGAATTCTGCTCATTTGTCCATGTTTGCACCAAGGCTATATTGAGGTCAGGAGGTGAGTGGCAGAGCCCAACTGGACATCACTGAGCAGGTGCTGCTTGATATCACTGTTGATGACCACTTCCATCACTTCACTGATGATCAAAAGTAGACTGATAGGGCAGTAATTGGCCAGGTTGGATTTGTCCTGCTTTTTATGTACAGGGCATACTTGGGCAGTTTTCCACATTGTCAGGTAGTTGCCAGTGTTGTAACTGTACTGGAACAGCTTGGTTAGGGGAGCTTGCTGTCAAGGTCCATAGCCTTTGCAGTATCCAGTGTGTGCAACCGTTAATTTTGATATCATGCGGAGTGAATCGAATTGGGTGAAGACTGGTATCTGTAATGATGGGCACCACTGGAGGAGGCCAAGATGGATCATCCACTCAGCAATTCTGGCTGAAGATTGTTGTGAAAGCTTTAGCCTTATCTTTTGCACTGATACGCTGGGCCCATCCATCATTGCGGATGCATATATTTGTGGAGCCAATGAGTTGTTCAGTCATCCACCACCATCCACAACTGGTTGTAGCAGAACTATAGAGCTTAGATCCAATCCCGTTGGTTGTGGGATCACTTAATTCTGTCTATCATTTGCTGCTTGTGCTGCTTGGCATGTAAGTAATCCCATTATCAATTCACTACTTTGATATCTCATCTTCATATATGCCTGGTACGGCTCCTGACATGCCCTTCTGCACTCTCCACTGAACCAAGATTAATCCCCTGGCTTGATGGTAATGGCTGAGTGGGGATATGCTCGGCCATGAGGTTACAGATTGTGCTGCAGTACAATTCTGCTGCTGTTGATGGCCCATAGCCCTTCATGGATTCCCAGTCTTGAGTTGCTAGATCTGTTCGAAGTTCGTCCCATTTAGCATTGTGGTAATGCCACACAACACAATGGAGGTTATTCTCAATGTGAAGACAGGACTTCATCTCCACAAGGACTGTGTGGTGGTCATTCTTATCAATAGAGCCATGGACAGATGCATCTGCACCTGTCAGATTGGTAAGGATGAGGTCAAGTATGTTTTTCCCTCTTATTGGTTCCCTCACCACCTGCCACAGTCCCAGACTAACAGCTATATCCTTTCGTAGTTGAGTGTGAACACAGGTAGAGGGTGTAGCCTTTAGGATGCAACCAGCTCAATCGGTAGGTGTGCTGCCAAGTCACTCTTGGTAATGGACAATGAAATCCCCCACCCAGAATACATTTTCTAACCTCAGTACTTCCTTTAA
This sequence comes from Chiloscyllium plagiosum, assembly GCF_037043375.1. NCBI lineage: Eukaryota > Metazoa > Chordata > Chondrichthyes > Orectolobiformes > Hemiscylliidae > Chiloscyllium > Chiloscyllium plagiosum. The sequence continues at coordinate 15,462,611 of NW_028270159.1, forward strand.
GTATTGTTCAACATGGAAGAGTACTGATTCAAAAGCTGAGGGAGGACAGTACATCCAGGAGGATTCCTGGAGCCCACAGTCAATGTTGAGGACTCTCAGGGGTACTCCCTTCTGACTGTATACCACAGTGTTGTCAACTCTGCTGGGTCTGTTCTGTCCTCCTAATTTTGGTAAGGGCCCCCAGATGTTAGTAAGGAGGACTTTGCTGGGTCGACAGTGCTGCTTCTGCTGTGTCTTTTCCGTTGCCTAAATCAATGCCAAGTGATCCATCTGGTTTCACTTCTTAGAGACTTTGTAATGATTCGTACAACTGAATGTCTTGCTTGCCATTTCAGTGGGCAATTGACAGACAACCACATTGCTGTGGGTCTGGCTCACATGTAAGCCAGACCAGGTGAGGACGGCAGAATTCCTTCCCTGAAGCACATTAGTGAATCAGATAGGTTTTTCCGACAATCAACAATGATTTCATGGTCATCAGTAGATTCTTAATTAATGCGATATTATTGAATTTAAATTCTACCTTCTGCCTTGACAGGATTCGAACCTGGGTCCCCAGGACATTACCTGGGTCACTGGATTAATAATCTAGCAATAATAACATGAGGCCATTGCCTTCCTGTTCTACTGGCACAATTGCACCTCATGGTCAAACATTCTTATTCTACCCCAGCTCACTTTGTGCAAAAATGTTAGTGCGAATAAGGTCTCAGTGATGTGGGGTAAGGGAGGTGTACAGTACACACGGAGCCAATGCATTAGGATCATTGAGGATTAGGGCTCCTGCAGACCTGTTTTCTGTACAGCGCTTGGGTCTGTGTGTAATGTTCTTGCATTCTAAAGGCCTTCAAATCCGTGGCCCTGGCAGACTCCTCACTCACAAGCTGTGACACTAACCCTGCCCATTCTGGGTGTGGTCGCATTTCTTTCACTTCATCTGGTGTCACCTACATACTCTTCCAACAGTGGCTTCTAGATTCCATCTCTATATGTTAGTGAGGCCCTTTCTTGATAACCTAGGGGCTTCAGTACTACTTTCCAGGACCCTACCCAACCTGGCTACATCAGCCTGCACCTGAACACCTATTTTCCAAGCCCTTGACATATGAGGTGACCATACCAAGTGTGGTCATACACTATCCCCCCCACCAATCTCGAAGCCTGCACACTTCTGACTGTAAAAGATTCCCCTTTTTACATTACCCCATTCCCACACTTTACCACATCTTCCCCTTCCACATACAATAACTCCCCCTTCACAATAGTTATCCTCCCTTTTCCTAGCCTTCATGAATAGTTTACAATATCTCTTTTCCACATCAGTTCCATCATGCCCTTCCCTAACTTCTCTGGACAGACCAGATGAATGGAACGTGGCCACTCCTTTCAGCGACCTGACTGAGCATCCCTGGATAAGTAACGCCAAGACCCCTGACTGATGCATTTGTCACGTGACCCACCTTGTGGCCCCTATTTGATTCTATCCTGAAAGACTGCCACTTCATGCACAATGCATCATTGCATACAATTAACAGCAACATACATGTAAAGTGTGACACTTTTTTGTAATTTAAGAATGTGCAGTGAACCGTAAAAATATTGTAATTTTTAAAATTTAAAACCAGAGTGGCTGTTAAACTAACCAGTAATATAAGCAGAAGTATTGAGAAACAAAGGATCTAGGATGTGAGAAAGGATATTTTTTGGTCCATTCATCCTCCAGGTTCTTGGTCACACAAAACAGTTTTATCTCTTCCAACGTGCAGGTATTTCCCAGCTTCAGAGGCACTTGAAATTTGATCGACCTCAGCAAGTCTGGCAGCATCTATGGAGAGAAATCAGAATTAACGTTTCGGGTCCAGTGACCCTTCTTCAGAACAGTTCTGAAGAACGAATGATGAATGAAGAAGAGATGCTGACAGACCTGCTGAGATTTTCCAGCAATTTCTGTTTTTGTTTCTGATTTCCAGCATCTGCAGTTCTTTCGGTTTGAAATTTGATCAATACTGGGCATGAAGACTCAAGGGCTTATGCCCGAAACGTCGATTCTCCTGCTCCTCGGATGTTGCCTGACCTACTGTGTCTTTCCAGTATTCACTCTGATCTCCAGCATCTGCAGTCCTCACTTTCTCCATGAAGACCCAATGCTCTGTTTTACCTTTTATCCCCAAAAGTGGAGCAAGTTACAATGGCATGAATCACTTTGGTCACCAGCACAGTACCATGTAAAAACCTTGATGTACCACTTTGCCATAACAAACATTCATATTTCCACTGGAGCTTAGAAGCATGAGAGGTGATTTGATTGAAGTGTATAGATTCTGAATGAACTTGACAAGAAAGGCTGTTTCCTCATGTGGGTCAGTCCAAAACTAGGGAGAATTGTTTTAGAACAAGAGGTCACCCTTTCTAATCAAAGACGAGGATGAAATATTCTCTCCGAGGGCTGTGATTCTTTGGAGAACCTTTGGCTCTCTGCCTTACAGTGCGGTAAGGATGGGGTCATTAAATATTTTTAAGACAGAGGTAGAGATTCTTATTAGGCAAAGAAATCAAAGATTATCAGGGATAGGTAGGAATAGCAAATACAAAACACAAAAAGATAACTCACAATTTTATTGATGGCAGAACAGACATGAAGTGCCAAATTTTCCATTTCTGCTATTTTTAATTCTGTTTTCTATTTTGTATGTTATGTTGTTTAAATATTTGAGTAAATTGTCTAAAAAACATAATTGAGAACAAGAATAAAACACAACTACAAATGAACACTGTAAAAGCTGGAAGATCTAGACCAGAGATTTTCAAATAACAGTTGCAATCTCAATAGTGTGCAGTTTACATTACTCACACATAGGGTGGAATCTTGCAGAGGTGATGGGATCTTGCCAGCCAGCTGCAGAGAAACTATATTGCCACCTTTGGAGATGTGCCAATCAGAGAGCTGAGAGCCCATTGGCCTCCTTCCCTGGGATCAGGACCCTGAGGTGTAGTTCACGCCTACTGAGAGTTGTTTGCCAGAAGTCAGCAGCTATTTTGTTCAGCATTGTCACAGGGAGGTATTGGCTGGAAATACACCCATCGATGCCCAGCATTATGGGGCAACTCAAGCAGATGTTTCATGGACAAGAGGTATGTGCACTGGTACCAAATGTAGGTGTCAGTTCTCATATGGCACTCCATTCCCTTTGGCAGGTTCCCCAATCAGGTATTGAGTGTCTTTAAACAAGTCTTACCATCGACATTCCCATTCTGATAAGGTGAACTGTCTTGCAAGTTTGGCAAAATTGATTCTTAGTGCTGACAAAGTGGAGTGATTGGGAATAGACATTTCTAATATTACTAGTGGCTCCCAAATTTCCAGTACTGACAGTATTGAATTAGTCCCTAAAAATTATTAAATTCAAACAATCTTTTCCCTTTAATGAGTCAATATTCCACAAAAATGTACTAGGTCATATGAACAAGCAAACATAACAGGTCACTAGCTGTAACTGTAAAAGCTGTAATCATTAACAAAATGTAAGCAAAATACTTATTGACTACCTGTCGTTACTCTTGAAATCCACAGGTGCTCCCACATTTCTGTACCTCAAGAAGTTCCAGGGATGACAAAGAAATGACAATTTTGTCTCAAGTCAGGATAGTGGCAATGGTGTGTAACATTTTGGTAATGGCTCTCGGCTCTTGCTGCTCTTTTCTTTCAAGGTAGTTAAGCTCACCGGAACTGTCATAGAACTGTCAGAAAACCTTGATGGTCAGACAATGTAGGCTGCAACTCCAGGTCTCAGAGAGGTGGTGTAGATGGTACTAACCAATACCTGTACATATTACAGAACAGGACTCATTGACCAAGTAGCCTGTCGACTGGTATGGTCAGCGTCTAAAATAACCAAGCTGACATGCAGACAATCCTGATTGAGGGCTAATTGGCCAATGATTGCTTTTTTTTCTGAACAGCAATCATTAGCCCAGTAGTAGAAGCCAGATTCCATGGACATTCCTTCTTACATCATCTGGTAGCTCACGGACCTGCATCAACTATAATCTAGAAGGCCCTTCTTGATTTCCTCTGTTATGTTGTGGTAGCCCTAGCATTGGCTTTGACATTCTAATCCAATGTCACAACCTCCTTCCTCCCTTCCCCTCTCTCCTTCTGACAGTGTCCCATGGCAAATAGCTCCTTCTCCCTCCCTCTTGATGGTGCTCTTGTAGGGAAACAAGAGAATGTGTCAGAAGGAAAGAGTGAGAGAGGGGGTGTAAGGGAGAAGCTGGAATCTGGGGCACAGATGGATGAACACACATATATGCACTCTAAGAAGGAGCACCACCTTCCTCCCAAAAATCGATTAACACTTTGCGCTAGAAGAGGAAACTTAAGCTGAAAGACAACCTGTTTCCAACCCAACTTATGTATGAATTCCAGAGGAAGCCAACTCAGAGTGTAATGTAGTAGAAGTAATGCAAATTAAACACAAATCATTTCATTTACTGGTAGGAGAGAGTGAGGACTGCAGATGCTGGAGATTAGAGATGAGAATGTGATGCTGGAAAAGCATGGCAGGTCAGGCAGCATCCAAAGAACAAGAGAATTGACGTTTTGAGCATTTGCTTTTCACTACTGACCAGGATTTGGAGCCTAGTCTATTCTCACTCTAGCCTTGCTTCTAAAGTAAGAAGATAAAATAGGTTCTATTTGCTAGCCTTAGATGGCCGAGGAAACATTATAGGGATATCCTCGAAGCCTCATTGGCAAAGTGCGGCATTCATACCAACTGGAATCACTAGCCCAAGACTGTCCAAAGTCAAGGAGGAGCATTCGGGAAGGTGTTAAGCTGTGGTGTACCACAGTGTTTTGTGCTGGGTGGGTTTCTGTTTATGGTTTATATAGGAGGTACGATCAGTAAGTTCACAGATGATATGAAATTGATGGTGTGATAAATAGCAAGGAAGAAAGCATTAGACTACAAGATGATAAAATCAAGCTGGACAGGGAGCTGAATAGTGATAAATGGACTTTAATCTGAAAATTGTGAGATGATGCATTTTGGGAGGACTAACACAGCAAGGTAATAAATGTTAAATTGCAGGACCCTAGGAAGTATAGAGGATCAGAAGGACTTTGGTGTATATGTTTGTAGATTCTTGAAGGCAGGACAGATAAAAAAGGTGGATGAGAATGCTTATGGGATACTTGTTTTTATTAGTCAAGGAACAGTCACAAGATGATTCAAAGAAATATTCCCAAACAAAAACTGTATACAAGAGCAACTAGATTGTAATAGAGCTGTATATAACATTAATTGGGCTACTGTTGGAGTGCTGTGTGTCATTCTGGTCACGACACTACAGAAAGATGTGACTGTACTAGTTACAGAAGAGGTTAACCTGGATATTATCTAGTCTAAAGTGATTCAGCTATGAAGAGAACTAGATAGGTTGGGGATGTTTTCCTTAGAGCAGAGAAGGCTAAGGGGGATCTGATTGAGGTGTGCACAGTTCTGAGTGGCAGAGTAGATAGGAAGAAACTTTTCCTCCAAAACGGGCCTACGACCATGGGGATGCAATTTTAAGGTAAGAAGCACAAAGAAAGAAAAAAGCTTGCATTTTTACAGCTCATTGTACCACCTCAGGGCATCCCAAATCATTTGGTCTGGCAGCATCTTGGAGAGATTTGAAGAATCATATTGGAGTTAAAATGTTAACTTGGTTTCTCTCTCCAAGACCTACTGACAGACCTACTGAGTTTCTCCAGCACTTTGTTTTTATTTCAGATTTCCATCATCTGCAGTATTTTGCATTTATACCAAAACATTTTACAGCCAATGAACAACTTTGGAATTGTAGTCAGGAAACATAGCAACCAGTTTCAGCAAGCAAATCCAACAAACAGACTGTCATAAAGATCAGATAAAATGTTTTTATATTATTGGTTAAGGGATAAATGCAGGCCAGTACTACTCAATTTGTCAAAAAAGCTCATGGGATCTTTTATATCCAATTGAGAGAACTGTTAGATCCTCAAGGTAATATCCCATCCCATCCAAAAGACAGTATGGCACTCATTCAATGTTGCACTGAAGTGTCAGCCAAGATTACATGCTCAAGTTTCTAGAGTGCTAATTGAATTCAAATGTTTCAACTCAGAAGTGCTACTATTTAGCATGATATCGTCAAAAAAACAGCTGAAGGCACTGAATACTGAAAAGGCTATTTGCTCTGTGTATTAGTTAGTAGTAATAATTATGCTCCAGATAGTAGTTGCAGAGCCAAGCTATTCCAGTACATTTGCAACACAGGCACTGACAGTATAATGTGGAAAATTATACAACTCTCAGAAAAAGCAGGACAAATCAAACCCCCGATCAATTACTACCCTATCAGTCTATTCAAACATTAGCAGAGTAATGAAAGGTATCATTGACAGTGCTGTCCCAAGGACTCTTCCAGGACCTGCTCACCAGTGGTCAGTTTGAATTCCATAATGGTCACTCAGCTCATGATCTCATTACAATCTTGTCCAAATGTACACTCAAGAGACTAGGTGAGGATAACTGACATCAAGGCAGCATTTGACCAAGTGTGGCATCAAGGACCTCTAGTAAATTAGAATCAGTGGGAACTCTTCAGTGGTTGGAGTGATGGATGTAGTTGTGGGAAGCCATTCGTTTGTCTCAAGACACGACCCCAGGAGCTCCTCAAAAATATCCTAGGCTCAACCGTCTTCAGTTGCTTCATCAAATGATCTTCCATATATAAGGTCAAAACTGGGGATGTTTCTTGATGTGCAGCATCTTTCAAGACTACTCAAATACTGAAACAAGTTGTGTCTATTTGTAGCAGAACCTGGACAACATTCAGACTTAAGCTGCTTTATGGCAAGTGACTTACACACCACACAAGCAGCAGGCAATTAGAGAGAACCTAAACATCTCCTCTTGACTTTCAATGCCATTTCCATAGTTGAATCCCCAATATTCTGTAGATTAACATTGACAATAGGCTGAATTGGACCAGCAATGTAAATACAGTGGCTACAAAAGCAGGTCAGAGGCTGGGAGTTTTGTAGTGTGTAACTCACTCCTCACTCTCTAAATCCATTTTTAAGGAATAAGTCAACAATGTTATGGAATATTCTCTTTTTGTCTGGACGAATGCAGCTCCAATAATAATCAAGTAATTCAATACTATCCAGGATAAAACAGCCTCTCGGCTAGCAACTCAAACTACGTCCTTAAACCTCCTACACTCCAGTGAAAGAAGTCCCAGCAAACCACCTCTCGTTATAATTCAAAACCTCCAGTCTTGGCAACATCCTGGTAAATCTGTTCTGAACTCTCTTCAATTTATATCAGGGCAACCCGAAACATACACAGTACGCCAAAAGTGGCTTCATCAATATCCTGTACAGCCTCAACATGATGTCCCAACTCCTATTCTAATTGTCTCAGCAATGAAGGCAAGCTTTCTAACCTTTTTAAGAAGCTTCAACACCTTCTTAACTACCTAGCTACTGGCAATGCCACTTTCAAAGAACTATATTGATGCCCAGGAATCCAATAGTCTAAAATTCACTATATTCGTTAAAAATGACCTAGTGGATGTGGTCAAAGAGCATGCAGCAGTAAGTACGCACATGTCAAAGGGGTAAAAAGAAATGGATTAAGTAAAAGACAAAGTGCAATGCTTGACTGCTGCCCTCTGCTAAGTAATGTCGTAGCTTTAAACTCATGATTTAATCTGCTTCGATGTGAAGTAAGTTACCCAAAGTCATACAGCTCAAAATACTCACATGAAAATAATTTTAACTAAAACTTGAGTGGGCATAGTAATCAACAATTCATGAAATCATTATTATTATTATTGAAATTATACAAAGATTGATTTAAAGAGAAAGTAAGTCAAACAAAATTTGAGAAACAAATTTCTCTTCAACTTGATATTTTACTCTTTTGACAATAATTTAGTTGGAGGAAACCATAGAAGTATTCTTACTTCAACGCTGAACACATTAAATATTCCACTCCAGTTTTATGCACTGTGTAACATTCAACCAATAACCTTTTAATTAGATTACGACTGGTTAGTTCCAGCCTTTTATCAGCCCCCAAGCCTGCACTGCACCTGTTTTTTTTGTGTATTTATAAAGATTCAGAGAAGAATTATAAAATTTTCTGTACAGTTCAAGAAAGATAAACTAGAAGGAGTCAGCTAAGTCAACATTTAAGGAGTTGAGATAGGAGTGTAATTTCTCTGGATTGAAGTATCTTTAACAGATAATGTTGGGAAATAGGTTGAAACTTTATTTTAATCCTTGTGTTATGATCTAATAGTTTTACTTGTATTTGTGTGTGTGTGTATATATATGGTTTGTTTTATTGCTGTGGTGTAATAAGCTTATTTTCTTTGATGTATCAGGGCTGAATTTGATCAGTAATTAGCCACATTTCAAATTTGGCAAGACTCATATAAGTGAGGCCCACATATGTTTTCCTATCTTCCCAAATTCACCTCATGAACTGTACATCATGCATCAATAGCATCATACATATCATATTCTTCTACTGCCACTGTCAGTATCTTCCAAGATTCCTGGTGCCGGAGCCATCTTTGTGGCTCATCCTGGTCCCAATCTACCAATGGAAATCTCCAGCTGCCTTGCATGATTCCCTACAGTTGTCCCAGACATGTCAGTCAAAAATTGGCTCTCTATTTTGCTGACAGGGGCCTGGAGGTCTTAGTGACATCGGTTTCATGTAATCTTTGCCCATGGAATATAACTTGAGAAGTTGGTGCCTGGTGTCTAAAGCAGAAGGCCACAGGAGCAAATAGGAATTTGGAATTGCCAGGTTACCATTCCGACTTTTATGTCATCTCGGTTCCATCTGGCACATGGGACATTTAGAATTGCATGTCAGTGAACTGAGATGATGACAAAATTAGGATAAATAACTCACCCAACTTTCTTGCTCATGCCCACATCATTCAGTGGGTAGGAAAATTCAGCCCCTAATCTATCAAACCAGGTTTCACTCTGGAATCTGACTTGTCCAGTAGTACCTTCAGCTTAGATCATTGCAGTATATAAAAATAGAATAAATTCAATTAATACTATTTGAGATTTCAATATTAATTTTAAAAAGCCACATGTACTTGTGCACAATAGTGCATAATTATCCTTTTGATTTAATTTTGATTTTTTTTTCAAAAACAATTCCACAACATGAAATACAAGCTTATATTTTAGAAGTTAGTTGGAATATGAATCCTTAAAATTGATTTAAAGGAAGAGAACAATAGCTCCTTTGCAAATAAAAACCCTCAAGACAATTATTTTCCAATTAACCAGTACTTTGGCACGCAGTCACTTCAGTTAATAATTCAAAACTGCAATCCAAAGAACAGTAAAAGAACCATCCTAAACTGCAGTTCACTATCTTCAACTAAGAATTAGTCTTTGTAAACCACCTGTCTCAAGCTATATTCAACACATTTTTAAGTGGATTGTTGCAGAATGGAACCTTCTCATCCTGTTGGTAATTGGAATATTTGTGAACCTAAATTTGGAAATATCGAAACAATATCCACTTTCCTGTATTTTGTGTAGATGGTACACATTGCTCACACCAAACAATAGGAATTGCACAATGAAACTTGTGCTCTGTAATACACCACATAAAATTTCTTCCATGCACATGCTAAAATGCCTCACATGCCACAGAAAGACATGCAATACATCATACCATGAGTCTTACTTTCAAATAATATCTCAATCATTCTAACTTCTGTTTACCATTTGGCTCACCACGTCTGCTCTTCTGTTTCTGTCTTAAATATGAGAGATCATGGCATATGAGACAACATCTGAAACCTCTCAAATCACTTGACAAACAAAGATTGACCTCTAGTGTAAAACGAGAATCACTGTCATTGGTGGTTGCCATTTTGAAATGTATATAATTATTAAATGCATTAATTCAACAAAAATATCCTTCAGCAAAATTAAAATATTTTGAAAACTGTCAAATGACTTGTGTTCAGAATCTGACACACAAATCACTTTAGCCTTAGCATCATTATAAGGATCCAACCCTAGATTAGATTTGGCACCTTCAGTTTCAGAATCATCCCTCCCCAGCATGCATCATCCTCTCCACCCACCGATTGTTCACTAACGCAGAATATCCCAATCTGATAACAGTTCGTGGATCAATAACATCCTCTAATCTGGTAAATAAAACAAGTTCAAAGGTTGAACAACAGATTTTCAACCTTCGGGTAATAAATGATTTGGAGATGACGGTGTTGGACTGGGATGTACAAAGTTAAAAATCACACAACGCCAGGTTACAGTCCAACCGGTTTAATTGGAAGCACCAGCTTTAAGAGCGCTGCTCTTTCATCAGGTGGTTGTGGAGTGTACAATTGTAAGACACAGAATTTATAGCAAAAGTTTACAGTGTGATGTAACTGAAATTATACATTGAAAAATATCTTGATTGTTTGTTAGGTCTCTTATCTGTTAGAGAGACCATGTTAGTTTCACTTCATTATATGTAAATCACAAAACTTTTTTTAAAAGTTATATTCTCAGGTTAACTTTAACAATTGGTGTCAGCCCAGATAATGTGTTGAAGGTGTTAGTCCCCTGTGTGCTGCTGTCTGTGCCATAATGTTTAGACTGATTCTAATCTAAAAATGAATTAACAGAATCTTACATGGATTCATGCAGTTTTTGAGCAAAGTACAATGTAACTCTGCAAGTACAAATTCACCCACAAACGTATATGGTTATGTGTGCGTGCGTGTGTATAAGAGTGCCTGTGTGTACATGAGTGTGTCTAGGAGTGTCTGTGTGTGTACAGTGCAATGGTGGTCATCTGTAGTGTGACATGAACCCAAGGTCCTGGTTGAGGTCCTCTCTGCAGGTACCGAACTTAACTATCAGCCTCTGCTCGGCCACTTTTCGCTGCTGCTTATGTGAAGTCTGCCTTGGAGGATGGTCACCCGAAGGTCCAAGGTCGAATGCCCAGCTTTCAGGACAACTCCATACAACCTTGTCACGGTAGGCGCTGCAAGACGTGTCAGAGTGTGGACATGGATACCACCATTATGTATGGGGACACCTCCCACCATGTACGTGGCGGGTCTCATGCGACTCAGCCAACATTGTCTATCTCATACGCTGCAGGCAAGGATGCCCTCAGGCATGGTACATTGGTGAAATCGAGCAGAGGCTACGGCAACAGATGAATGGGCACTGCACAATAATCAACAGACAGGAGTGTTCCCTCCCAGTTGGGGAACACTTCAGTGGTCCAAGACATTCGACCTCGGACCTTCGTGTGACCATCCTCAAAGGCGGATTTCGGGTCAGGCAGCAGCGAAAAGTGGCTGAGCAGAGGCTGATAGCTAAATTCGGTACCCATAGAGAGGCCTCAAACGGGACTTTGGGTTCATGTCACACTACAGGTGACCACCATTGCACGACACACACACACACACTGCTACACTCACACATGCACCCTCTCACAGACTTAGACACCTTTACACTCACACACACATATACACTCTCTCTCACAGACACTCACAATCCACCCCCCTCCCACCACCACACAGACACACACATACACACATATATACATAGCTGAAAATGTGTTGCTGGAAAAGCGCAGCAGGTCAAGCAGCATCCAAGGAACAGGAGAATCGACATTTTGGGCATAAGCCCTTCTTCAGGAATGAGGAAAGTGTGTCCAGCAGGCTAAGATAAAAGGTAGGGAGGAGGGTCTTGGGGGAGGGGCGTTGAAAATGCTTTAGGTGGAGGGAGGTCAAGGTGAGGGTGATAGGCCAGAATGGGGTGGGGGCGGAGAGGTCAGGAAGAAGATTGCAGGTTAGGAAGGCAGTGCTGAGTTCGAGGGATTTGACTGAGACAAGGTGGGGGGAGGGGAAATGAGGAAACTGGAGAAATCTGAGTTCATCCCTTGTAGTTGGAGGGTTCCCAGGCGGAAGATGAGATGCTCCTCCTCCAACCGTCGTGTTGCCATGGTCTGGCAATGGAGGAGTCCAAGGACCTGCATGTCCTTGGTGGAGTGGGAGGGGGAGTTGAAGTGTTGAGCCACGGGGTGGTTGGGTTGGTTGGTCCGGGTGTCCCAGAGGTGTTCTCTGAAATGTTCCACAAGTAGGCGGCTTGTCTCCCCAATATAGAGGAGGCCACATCGGGTGCAGCGGATACAATAGATGATGTGAATTTGTAGCGAATATGGAAGCACCCGCCTTCCCTCCAAGGCCCCAAGGGACACTTCCATATCCGCCACAAGTTCACCTGCACCTCCACACACATCATCTATTGCAAGAGCTGCACTTGACCCACACCTCCCCCCTTACTTCCCTCCAAGGCCCCAAGGGACACTTCCATATCCACTACAAATTCACTTGCACCTCCACACACATCATCTATTGCATCCGCTGCACCCAATGTGGCCTCCTCAATATTGGGGAGACAGGCCGCCTACTTGTGGAACGTTTCAGAGAACACCTCTGGGACACCCGGACCAACCAACCCAACCACCCTGTGGCTCAACACTTCAACTCCCCCTCCCACTCCACCAAGAACATGCAGGTCCTTGGATTCCTCCATCGCCAGACCATGGCAACACGACGGTTGGAGGAGGAGCGCCTCATCTTCCGCCTGGGAACCCTCCAACCACAAGGGATGAACTCAGATTTCTCCAGTTTCATTTCCCCTTCGCCCACCTTGTCTCAGTCAAATCCCTCGAACCCAGCACCGCCTTCCTAACCTGCAATCTTCTTCCTAACCTCTCCGCCCCCACCCCACTCCGGCCTATCACCCTCACCTTGACCTCCCTCCACCTATCGCATTTCCAACGCCCCTCCCCAAGTCCCTCCTCCCTACCTTTTATCTTAACCTGCTGGACACACTTTCCTCATTCCTGAAGAAGGGCTTATGCCCGAAACGTCGATTCTCCTGTTCTTTGGATGCTGCCTGACCTGCTGCGCTTTTCCAGCAACACATTTTCAGCTCTAATCTCCAGCATCTGCAGTCCTCACTTTCTCCACATATATCTTTGTGGGGTGAATTTGTACTTGCAGAGTTACATTGTACTTTGCTCAAAAACTGCACGAATCCATGTAAGATTCTGTTAATTCATTTTTTAGATTAGAATCAGTCTAAACATTATGGCACAGACAGCAGCACAAAGGGGACTAACACCTTCAACACATTATCTGGGCTGACATCAATTGTTAAAGTTAACCTGAGAATATAACTTTTTAAAAACGTTTTGTGATTTACATATGAAAGAAGCAAAACTAACATGGTCACTTGAACAGATGAAAGACTCAACAAACAGTCAAGGTATTTTTCAATGTATAATTTCAGTTACATCACACTGTAAACTTTTACTATAAATTCTGTGTATTACAATTGTGTACTGCGCAACCACCTGACGAAGGAGCAGCGCTCCAAAAGCTAGTGCTTCCAATTAAACCTGTTGAACTATAACCTGGTGTTGTATGATTTTTAACTTCTGGTAATAACTTTAATTTGTTTTTTTTTCTGCGTAGGCATCTCTGTACCTCTTTATATGGGATCTAAACATATTCAACACTAATCATCTCTGTTCTTTGCACAAATCACTAGGTACAAATTCCACACATATCAATCCACAATGTCACTAAATTATCAACTGTGCAAGTATTGTCACATATGTACACAAAATCCCCTACAAAATTACTACAGGTTTTAATTTTGTTCCATTGGCATGCAATTTAACACTGCTGTGAATCTTTTCTCATACCGTCAAGATATGAAGAGATACTGTAAATTGTTTCAAAAGCTTTAGTTTCTCATTTACATTTCAAAGTGAACTTTGATGTTCTAAATTACAGCTGTCACTAATTACGTGATTCAAATTGACCACAACTTCTGGAAGGATTCCAATCAACGGTGTTATGATCCCAGCTGACTGAATGTCTGGACAAATCAGATCCCATGTTGTGACTTGATGTACCAGATTTATTTTTTTGCTTAGTTGGTTAACATGGCAGTTTGTCACTAAAACATATTTACATGAGGTTGCAGAGGTTCTTTCATAACAGACATACATTTATCACAGAAAATAAAACAAATAAGCCAAGTTATCAGAAAAAAATTCAACCTATTTCCAAACACTACCCGTTACAAAGACTCAAATTCAGAGAAATTACTTCTAACTGAATCCTTCCAGTTACTTTCCCTTCAGCTTGTTGACAATTTTATGACTGCCCTCAAAGTCTGAAGTCTTTGGAAGTCTAACTGGTACATCAAATCATAGTACCAGAATGAATGTCCTATCCTTCTAAAAGGACAGAACTCACAAAAATCATTTGTCCTTTTTAAAACAACTTAAAATCCAAAACTGATCTTTTACATGTTACAAACCTTTCATCACAATAGTCATCAGGGCAGAACTCATCCAATCATCCTCCTGGAATGTCACACCCTTGCACCGAGGGACCTTGCAGTTCATAAAAAAAGACAGCCTGCAACATATCTCCAGTCAATTCTGAACAAAGGGGAGTTATTGTAACTCATTAAGTCTGAAGAGGCACTAACATCTCACCATTTACTTCATTCAAACAAGCAATGGATTGAACAGGAGCACATAAACAGAGACTGACCTCTAAAGAAAGTTAGAATCATTGTCATTGGTGGTTGCCATTTAAAAAATAATTATTAAAGAAAAAGAAATATTTTCTTTTCAACATTACAACAAATACAAAATCAAACAATTCAAACCAAATAAGCAAATACACTAATTCCATAATAAATAAATAATTAATAAATAACAACTAATAACTAAGCTAACAAAGAAAAATCATAACAATAATGACCATAACACAGCTCAGCAAAACAAAGCAATAGCCCTCGATCATCGAGCTCATAAGTTTATACATATTCATATGTTCGTAGTTCCTCCTCTCTGGATACCAGATTCATGACATTGAATTGCCATGGCTATATAAAGGCTCTTATTAGCATGGCAGACAAATTTGTACCCAGGTAGTCCAAAAATGGCCACCATGTCTTATAGAAATTCTCAGTTTTATGGTGCACCATAATCGTGAGAAAGTCCAAGGGGATGTGCTCCATGACAAGTTTACGCCAGCCCACCAGCGCCAAGGGATTTTCAGACACTCACCCTAATACAATGTTCTTTCTCGCACAAAAAGTGAGGATACTGAAAAACCTTTTTTTGTGTGCCTCTAATGAAAGTGAATTAACAAAGCCAAAAAGAAGAGATACTGGGTCCATCTCTACCTCCGTCCCCAAGGCCTTCCCTATTCAGCCTACCCCAACACTCCAGTATGCCTGCAGTCTGTGACAGGACCAAAGACAATGATTAAGCGTGCCCGTGCTCTCTTTACCTTTAAGTCACGTTGGAGATGCTCCTGCGAGGCGGTCTGGGGCCAAATGAACCCTGTGGAGAATCTTCAATTGCAAGTCATGGGTCCTGTTGCAAATCGAGATCCTTCTTACAGTTTCCCAGATATCCTTCCATATTTCAGAAGAGATCTCAATGTCCAACTGCCTCTCCCATTCCTTACAGAGCCATTCGGTCTCAAACAAGGGTCCCTTCCCAGTAGATGATAAGCGTTGCTAACAGATAATGTACCCTCAGCACACAACACCCACTTCTCCATGTCGGACCGATAAGAATCAGTTAGAAGTGTGTATAAAATTTCTAATTTGAAAGAAACAAAAGAGGTCCCGACTGGGCAATTCATATTTCCAAGTGAACTGGTCAATATGAATAAATCACCCAGGCAAGACATGCCCCTAGCTGCCCATAGTTTAAACCTACAGTCCATCATCCCTGGCTGAAAGCCTAGCATAACAACTATGGGTGTCAAAAATGATGTTTTGTCAATATTGACCTCACTCTGACACATTGCCTTCCATGCCATGATAGTATTGGTGACTGTTGGGCTATGGCAATATTCCTTAACTGTTCTCATTTTGTCTAAGAACAGCAGGCTCATAAGGAGGCTTCTTGCCTGAGATGCTTTGATGTCCAACCAGAGTGAGTGAGGGTCTCCCTGGGCCCAATCACTCACGTAAGATAGCAACAAGCTTCACTGATAATTTTTAATTTCTGGGAGGCCCACTCCTCCCAGTCTGTAAGGGAACTGTAATTTAGTCAATTTAATTAGGGGCTGCTTGCGATACCAGATAAAAGAACTGAACCAGCCATTCAGACTTCTAAGTATTTGCTTAGTGAAAAGCAGAGGAGCATTTGCACAGGATACGACAGGCAGAGCAGAATGTTCATTTTAATGAGGGCTATCTGAATGAACCAAGAGATCAGAAGCGTCTTCTATCTACGAAGGTGCTGCTTGATTCTGTCGAATAAATGGGCAAAATTGACGTTAAACAGCCAATCAAAAACAGGAGTAATAAATATACCTAAGTAGAGAAAGCCCTCCTACGACTATCTAAAAGGGAACTGAGATCTGCCCTCAGGATCAGGCACTCTCGGGAGACTACCTAAGGGCATGGCCTCTGACGTTGCAAAATTAATCTTATAACCTGAGAAGCCACCAAATAAATTGATGCATTGTTTCATGTGTGGCACTGAGACTGTTGGGTTTGATAAAAGGACAAGTACCTCATCTGTATACAGTGTGGTCTTATGTGACTTCATTCCCACTTTATGGAGTGGCTATATTGGCATCTCTACGTATTGCCTATGTCAGTGGTTCGATCACCAATGTGAAAAGCTATGGTGACAAGGGACAGCCCTGTCGACTACCCCTACAATTATTAAAATTGCTTGATCATACACCATTGGTGAGGACTGCGGCAAGAGGATCACTATACAAGAGGATGTCTATTGTCTATTTAGTGGAATCAAGGGTTATGGAGATAAGGCAGGAACAGGATACTGATTAAGGATGATCAGCCATGATCATATTGAATGGTGGTGCAGGCTCGAAGGGCAGAATGGCCTACTCCTGCACCTATTGTCTATTGTCTAAAACCTCCACCACCTGATGAAGGTCTCTCCCAGGCCAAATCACTTCAAAGTATGCAAAAGATATGGCTACTCGACCTTGTCAAATGTCTTTTCCACATCTAAGGAGATCACCAATCCCTGTGCCGATCGCTGTTAACATACTTGGATCATGTTAAGTTATCTCCTGACATTACCCATTGATCTACAACCTTTTATGAACCCCGTCTGGTCCTCCTAAATAATGGAGGACAGTACGGTTTCTAGCCTTAAGGCCAGTCTTAGATAGGATTTTGAAGTCAACATTCAGGTGAAATGGGCCTACAGGAAACACAGTCTTCCGGAGCCTTCGCTTTTTTAAGAATAAGAGAAATGCTAGCCTCTCTTAGACATGGTAGAAGAAGCCCACGACTACGTGAGTCATTAAACATACTAAGCATCGGTCCTGACAATACACTTATAAATTCTTTATAGAACTCACTGGGGAGTCCATCAGGACTCAGTGCCTTTCCATTCTGTAGCTGCCTCAAAGCCTCCTGCACTTCTTGCTCTGACAATGGGGCATTGAGGAGAGACCTTTGTTCAGGGGTCACTCCCGGAAGGTCCAAATTCTTAAAAAAAGACTTCATCCTGACCCGACCATTCTCACAGCTTTCAGATTGGTATAATTCAGAGTAAAATTTCTGGAATGCTGCATTAATCCTTTTAGAATAGTAGGTTAAGTTTCCAGTGTCCTCTCTGATCGAGGTAATGGCTTGGGGGGCACTCCTTTTCCTAGCAAGGTACACTAGGAATTTGCCCGACTTATCCCCATGTTCAAACAGACTTTGACTTGCAAATGTCTTGGCTGTCCTTATGAGTATGGAGTTCAGCATAGACCGAAGTGCTGTGATTGTCTGCAGTTTAACTAGCAAGGGCCTGCCAAAGTATGCCTTTTCAGCTACTTTCAGATGTGTCTCGAGCAAGCATTGCTGCTCACCCATCTACCGTTTCTTACTGGCTGAATAGGAAATAACCAACCCCCAGCACAGGCTTTAGCTGTTTCCCAAAGAATGTATGAGCTACTGGCCGAGTCTGAGTTAATATCTAAAAAAGCCTTGAATTCAGCAGAAAAGAATTCGATAATCTTGCTATCCTTGAGGATGAAGGGATCCAGTCACCAGTGCTTTGAACCTCCCACTGTATCCTTACTCTTAACTATTAAATACACAGGGGTGTGATCGGAAATTAGTGATAGTGCCAATTGTACATGACGCCACCGAGCCTAGATGTGCTGCGGGGGTCAGAAAAAGATCTACCCTGGTAAGACATTTATGTGGGTTCGAAAAGAACATTAAGTCCCTGCCAATTCAGCACACAAATCTCTTAATTGTTTAGATTGTAAAGAATATATCAGCGGGCTTTTGGGCAATCTGTCTACCATAGGGTATATGGGACAACTGAAATCCCCTCCTACAATAATATGTTGAGATTTACGAATAACCACTCTAGAAAGTGCGTCTGTCAAAGAATTTAAGGGGGGGGCCGGGGGACTGTAGACATTTAGATCCCATATTCTTCCCCATGTATCAAAGCTTTAGGGATTACAAATCTCCTGTATGTGTCTTTAATGCACTCTAATAACTTAAATGGGAAATTCTTTCTAACTAAAATGGCCACCCCTATACTCCTCACATTGAAAGATGAAAAATAAACCCGGTTATACCCATTCTGTTGCAGTTTCAAATGCTCTGCATCATCCAAGTGTGTTTCTTGTAATAAGGCAACATCCACCCTCTCCGTTTTAAGGCTAGAAAGTACCTTCTTCCTCTTGACAGGTGAATGACTCCCCTTTATATTCCAGCTGCACCACTTAAACACATCCTTCATCATAACCTTCTATAACACCATTTAGACTCCAGTGAGGAAGAACCCAAACTACAGATCGCTGAGCTTTAATGCAAAATAATCCATAAAACTACACAGACTAAAATAGCTACAGCCAACAAATCTACAAAACTTATAAAAATTACATATAGCAAAAGCAGGAAAACAAAAAAGCGCCAAAGGCACTGATTGGAGAAATTTACCACCCTCCCCCCACCAATTCAAAGGGAGCACTTATACATCCCACAACCCTACTAACCATCCCAGCCGCCATCTCAAGTCCTACCAGCTAGGGTGACTCCACTTATACCGACCACCCATTCATGAGAAAAAACACCAAGAGCAAGGTGAGTACTATAGACAAGTAAACTACAAATAAGTATGTATCCCATCCCTATACATAAATTAGAGATTAAAGATAAATACTCTATCTGTCCTGGACATCATTTCATGCAATGTATTACCAGAAAGGAGACTCCACCAAGTCCTTTTTAAAGAAGAACATACCCAAACAGTTCTGTCCTCTGTGTCTATTCGGCCGTTTGACTTAAGTCAACGTGTCCACAAAGCTCTTTGCTTTCTCTGGCGAGTCGAACAAATGTGTGGATCCATTATGATTGATCCGAATCACTGCTGGATATCTTAGAGAATACTGGATCCCAAGCTCTCTCAATCGCCTCTTGACGCCATCGGAGGACTTCCTTTTCCAGACCACTGCTCAAAGACGTCTTAAGAAAACATGACCCTGGAGCCGCCACATACTAACACCCTTAGATCTCTCCCCTGGGCTCTGGAGGCTTCCATGACCCTCTGTTTGTCTTTATCATGATGGACCCTTACCAGGACAGGGCATGGGCGCTGATCCGCACCTGGCTTTCGTGCAACGATTTGGTGGGCTCTTTCAATTGTTATCCTTCTCTTCTTAACCTCCAAACCAAGGAATTCTGGGAATCACTTCTCAAAGAACTCCATCGGCCGCTCACCTTCCATCCCCTCCAGTATGCGAACAACACGCAGGTTCTTTCTTCTGCCCATTTTTGACATTGTCAACCATATCCAACAGACCACGGACCTGTGTTTCCAGGGCCTCAATCGGCTCTTGGAGGAATCAGCCTCTGCCTCTACCCCTGCAGCCCAGCACTCGAGTTCATTGGCCCTTTTTCCCAGCTCTTGCAGCATAGCAGATACAGGAGCTAGCTTCTCTTCGATTTCTTTGCTGGATCTGCTTCCCTAGGACCTCGCAGGATTTGACCAGCTCCTCAACCAGGGTCTGGTGAGTAAGCAAGTCCGCTGCTTCAGTGGGCTGGACTGTGGCACCGGCCCCGGGCAAGCTTCCTTCTTTTTTCAGCATTCTCTAGCTGCAAGGATAAAGGTAAGTCAATTTTTTGGGGTTTCTAGCTCCTTTGCTGTGTTTTTACTCATAGTAAAGTGTATGGGATAGGTTCTAGCTCTGTCGAGCTGGTGTTGCAGCCAGGATGCCACTATCTTGGATTCCTTGGTGGTTTTCATTTTGAAACATGAAAAGGATGACCTTGTTATAGTAGGAGAGGTGTTAACAGCCACGTGTCACTACTAAAGTGAATATTGTATCCCTGGCAAGGGAGTTAGAAACCAACTGTTGAATAAACGAAATGGCCCTGGTCGCTGGGGTGGTCAACTGCAGATTCTAGACAACATTACTTCAGGCTGGTAAGGTTCTAGTTACTGTCAACATCAGTCTATTAGGAATCTATGATCTGCTAACATCACAGCCAGACTCTAGGATAAGCTAAGTTTCAAGTCTCAGCCTCTTCAAAACATAGTTTCAGAAGAAATTCTATCTGCTTAAAGGTGGACATCAATGTTATGCTGCTCCATCTTTAACAATTAAGAAAAAGAATTCTGCACAAAAGTGTCCAGAAGACATCTGACAAAGTACCTCACAAAAGGTTAAGTCATAAGAGCTCATGGTGTTGGAGTTGGTATGTTGGCATGGATAGAGAATTTGCTTATGGGAAGTAAATAGTAGGTGGTGAAAAATTCTTTTACAGTTTGCCAACCTGTAACCAGTGGGGTTCCATAAGGATCAGTGCTGGGAGGGTAACGATTTACTATATACGCTAATGACTTGGAGGAAGGAAGCAAATGTACTGTAGCCAAGGTTACAGAAGACACAAAAATAGGTGAAAAGAAAAGTTGTGAGGATATAAATTGATAGGTTAAGTAAATGCACAAAAAGTTGGCAATTGGAGTACAGTGTAGAAAAATGTGAAGTTATTCAGTTTGGCAGGGGAGCAAAAGAATAGAGTACTACTTAAATGGAGAAAAACGACAGAAAGTTGTAACACTAAAGGACTTGTGGACAAAACACAGAAAGCTAGCACACAGGTGCAGCAGGTAACGAAGAATGCTAATGGAATATTGGCCCTATTTCAAGAAGGTTTGAGTGGAAGAGTAAGGAAATGTTACTGCAACTGTCCAAGATGTCAGTGAGACCTCATTTGCAGTATTGTGAGCAGTTTTGGTCCCCATATTTAAGGAAAGATATTATTTCACTGGAGATAGTCCAGTGAAGGTTCACTTGGACGATCCGCAGTATGGAAGGGTTGTCTCATGAGCAAATGTTTAACAGGTTGGGACTCTACTCCTTGGATTTTCATAGGATAAGAGATGATTCTATTGCAACATACAGGATTCATAAGGAATTTGACAGATTAAATGTTGAGAGGATGTTTCCCCTCATGGGAGAGTCTAGGACCAGAGGGCATAGTCATACAGTCATAGAGAGGTACAGCACAGAAACAGACCCTTCGATCCAACTCGTCCATGCTGACCAGATATCCTAAACTAATCTCGTCCCACCTGCCAGCACTTGGCCCATATCCCTCCAAACCCTTCCTATTCATATACCTATCCAGATGCCTTTTAAATGCTGTAATTGTACCAGCCTCCACCATTTTCTCCAGCACCACCCTCAGCGTGAAGAAGTTGCCCCTTAGGTCCCTTTTAAATTTTTATCCTCTCACCCTAAACCTATGCCCTCCAGTTTTGAACTACCTCAACCGTGCCCCTCATGATTTGATAAACCTCTACAAGGTCACCCCTCAGCCTCAGACACTCCGGAGAAAATAGCCCCAGCCTATTCAGCCTCTCCCTTTCGCTCAAGCCCTCCAACCCTGGCAACATCCTTGTAAATCTTTTCTGAACTCTTTCAAGTTTTGCAACATCCTTCCGATAGGAGGGATACCAGAATTGCACACAATATTCCAAGAGTGGTCGAACGAATGCTCTGTACAACCACAATATGACCTCCCAACTCCTGTACTCAATTGTCTGACCAATAAAGGAAACATGCGAAATGCCTTCTTCACAATCCTATCTACCCTCAACACCACTTTCAGGGAACTATGAACCTGCACTCCAAAGTCATTTTGTTCAGCAACATTCCCCAGGGCCTTACCATTAAGTGTATAAGCCCTGCCCTGATTTGCCTTTCCAAAGTGCAGTACCTTACATTTATCTAAATTAAACTCCATCTGCCAGTCCTCAGCCCATTGGCCCATCTGATTAAGATCCCGTTGTACTCTGAGGTAACCTTCTTAGAACAAAGGGGTGTCATTATAAGACTGAGACGAAGAGGAACTTCACTTAGATGGTTAAGAGTCTTTGGAACTCCTTGCCACAGAGATCTGTGGGGCCAGAGACTCAATGTGTATTTAAGACAGATAGATCGATAGATAGATTCCTGATCAGTAGGGGAATTAAGAGTTCTGGGGAAAGAGCAAGAAATTGAACTTGAAGAATGCCGAATCAGCCATGATCCTATTGATTGGTAGAACAGGCTTGAAGGGACGAGCAGTCTACTGTTCCTACTTCTTATGGTCCTAATCTTGCCATCAGTCAAGTGCATCCACCTATACCCATGATCTAAAGGAAAAGGACATACACTGGACATAGACTTTCTAGATTCAGACAAAAATCATGGGTATTAATGCCCACATCCTCTTTAAATGTTATTCCTAAATTGTAACTTTTCTTTTCTTTTTTTTAGATTTCTTCACCATATTCTTGTCAACAGTCATCCCCTGGGTTCAATAACATGAATAACCATATTTTTGTTTTAACCCTTAAGTGGCTTTTAAGTTGACTTCACAAACAAAGTTTTGGGGGGGGTGGGCATCACACATTTCAAAGAGGAAAATAAACCTGAAAAAAAAGTCTATTTTTGTCAGATGGGGAGGAAAATAGTTCAATTAACCTTTCTCCTTTGCCTCTAACATTTTTTTCAGATATTGCGGTTTATCCTGGGGAGGTTTTTGATCCTTTCCACTCCACAGTTAGGCTGGTGGGCCTAAAGAACTTCATGGGCATTTTATTCATGTTGCGAATGTGACATAATGGGTACACATGTTTTTGTCGCTGCTCGATGATGAAGAATCACTGAGAACTGGCATAGAAGTCTTCAGGTAGCCTTTGAAGATTTTGGTCTCCTGCCACAACAGTAGATATTTTCATTCCAAGAACAGTTGCATCAACAGACTGTGTTTGCTGAATCTTTGCTGAACTTGGGGCTTGATTTGGCCCACTTAAGCACATAAATGCACATTGCATTTCTGATGTTGATAAAATTATTCTGTTTGAGAATTCACTCCAAAACGTGCTTCTCAACTTCAGACCAGTGGCTTGTACCTTTTCATATTGCTCACTTGGTCTTCTTCAGGTTGGGTTCCTTCTTCTTCCATTCTTGCACCAGTTTTCTTTCTACTGACATAGAATTCCTTCGCTGCAGCACAGTTATTTGACACTTTGCAAATGGTACAAATTTTTGCTTGAAACCAGCTTTATACTTCATGCTGTGTCAGATGCTATATTTCTGTTCATTGATAACCATATACAGTCTGCAATGTGTGGGCATGTCTTCTTGATAATCTGGCCCACATTGTTTGCATGATCCTACATGCCGACTTGTAAGGTAAGTAAAAATATTCATTTGTGAGGTGTAAATTTGAGGGAACTCCTAATACGAAAGTAACATTTCTTAGCAGCGAAAGGGCAGGGTGGGGTCAACCCCTACACCAAATATCAGCTTAAACGTGATCTTTGGCACCAAAAACGTGGGGTTGTTTACACTGGGTCAATTTATATGTCACAATCACAAATTGCAATGGGCCAAAAAGCCTGCACATCCTGCTTTTGGGTGTAGCTACAGCTCAAGTCTCAAGTCCATATATCTATGCAACAGAGTTTGATTTCTGTTTTTTTGTCCCACTATGATATGAGGCTCTATCTACTGAATTGTGAAATGTAACCCTAAGTATTCACAGAATCCTGACAAATAGCCAACAGGTTGAAGTATTGTTAGAACATAGAACACAGAACAGTACAACACAGTACAGACCCTTCAGCCCTCGATGTTGTGCTGACCTTTTATCCTACTTCAAGATCAGATTCACCTACATACCCTTCATGGTACTATCTTCCATGTGCCTATCCAAAAGTTGCTTTTATGTCCTTAATGTATCTGATTCTACTACCACTGCTGGCAGCGCATTCCACACACCCACCACTCTCAGTGTAAAGAACCTACCTCAGACATCTCCCCGAAACCTTCCTCGAATCACCTTAAAATTATGCCCCCTCGTGATAGCCATTTCTGCCCTGGGAAAAAAGTCTCTGGCTATCCACTCTATCTATTCCTCTCATCATCTTGTACACTTCTATCAAGTCACATCTCACCCTTCTTCGTTCCAATGAGAAAAGCCCTAGCTCCCTCACCCTTTCTTCATGAGACATGCCTTCCAGTCCAGGCAGCGTCCTGGTAAATCTCATCCGCACCCTCTCTAAAGCTTCCACATCATTCCAAAAATGAGGCCTCAATAACTGAACATAATATTCCACTTGTGGTCTAACCAGGGCTCTACAGAGCTGCAGCATAACCTCGCGGCTCTTAAACTCAATCTCCCTGTTAACAAAACCCAACACACTATATGCTTTCTTAATAACCCTATAAACTTGGGTGGCAATTTTGAGGGATCGATGGGCATGGACCACAGGATCCCTCTGTTCCTCCACACTGCCAAGAATCCTGTCTTTAACCCTGTATTCTGCATTCAAATTCGATCTTCCAAAGTGAATCGCTTCACATTTTTCCAGGGTGTACTCCATCTGCCACTTATCAGCCCAGTTCTGCATCCTGTCAATGTCCTGTTGCAATCTACAATAGCCCTCCACACTATCTACCACTCCACCAACCTTCGTGTCATCGGCAAACTTACTAATCCACTCTCCCACTTCCTCATCAAAGTCATTTCTAAAAATCACAAAGAGCAGAGGTCCCAGAACCAATCTCTGCAGAACCCCACTGGTCACCGAGCTCCAGGCTGGATACTTTCTTTCCATCTATTACCACCCCCGTCTTCTATGGGCCAGCCAATTCTGTATCCAGACAGCCAAATTCTCCTGTATCCCACGCCTCCCTACTTTCTGAATGAGCCTAACATGGGGAACCTTATCAAATGCCTTACTAAAATCCATGTACACCACTGCACTACCTTCATCAATGTGTTTTGTCACATCATCAAAGAATTCAATAATGTTTACGAGGCATGACCTGCCCCTCACAAAGCCATGCTGGCTATCTCTAATTAAACTATGGTTTTCCAAATAATCATAAATTCTGTCTCTCAGAATCCTCTTCAATACTTTATCCACTATAGACGTGAGACTGACTGGACTTTAATTCCCAGGATTATCCTTATTTCCTTTCTTGAACAAGGGAATACTATTTGCCATCCTCCAATCATCTGGTACCACTCCAGTGGACAATGAGGACGCAAAGATCATCGCTAAAGGCACAACAATCTCTCCCCTCGCTTCCTGTAGTAACCTAGGATATATCCTGTCTGGCTCAGGGTATTTATCTATCCTCATGGTTTTCAAAATTTTCACTACATCCTCCTTCTTAACGTCAACCTATTCGAGCATATCAGTCTGTTTCACACTGTCCTCAGAAACTTCCATGTCAATCTCACTAGTGCATACTGAAGCAAAGTATTCATTAAGGACCTCCCCATACTTCCTCCAACTCGAGGTGCAAGTTCCCTCCACTATCCCTGATCAGCCCTTTCCTCACTCTGGCTATCCTCTTGTTCCTCACATAAGTGTAGAATGCCTTGGGGTTTTCCTTAATCCCATCTGCTAAAGCTTTCTCATGCCCCTTTCTAGCTCTAAGTCAGTTCCTTCTTGTAACCCTCTGAAGCCCTGTCTGATCCTTGCCTCCTCAACTTTAAGTAAGCTTCCTTCTTTCTCTTGACTAGATGTTCCACATCTCATGCCATCTAAGGTTCCTTCACATTACCGTATCATCCTTGCCTCAGTGGAACAAACCTATCCAGCACTTGCAGCAAGTGCTCCATAAATAACCTTCACATTTCTGACGTGCATTATCCTGAGAACATCTGGTCCCAATTTAGGTGCCCCAGTTTTAAGATTAGATTAGATAACTTACAGTGTGTTCGGTCCAACAAGTCCACACCAACCCTCCGAAGAGCAACCCACCCAGACCCATTCCCATACATTTACTCCTTCAACTAACACCAGGGCAATTTAGCATGGCCAATTCACCTAACGTGCACATTTTTGGACTGTGGGGGGGAAACCGGAGTACTCGGAGGAAACCCATGCAGACACCGGGAAAATGTGCAAACTCCACACAGACAGTTGCCTGAGGCAGGAACTGAACCTCAGTCTCTGGCGCTGTGGGGCAGCAGTGCTAACCACTGTGCCACCGTGCAGCCCTCGTAGCATTGATTCCCCTTCCCTCAATTAAATACTTTCTCATACTGTCTGCTCCTCTCCCTCTCCATTACTATAGTAAAGGCCAGGGAGTTGTAATCACTATCACTGAAATACTGTCCCATGGAAAGATCTAACACCTGTCATGGTTCATTGCCAGGCACCAAATCCAATATGATCTCCCTTCTATTGAATCAGGAACCCTTCTTGGACACACCTGACAAAAATTGCTCCATTTAAACTATTTGAATTAAGGAGGTTCCAATCAATATTAGAAAAGTTAAAGTCACTATGCCAACAACCCTGTTACTTCTGCACCTTTCCAAAATCTGCCTCCCAATCTGTTCCTTCACGTCATTGTCGTTGGGGGGGGGAGTCTGTAGAAAACTCCCAAAAAGTACTGCTCCTTTCCTGTTTCTGACTTCCACCCATACGTATTTGGTTACACACTTCCTTTCAAAGCCGCTTCTCAAGTTGTATGCAGCTTTTTTATCCCCCAATTGTCAATTCTATTGGCTGATTTGTCAACCTTCTGGCATTGTGGAGGTTTGACATGTTGTAACTGAAAGAGTATTGCTCCCAATACATTTCCCTCAAGTACAGGAATTGTTGTTGGCAACGAATCCATTGGTATTCATGGCCCTCAAGGTTCTTGCTCCAATGAATGTTCTTTCCTATGACAGTTTTCAAAGTGTGAAAGTTATTATTTAATAGTAGATGCCTCAAACCAGAGTTGAATTTTTTCCTTGTTTGATGCCACATTCCCTGAAGTACTGAATAGACTAGTAGCTGGAATCTTAAATACTTTTCCCTTTGAAATGTGGTGTCACTAATGTTAACTATAATTTTAATTTGAAATAAGATCACTAAATTCTGCACAGATCAGGGACAGATCCTATCACCACCTGATCTGTCTGTCAAGAAAGATTGATTTATTTTCTAAAAACTCAAAATCCTAACAGAGCATAACATTGACATTAGCTGAAAACATCACAAAGGATTTTCAACAATCTATCCACATTGATCTACATTTGTGGTTGAAGCTGGCTGAGAATGAAGAAGCTAGTTGAGAATTAAGCCAAAAGTATAGAGAAGAAAAGGAATCCAAATACTCACCCTACAATCAAACCAAAAAAATGGCCAAAAATAGCCACAAAATGTTATTGCCTGGTTATGGAAATTCCTATGCATTCCCTGGTGCCCTTGTTTCTAGTGAGGAAGATTTATGAAGCTAAACATTCCACAATTTTCTGTAATCATAGAATGACAGGTTCAGGAACTCGCAAGATAGGCTGCAATAGTAAATGTAAAAATAGGCACGGCTTCTTTATTTAGTGTTAGCTAATGATTCACAAAGACCGTTTTAAAAGATTACACTCGCTATCAAATTAAGACATTTCCACGAAAGAGAACATCATTTCTCAACTATCTTCACATACAGAAGCAACACTTACACCTCCAATCCAAAAGATCAAAATTTAGACATCAAATCATATTGACAAAATCATAAATTAACATGGCATATCCATGTACAATTCATCCTGTGTTTTTCATGTCATTTTTTGTTTTCATGCACACTCAATTGTATACCAATGTTTCAGTAACTGTTATTTCTACATGGTTCTGTGATGTAAATAATTTGATAAAGCAGTATGTTGGAATTAGTCTATATCACATATTTACCTTATGACAATTTACTATTTCATCACATAGGACACTGAAACTTAATTGCTGGCAATACACCTATAATGATGTAACTGTTTAATCAGGTTTAAAAAAGTCAGTTTGGTTCATTAGTAACACTGCAGCACTTCACCGCAATTTAGGTTGAATTCATACTGAAGGAGTACTGCATCTGAAGATGTCAACTTTGGGATAAAATATTAAACAATAGTCCTGACTGTTTATTCATTTGAGCATAAAAAAATCCTATGGCACTGTTTACAGAAGAACAGAAGAGTTATCCTGGCCCAAAGTATATTCTTCAGCCAACAGATAAAACAACCATTTACTTAACTGCTGTATGTGGTAATAAACTATTTAATTACACTTGGCTACATAACAGTGATTGCACTTCAAAAATAATTTATTAGCTGTGAAGTGTTTTGCAATGTGTTGAGGACATGTAAAATGCAATGTAAATAATAGGTGTTCCATCCAAAAAGGATGACATGATGATTCGAGCTAGCTCAGTGGAGGAATCAATGATCTGTGAACCTGTCAGAATCTGAGTCTTGAGTTTGGGAAGTGTTATCAAAGAAGGTTTGGTGAGATGTTGCATCTGCAGCCACTCTATGACTTTGGTGAATGTTTATTGCAGCAGGTGAGCTACCAATAAAGTGCTTGTTTTGACTTAGATGGTGTCAAGCTTCACTCATTCAGACAAGTGAAAAATATATCACTCTTCAGATCTGGGACGTTTATGCAGTTGTTTCTTGACATCACATGGAATTAATCAAATTGGCTCAAAACTGACAACTCTTGCAGTAGGAATCCTAAAAGGAGGTAGAGATGGATCATTCTGACTGAAGTTGATTGCAAACACTTTTGCCTCGTCTTTTACATGTACCGTATTGAGGGAATGAAGGGTAGAAATGGCACTGGTCAGAATTTTCCAAACATTTTTAGATACAGAGTCTGGAGAATTGGAGAAGTTATAATATTTGTTTACGAAGATAAGTTCAGCAACTACTGGTTAGTCACATTACTGTTAGGAATGGAAAAGCTTGTACAAACAACAATATGGGATTAATTAATAGAGGTTAGCACAGATTTGAAAAGGTAATTCTTTAATTGCTTTTTACTGCAGTAATGGAGAAAGCTGATGAGGGTAATGAGTCAATTGAGGGGAATGCAGATGACATGGTATTCATTAAATAAAGTTGTTGAATTGCTACATAAAATTGCAGCACATAAAATAATGTGGAAAAGTGACAACAGCAATATGAAGGAGGTTGAATGACAAAACGGGAGTAATGGTGAATGGTTGATTTCCGTTGTGGAACGGAATTTTGGGGTAGGTACTAGTATCACTTATTTTACTGACCTCTATTAATGACCTACATTTGGGTGTTCAGGCAACAATTTCAAAACATGCATCTGACATAAACATTAGAAATATCATGGAACAGAGTGGTTTTAACTTTCTAAAGGACAAAGGCAAGCTGATGGAAAGGAGAAATAGATGAAATCTAACATAGAATGCTTTTATAGATGCATTTTTTCTAGGGAGAGTAACAGTAGGCAATATACAGTAAAAGATGTAAATTTGAAAGGGGGTGCAGGAGCAGTGGACCTGAGGTAGAAGTTTTTGAAAATCCCCAGGCAGGTTGAGGACACCATAAATATACAGGATTCTAGGCTTTACAAAAAACAGAGTAACACAGAAAGACAAGGAAGGTTACCTTTATGCAACAATGGTTTGGTCTCAACCAGAGCATTGTTTCCAATTTTGGAGACTTTAGGCTGGACATGAAAATACTAAAGAAATTCCAAAAACAGAGTTCTGCAAATGCAGTCCCTCATCCACTGAATCACATATATGGATAGATTAGAGAGGCTGGGGCTGTTTTCTTTGCAAGTGAAGAGATTCCATAAACATAGAAATTAGGAACACTAGTGGATCATTCTGCTCCTTGATCTCATTCTGCCATTTAACATGTTCATGGCTGATCCTCTGTCTCAACATTATGCACCTACTTACTTCCCATACCTCTGGACACCTTTAACCTCCAGAAAGGAGGAAGCATATGTCAAGTATAAACAGCAGAGATCAAGTTAATCCCTAGAGAAGTATAAAGGCAGTAGAAGTATGCTTAAAAGGGAAATCAGGAAACATGACATACCTTTCGTAAATAGGGTTAAGGTGAATTCGAAAGGATTTTATAAATACATTAAGGACAAAAGGGTAAGTAGGGAGAAAATAGAACCCCTAAAAAATCAGTAGGGCAGCCTATGTGTGGAACCGCAGGAGATGGGGGAGATACTAAATGAGTATTTTGCATCACTGTTTATTGCGGAAAAGGATATGGAAGATATAAAATTTGGGGAAACAATAGCAACATCTTGAAAAATGTCCATATTACAGAGGTGGTGGTGTTGGATGCCTTAAAACACTTAAAGGTGGATAAATCACTGGCATCTGATCAGGTGTACACTAGAAGTGATTGCTGGACCCCTTCCTGAAATATTTGTACCATCAATAGCCACAGATGAGGTGCCGAAAGACTGAAGGTTGGCTAAGGTGTTGCCACTATTAAAGAAAGGTGGTAAGGAAAATCCAGGGAATTATAGACTGGTGAGCCTGACAGTGGTAGTGGGCAAGTTGTTAGAAGGAATCCTGAGGAACAGGATTTACATATATTCGGAAAGGCATGGACTCATTAGGGATAGTCAACATGGCTTTGTGCGAGGGAAATCGTGTCGCGCTGACATGTTTGAGTTTTTAGAAGAAGTAACAAAGAGAATTGATGAGGGCAGAGTGGCGGATGTGATCTTTATTGACTTCAGTAAGACAGTTCAACAAGGTTCCTCATGGTAGACTGGTGAGCAAGATTAGATTGCATGGAATACAGGAAAAACTAGCCATTTGGATACAGAACTGGCCCGAAGGTAGAAGACACAGGGTGGTGAATGGGGGGGGTTGCTTTTCAGACTGGAGGTCTGTGACCAGCAGTGTGCCACAGGATTGGTGCTGGGTCCACTGCTTTCCATCATTTATGTAAATAATCCGGATGTGAACAGAGGAGGTATGGTTAGTACATTTGCAAATGACACCAAAATTGGAGGTGTAGTGGACAGCAAAGAAGGATACCTCAGAGTACAATGGGATCTTGATCAGATGAGCCAAAAGTGGCAGATGCAGTTTAATTTAGATAAATGTGAGGTGCTGCATTTTGGAAAGTCAAATCAGGAAGGACTTACATTCTTAATCCACTGGGGAGTGTTACTGAACAAAGAGACTTTGGAGTGTAGGTTCATAGTTCCTTGAAAATGGAGTCACAGATAGATAGGATAGTGAAGACAATGTTTGGTATGCTTGCCTTATTGGTCAGTGCATTGAGTATAGGATTTGGGAGGTCATATTGAGGCTGTAAGGGACACTGCTTCGACCACTTATGGAATACTGAATTGAATTCTGATCTCTCTGCATCCTCCATAAGGATGTTGTGAAACTTGAAAGGGTTCAGAAAAGATTTACAAGGATGTTGCCAGGGTTGTGGGTATTAGCTATCGGGAGAGGCTGAATAGGCTGGCGTTATTTTCCCTTAAGCATCAGAAGCTGAGGGGTGTCCTTATAGAGGTTTATAAAATCATGAGGGGCATGGATAGGGTAAATAGAAAAGGTCTTTTCCCCAGAATGGAGGACTCCAAACCTAGAGGGCATAGGTTTAGTGTGAAAGGGGAGAGATTTAAAAGCGACATAAGGGACAACTTTTTCATGCAGAAGGTGGTGTGTGTATAAAGTGCCAGAGGAAGTGATGGAGGCTGGTACAATTACAACATTTAAAAAGCATCTGGATGGGTACATGAACAGGAAGGATTTAGAGGGCTATGGGCCAAATGCTGGCAAAGGGGACTAGATTAATTTAGGCTACCTGGTCAGCAAGGAAAAGTTGGACCGAAGGGTCTGTTTCCATGTTGTATGTCTCTGTGACTCTAAATCAGGGTTTTAGTGACTTAGTCTCCATAACCTTCTGTGGTAGAGAACTCAGCAGGTTTGTTATCCTTTGTTTAGATTAAGAACGTAAGTTTCCAATTGGACTCCTTCACTTTCTACCCAATGAATTCTATCATATGATGGTTATTTTGTTCAAATGGACCTCTTATATGAAGATTATTAATTAACGCCCTGCTCATTGTACAATACAAAACAAAACATAGGGTTGCCTATTCCCCAGTGGATTCCTCAACATACAGGTCAACAAAACTATCGTACATACTCCTATACATTCATGGGTTTCAGAAAGCAATTGGACAATTACCTCAATAGAAAATATCTGCAGGAATGTAGAGAAATGGTGAGATATTGGATTAGCTATGGTGTGATAGGTCGCTGGGCTTTGATTTCATCCATTTATTGATTCTTCCCTCTTATTGGTTCTGTTACCAGTTGCTCCAAGTCCAGTTTAGCAGACGTGGCCTTTAGGATTCAGTGAGCCAGATTTGTAGTGATGCTATCAAGCACTCAATGATGGACATTGTGAGTACACACTGTTCCATTCTTGTCCTCAAAGTGGCACTCAAAATGCAGGAGTAACAATTCATCAGTTGGGGGAAGCCAATAGGTGGTATCCAGCAGGATGTTTTGTTCTCTATATTTGATCCGATGCCATGAGACTTATTGATGGTCAGAATCAATGTTGAAGACACTGCCTCCCCCTCCCAGTTGTATATCACTTTTCCTCCACCTACAGAGGGCAAATTACCTCGATTTGAGCAGCCTCTTGAAGATTCCACAAATATCAATCAGTGTGATAACGTATTAACAGAAGCTGCTGCCATGCACAGATCTTGGAGATCCACGCAGTGACAAAGAAAGTTGCAGAAAATGTAGATAGTGTATCTGCCCTGCCAGTGTTCCTGGATATACCAAGGGATGATGCTGGAGAAGTCTAAGACAATGGCTGAAAGTATGAATTTTGAGAGTATGACTATAAAAAGAGTATTGCTTGACTAATTTGCAGGATAGCTCTTCCAGTTTTGGCTTAAAATTCCAGATGCTAGTGAATAGAATATTGAAGGTTTAACTAGGCTGGTTGCGCTTACATCACATCTATATCCCATTTGCCGAGGTTGATCAAGTGGCCTGTCCAGTTTTAAGTTTTGTTGTAGTTTGGCATAGCTTTCGAGAGCACTGAGTGACTTGCTAAGCCATTTCAGATGGAGTAAGGCGCCAACCATATTGCTGTGCAAGTGGAATTATATACAGGCCAAATCAGGTAAGAATGGAAAATTAGTGAACCAAATGGGTTTTATAATAGTTTAGTAATTACACATTCACCATTACCAAAAATAACTTTATTCTTGATTTATTTAATCAACCAAATTTAAATTCTCCAACTGGTGTAATGGTATTTGAATTTATGCTTTCTGTTTATTAGTCTGGATTAGTTTTTGGATTACCTGTCCAGTCACATAATCACAATGCTACCATTCCCTATAATTGTGGACATATGCTCTTATGCCTCTGTAAATTTGCTATATCAAGTACAGTATGCAAAATATTGCAAGGAATTATTCTTCCTTCAATACTTGCTAAGAAAAACATAAGAATCTCCCCATACAGCGCCACCAATAATACCAATTCAGCACCTTAGCAAAATCAAAGCATCACTACCCTAGCATTGTGTACTAATATTCCAACACAATGGTTGACTTGTTTAAAATACATTTTAAAAATCACTAAACAATGTATACAGAGTAATTCATACATAAATGTATCAGCTTATAAGCTGAAGCCTTTTTATCCAGTGCAAAATGGAAACCAATTAAGCTCAAAGCTCAGAATCATATAAATTATGAGTGCGATATCACACTCTAACACAGTCAACTGTTTGTGCATTGACTGCACTTGGCTTTAGGTCAAAATTCTCAAGAAAGAGCTTTTAGCAGCCTTCACTGATCCTCTTTTGACTTGATTGAATTTGATTTGATTTACTATTGTCACATGTACCGAGATACAGCAAAAAGTAATTTTGTGTGCTAACCAGAAAAATCATACCTTACATAAATGCATCAGGGAAACAGAACAGAATATAATGTTATAACTACAGAGAAGGTGCAGGGAAAGATCAACTCTAATGTATGAAAGGTCTATTCATAAGTCTGATAGCGGGGAAGAAGCTGTTATTAAATCTGTTGATACGTATTTTCAAACTTTTATGTCTTCTGCCTGATGGAAAAGGATGGAAGAGAGTATACTGTGGTGGGAGGGATCTTTGATTATGTTGGCTACTTTCCTGAGGCAGTGGGAAGGGTAGAGAGAGTCAATGGAAGGAACTTTGATCGCGGCTATGGGGAATAACTCTGTCTCTGCGGTCGCCGCAGCCACTTCCGCCCCCAGTGACGTCACTAACCTACACGCCCACAATGCTGCATGTGTCTCCGCCCCCACGCCGATCTCCACGCCTAACCCCGCTCCCCCGGCGAGTTCCGTCACCACGCCTAACCCCGCCCCTTCGCCGATCTCCGACTGCATGCCTAACCCCGCCCCCACACCTATTTCCGTCACCACGTATAACCCCGCCCCTTCGCCTATCGCCATCACCACGCCCAACCCCGCCCCCACACCGATCCCCGTCCCCGCCCCCAGACCTAACCCCGCCCCCACACCCAGCTCCAGCCCCACACCAGGTCCTAGCTCCCAGCCCTGCCGTGTTTTCACTATCCCTCCAGACCTACCCCTCTCTGAGGATGAAAGATCAGTCCTCAGCAGAGGCCTCACCTTCATTCCCCTACGCTCCCGGATTAATGAGTTCAACATGCGGCGTGACATCGAACAATTCTTCCGCCGCCTTCGCCTCCGTGCCTACTTCTTTAACCAAGACTCTCGCCCACCCTCTGACGACCCCTTCTCCCGCCTCCAACACACCCCATCCACCTGGACACCCCGTGCTGGCCTCCTACCTGCCCTCGACCTCTTCATAGCCAACTGCCGCCGCGATATTAACCGACACCTGAACTCCCCCACCCCTCTCACCCACTCCAACCTCTCACCCTCAGAACGCGCAGCCCTCCACTCACTCCGTTGCAACCCCAACCTCACTATCAAACCAGCAGACAAGGGAGGCACGGTAGTAGTTTGGTGCACCGACCTCTACACCGCTGAGGCCAAACGCCAGCTCGCAGATACCTCCTCCTACTGCCCCCTTGACCATGACCCTACCCCCCATCACCAAACCATCATCTCCCAGACCGTCCATAACCTCATCACCTCGGGGGATCTCCCATCCACCGCCTCCAACCTCATAGTCCCACAACGGCAGGTCTGGAGGGATAGTGAAAACACGGCAGGGCTGGGAGCTAGGACCTGGTGTGGGGCTGGAGCTGGGTGTGGGGGCGGGGTTAGGTCTGGGGCGGGGACGGGGATCGGCGTGGGGGCGGGGTTGGGCGTGGTGATGGCGATAGGCGAAGGGGCGGGGTTAGACGTGGTGACGGAAATAGCGGCACGGTGGCACAGTGGTTAGCACTGCTGCCTCGCAGCGCCAGAGACCCGGGTTCAATTCCCGCCTCAGGCGACTGACTGTGTGGAGTTTGCACGTTCTCCCCGTGTCTGCGTGGGTTTCCTCCGGGTGCTCCGGTTTCCTCCCACAGTCCAAAGATGTGCAGGTCAGGTGAAGTGGCCATGCTAAATTGTCTGTAGTGTTAGGTAAGGGGTAAATGTAGGGGTATGGGAGGTTTGCGCTTCGGCGGGGCGGTGTGGACTTGTTGGGCCGAAGGGCCTGTTTCCACACTGTGAAGTAATCTAATCTAATCTAACCCCGCACCTCCCGCTTCTACCTCCTGCCCAAAATCCACAAACCTGACTGCCCCGGCCGACCCATTGTCTCTGCCTGCTCCTGCCCCACCGAACTCATCTCCACATACCTTGACACCGTCCTGTCCCCCTTAGTCCAAGAACTCCCCACTTACGTTCGGGACACCACCCATGCCCTCCATCTGCTCCATGATTTTCGCTTTCCCGGTCCCCAACGCCTTATTTTCACCATGGACATCCAGTCCCTGTACACCTCCATCCCCCATCATGAAGGACTCAAAGCCCTCCGCTTCTTTCTTTCCCGCCATACCGACCAGTACCCTTCCATTGACACCCTCCTTCGACTGACTGAACTGGTCCTCACCCTGAACAACTCCTCTTTCCAATCCTCCCACTTCCTCCAAACGAAAGGAGTAGCCATGGGCACCCGCATGGGCCCCAGCTATGCCTGCCTCTTCGTAGGATATGTGGAACAATCCATCTTCCGCAACTACACTGGCCCCACCCCCCACCTTTTCCTCCGCTACATCGATGACTGTATCGGCGCCGCCTCGTGCTCCCACGAGGAGGTTGAACAGTTCATCCACTTCACCAACACCTTCCACCCCGACCTCAAATTCACCTGGACAGTCTCAGATTCCTCCCTCCCCTTCCTCGACCTTTCCATTTCTATCTCAGGCGACCGAATCAACA
Source organism: Chiloscyllium plagiosum (assembly GCF_037043375.1). Taxonomy (NCBI): domain Eukaryota; kingdom Metazoa; phylum Chordata; class Chondrichthyes; order Orectolobiformes; family Hemiscylliidae; genus Chiloscyllium; species Chiloscyllium plagiosum. The sequence continues at coordinate 15,499,433 of NW_028270159.1, forward strand.
CGGACATCTACTACAAACCGACCGATTCCCACAGCTACCTGGACTATACCTCCTCCCATCCTGCCCCCTGTAAAAACGCCATCCCATTCTCCCAATTCCTTCGACTCCGCCGCATCTGCTCCCAGGAGGACCAGTTCCAAAAACGCACAACCCAGATGGCCTCCTTCTTCAAGGACCGCAATTTCCCCCCCGACGTGGTCGATGATGCCCTCCACCGCATCTCTTCTACTTCCCGCTCCTCCGCCCTTGAGCCCCGCCCCTCCAACCGCCACCAGGACAGAACCCTACTGGTCCTCACCTACCACCCGACCAATCTCCACGTACAGCGCATCATCCGCCGTCATTTCCGCTACCTCCAAACGGACCCCACCACCAAGGATATATTTCCCTCCCCTCCCCTATCAGCATTCCGTAAAGACCACTCCCTCCGTGACTCCCTCGTCAGATCCACACCCCCCACCAACCCAACCTCCACTCCCGGCACCTTCCCCTGCAACCGCAGGAGTTGCAAGACTTGCGCCCACACCTCCCTCCAAGGCCCCAAAGGAAACTTCCATATCCGCCACAGATTCACCTGCACCTCCACACACATCATCTATTGCATCCTCTGCACCCGATGTGGCCTCCTCTATATTGGGGAGACAGGCCGGCTACTTGCGGAGCGTTTCAGAGAACACCTCTGGGACACCCGGACCAACCAACCCAACCACCCTGTAGCTCAACATTTCAATTCCCCCTCCCACTCCACCAAGGATATGCAGGTCTTTGGACTCCTCCATCGTCAGACCACAACAAAACGACGTTTGGAGGAAGAACGCCTCATCTTCCGCCTAGGAACCCTCCAACCACAAGGGATGAACTCGGATTTCACCAGTTTCCTCATTTCCCCTCCCCCCACCCTGTCTCAGTCAAATCCATCGAATTCAGCACCGCCTTCCTAACCTGCAATCTTCTTCCCGACCTCTCCGCCCCCACCCCAGTCTGACCTATCACCCTCACCTTGACCTCTTTCCACCTATCACATTTCCGACGCCCCTCCCCCAAGTCCCTCCTCCCTACCTTTTATCTTAGCCTGCTGGACAAACTTTCCCCATTCCTGAAGAAGGGCTTATGCCCGAAACGTCGATTCTCCTGTTCCTTGGATGCTGCCTGACCTGCTGCGCTTTTCCAGCAACACATTTTCAGCTCTGATCTCCAGCATCTGCAGACCTCACTTTCTCCTTGTCAGACTATACCCTTAAGTAAATCCATGAACCACTGAGAAACAAAGTTAGGAATTTTAACATTTTGTCATTCTTCCCTAAGGTCCAGAATTTGAAGGAGAGACAGAAGGACAACAACATGACTGTAGAATTCTGTTCCACTCTTGACTATTTTGGTTGTAGCTCACCTATGAGATGTGGCAACCTTGAGCAATTTCAGATATTAAAAATCCATGTATACCATTATAGGTTACTACACAGTGACAAGGATAGGAAGTGTCGCTGACTTCTCTGTTCTTGGATGCTATGGGATGCAAAGCACAATTCTACCATTTCCCACAACAGTTCAAATGAAATCACCTGTCCCAAAATATGATAGGAATCAAACTTAAGACCATTGTTCCCAAGTTGACTTAATACTATATCACAGTATATTTATCCAATTAAACACAAACAACAAATTAGCAAATACACTAATCATTACTGAATACAAAATGTCAGTGATAAAGAACTCACTATATCAAAGAAAGCAAAATTTAAATGAATTCCATTGTAGATTACTATTTTGCAGAAACAAACCAATATGAGTTGTGATGCAAAGAGCTTAGTTAGTAAATCGTCCTTGCATAATGAAATTTCCAAAATGAAGTCAATCAATTCATTCAAACGCTGAGGAACTCAAGACATCCCAGCCACCCCAAACAGCAACAGCTATCACTCAATGTGATCGTCCAATTCGTTTAAAAGTAATGGATAGTAGTGCCATACATGACGTATTTACAAAGATAAGGATAGGACTAACATTACAGCTAATGGGCATTTTTGTTTAATTGCCCATCCCTAATTATCCACGGCAGTTAAGAGGAGAAAGTGAGGTCTGCAGATGCTGAAGATCAGAGCTGGAAATGTGTTGCTGGAAAAGCGCAGCAGGTCAGGCAGCATCCAGAGAACAGGAGAATCGACGTTTCGGGCATAAGCCTGAAGAAGGGCTTATGCCCGAAACGTCGATTCTCCTGTTCCCTGGATGCTGCCTGACCTGCTGCACTTTTCCAGCAACACATTTCCAGCACGGCAGTTAAGAATCAACCACTGTGCTGTGGGCCCAGAGTCACATGTAGGCCAGACCATGCAAGGATGCAGTTTCCTTCCCTAAAGGGCATTGGTGAACCAGATGGATTTTTCTAACAATCAATAATAAATTCATGGTCATCATCGGACTTTTAATTCCAGATTTTCATTGAATTCAAATTCTATCATCTGCCATGGCAAGATTCAAGCCTGGGTCCCCAAAGCATTACCTGGATCTCTGGATTAACAATCTAGTGATATTACCATTAGGCCATTGTTTGGAGCTACTTTTTTTTAACAAAAGAGAAGATTTATGGGTGATGTGATGGGTCTTTAAAATTATAAATGAATTGGATATTGGATTGGTTGTGGAAAGAGTGTTTTCACTTGTGGAAGAATCCAAAATTAGTGGCCATACATGAAAGATATTTAGAAATAAATTCCTTAGGGAAACAAAAGCAAATTTCCAAAAAATATCTACTCAGATTAGTTAGATTGTGGAACTTGCTACTTGCTTGGGATAAGTGGTTCAGCCAAACAGCTTATTGTGCTTTCAGAAAGAAACTATACACGACAGGTGGGAAGGAGAAAAAAACAGACGTATGCTGACAGGCTGAGAATGGTAAAAATCTGGAAGTGTGTGAGCACTGCGGATGCTGGAAATCAGAGTCAAAGAGTGTGGTGCTGGAAAGGCACAGCCGGTCAGGCAGCATATGAGTAGCAGGAGAATCAATGTTTTGAGCATAAGCTCTTCATCAGGATTGAGGGGGTGGCTCAAGGGGACTGATAGATAAGTGGGAGGGGGGTGAGGCTGGGGAGAAGGTAGCTGGGAATTCGATAGGTAGATGAAGTTGGGGGTGAAGGTGATAGATCAGAGAGGAGGGTGGAGTGGATAGATGGGAAGGAAGATGAACAGGTAGGACAAGTCAAAAAGGTGGTGCCAAGTTGAAAGGTTGAATCTGGGATAAGGTGGTGGGGGGGGGGGAAATGAGGAAACTGGTGAAATCCACATTGATCCCATGTGGTTAGAGGGTCCCAAGGCAGAAGATGAGGCGTTCTTCCTCCAAGTAAAGGAAGTACAGGAACTACACATCCTTGGCGGAGTGGGGGGGGGCAGTTAAAGTGTTCAGCCATGGGACGGTGGGGTTATTTCATGCCTGTGTCCCAGAGATGTTCTCTGAGGTGTTATGCATGTAGGCGTCCTGTCTCCCCAATGCAGAGGAGCACATGTGGAGTAACAGATACAGTAGATGATGGGAGTGGAAGTGCAGGGAAATCTGTGACGAATGTGCTTTGTGAAGGCTGCTTTGGGGCCTTGGATGGAAGTAAGGGGGGAGGTGTGGGCGCAGGTTTGCAATTCTTGCTGTGGCAGGGGAAGGTGCCGGGAGGGAAGGGTGGGTTGGTGGGGAACATGGACCTAACAAGGGAGTCATAGAGTCAAAGAGTCATAGAGATGTAGCGGAGGAAATGGTCTTCACAGAACGCAGATAGGGTCGGGAAGGGAAATATTTCCCTGGTGGTGGAGTCTGTTTAAAGGTGGCAGAAATGTTGGAGGATAATACAATGTATCCTGAGGTTGGTGGGTACTCACATAGGCCCCAGCTATGCCTGTCTCTTTTTTGGGTACGTGGAACAGTCCATTGCTGCAGCTATATCGGCACCATTCCCCACCTCTTCCTCCGCTATATTGATGACTGTATCGGCGCCACCTTGTAATCCCATGTGGAGGTTGAACAGTTCATCAATATCAGTAACACGTTCAACCCCGATCTTAAGTTAACCTGGACCATCTCGGATACTTCCCTCCACTTCCTAGACCTCTCCATCTCCATTACTGGTGACCGACACAACATGGACATCTATTACAAACCTACTGACTCCCACAGCTACCTGGACTGCACGTCCTGTAAAAACGCTATCTCTTATTCCCAATTCCTCTGCCTCCACTGCATCTGCTCCCAGGAAGACCAATTCCAATACAGAACATACCAGGTGGCCTCCTTTTTCAAAGATCGCAATTTCCCCTCCCACGTAGTCAATGATGTCCTCCAGTGCATCTTATCCACTTCCTGCACATCCATCCTCGAACCCCACCTCTCCAAAAGCAACAAGGATAGAACCCCCGGTCCTCAGCGTTCACCCACTGACCTCCACACAGCCCTCTTGACCTGTCCTACCTGTCCATCTTCCTTCCCACCTATTCGCTCCACTCTCCTCTCCAACCTATCACCTTCACTCCCAACTTCATCTACCTATCGCATTCTCAGCTGTCTACCCCCCCTCCCATTTATCCCTCAGCCTCCTTGGGCCACCCCCAAGCTTTTGAGCTTATGCTCAAGATGTCGATTCTGCTGCTCCTCGGATGCTGCCTGACCAGCTGTGCCTTTCCAGCACCATACTCTTCGACTGAGAATGGTAAAAGACAGTAGTGCCTGTGGAATATAAACACCTGCATAGACTAACAGACCAAATGGCCTGTTTCTGTGCTGTGTATTTTACAAAAGCTTTCCTCAAGTCTCCTGAATAATTCACATCAATACTTCTTAAAACAGAGAAATTTATACCAGAACACTACTAAAATTGATCTTCTGCTCCTAATAATCTATACAAAGGTATATAGAACAACTGATTCTGCTTGAATTAGAACAGGAAATGGTTAGAATCTGCTACACATATGGAATCCCTACAGATAGAGGCCATTTCAGACTATTGAGTCTGCACCAATCCTCCAGAGATCATCTCATACTTCACCCTATCCCCTTAACCCATTTACCATGGCTAATCCAGTAATCCATCCAATTTTGGACTGTGGGAGGAAACTGGAGCACCCACAGAACACGTGCTGATAAGGGGAGAACGTGCAAGCTTCACTCAGAAAGTCACTCAGGGCTGGAATCGAATCTGGTCACTGGCGCTATAACACAGAACTAATTAAAGAAAAGTATCCAAGCAAAAGTAGAATCCATTTTTCAATAGCATCATGTGGGGCAGAGATAGGATAAATAGTGAAAATATTTTCCCAGGGATGGGGGAGTCCAGAACTAGAGGGCATAGGTTTAAGGTGAGAGGGAAAAGATATAAAAGGGACCTAAGAGGCAACTTTTTACACAGAGGGTTGTGCGTGTATCAAATGAGCTGCCAGAGGAAGTAGTGGAGGCTGGTACAATTGCAGCATTTAAAAGGCATCTGGATGGGTATATGAATAGGAAAGGTTTAGAGGGATATGGACTAAGTGCTGGCAAATGGGACTAGATTAGGTTAGGATATCTCGTCGGCATGGACAAGTTGGATGAGATGGCCCTCCTGATGAAAGACTTTTGCCCGAAACATTAATTTTTCTGCTCCTTGGATGTTGCCTGACCTGCGGTGCTTTTCTAGCACCACACTCTCGACACTAGTCTCCACCATCTACAGTCCTCACTTTTGCCGAGTTGTATCAAAGGATCTGTTTCCGTGCTGTACACCTCTATGACTCTATTTATAGATATTGTAAAATGCAATGCACATCAACAACATTTGAGCAGATTGTTAAAAATCTTATATGCAAGCTTTCCCTATCCTGTCATCAAAATAAGCATGATTTGGAGATGCCAGTGTTGGACTGGGGTGTACAAAGTTAAAAATCACACAACACCAGATTATAGTCCAACAGGTTTAATTGGAAGCACACTAGTTTTTGGAGCGACGCTCCTTCATCAGGTGGTAGTGCCAATTAAACTATAACCTGGTGTTGTGTGATTTTTAACATCAAAATAAGCAGCGGTTGTGATTAATCTGGCTACACAGCATCAAGGTCATGCCATCTCAAAGCTCCTACAACTGTTCACTTACTATCAGAATAATGTAGAGCAGAGAGCAAACCATATTCAGACCATTAAGTCTGTGTTGGTCACATCTATTCTTTTATCAATAAACTTGCAAGATTACTATTGTTAACCTCTTACTCCCTATCAAAATGACTACCTCAGTTTCTGCTATTGTTCGGGTACAATGTTCAAGATCCTGACAAATGAAAATATTTCCTTTCAACCAATGTTTGGCTAATGTCTTTGAAACTATCATCTCTGATTATTGGCACATTGATCAGGAGGACCAGGTTTTTCTCTATCTGCAAAATTAAATTCTCCCATCATCTTGAAAACTACATTTCGGGAACACCACTCCAAACTAGCTACCAGTTAACAAAAAAAAAGTCTGTTCACCTCCACCATTTGCTTCCTGTCACTTAATCAATTTTGTATTAATTTGGGTATTTCCCCCTCAAATCTATGTGTTTTTACTTTCCTAATCAGCTTCCCATAGGCATTTTGTCAAATGCCTTCTCAAAGTTTATCTAATACAACACCTATTGCATTGCACTGATTGAATTATTTGTTGACTTAACTGAGAAAGTCAGTCAAGTTAATCCAGTGTGATCTATCATTAATAACTCTATGCTGAATCTCCTTTGCAAATGAAAGTTTATCATTTTATGATAATGATTACCAATAATTTTATTGCTACCAAAGTTAGTTGACAGCCCTGTAGCTTTTTGGTTTGTCCCTCTCCCTTTTCTTGAAAAAGCAGCTTAATATTGTGTGTCCACTGGTTCTCAAAGTTATTTAGTCAAAGGGTCCCTTTTCAAATCGATTTGAATTTGTGGACACCAAATTTAATATGTACTGCATGCAAAAAAGTGTTTTAATGTTACTTTTAAGAACTCAGCTATTTACTTACATCTATTTACAGTCAGACACAGAGACCCTAATGCACTTCCAGCATTTCTCAACACATATCTCTTCCTCATGAGATGAGCTCACTCTACACTGATCATTGTTCTTGCCTCACATCAATTCTGTCTCTGGCCGTCACTCATTTAATCACAGATCCCCATAAAGTTTCTATGCACCCAAGTTTCAGAACCACTGGTCTAGTGGTTATACTCTTTTACCAATAAGGATCAAAGAATGGTGGCCAATGCCTCTGTTACATATATGTAATATCATAGGCATTTCATTGGGATCAGATGACTTCCTGTTTTAAGTGATGCTAATCTTTTTAGAATATCTTCAAGGTATCTTGTTCATAACTTCTCTCTCCTATTCAAAGCATCTTTATGTCATGCACTGCCTTTGCGAAGATAGATATAAAATACTTTACTCACTACTATGCTACTGCATAGATTTTCCTTTGGAACTGTAATAGGTCCAGTATTTTCCTTTGCTGATCATGAATACTTTAAATCTATAAAATGTTTAGAGATCAATTCAATGTTACCTCCTAACATTTTCTTGTAAACATATATTTGCTTCCATATTAACTTTTTCTAATTGCTTCTGTATTTTAATACAATCTTTGCGGTAATTAACCAAATCTGTCTCCTGAGGTTTGTTACAACTCTACTTTTCCTATTTAATTTTAAATATTTATTGCTTTTCTCACCTGGGGGCATGAGCTTTGGATGCCTTTCTTGCCTTCACCCTTCAAGGATATATAGCTATTTTATACCTGGAACTTTCTTATCTCTTAATGTTTTATTTTGCTCCACCACTGAGCAGTAATTTTCTCCAAATGTCTATTTTATTTCTAACTTGTTAATAGAATATGAAGTTGTCTTCCCCAATTACCATTCTTGAACTGTCCAGTACATGGCGGACACGTACAACAGCAGTGCTGTTAGAGTTCCAGATGAGATTTTGACCCAGTGACAGTGAAGAATGGTGATAGAGTTCCAAGTTAGGACTGTGTGTGTCTTGGAGGAAAACCTGCAGATGGTGCTGTACCCATGCAGCTACTGCCCTTGTCTTTCATAGTGGTAGAGGTCACAGTGTTGTAAGGTATTATCAAAAGAGATTTGATGTGTTGCTACAATACATCTTGTAAAACGGTACACATTGTTGCCATTATGCACTGATCGCATAGGGAGCAATAATGAAATGGTGGATGGCATGCTGATCAAGTGCTTTGTTCTGAATGGTATTGACATTCTTGAATGTTGTTCAAGTTGCACTTGTTCAAGCAAATGGAAAATATTCCATCAACTCTTGACTTGTGCTTTATAGATGGTCAGCAAGCTTTGGGGAAGTGAGAAGCTGAGTTGCTCACCACAGAATTCGCAGCCTCTGACTTGTTTTTGTAACCACAATACTTATATAAGTCTGTAAGTTAGCCCAAGGAGCTTGAAGGTTGTTTTCAGACGTAGATAATATAATCAGTGAGAGTCTCTGGTGAAGCACTGGTGGTATATCCCGCCTCTCTATTTATAGGTCTTGGTTTCTTAAGATGGGTGATGTCATTTCCGGTTCTTTTTTTAAGGGAAGTAGATAGAATCTAAGTCAATGTGTTTATTGATGGAGTTCTGGTTAGAATGCAATGTCTCGAAGAATTCTCATGCGTGTCTTTTTGTCTTACATCAAAGACATAGCAGAAATGACCTCCAGAATACTCAGAACCCTTGGCATCATGGTAGCCCACAAACCTACCAACACATTTAAACAGCGATTAATGAACCTAAAGGATCCAGTAGATACCACCAGCAAAACTAACGTCATTTACAAGATGCCATGCAAGAACTGTAAAAAATACTACATCGGACAGACTAGCAGGAAACTTGCCACCAGGATACATGAACACCAACTGGCCACCAAAAGACACGACTCACTCTCACTGGTCATACAGACCAAGAAAGACACTACTTTGACTGAGACAACACACACATCCTAGGACAGGCAAAACAAAGACGCATTCGAGAATCCTTACAGGCATTGCATTCTAACCATAACTCCATCAACAAACACAGCAACTTAGATCCTATCTACCTTCTCTTGAAAAGAAATGAACCGGACATCACCCACCTTCAGAAACCAAGACCTTTAAACAGAGAGGCGGGACATACCACCAACACTTTATCAGAGACTCTCACTGAAGATGTTACCTAGTGTGGTGACGAAACATCTGAAAACAAACCTTCAAGCTCAGAGAGCTAATTTACAGACTTATCATCAATCTGAGCTACAAATCTTCTCAAAAATCGCTAATAATACTTATATAGCATAAGAAATAAAAACAGGTGAAGGACATCCAGTCAATCAAACCTGCTGTGAAATTAAATGAGATTATGGTTGATCGAAATATGGCCTAAACCACACATCCCTGCCTGGCCCACAGAACCTTTAACCATTATGCTCATTGAGATCCAAAGGAATTTGAGGTAATTTCATTAAACATAAAAGATTCTGAACAGGGTGATAGGTAGATGCTGAGGAGATAAGACCATCTTGCCCCTTATGGAGAAATCCATAACTGGGAGACAAATTTCAGAATAAAAGGTCTCCTATTTGAGAGAGATTAACATGGTAAAATTGAAGATGGAAGGCAAGATTACAGCAGCATGAAGTCATGATTTGGAGATGCCAGTGTTGGACTGGGGTATACAAAGTTAAAAATCACACAACACCAGGTTATAGTCCAACAGGTTTAATTGGAAGCACACTAGCTTTCGGAGCGTCGCTCCTTCATCAGGTGGTAGTGGAGGGCTCAATCCTAACAATCCTAGGATTGAGCCCTCCACTACCACTTGATGAAGGAGCAACGCTCCGAAAGCTAGTGTGCTTCCAATTAAACCTATTGGACTACAACCTGGTGTTGTATGATTTTTAATTTAGCAGCGTGAAGAGGTGTGTAGGTGGAGGTTTTAAATCAGAAGCAGTGGACTAAACACCTGAGAATAAATGACAACAGGTTAGGAAACACACACTTTTTGTCTGGTCATACTCCATTTGTTTGCCTACTTCTATCACACCTACTGATACACTGTTACTTAACTGCTGCTTTATAATGCGCATTCTGTTTCTTTCACTGTGGCACGCACCCACACCTCTTTCTTTTCTCAATGCTCCTCTTTCTCTCCTCATTGTTCTTCATAGTTTTCTGTTCTGAGTTATCAATGTTGATATTTAGAGGTATTCTTAAACACTAATCACAGGCTGCAAGCAATTAGGAAACAAAAAAGTGGTATGTTAGTCTTTACTTCAAAGGGAAAAGATTATAACAGTGAAGTGGTCAATGCAAATGTACAAGGCTTTAGTGAGACCATTCATCTATAAGTCTGCATACAGTTTTGGTCTTCTCACCTAAGGATATACTTTGGTGTATAATGGAGTTCACAAGAGTGATTCCTGATTTGAGCAGATTGTCTTACGAGGAGAGTCTACATGCTAATATTTCTTAAAATTTAAATAAAAATAACCCCATGAAATTATGAAGGGACTGACTTGACAGTGTCAGAATATGGGATCAACCATTTTGGACTGAGATAAGAAATTTCCTCACCAAAATGTTTTGAATTTTTGGAATTCTCTACTCTTAGACACTGTGGACAAGTCGACATCACAGATACTTGAATACTAAGGCAAACAAAAAAATGTGGTAGTAGTTCAGTAAAGTGTAGATCCTTGAATATCAGCTATGATCTCACTGAATTGGCAGAGCAGGCACAAGAGGCAAAATGGACCCCATCTCCTTAAACTTAGGTGTTTCTCTTTCATCTGTTGTCTTAGACTTCTTTACCTCTTCCAATAATCAGAAAAAAGGGCATTTTGCTACAGATTAAAACTTCAGGAACTGGAACAGATGGTTTTCAAACTGAACCACAAACCAGCATAGAAGTATCAAATGAAACAGTAAAACATTAAACCAGAACTGCCAGGAACATAATATTTTTTGAAACAAAAAGCATTGTAGAAAATTAGCCTTGAAAAGGACGCTGAAAGAAAAAGGAAAATAATTAACAATTAAACATTCACAAAACGTTGATGGTAACGAAAGTGGGGAAGAGAATTCAGAAACCAACACCACAGTGCCACCAAGTGCCCAATGCCTGCAACTATTAAGATATAAGTTCATACAAAAACTGCAAATAAGTTTCAAAGTTTTACCATTTTAAACCTTGACTTGACAGTTCCTAAAAATTGTACTGGGGCAGTGTGTATATATGACCAATGTTTACCGACCTGCAGAAAGGAATTTAAGGATGTGACAATAAGATATCTCTTTTGGTTAAAGCAGGTTTTAGAAGATTATTGTGTAGAGCAGAAAACTCGTGAAAATATTGTAGAATGTGAATAGCAGGCTATATGAGGTTAATACCCTACATAAAATTCTGTTAGGTCAAGAGTTGACTAAGACAATATGTGTACATTTTAACTCTTTCCAACGCTTTTCAGGAGAATAGATAGAAACAGGATTTCAGTTCTCACAATGAATTCACAACAAGGGTTTTCTCAAAGGTGAAGGATGAGCTGGGTAGCTTCTCTCTCTAAACACATTCAAGTGAATTCCAAACAATATATAAACCAACGATGTAAATTCTAGGCAGGTGATTTCTAGCAAGTTCATTATGTAAAAAACAGCAGCTCCATGTACTTGACTGTTGAGTGCACTCAAACCATGTCATTTCTAATAATGACATATTACTAATATGTTTATTTCTAATAATAAACTCTATTAATTTTTGAAAATACAAGTCATACCATCTTTTTCATGACCTGGTTGAAAAAAAAAATCAGGTTCAAATTGCCAAATCTAATCTAAATACGCTACTGCCCACAATCCTTTAACATAAATTCTCAAAAACATTAATAACGAAGCATCTTCGTAGCAGTGTTCATTGAGTATGTCCAAGTTAGCTGAACAAATGGCATCAGTTCACAAATTAAGCAGTTGGGATTTTATTAAAGGTACTAACCTTAATTGATAATTTGGCGGGCCAAACCTCAATACTGAGGCGATAGAAGGATTAGAGAGTATCACAGGAGAAACAGCCAAGGTACTGATATCTACCATCTTGGGTTGAAACACATATAGTGTATAGCAGAGGAAATGAGCTTAGGATAATTAATTTGAGAAGTGTAAGTTGGATTTAGTACAATGATCAGTCAGGAGCAGATGAATCTCACTCAAAACTGTATTCGGATTCATGAACCCTATGTAAATTAAACCATTGGTGGTTTATAATTGTATGTCACAAGAATACTTTTCATTTTGTCTTCTGTGAACAAAAGATGAATACACATGACATATGGGTCCCTATCACAAAGCCTGCATCACATCATCACTTAGTTAGATTCTGAGCAACAACAATGGCTTCCAGATGACAGGGATATCTGATCTATTCGTGGCAATGATAGATGCTGCCAAACATAAGATAATATTTCAATATCTAACTGTGAAAAATGTAAAAAATGGCAACAATTTAATCAGGACAACTTGGTGGAAATCAATTCATTCTATGTTTCTTAATTATGTGGTCCTCAGCCCACTAGAATTTCAATCAGCTAAATGTCTTAGCTTGATTAATGCAGCAATGGGAGTCAATTAAAATGAGGGTAAGTTGAAAGAGATCGGCAGGTTAGGACAGAGCAATTTCAAACAGGTATGTAGGGGGTGATGGATTCTCAGAAGAACGTAGCACGAACAGCCAAGTTTCTGCTATTGAGACTGGCTCTAATGCAACGAGGGGTACGTCGGCTTCCAAGAGATCAAATGTGTTAGGGGATTCTCTAGTCCGAGGTACAGATAGACGTTTCTGTGGCCAGCAGAGAAAAAGCAGAATGGTGCGTTGTTTCCCTGGTGCCAAGATCAAGGATAGCAGAGAAATATTACCTTATGTTTGGCAGCATCAGTGAGGGTGCAGAATGTTCTCACGGGGGAGAGGGACCAGCAAGAGGTCATTGTCCACATTGGAACCAACGATATAGGAAGGGAAAAGGTTGGGATTCTGAAGGGAGATTAGAGAGAGTTAGGCAGAAATTTAAAAAGGAGGTCTTCAAGGGTAGTAATATCTGGATTACTCCCAGTGCTACAAGCTAGTGAGAGCAGGAATAGGAGAATAGAGCAAATGAATGCATGGCTGAGGAACTGGTGTATGGGAGGATTCACATTTTTGGATCATTGGAATCTCTTTTGGGGTAGAAGTGACCTGTACAAGAAGGACAGATTGCATCTAAATTGGAAGGGGACTAATATACTGGCAGGGAAATTTGCTTGAACTGCTTGGGAGGATTTAAACTAGTAAGGTGGGGGTGGGGGGTGTGTGGGACCCAGGGAGATAGTGAGGAAAGAGATCAATCTGAGACTGGTACAGTTGAGAACAGAAGTGAGTCAAACAGTCAGGGCAGGCAGGGACAAGGTAGGACTAATAAATTAAACTGCATTTATTTCAATGCAAGGAGCCTAACAGGGAAGGCAGATGAACTCAGGGCATGGTTAGGAACATTGGACTGGGATATCATAGCAATTACAGAAACATGGCTCAGAGATGGGCAGGACTGGCAGCATAATGTTCCAGGATACAAATGCTACAGGAAGGATAGAAAGGGAGGCAAGAGAGGAGAGGGAGTGGCATTTCTGATAAGGGATAGCATTACAGCTGTGCTGAGGGAGGATATTCCTGGAAATACATTCAGGGAAGTTATTTGGGTGGAACTGAGAAGTAAAATTGGGATTGTATTATAGACCCCCTAATAGTCAGCAGGAAATTGAGAAACAAACTTGTAAGGAGATCTCAGCTATCTGTAAGAATAATAGGGTAGTTATGGTAGGGGATTTTAACTTTCCAAACATCAACTGGGACTGCCATTGTGTTAAAGGTTTAGATGACAGGAATTTCTTAAGTGCATACAAGACAATTTTCTGATTCAGTATGTGGATGTACCTACTAGAGAAGGTGGAAGACTTGACCTACTCTTGGGAAATAAGGCAGGGCAGGTGATTGAGGTGTCAGTGGGGGAGCACTTTGGGACCAGCGACCATAATTCTATTAGTTTTAAAATAGTGATGGAAAAGGTTAGACCAGATCTAAAAGTTTAAGTTCTAAATTGGAGAAAGGCCAATTTTGACAGTATTAGGCAAGAACTTTCAAAAGCTGATTGGAGGCAGATGTTCGCAGGTAAAGGGACGGCTAGAAAATGGGAAGCCTTCAGAAATGAGATAACAAGAATCCAGAGAAAGTATATTCCTGTCAGGATGAAAGGGAAGGCTGGTAGGTATAGGGAATGCTGGATGACTAAAGAAATTGAGGATTTGGTTAAGAAAAAGAAGGAAGCATATGTCAGGTATAGACAGGATAGATCGAGAGAATCCTTAGAAGAGTATAAAGGAAGTAGGAGTATACTTAAGAGGGAAATCAGGAGGGCAAAAAGGGGACATGAGATAGCTTTGGCAAGTAGAATTAAGGAAAATCCCAAAGGGTTTTTACAAATATATTAAGGACAAAAGGGTAACTAGGGAGAGAATAGGGCCCCTCAAAGATCAGTAAGGCAGCCTTTGTGTGGAGCAACAGAAAATGGGGGAGATACTAAATAAATATTTTGCATCAGTATTTACTGTTGAAAAGGATATGGAAGATATAGACTGTAGGGAAATAGATGGTGACATCTTGCAAAATGTCTACATTACAGAGGAGGAAGTGCTGGATGTCTTGAAACAGATAAAGGTAGATAAAACCCCAGGACCTGATCAGGTGTACCCGAGAACTCTGTGGGAAGCTAGAGAAGTGATTGCTGGGCCTCTTGCTGAGATATTTGTATCATCGATAGTCACAGGCGAGGTGATGGAAGACTGGAGGTTGGCAAACGTGGTGCCACTGTTAAGAAGGGTGGTAAAGACAAGTTAGGGAACTATAGACCGGTAGGCCTGACCTCAGTGGTGGGAAAGTTGTTGGAGGGAATCCTGAGGGACAGGATGTACATGTATTTGGAAAGGCAAGGACTGATTAGGGATAGTCAACATGGCTTTGTGCGTGGGAAATCATGTCTCACAAACTTGATTGAGTTTGTTGAAGACGTAACAAAGAGGATTGATGAGGGCAGAGCAGTAGATGTGATCTTTATGGACTTCTGTAAGGCGTTCGACAAGGTTCCCCATGGGAGACTGATTAGCAAGGTTAGATCTCATGGAATACAGGGAGAACTAGCCATTTGGATACAGAACTGGCTCAAAGGTAGAAGACAGAGGGTGGTGATGGAGGGTTGTTTTTCAGACTGGAGGCCTGTGACCAGTGGAATGCCACAAGGATCGGTGCTGGATCCTCTACTTTTTGTCATTTACATAAATGATTTGGATGCGAGTATAAGAGGTACAGTTAGTAAGTTTGTAGATGACACCAAAATTGGAGGTGTAGTGGACAACGAAGAGGGTTACCTCAGATTACAACAGGATCTTGAGCAGATGGGCCAATGGGCTGAGAAGTGGCAGATGGAGTTTAATTCAGTCAAATGCGAGGTGCTGCATTTTGGGAAAGCAAATCTTAGCAGGACTTATACACTTAATGGTAAGGTCCTACAGCATGTTGCTGAACAAAGAGACCTTTGAGTGCTCCTTGAAAGTGGAGTCGCAGGTAGATAGGATAGTGAAGAAGGCGTTTGGTATGCTTTTCTTTATTGGTTAGAGTATTGAGTACAGGAGTTGGGAGGTCATGTTGCGGCTGTACAGGACATTGGTTAGGCCACTGTTGGATAATTGCGTGCAATTCTGGTCTCCTTCCTATTGGAAAGATGTTGTAAAACTTGAAAGGGTTCAGAAAAGATTTACAAGGATGTTGCCAGGGTTGGAGCATTTGAGCTATAGGGAGGGGTTGAACAGGCTGGGGCTGTTTTCCCTGGAGTGTCAGAGGCTGAGGGGTGACCTTATAGAGGTTTACAAAATTATGAAGGGCATGGATAGGATAAATAGACAAAGTCTTTTCTCTGGGGTCGGGGAGTCCAGAACTGGAGGGCATAGATTTAGGGTGAGAGGAGAAAGATATAAAAGAGACCTATGGGACACCTTTTTCACGCAGCGGGTTGTACGTGTATGGAATGAGCTGCCAGAGGATGTGGTGGAGGCTGGAAAATTGCAACATTTAAGAGGCATTTGAATGGGTATATGAATAAGAAGGGTTTGGAGGGATATGTGCCGGGTGCTGGCAGGTGGGACTGGATTGGTTTGGGATATCTGGTCGGCATGGACAGGTTGGATTGAAGGGTCTGTTTCCATGCTGTACATCTCTATGACTCTATGACTCTAAGAGCAGAATTTCCATCTATCAATTTCACTTTCCCACCATCCACAGAGCAGTTACGCACCTTTGTGGGGTGTGAATAACCTGTCATTTGATTAGTTTGCTTCAGAGAAATGCATAAGGGAAAATTCCGACAAAATAATCACCGTGTTCACCGCCATTCAATTTAAGAGACTTCTTGTTTATAAATAAAAATAGCATAGGTGTTCCATCCCAATATTTTTGAACTTCATCTTTCAAGTTTTATCAATTCAGCTGAAAAACAAATGAGTATTCAGTCCCACGATATCAAGGTTGTCTTTATGCTTCCTCTTGTAATTCATCTAATTCCATTAAAATAGCCTTCTAGTCTTTTCACTCTCATGTGTTTCTCCATCTGCCCTTAAATCCATCTATACCTTTCACCTCTGTGGTAATATGTTCCACATTCTCACCATTGTCTGAGAAGAGAAGATTCTTCTTAATTCCCTGTTTGATTTTTTAAATAATTATCTTATATGTACGGCCCGGAATTCTAGTTTTGCCCAGGTGAAAACCCTTAGATAATCTTGAACATCTCTAAAAGGTCGCCTCAATTTTCTCTCTTCTAGAAGAAAGAGGCCCAGCCTTATCAATCCTTCCTGACAGATAGAAACTCTCAGTTCTGATATTCTTCTAGTAAATCTTATTTACACTTTCTCCAGTGTCTCGACACCCCCTTTTTAAAAGAGTGACTAGAGCCATTCAGTACTCGAAGTTTAGATTAGATCAGATTAGATTACAGTGTGGAAACAGGCCCTTCGGCCCAACAAGTCCACACCGACCCGCCGAAGCACAACCCACCCAGACCCACTCCCCCACATTTACCCCTTCACCTAATACTACAGGCAATTTAGCATGGCCAATTCACCTGACCTACACATTTTTGGATTGTGGGAGGAAACTGGAGCACCGGGAGGAAACCCACGCAGACACGGGGAGAATGTGCAAACTCCACACAGAGAGTCGCTTGAGGCGGGAAATGAACTCGGGTCTCTGGCGCTGTGAAGCTGCAGTGCTAACCACTGTGCCACCGTGCCGCCCACCAGTGTGGCCCAATCAACAATCTATCCCAATTTAATGTAATATCTGTCTTTCAATTCTATCCTTCTAGAATTGAACACTAATACTTTTTTTTTCCTGGCCTTATTAACTTGCATCACAAATTTTATCAATTTGTACATCTGACCTCCTGGTCCCTCTGATCTTCTGTCCAAATAACATAATTTCTAAAGGGTATGTGTTCTCCTTACTCTTCCTACTAAAATGCAAACATACCACCTTATGCTTGTCTATACTGAAATTCATCTGTACTACAACACCTTGTACTTATACAGCATTTTTAACATAATGCCAGAAGGTGCATCATAGGAGCAGGACAAAGCAAAATTTTACACTGAGGTACATAAGGCTGACTAAAAGCTTGGGCAAAAAGGTACTCTCGAAGGAGGAAAGAAAGGTATAGAAGTGAGAGGATTATGGAAGGAATTCCAGAGTTTAGAGCCTTATCAGCTGAAGGCATAGTTACCAATAGAGCCAATGGAGGTCAGTGATAACTGGGCTAATTAGCGAACAAGATATTGAGAGAGTTAGAGCAAAGGTAGTTTTGGTTGACCTCTGACATAACTCCACAGAGGCTGGTATCCCGTCACCAAGTCACTCTTTATTTACATGTGCAAACTCCTTAATGTTTCCTCAGAGCCAGCTCTCAGTAAATAGAACCTCTGACACTCCTGTTTATAACTGTCAGCTAGGGCTCCCTGATTGGAAGAGATTAACAGCTCCAGTCAGGGAACTCTTATTCCACAAGATCCAACCTGGCTGACCTCATTACAATCACTACATCCCCTTCCCCCTGAGTCCAAGGGCACAGGCCTTTTTTTTTATGCTCCTCTTGGGGACATTTCAGCATCAGCACAGGTTCTTCCAACTCTACCTCTGATATAAGTGGTGTATAATGCACAGTAGCTTGCCTCTTGCACCCAGAGCATCTCAGAAGAAATTCATTCTACTCTTCAAACAGCAAAGGCATCGAGGCTTCAACATCCACCATGCCCATCTCAGATTCCGAGATATCTTCAATGCTTGATGGAGAGGGAGAACCCACAGGTTCCATAACAGTTGGAAAGATAGCCAGATGCATTTTGCTGCCACGCATTTGCAGCTTTCATATGGTTCATGTGCTGGTTCTGAACCATCACACCTACCTGAAATATATACGTCACTGGACCTGATCTTGCATCAACTATGCCTCTGACCCATGCAGGGTAATTCCCATGGCTCCTCCACCAAACTTTGTCCCCTTAAGTAAACTGTCTCTTTCACTTTGCAGAGTCTTGTGTCCATTTCACACCTGCCTGTCGCACTCATACCTCCCATCCCAAACGCTCCCTTCAAGGCTCCAGGACGATCAGAACCTGATGTCTCCTCATTAGCAACTCTGCTGGAGCCATCCCTATAGTTGCTGAGGGGTGGTCCTATAATCAAAAAGGAACTGGGACAGTTTGCTATCTAGTGAAGCTATAGGTTGTTTCTTTAAGCCTGCCTTTGACGTTTGGACTGCTCTTTCTGCCAGACCATTTAATGGATGGTATGGAGATGTCCTTATATGATACATAACATTCCACTTTAGGAAATACTTAAATTCCCTGCAGGTAAACAATGGCACATTATCTGTGACCAACACTTCCGGGAGGCCATGTATTGCAAAAGATGTGTGTAGTTTTTCTATCATTGTCCCAGTGTTTGATGAATGAACTCTATGCACGTCCAGCCACTTTGGGTGGGCATTCACAATGATTAAGAACATTGAGCCCATGGAAGGACCTGCATAGTCAACATGTAACCAAAACCAGGGTTTATAAGGTCATTTCCACAAATATGGGGGAAGCTGCTGGTGACAATTTTTGTCCTTGTTTGTACTCTGGGCACTGTCCAACTAACGCAACTATGTCTGCATCCAATCCTGGCCACCAGACATAACTTCTCACCAATATTTTCATTTTGGAAGCCCCTGGATGACCCTGGTGGAGTTTAGTCAGTATCTGGCAGCAACCTTTGCTCAGGACAATCACTCCTGTTCCCCATAATAATATACCATTCTCTACTGTGATCTGGTTTCTCCAGGTCCAAAAAGATTTCACTTCTGGTTGTGGTAGCCCTTTGGGTTTCCCTCTTCATTACCAATTGTTTCAGTTTTGTCAGGACAAGATCTTTCTGTACCAAACGTCTGATAGTCAGTTGTATCTGTATCTGTGTGTAGAAAACTTAAAACCATTACGGACTCTTCCAGTGGCAGTACCACTGATGGTGTATCTGCCAGCGGGAGACAGCTCAATGCACCCACATTTGCTACTTGGACTCCCAGACCGTATCCCAACCTGTAATTATATGAATTTAGTATTACAGCCCACTGCAGAATTCAGCCTGAAGCTATAGGTGGCACTGCCTGGTCCTCTTTAAGTAGACCTAGCAGGGATTTGCGGTTCGTTATTATTACAAATTTATATCCGCAAAGGTATTGGTGGAACTTCCTGACTCCAAATATGACTGCCAAGCCTTCCTTCTCTATCTAGGCATATTTATACCTTGCATTAACCAAAGTCCTGGATGCATACACTAGTGGGTGTTCCTCTCCATGGGGTCACGTAAGAGCTAATGCTACCCTGATGCATGTCAATATCACTTAGGATCACAGTGTGCCAACATCTTAAGAGGGTGATACCAGTTCCTTCACTTTCCTAAAGACTATGGCTTGGTTACATGACCATTTCAAAGGCTGATCTATTTTTAAAAGTCGATGCAAAGGTGCCAGGATGGAGCACAAGTTATGTATGAACCTTCCATAATAGTTCACCAGCCCAAGGAAATACCTAAGCACCAGTAGAGATGTGAGAGCTGGGACATCTTTGATCGCCCTTACTTTATCTTCCAACAGGTGTAACCCAGTCTTGCTAACTCTGTAGCCCAAGTAAGTCACTGGGGTGCCTGGAATACATATTATTCCCTTCTGAAGCATATGCCCATCTGTGAGAAACAACTGAGGACTATGTCCAAGTTCTCTAAGTGTTCCTTATTGGTCTTCCCTGTTATTAACACACCATCAAAATTAATGATGACGGAGGGGTAAATCCCTTATAAAATGTTCACCAGTGTCTGCTGAAAGATTGCACAGGTTGACGATACTCTTGGCAAAACAAATGGCACTCTTGTTTATTGGTTCAAATTATGGTGATTAATTGTAGCATACTTCTGGGAATCCTCATCTAACCACAATTGCAAGTATGCATGGCTCATGTCCAACTTCTTGAAAAACAGCCCCCCCACCCCCCCACCAGCTTTACAAATAAACCCTCTGTTACGACACAGAGGTGAACCCTTCTATTAAATCAAATACCCAGAAAAGCTCACCTCCCCTTTTAATCTGTTAAAATATAAGTGACAGAGAACTTCCAAATTCCATTATTCAAAGAAAATAATATCAATTTATTCTTTAACTCTCAAAGTGAACATTAAACAACAACTATTCACAACTCTAAACCCCCTTTCTCTTATCTGCTTATTATCTGCCTCCAAATCTATAACAATATGTTCCAAGAAAAAAAATTATATCAACTTAATTTCAAACCACACAGCAGCTGTTGTCGTCGTCAGTGTCTGTCTTCTTTCGGCTTAAGATCTCCCGGGGTTGTCCTCTTTCTTTTACTGTGAACATTTTTCAAATGCAAAAAGTACCTTTGATAGAGAGTGTTTTTGAATGGCAGTCTTTCTCGATGGCAGTTACTGTCGATGGCAGTTACTCTGTCTAACCTTCAAACTGCCTGCCGTTCTTATTGCCCCAACATCGGATTGTCTCATTGGTTTGATGTTGGCAAAACAATAAATTCAGAATCAATTGGGTTTTAGTATCCTGGGGCATAATTTAAACTGATTGGTTAAATTTGAATTGTTGTCAAAATAACAACCAACTCAGTTATTTATTTCACAGCCAAATGTAACATATTTTCAAATTTCCGGATAATGGTAGCTCGTCATATTACAGGTGCTTGTAAGCTCTCAGCGCAAAACAGCATTCACTCTCTCTTAAAGGTACAGTACATGCCTTCAACTTCATAGCACCTCTATGCGAGGGATTCAGTATTTATCCAGCTTCGAAAAGCAGTTTACCACTTAGTTAAAATCCCCACAAAGGCGAACCAATCTGTCGGGCTTCACAATCAGTATGACCAGTGCAGGCGATTCTGCAAACTGGTTTGATGATTCTTTCAATTTCCACCCTTTTGATTTCTGCCTCTATCTTTGCCTGTAAGGCAAATGGTACTAGATGAGCCTTGCTGAATCGCGGAATTGTTTCCTGGTCGACATGCAAGTTGGCCTTGACCCTTTGATAGTCTGTAAATTATCCTGAAAAGTGTTCAGATATTTAATTACGACTTTACCCAGGAGCCATTTTCTAACTGAAAAACGTTGAGTCAATCTAGGCAAATCTTTCTCAACCAATTTCACCCCATCAAGCTTGGGCTCAATCAGTGGTAACTGAACCAGCTGCCTCTCATAAGAGACCAGAACCAAAGTTGTATTTGTAATCGGTAAAGGATCCCCAGTATAGGTTCTCAGTCTGGCCGAAGACCTGCGCAAACTTAAGGGTTAGAGTCCTGAATGAGTTTTGTCAAAGTCTGGTACTGCGATCACTGAAGCGACAGCACCATTGTCAACCTCCATTAGAGCTGGATGACCATTTAATTATACGTTTACTTTGATGGTTCTGATTTGGATGTTGCAAAGCAACTTAACTGTTCGAAACCAGATGTAGATGGACGTTCCAGGGTGTGCACGTTTCTGGATACTGGCCTAGGAGTTCTCTTACTCAATTTAGGTTGAGTGGGACTCTTTTGCTCAAGTCCACATACCAGCACCAACATGGTTTGCCAAATGCCAAGGTTTGGCTTTCTTTTGGGGTTTTGCTCTGACCTAGAGTCCCGCCGTTCAGGATATGCCCTGAATGGAGTTACACATTTGCCTTTACTCAAATACTATTCCCCACTTTCAATCAGACTGCGAGGGTATCCACTTCCATTGGAATATCCTGCAACTCATATGGTCCACTTGTTGCATTTTCCAATGATAAAGCCAGGTGTAGGGCCTGTTTGAACTCCAGCTGTTAATCTAGAAGGTGCTTTTGCATGATTACATCATTAATCCCACATACCAAACAGTCTGTCAGCATCACATTAGGGGTTAAACCAGTCATATGCCTCTGCTAGTCAGCTTAACCTAGTCAAAAATCGTGATATGGTTTCCCCTGGTTATAGAGTCTAGTCATAGAGATGTACAGCATGGAAACAGAACCCTTGATCCATCTTGTCCATGATATCCTAAATTAATCTAGTCTCATTTGCCAGCACTTGGCCCATATCCTTCTAAACCCTTCCCATTGATATACCCATCCAGATACCTTTTAAATGTTGTAATTGTACCAGCCTCCACCACTTCCTCTGGCCGCTCATTCCATACATGCACCACGCTCTGTGTGAAAAAGTTGCCCCTTAGATCCCTTTTAAGTCTTTCCCCTCTAGTTTTGGACACCCACATCCAGGGAAACGATCTTGTCAATTTACCCTATCCATGCCCCTCATGGTTTTATAAACCTCTATAAGGTCACCCCTCAGCCTCCGAAGCTCCAGGGAAAACAGCCCCAGCCTATTCAGCCTCTCCCTGTATCTTAGACCCTCCAAGCCTGGCAACATCCTTTTAAATCTTAACTGAACCCTTTCAAGTTTCACAACATCCTTCCTAAAGGTGGGAGACCAGAATTGCATACAATATTCCAAATGTGACCTAACCAATGTTCTATACAGCCGCAACATGAACTCCCAATTCCTGTACTCAGTACTCTGACCAATAAAGGAAAGCATACCAAATGTCTTCTTCACTATCCTATCTATCTGTAACTTCACTTTCAAGGAACTCAAATTGCTAAGTATAACCGATAGCATCTCAGAATTAGAGGAGGCTTCGGTTTATAATATTCCTTAACTGAATGAGTCAAATTTTTCAAATAATGACATGATGCCCGAAATGCTTACTCCAACTCAAAGACAACTGTTGTCAGCAAATTTCTTCAGGAGCATGCCTTTCTGTCATCGCCACCGAAATAACTCCGCAGAAGCTGGTATCCCGTGCCAAAGTCACCCTTTATTTACAAATGGAATGTCCTTGACACTGATTCGGTTTCCTCAGAGCCAGCTTTGAGAGGGAACAGACACTCTTTTTATATCTCACAGCCAGAACTCCTTGATTGGACCAGATTAACAACCTCAATCAGAGAACTCATATTCTATAAGCTCCACCTCACTGACCTTGTTACAATCACTACAACCTCAATATATTAGAGAGTGGAATACTGAAGGCCAGCGAGGTATGCATTGGAATGGTCACAACTAGAGATAGATAACATATTATGGATAAGGATTTCAGCAATTAAACTAATAGTTATCCAGAAAAAATTGCAGGATTAAAAATCTAGGTCTAACTCCTGGGTAACGATTAAACTGACCACCCTCGAGATCCAAGATGGCGGCGACCCAGCAAGTCTGAGTCTACAATGCTCCTCCCAAGACTTGGGTAAAGTGGGTCACCCACCCCCACCACACTCACCAAATCATTTATAATAGCTGTTTAATTTAATTAGTTGTTTAATATTAAATTTAAACAATCTAATCTTTAGTAAAAATGACTAAAGGGAAGGGAGCCCGCAGCTCTCAACAAGCAGGAACCCCTCACCCACCCTCTCCAGCTGCAGCCGAGGCGTCCACAGCCGCCCCAGGGGACTTACCTACGGTGGCAAGCCTTGTAGAAATGATCTCCAAACTGGGCGCGAAGATCGACGCTTTCATCGAAGAATCCCGAAATCGATGGGACTCACTCTCGGCCGTGCTGCAGACGCACGACCGAGACATCCAAGAAATCGAGCGCCGAGACGGAGGGGCGGAGCTAAAGGCCGCGACCTCCGAAACAACAGCTCAATCGGTCGTGGATCAGGTCAATTATATCAGGTCGTGGATCAGGTCGGAAAAATTTCCCTTTCAAAATCCTAAAGCAGATAAAAGACGAATCTGGACGATATATTTTGATTAAAGCCCTCATAAATGGAGAGGAATATGGGATTTTAAATTTGTACTGCCCCCCAGCACACCCCTTTAAATTTATAACGGAAGCCTTTTCAAAATTGATGGCTTTCGGTGCCCATCATACAATTATAGGGGGAGACATTTTAATTGTATTATGGATCCGGAAATAGATAGGATTCCCAAGAGTACTGCAGGAGTATCTCCCAGATCTAGACAATTTCTCGAACAGCGAGTCCGGACCTTAGAGAATCACATTGACGACCTCGATAATCGAGGTCATCAAAAAAATATTCGTTTGCTGGGCCTTCCCGAACGGGAAGAGGAAGGCCAGCTTACAGCATTCCTCGAGCAGTGGCTGCCACAGCTTTTAAATCTGGAAGCTGGATCAGGCCAGGTAAGGGTAGAATGGGCCTACCGGGTCGCAATACACGGGCCCGGCTCGAACCAGCGCCCACGCCCGGTCCTGTTCCGGCTGCAGAGCTACAAGGAGAGGCAGATACTCCTAGAAGCCTCTAGAAATCTTGGAAAAGACCCCCAAGCTATGATCTATAAAGGATCCAAGATCATGTTATTCCAGGACTTTACCGCAGCTCTGGTCCGAAAGAGCAAGGCATTTGACGAGGCGAAGAAACGTTTAAGGGACTTAAATATTCAGTACTCCTTACGCTACCCAGCGACGCTACGCTTTAACCATGAAGGATCCGTATATAACTTCGGATCGCCAGAAAACGCTAAGGAATTCTTGGACTCTCTTAGATAAACTGTAAGACGTAATGGATGTTGGTTTGCCTTTCCCCCCGCTTTGGTTTATATCCCCCCTTTTTTTTCTCTTATCTTACTGTTTAATATTATCATGGGGGGGTGGGGAGAGGGATTTGATTGTCTCCCCCCCCTTGGGGTTGTTTTCTTTTATTATTTTATGTATATATGTGGGATGTATGTATATGTGTGTGTGTATATATATATATATATGTATGTATGTATGTGTGTGTGTGTGTGTATATATATATATATATATATATATATATAAGCTGGGGGGTTTGGTTAATGTTGGTGGGGGGAGGTGGTTACCTTATTCAATTTTACCTCTGTCTTTAGGAGCGGGGTTGTTTCTCCCTTGTTATTTTGTATTACTATATTTATATTTAATTACTATTTGTTGAGGTTGTAATTTTATAGTTATATGTTTATATATGGTATTAACATTACCAAATATATCCAGGTGTTGGTATGGGTGGGGGTAGGGTGCTCACTGTTAACTCTAGCTTTGTATTATATCTGAATTCTCCTCATTTTATTGAGGAGCGCCTGGGTCAAGGGTGGGGCATTGGTTGGGAGAGGATATGATGGACTTTTGGAGAGGAAGTGACACCCCCTGGGAACAAGGGGGAAAATCTCCACTTAGATACGTTTTTTTTTATTTAGAAATAGTTTTTTATTG
This sequence comes from Chiloscyllium plagiosum, assembly GCF_037043375.1. Classification (NCBI taxonomy): domain Eukaryota; kingdom Metazoa; phylum Chordata; class Chondrichthyes; order Orectolobiformes; family Hemiscylliidae; genus Chiloscyllium; species Chiloscyllium plagiosum. The sequence continues at coordinate 15,525,329 of NW_028270159.1, forward strand.
TATTGTTGTGAGTGTATTAGAGAGGCTTTATTTTTGTAAATTTTATATGCTCTACGCTCGGGATGTTCTGGATAGTGTTTCCCCTGCCGAGGGGTCTCGGATTTGCCCAGATGATTATGGTTGATCAGTCGGTTAAGTGGTGCACCTGGAATGTCAAGGGGAGTAATTCGCCAGTCAAAAGGAAGAAAATATTATCAAATCTTAAGAAGGAAGGAGTTGATATAGCTCTCCTACAGGAGACACACCTGTCGGATAAAGAACACTTGAAATTATGACAGGGTGGATTTGATCAGGCCATTTTTCTTCTTTTAGCTCAAAAAGCAGGGGAGTTGTTATTCTTGTTCGGAAGAATTTCCCTTTCAAAATCCTAAAGCAGATAAAAGACAAATCTGGACGATATATTTTGATTAAAGCCCTCATAAATGGAGAGGAATATGGGATTTTAAATTTGTACTGCCCCCCAGCACACCCCTTTAAATTTATAACGGAAGCCTTTTCAAAATTGATGGCTTTCGGTGCCTGTCATACAATTATAGGGGGAGACTTTAATTGTATTATGGATCCGGAAATAGATAGGATTCCCAAGAGTACTGCAGGAGTATCTCCCACATCTAGACAATTGATGGATCTGAACAAAGAATTAGGATTAGTAGATGTATGGAGATGTCTTCATCCATAGGGCAGAGATTTTTCTTTCTACTCCAATCCACATAAATGTCATACCAGAATTGATATGTTTTTTGCCCTCTCGATTTTTAAAAATTCCATATCATCCTGTAAAAAAGGTAGTATAGCAATTTCCGACCACGCTGCTGTATATATGGAAACTAAGGCGAGGAATAATGGGACATCCCCTCATATGGACGTATGGACCCCTTCCTAATGAAAGATAGTAAATTTGTAAAGTACTTCTCTCAAGAATTTAAAACTTTTTTAGAAATTAATTCAGGTACAGCTAGCAACCCATCAATGATGTGGGAGACCATCAAAGCTTACACGCGAGGTTTGATCATCTCCTATTCAGCGACCCAGAAGAAATTGAAGGGAGAACAACAGCGTCTGCTTGAAGCTCGCTTAAAAGCAGCTGAAACAGCATACACTGATAGACCTTCTATTATTAAATTGCAAAGGATTACGGCTCTTAGGACAGCTCTAAACACTACGCTTACCCAAACGGCTAAGAGGGAAATATTATTTGCAAAACAAAGGTTATATGAATATGGCGACAAACCGGGTAGACACTTAGCATTTCTTGCAAAGAAAAAAAGGCCCCTCAGACTATTACGTCAATCAAGGAAAGTACGGGTATTTTGACTCATGATCATAAAAAGATTAATGCGATCTTTAGAGAATTTTATTCCGAGTTATATAAATCGCAGGATTGTGAGGATAGGACGAGGAGGATGCAGTCATTTTTTAAAAATTTGACCTTTCCAGGCCTAACTCCGGAACAGGTATCGGTCCTAAATGCTCCTCTAACAGTCCAAGAAATACTTGATGCAATTAGGCAACTTCAGATGGTTTTCAAGCTGAATTCTATAAAGAATTTACAGAAATATTGGCTGGTCCACTTATGGACATGTATAACTATGCATATAGTCAGGGCTGTCTCCCGCCTTCGCTGAAAGAGGCAAATATCTCTCTTATCCTTAAAAAAGGAAAGGATCCAGAAGATTGTACATCATATAGTCCAATATCCTTGCTAAATGTAGATTTTAAAATCCTTTCTAAAACGTTAGCATTGAGACTAGAAAAGGTACTACCACATATTATAAAGGAGGACCAGACGGGATTTATTAAGGGCCATAGATCATCCAATAATATTAGAAGGGTTTTGAATATGATTCAAGCCTGCCATCAGGGAAAGATACCAGGAGTAGTAGTTTCATTAGACGCGGAAAAGGCATTTGATAGGGTTGAATGGTCATATTTGTTTTACACATTGGAAAGGTTTGGCATTGGACAGGTGTTTACCAAATGGGTCTCAACATTGTATAATGATCCCAAAGCAGTTGTGGTTACCAATGGATTAGGTTCGGATAGCTTCAGTGTGGGTAGGGGCTGCCGTCAGGGATGTCCTCTCTCGCCATTGTTATTTACGCTAAGAATTGAACCACTAGCAGAAGCTATACGGGCTGATCCTAATATAACGGCCCCGAGGATTCGTACAGGTAAACATAAAAATACCCTTTATGCAGATGATGTTCTTCTATTCCTCAGTAATCCTCTGATGTCCGTACCTCACCTAATCCAAGTTATTAATACATTTAGCGCATTCTCAGGCTATAAAATTAATTTTTCAAAATCGGAGGCTATGCCAATGGGTGGTCTTGCTATGACACCCCACTTAGTGGACGGATCCCTTTTTCCCTTTCGTTGGTCCCTGGAGGACTTCTTATATTTAGGCATTTTTATTACTCCAGTATTTGATCAGTTGTATTAGGCTAATTTTGTGCATTTACTGGAAAGGATAAGGCAGGACCTCCAGCCAAGGGGAGACCTTCCAATTTCCTGGTTGGGTAGAATAGCACTAATCAAAATGAATGTCCTGCCCCGTCTCCTATATCCTATGAGAATGCTTCCGGTGATGCTGCCGAGGACGGCTCTACGTACATTATATGGCTGGCTGGGTTCCTTTATCTGGAATCATAGACGGCCCCTCATTAAGCTGAAGAAGCTACAGCTTCCACAGACAAGGGGAGAATTGGACTTCCCAGATTTTAGGAAATATCAGTTAAGTTCCCTATTAAGTTACATAGTTGATTGGGTCTTGTCTGATCCACAATCAATCTGGTTGGACATCGAGGCCTCTCAAGTAAAATACCCACTTATTAACCTTTTATTTTCAGACAAGAGGAAAATCATTACAGATCACTGTAAAAACCATATAATACTAAACACAATTAAGGCTTGGAATATAATGCGGCAAAATGGGGCAACTCACATAAAACATCCCCTATGCACCGATAGTGGGAGCATGGGGATTCCAACTGGGGTTTACAGATGCCACTTTTAAACTCTGGAGATCCAGGGGTATCTCATGTTTAGGGGACCTATTTAAGGATGGGGTCCTAATGTCTTTTGAACAGCTGTGTCAGAAATTCGGATAACCTAATGGAGACCTCTTTCGATATTTCCAAATTCGAGATTATATACAGAAGAAGACTACGTTATTAGATAGTCTTTATAAATCAGATAGAGAATGTAGTGTCCTAGACCAGTGGGGGTATCTTCCGTCAGTACTATTTATCATTTACTACATGAAGAAGTATCGGGAGATATGGATAATCTGCTTAAAACATGGGATCAGGATTTGGGACTAGAAATCTCTATAGAAACGTGGAATGATATTTGAGAAAACGCTAGAAGAATTACTATCTGTAACAGAACCCAGGCTATCCAGATGAAGATACTTCATAGGGCCCATATAGCACCGGTTCGACTGGCAAAATTTAAGGCAGGAGCATCTCCAATGTGTCCCAAATGCAAAATAGAGGTGGGCACTCTTGTACATTGCTTATGGACCTGTCATACGATCCGTAGATATTGAACTAAAGTAGCAAGTACCCTGACAGAAATTTTAGGAACGGAAATTAAAGTGGACCCTGTATCTCTCCTTTTGGGCTTTTCGAACTTTTCCTCCCTGGACATGTACGGGAAGAGATTACTTTCTATTCTTTCTTTCTGTGCAAGGAAAAATATTTTGGTGAACTGGGTGGCTGAGGGCCCCCCTGGACTTTCAAACTGGCATAGATTAATTATGGAATGTATTCCCCTTGACTTCCTTACAAATATGGTGCACCGAAAGACCGAATTATTTTATAAAATATGGCAGCCCTTCTTGAATTACATAAATATAGATATTTGGCTATCCTAACAAGGGCTTTTACTTAATTGAGATTACAAACCTGGCTGGTCCGGGGCCCCTTTGGAGAGGAATCCCGCACGAATACGGGTTTTATTACATCTGATGTTAACACATTCCGAGCATGTAAGAGACTTAAATATACACTCTGGTTAGTTGTAGGTTAGATTAGTAGATAGTTGAGTTTTGTTTTTTTTTCTTTTTCGGTATTTTTTTTCTTTTGTTAAATTTTGGCTATTGTATATTTGATTTAATTGTATATCAATGTTTATATTTGAGAGTTTTGTTTATTTTTGTAAACTTGTAAAAATGTTAAATTTCTAATAAAAATATCTATAAAAAGAAAACTGACCACTCTCAACTGCACATCCCTGACTCCTTACTCTTTTCTGCACTCTAAGGAACTGAAAACTGACTGTTTGGCCAGAAATGCAGAGCTCAGTTCTAAGCCATAAAAGTTAGGAGTGGAGTGACTATCTTACTATCATTGCCATTCTGGAGTCACAGGAAGCTTACAGCACAGAAAGAGACCATTCAACTCTCTATTATCTAGCTAATCAATCCGTCTGATCCCACTTTTCTGCACCTCATCTTTAGCCTTGCAAGTTACAACACAACAGATTCCTTTTAAGAGTTGAAAGTTTCCGCCTCATCCACCAGACTGGGCAGTGAATTTCAGACACCCATGACCTTCTCGGTGAAAAAGCTTTTCCTCATCTCCTATCTAATTCTTTTACTAAGCACCGTAAATCTGTACAGCCCTGGTAATTGCCCTATCGCTAGGAGAAACAGGTCCTCCCTGTTCACTCAACTGAAGCCCTTCACCATTTTATGCTCATGAATTAAATTACCCTCAGCCTCCTCTGTTCTAAAGATGACAACCATACAATTTACAAGCACTGGCAATGTTCTAATAACTGTCCATACTACTCTCTACAGCAATTACATCCTGTATGCAATATGATGATCAAAACCGTACACAAAACTCCAGCTATGGCCTAACTGGTATCCTTTATAATTCCAGCATTATATCCCTATTTTGTATTCAACAAATCGCCCAATGAAGGTAAACATCATAAATGGCTTTATTTGCCCGTCACCTTCAGGAACGTCTACACAAGGTTGCTCACTTCCTTTCTCTCTTTCAATACCTGCCTATTTATTAAGTATTCGCTTGCTTTGTTTAGCACCCCCAAATCCATTACCATACGATCACAAGACATAGGAGTAGAATTAGGCCATTTGGTCCATCGAGTCTGCTCCACCATGGCTGTTATGTTTCTTAACTTCATTCTCCTGCCTTTTCATCATAATCTTTGATCACCTTACCAATCAAAAATCTGTCTGTCTTAAATACACTCAATAACTTGGCTTCCACAGCCTTCTGCGGCAATTAGTTCCACAGTCGAACAATCTCTGGCTGAAGAAATTCCCCCTCATGTCAGTTCTAAGGATCACTTCTTCACTCTGAGGCCGTTACATCGGGTCCTCGTCCCTCCTCCTATGGGAAATATCTTCTCCATGTCCACTATATCCAAGCCTCTCAGTATTCAGTATTTTGCTGTTGTATTCTAGCCCTCTTGAAATGAATGCTCATTTTGCATTTGCCTGCCTAACTGCCAACAGAAACTGCACTTTAACCTTAAGAGAATACTGAATCAGGACTCCCAAGTCCCTTTGTGCTCAGGCTTCTGAAGCCTTTCTCAGTTTCGAAAATAGTCTGCACCTCTATTCTTCTACCAAAGTGCATAACCTCACACTTTCCCATACTGTATTCCATTTGCCACTTCTTTGCGCACTCTCCTAGCCTGTTCAAATCATTCTGCAGTCACCCCACTTCCTCAACATTACCTCCCTCTCCGCTGTGCCCAGCTCATTTTGTTTTGTCCACAAATCTCCCAATTGTGCATCTCACATTTATATCTAAATCATTAGTATATATTGACAAACAGCAAGGCACCTGACAGTCGGCCTGTGGAACACCACTGAATGCTGCTTTCCAATTACAAAAGCATCTATCAACCATTAGCCTTTATTTCTTGTCAATTTTGGCTCAAGCTTGCCACACTCTCCTCTGGGGTTTTAATTTTTCTAATCAGTCAGTCAGATGGGACCTTGCTAAATGGCTTACCAAGATTCATATAGACAACACCCACCGCAGTACCACAATCTTCCTTGTTGCATCCTTAAATAATTCAGTTTAGCTATTAAGACATAACCTTCCCATAACAAAACCATGCTGACTATCCCTGATTAACTGTGCTTTCCAAATAATCCTTTCTCTCAATATTGATTCAAGCATTCTGCCTGCCACGAAAGTCTTGCCCTTAATTATTAGGCCTATCTCTCACATTCTCCTTAAATAATTTAAATGTTTGCAGATCTCCAAAAATCTGTTATCTGGCCTGTATCTAGTAAGAATTGGAAAATGATCTTCTTCCCTGGTTTTCTTAGACACCTTAAGATAGAATTCATCCAGCCCTGGTGATTATCTACTTTCAAGGTGGCTAGTTCTCCAGTACTTCCCTTACCAATATGCTTAATCTAATATTTCACAATCCTCCTCTTCTCCTTGAATGCCAGCATCATCTCTCTCTTTTGTGAAGACAGTCAAAAAACTCACTAAGAACCTTACCAACATAATCTGCATCCACAAATTACAACATACACTCCTCACAAATGGTTTCAATATTCCAAATATTTACTGGAGAATATGTCTATTCGACCACAGTTTATCTATTAACTCATACCTACTTCGTGTTAATCCTAAAAGTTACAGTCTAAGTTGCAAATGTAGTGTGTATAGTATAGAATCAGCATTTCACCTGTTCAAAACACTTACAAGATATTATGGCTTATGTTTGTTTTGTTCAAATTTGTATAACAAAATTCAGTCCTGGAATCTTGCCACTTACATCTTACCCTTGTTTCTATTACACATTCTATTCTTTAAGAGATTATGATCTAGCAAGCCAGATCATATCAAATATCCAGCGTGTCTTGTATTCTTATAACAGAGATCAGCTCCGGTTGAAGAACAAACATTTTGCTGATTTAAATTCACATAATGTCTGTGAAATTACACCCCAGTCCAATGCCTTCATTGCCCGGACTGAGAAGAGCAGAAAGCAAAGATCAGAAAAATAAGGGAATTAAATACTAAATGAACAATTTTCCTGATTACTCTTGGGTGAAGAGAGAAGAATAGACATTTCCAATTACAAAGAGAACATTTGCACAAGGTGCTTATATTTCAAAGCCTTTTTAAGTGCTGCAGGTTCCATACATGGCTCTGAAATAGCTGGATCCAAGCTGGATTTGGTATTTCAGTAAAATTAGAATATACTTGTCAATCTACCTGTCAAATGAAGTTGCTTTAGAGGAGTCAAGGAAAGAGTAATCTTTAAGTGGGGATGTATTCCACAGTGATTACAAGACTATGGGTCAAGTACTGGAAAATGGGATTAGAATAGTTACGAGTTGGTTTTTGACCAGAGTGGATGCAAAAGACTGAAGGACCTTTTTCTGCGCTGTGAATTTCTGTGACTCTTTAACTCAGCATAGAGACATAATTTTATCCCATTTTATATTAATGGTTTCACTGTCCTTTATAAATGGCTAAATCCATGTTTAAAATGAAAACTGCTTATGCAAACGTATCATGCTGTAATTCAATCCTTGAATCAATGGAAATGATGAGCATTGGGAGGATGACGTCAATACAGCACAAGGTAGTTTGCTTTTAAATACAGCTGTATAAATTTAACATTGAAAATGGCAGAAGCAATGCCCATATGGAAAATTTGCTGAAATGTCTTTGTTTTGAACAATATAAAACTGAAAATTTATAGGTTGGTAGAGGCTGCAAAGTTGCTGGAAATTCTTAACCACAAATTGGTTTGAAGGTTAGGCAACATAGTCATTTTTTAATAGAACATGGTCAGCATTCTGTTGACGAGCTTTTTGAACTAAAATAATAACATTGCAGTTAGCTGAATCTGGGGTGATCCTCCTAGAAACAAATACATAAAGATCTTTTTCAAACATTTCTGCCTTCCTAAACGCTGATTGCAACCTCTGACTGAGAGTTACAGGCATTTAAACAGAAGTTCTGTTCACAATTTCTCCCAGAGGACTAACATTAGGCTGTTGCTCTCTGAAGTTAAAATAAAATATTTGTCTTTCTGCCCAAAATGTTGCCAGGACTTCAGAGGAAATGAACGTCATTGCAAGCAAGAATAATTAAATTGCTTCAACAACATCATGTTGAATTTCCCATTCCTTGGTGTAACTAAACTATAGTGACAAGTATTCAATTTCCATTTCAACACCTTAAAACGCTGAACTGTAATTAAACGAAACTTAGAAAAGCATCAATTAGGGCATTCATTGACTGGCTGTTATAGTTCTTAATAAATTCTTTGAGAGTTATCACATATTCTTCTGTTCCATTCAACACAAACAAGCAAGCAACCACTGCTTTTCAACTTCACATCTATTCACACCTTCAGTTATTTAGCCTTCAGCCAATTAATATGTTTTATTTTGTGTTGGCTACAAAACTCTTTTATGCACCAGATTTCTCCAGCAAAGATGATCCTTCCACAAATTTTGATGACACTATGGCACGCTTTACATTACTAAAAGGACTCCATTCTTTAAAAACAACACAAGTCAAGGCTATACTTCTTTATTTATTAATATTCAGAGGACAAAACGTTAAGTTAAATCATTGAGGGTATCATAGCCACCAATTTCCTTATACTTTCAACTCCAAGCATGGGGTACCAGCTTGAAAAAAAGCAATAACAGAAACCTTGGCTGATCTTCTTCTCCACTGAAATAAATTTCTCCTAGTACCATACCGTCTTAGCTCAGCTTATGTAGAGCTCTTGTGGAGCAGTGATGGTGTTCCTACCTCTGAGGCAGAAGAACCAGGTTCAAGTCCCACCTGCTCCAGGGGTATACAATAATTTCTCTGTACAAGTTGAATTTTTAAAAGTTACCTAGCAGAGATAATGGCTGCAGAGTATCTTAGCTTGCGTAGTTGATGCTACTTGCTTGGCTAAACCAATTAACCCATTTGGGAAAAATGCTGCAAGCATTCTATTGCTGGGAACATCTAACTGAATGTGAAGCACTTTAAACCCATGTCTGACATTTTATTATAAATGTTGGAAGCACCAGTCAACACACTATTCTGACAAGAAAACATGAATCAATCAAAAGCTTTATCCAAAAAAAAACTGACTGCCAAATAGTACTCTGCTGTAAAATCAAAATAAATACATAGAAAAGCAGCAAAACTTAGCAAAGATTTATAAATTCTGACAAATAGCTATGAGCTGAACTGAGACTATATTTTATAAAAAAAAGACAATTTTTCTCAAGGTACAAAATTTTAGTTAGAAGATGAACATGCCACTTCCATACTTAGAAGTCAGTAAGAACAACTGTACTAGTGCACCAAACAATAATAATGTAATGGGTGAACAGTTTGAAATTAAATGTCAACTGATGGCAGAGTTAGTTAAATGTGATTACCCTTACATTAATCTTCTGAAGTATTAACCTAAATGTCTTCTTCCACATCCATCAGTTGATGGTTTCACTTCATCACATTTTAACAAAATGAGTCATTTTAAGGAAACATAAACTCCATTGCTCTCTCAAACAGTAATCTTAATCAGCCATAATCTGCACATTTGTCTCCAAATCCTTCCCTGTGCCTGCCTCACTTTCTTCCCTAAAGGATTTCCCAACAACTACAACATGTAAAACTCCTGAAGCTGCTCATTTGCCATTGCATTAACTGGATGCCCAGAATTTGAAGTATTTACATCAGCTGACAACAGGACCAACTGTATATACCAGTCCAACTAAATACTACTTCCGAATGGCACTATCTGTAATTAGGATATCCTATCAAAGATAACATACTACTGATGTCCTAAAGTTTAACCTTGGAAAATAAGTATTATAAAAACTAAACTGTTATCTTGATTAGTTTTCTGAATCTGCTGTTACCAATAGTTGTATCAAAACATGTGACATCGAAACAGTCAGGTATGAAAAGCGCTGCATGAAGTTCTAATTTATTTTTGTGATCATCAATGATGAAAGCTCTTAACTTTGGACTTATATTTTCTAGAAAGGTTCGAGTGAAATCAGATGCAGCACACTTACTGAAAAATTCTAGAACTCAACTGAAGAACAACAACTTTTTTATAGGTCTAGATTAGAGTGGTGCTGGAAAAGCTCAGCAGGTCAGGCAGCATCCAAGGAGCAGGAAAATCGATGTTTTGGGCAAAGGCCTCTCTATTCCTGATTAAGAGCTTTTGCCCAAAACGTCAATTTTCCTGCTCCTCGGATGCTGCCTGACCTGCTGTGCTTTTCCAGCACCACTCTAATCTAGACTCTGGTTTCCAGCATCTGCAGTCCTTGTTTTTACCTTTTTTTTATAGGTGTCATTTCTTTTCCCATCAATGATGAAACTGAAAACTTTTGTCAAAAATGGGATAATAAAAGGGTAAAGAGTAGACCCAGGCCCAATGGAAACAAGTTTGAGACAGTCAAAATGTGAGATGCTTCCTAGTACATCATTATTGTATCAAGTTTAGATCAAATTGATATTAGCCAGATGCCATTAGAATAATGTTCAACTTTGTTCCTTCTCAACCAAACACTGACATGTCCAGAATAATGTTCAACTTTGTTCCTTCTCAACCAAACACTGACATGTCCCTCTTCCTCCCAACTTCCTGCTTTAGCATGCTCTGGAGCTGATCAAAGAGCAGGTTATAAAAGACCTGCCAGTGTGCAATAAGGTAGAATCATAGAAATCCTACAGTGAGATTGAGGCCATTGAACCCATAGAGTCTGCATTGATCCACTGAAGAGTATCCCACAGATCAACATCCACTAAACCTCCCAAAAATTCCAGACACTGCATCTATCACAGCTAATCCACCTAGCTTGCAAACCCTGGATGCTAAGGGGCACCTTACCATGGCCAATCCACCTAACCTAGAGGTCTTTGGACTTTGGGAGGAATTCAAGGGTACCCAGCTGTGAGGCAAAAGTTTTTAATCCTTGTGCCACCGTGCTGCCTGAATAGATTGGATTGATTAAATCTCAGTGAAGGAACCTCTAGGTAGCAACATACATAATATTTTGAATCATTATATTTTACTGGCTGACCGTATTCAGTGGCAGAAACACTGGCTGATTTTTCCTGCATTACTATTTAAAGTACTCCATTGTGCTGAGCTAAGTAATCTGAGGCAATCAAGTTATAAAAACTGAGATCTTTCTCATGTGGAGTAGCTTACCAGGGACGCACTCTGATTGTATTTGTACATACAAACAGGACTAGACCATTGAAATACTCTGTCATTCAATTAGATGGTATCCAATAGAAAACATTTTTCCTTTTTAAAAATATAGGAATGTTGAACTTACCACTGTTGGACTTCTTTCTCAGTAACTGCAAAAGAAAAACAAAAGAGTTAACAGGTTCACCAAATAGTCCATATTATATGTATGCAAACACAGAATCCGATAGCAGAACACGTTTATATCACATGCCAAGTAGTATTTAAATCAGACTTTTCAT